>NC_071093.1:35489392-36132725 GCF_027358695.1 Spea bombifrons
GGTCGGGTAGGAGCCCATGCGCAGGGGATACTTGGGGTTCAGTCTGTAACCCACGGTGCATGATTATGTAAACAAAGGCACCACAAGCAGGAATCCAGGTAATGCAGTGTATTTTATGTATATAACAGGACCCGCAAATAAGGGTAATACAGTCAAAGCAAGAAACCGGACGTATGGCAAAATAAATACCGGTAATAAGTCTTTTGGCAGGGAGCCCACTTGGAAGGGCACGAAAGGCACACAGCCCGCTTGGAAGGGGACGAAAGGCACACAGCCCGCTTGGAAGGGTACGAAAGGCACACAGCCCGCTTGGAAGGGTACGAAAGGCACACAGCCCGCTTGGAAGGGTACGAAAGGCACACAGCCCACTTGGAAGGGTACGAAAGACAGAGAGCCCGCTTGGAAGGGCACAACGCAGGGAGTCCACTTGGAAGGACACAAAGTAGGGAGTCCACTTGGAAGGACACAAAGCAGGGAGTCCACTTGGAAGGACACAAAGCAGGGAACCAGGAACAGTACAGGTGCAGAGCCACAGCAGGAAGGTCCATAGACTTCAATACAAAGGCCCTGACTGAAGGGCAGGGCAGGTTCATAAAGGCAGGGTAATCCAGGTAACAAGGCCCAGCTGGATGTAGACTAGGGCTCAACCCAGGTAACAAGGCACACCTGAGTTCTGAGTGCTCCAGAGGGCGGCCACTAGTGGTCGCAGATGTAAACGCCACAGGTATAAAAAAGCCATGGTTCAGGCAGCGAAAATTTGGTTCCTGACAGTACCCCCTCCCCAGGGAGCGGTCACTGAACGCGAACAGACTGAACAAAATCTGTACAACTTTAATAAACTGAGCAGAAGAGTGTACTTAACGTGATTTCTTCTTCTTCATTTTCTTTTTCGGTAAAGCTTGTTCACAGATCCTCAGGTCTTCCTTTCTGATTATATTGCCATTAGAGGTAATAACACAATCAAAGGAAAGGTTATCTGTGGTGCAATCATAGGTCAAATTAGGACTGGATGCTGAAGAAGTTGATGAGAAGGTATGATTCAGTGCTTTCTCTTTCCATGTACCAGGGGTCACATAGCTGCCCTGTACCCAGGGCACCACTGAGGGCATTTCAGTATGGGAAGCATTGATGGAAGGCCCCTTCTTACCCAGAGATGGAATAGGGTCATGCATCTTTGTTACCAGTCCAGACGTGATACTAGGGGCTATGGTAGTCTCTGGTGTATCACACTTTGCTGAGGTAGCATTGATACTCACCTTTTTCCCCCATCTCTCCCTTTTCTGTATATCCCCCATCCTTTTTTCTCTTTTCCTTTTCTCCCTACCTCTCCCTTTTCTCTTAAATCTTTTTTTCTTTGACCCCCCCTTTTCTCATTATCACTTTTCTTTTTTTATTTATCTCATAGCTTCTATTTCTCTTATTGCTCTTATTTCACTTTATTTAAGATAAATAAGAAAAGAGCGCAGCACTAGGCAGCAAGTTAAGCCTCGCCTCCACAATGTCCATGTACAGTCTATCTAGAGGTTAAAAATTAAACATAATTACAAGAGGAACAAAAAGAACTATATTCAGAGTTCCCCTCTTTTAGCAAACCTAATCGTCTCTGCTAACAAGCTATTTTAATGTTTAGTTTAATAACAGAGTTTATCTTAAAAATACAAGTTGTAATCATCGCAGACTACAAAGTGTTGATAATATCTAACACCCGCTTAGCGTCTTTCTTAGTGACGTTTGTCTTCTGTTGTTTCACTAAATCACAAGTACACAAAATTCTGCAGGCTCATTTAATTGCAATTTAATGCTGAAAGCCACTGAGGTAAAGACATTGTATAAATCTGACTCTTTTATTTATTTTTTATAAATCTAACATTGCTTTTTTCACTTAACAAGGCAATGAAAACTGACATTTTCTAGCTTACAATATTACTGATAGAACAGCTGTGTGAAAGTCCATTAGAGCAGCAGTATTGGCATACTCTTTATAAGATGGAATTGGCATGAAAATGTAAATAAGAAGGAATTAAGAAATATTTTATTGTAGTCAACTTGACTACAATAAAATTCTAAAGAGGTTTCACTATTCTTAAAAAAGTAAAAACAAGAGATCCCTTGCATGGATAAATGATGCCAATGTGTTCTATTAAAAATTAGAAGACAAGGCCTAAAAACTGTTTTGTTGATGGAGGAGAAAAGGGCTCTGTTCTATGTCCAATGCTTTTTAATTTGTATATTAGAAGTGGGTGTTGATAGTAAAATCTCTATTTTTGCACCAAATTGTGTTGGGCTATCAATTCAACCCATAGTGTGTTTTATTACAGTGCTTGATTTAATTTAATTGGTAGACTGGTCAGAGAAATCACATGAGATTTATTAATGATACATTTAAAGTAATAAAATTGGTTAGTAAAACATACACACTAAGCTGGACCAGATTGGGGGAGTAATCATTTGAGAAACATTTTGTAAACATTTTGGAATACGGATCCCAAACTTTTATCATGTATTTAAAAAACACAAAGACATCTACGTGATTACCTTATCACAATGTACAAATACATTTTAGATGGGTACGAGGTCCATGTGTGGTTTTCTTAAAAAGGAGGACATTCTTCACACAAAGGAAGAAAGAAACAGAATAAGATAAGAACCATTTGTCTCATCTAGTCTTGTCTTACTTTCAGGATAGCCTCATGGGTGTCCCATGCATTCTTAAATTCCCTTTTGAATTAGCCTTTACTGCTTCTGCCACCCTCTTCTGCCACCTGTTTGATTCATGGATTATTCTCTTGCGCCTTGGAGTTAAGATGTTATTTGTTCCCCTTCTAGGTAAAATTAACATGTGTTTAAAAAGGGGTTTTATTTGCATTCATCTGGATTATATTATAATATATTGAAAATGTTGAACTCAATGATTTTTTTTATAATTGTTATTTCAACCTTTTCAACCATGTAAATAATTTATAACACTCTCCAAAACCATCTTCTCTTATGGCCGCTTCTTTCTATAAGGAAAGCACCAAGGCACAATAAAAACTGTTAATTTAGTAAGAATTTGAAAGACACAGATCCATAGCCACTTGAATATATAGTCTAAAATTTTAAAGCTACCATGGAAACTTCATCTCATTACCAAGTTAAATATAGTGATGACTGAGAGATACACAGTATATACATTCTAATTTGGGGTGACCCTTATGTTCAATTAAAAAGAGAAATTAAATCGTAATATGAGAAAAAGAAAAAGAAAAATACACCATGAGGCAGTTAAAAAAATTTGTTGTATAAAAGAACAATTGCTATTTTTTTCTTGGTTTTTAGCAGCTTGTAGTTCATATATAGAGATGAGATATTAATCCCTTAACGACAATTGATGTACCAGGCATGTCACGAAAAAACATGTAGTTAACCACAATTGACATGTCTGGCGTGTCATGTGGATAAAGGAACTTAGTAGGTGATCCACAAAAAAATTTAAAAATAGGTGCCCAAACACCTTGTGCCCATCCTTCTACAAATACACATTTTAAAAAAACTTTTCATGCCCCCTAAGTACAAAATAAGAATAGCACATTTTACACCCTTATAAAATAGCAATCTACCGTTTTTTTCAATAGCTTTTGTTTTTTTAATAGAAAGTGCTTTTTTTTTTTCTTCTTCAATTTTTTTAATAATAAATGATATGATCTAACTTGTGTGGGTACACTTACAGCTATACACATACACTGCAGAAATGTTAAAACAACCATTGTCACAAAGGCTACAAAATTTGAATAACAGCCCGGCTGCAAAGGGGTTAAGCGACGATTGGTTTATGTTACATATAACTGTATGCTAATGCATGCTGTGAAGGAATAAAGTTACAAAAATTCAAAGATGGCCTAGCGATACATGCCTTTCATCTGCGAATGTCCATACTACAGAATTCCATTTCCTGTTTGTTCGTGATGGGACATTTGTGACATTTGAGGGACCCTAGTCTGGCATGGTTCACTTCCTGAATGCAAAGCCCTTTTAGTTTATAATTCTTGGGTTTTCCAATAAAAGCTAATAACTGAATGTAATTATTGTTTATTTTAATTTATGCACCTGTATCTTTATTTTCCTCATTTAAAAAAAAAATTATTGTAGTGGTTTTAAAATGGGGATAATTTTTGACACTACAATCCCCTACCCCTGCATGGTAGGAAGGCTAAGGCATCCTGGCACTTTCTTTTTTTTCCCCCTTTGGTTACCATGGTAGCAACCAGCCATATTATAATCTTCATTTTATTCTTTTTTTAATAGACAAGCTGCTGATCAGTGTGTGACTGGTCTGAAGCATTCTCTTTAGCCCAGGAGAGGTCTCCACATTAACAATAATGTGGTACGTGCTTGGAATTCTAGGCCCTTTTTTATTTATTTATTTTTTGCTGTGGTTGGCACTCAAAGGATTGAAAGCAAGTTAAAATTAGGCGAGGGTATATAGAGCTAGCGCTAGTCAATCTCCTGTGGTTTTTACTATGAGATATCCAGCTCAGACAATTTCATTTTTCATAGCTAATTGTTATGCTTGTCTTCCATGTGGCATCCACTGGCAAAATGCACAACACCTCCAGGACAGTTTCATTTTCTGTAAAGCAAAAGTGAATGAAACATGTAGAGACATATTGTGTGTACGGTGCCATTGCCAGCGTAAAGAATTTGTTCTTGTTCTTGGTGTGCATATTGTGTTCTAGTGATTTTTCTTCTGCATCTTGTATCTTCCCGATTATGAAAGCTTTATGCCTTTATTGACTCCTTGTCTTGTTATTTAAGAGCTCCTGTAACTGCACTTTTAGTACACTGCTTTGAAAGAGCATAGTTAACAAAACCCTATTGAACTAAACCTTGATTCACAAACTGGATCACACAATTTCAAGTATGCAGGGCTACATTCGTTAACACAGAAGTCTGCAGGATAGTCAAAAATTTAAATTTCTTGACTAAGCCTTATAAGGGCCAACACCAGTGAGCTCCATGCAGGCTTACAATGTAATCCATGATCCATCCCATCTATTCAACATGAATGAGGAAGCAGCTCATTGTTGCACAGAAAAGAGTGTTGCAATGGTTGAAATGTACCGTATATTTCCTAAATGCACCCTCTTGGTATTGTTCTCTGTAGACATGTCATCTCTTCTAGTTCAGAAGATATTAAATGCTCCAATGCTCTGTTTTTCAGCATTTTAAAAAGTACTGCAAATTACTAAATAGCAGCACCTCTAGATAAAAATAAAACATAAAAAAAACTGATTCGACTGTCAGCTTGCAAGCAGGGCTCTCTACCTAATGTATCGGTTTGTTTTAGTCTGTCAGCCTTAACAGTGCTCTCTAGTTTTTGCTTATATCTCCGTATTCTAGGTCAGTCTGCCTTTTCCTGCATACCGGACTCACACCCTCACACCTGTAAGTTAACGCTGGGTTCTATCTTTGAAATATCTCCATTCTATAGGAAAATTGTCCATTTATCCATGAAAATGCTCAGCGATTTACTTCTACTTATAAGTTAGGCTAATTGCTACCTTCATTGAACATGAAATACATATAATGTAATATCCTGCATATATTAACAGGTTTACTTTAACTCTCTCAATATATATATATATATATATATATATATATATATATATATATATATATATATATATATATATATATACACTGATCAGCCATAACATTATGACCACTTGCCTAATATTGTGAAGTTCCCCCTTTTGCCACCAAAACAGCCCTGACCCATCGAGGCATGGAGTCCACTAGACCTCTCTGAAGGTGTGCTGTGATATCTGCACCAAGACGTTAGCAACGGATCTTTTAAATCCTGTAAATTGTGAGGTGGGGCCTCCATGGATCGGACTTGCAATATACAGTTTTATACATGTAAAACAGAAAGGGAAGACTGACCCACTCTTGAGAGCTTATAATCTATTAGTATGTTTTGAGGGCAGCGATGAGACTACTCTCCAGCATTTCAACTCCCCTGGACCTCAGCTGGGATTTTGGGAGAACTGTGCATATGGTCTTTTAAAAACAATGTGGTATCTTAGTTTTGGCTGCCACTGGCCTTGTTCATACTGTGATCCTGTGGACTCCTCTCTAAATCTACAAAGCTTTTCGTTTCTGAATCTAATTCTAAAAAAGCCCCACATCTCTCCAAAACCTGCATCCACCCTGTAGTTTGTTTATTCCCTTAATATACATATTTGAATAATCAGCGTGCATCGCTGTGTTATAAACCTTTCATAGTGAGCTTATCTCTAATGAAAGCAGTGGGATTCACCTAAAGTATATATTATACATTAACTTTAAGTTTGTAGCTTAAATTGTCAGACATCTTAGAAACGAAGCAAACATGTTAAATGGGTGTGAATGCTCGCCCTGTGCCACCTATTGCACCTTGCTAAGTGGGAACAAATCATCTAGCAAACTGAGAATACCAGTTGCATAACATATTTGCCTTGAATAAAATTCCCTGAGTGCTTAGCTGTATCTGTCTAAACGCTTTCCATATATTTATATTACATGGCAAGCTGACATCTGCCACCACAGTGAGTGCAGAACGTTCAAGGGCTGTTTATTGTGGTTTCCTTCCTTTGCAGTGAAATCACCCTTTGGATAATTTTGCAAATTGCTTCTGCCTGATTATTTTATTCCTCCAAGGCTACTTGCAGTAACATATGGTAATCCACTGAGCCTGCAGAGTTTGCTGTTCCAGTTCTGACAGTATGTTGTATTTTCTGGTGATGTTTTCAAGCAGGTGGGTATTCTCCTTGAACCCATTATTTAAAACAATATATACTGTTTTATACATAGGATGGACAACCCCAGCAGTTGCTGGACTACAACTCCCATCAAGCTGTCTGGCTATGTTCCAAGATATTGTCTATACTTTTACACCTATATGCAATATATACAGTATTTTTTTTTCTCCGAACCACAAAAAAGGACCAGTGCTGTGCCATATGTGGGGGCAGCCGTTTTGGCAGGAGTATGACTATAATTTGATGCCTCACACAGTGATAATAGCAGAAGTACGTGGTTGCAAATATCATCCAATAGATGAATGGATACATGCACATCTCCACTAATCCACTAAACTAATGATAGTAGGATTTAACAATCATGTTACAACTTTATATATGGTATTATAAATCCAATGCTTTATTCACTGAGAGGTCATGGAAAATTTGCAGGAAACACCCTTTGTTATAGATAGGGGCAGGTGAATCAGTAACCACTAACAAGTGATAATAGCTTTCACTGTGGGATTAGGAATTTTATTCGAGTGTGAAATTCACTTTAAAAGTCTATTTTATTGTCCTTATAAACATTCCTAATCTTCTCCGCTCCAACTAAATGGGCCCACTGATAATATGTAATAATAAACATCTGCTTTGGATTGTACTTACTACTATGTATTTTTAGTTCATTCCCTTCTGATATTCTGTCTATTACTGCGGTAATTGGCATCTCCTCTTCCGCCTTTTAAACCACTCCAATCCTATTAACTCTGCCAGACTGATCTTCTTACCTCATTGCTCTTCATCCGCTCTGCCAGTCCATCTACTGGCTCCCCATACCCGCAAAACTCAAATGTAAACTCTTTACCTTTACTTACAGAGCTCTGAACAATATTGCAACCCACTACATCTCTGCTCTTATGTCCAAACACCCTACTAGCCACCCTGTTCTGTTTATCTGCAAATCAACCGTCTGGAATCTATTTGGCACTGACTTCTCCACATGACCCTTGCTACAATAAATTCATCATCATTTAAGCTTGATTGAGTTTTTTAAATTACAGAACACATATATCATATAGAAGGCAGACGGTGGTGCAGAAAGGCCCTGGAACCTACTCAATATTGTCTTTGACTCAGATGTGCATATCCATGACTCAAGTCCAGTTTCCCCCACCCTCCTGCCAGAGAGGAGATATAGGGGTATAAGGCGTTTCTGGAGGCAGAGTGGCATATAGGGGTTAAAAGGCATATCATGGGGCAGAGTGGCATATAGGAGGGTATAAGGCATATCAGGGAGGCAGAGTGGCATAAAGAGGGGTATAAGGCATTCTCAATCATAGCTTTTATTAAATATGAAAAAAATAGTTTACGTGAATTAATATTTACTAATAAAACTTTTTTCCTATAGGGTTGTCTTATATTCAGTTTTTTTTCCCTTAAATTAATATTCAGATTTTGAGGGGTCGTCTTATAATCAGGGTTGTCTTATAATCAAGCAAATACGGTATATATATATATTTATACACACCGATCAGGCGTAATATCATGACCACCTGCCTACTGACAAGGCATGGAGTCCACTAGAGCTCTGAAAGTGTGGTCTGGTAACTGGGAACCAAACTTTCATTGATCAAGGGAACCAATGACTCCAGATCTATGTTCTTGCCATCATGGGCCTCATCACAGGGGATTCAAATAGTATGCCACGCCTGGACTCAACTTTACTCTTTAGGTGGACCCCAAGATATCCCCTGAATGATGAAATGCACACAAACAGGTTTAAGAACAACCTTGCTCACTTGAGTCTAGAGCGATACCAACTGCACCCCACTGACGAGGCCCATGAAGACTTAAACTTATGTCTCGGGTTGTTTTCTCATACAGAGAAAATTTGACTCACATTTGGGATCTGGACTGTCCTTGGGGGAAGGATGAGACTAATATGTTGATGGTTATTTTTCATTTGTAATGGTACAAGTCAGCAAATATATGCTCTGAAGTAGGGGTATACTGTAAACAGACTATTAAGCTGCTGTTAATTCTCACTTTAGTTTTTCCCAAAACGTTTTGTATATCAAGCTAAAACAAAACATAAATCTGACAAATATCTGTTTTAGGTTTACGGTATACAAAGAAAGAACATAGGCATCACATACAAGGCATGCTACAATTCAGTACAGAAAATGTGAGTACAGTCAGCGATAAAAAAAACTGTACACCTTAGACATCACAACACTCATGATGTCATTGCACAGAATGAGCAATCATTCATATATGAATGTGGAACACCCTCGCCAAAGAAGTCCCTCACCTAACCATAGTCTCCCCCAACATGCTAACCGATTATTATATATATTTGCACTTGAAACACCGTAGTGGAGCTGGGTCTGAGCAACATCTAACCTCTAACAACTGAGACGAATGGATTCATCAGGGAGGATGTGTGACATGTTGCCTATGATGTCACCATACAACCCAGGAGCCCAGGAGTTTACCATGTGTGAGTTAGAAGATAATAGTTTGACACACAACCAAAATGTCCTTTGTTGTTCTAACAAATAATTGAATATGAAAATACGTAACGGATTGTAGGAGCCTCCCAGGGGCCATCTTAGTAGTTTTTCTTACATCTCTATTTTAACACAGTGTGCACACGGGAGCCAAGGTATAATTAAAAAATTACCTTTTTATTGCGAGCATAATATATTTGTGACCTTTTACATTGTACAAAGTGTCATGTTTACATGGCAGGTGTTCTTTAATAGTCCCTTGCTTCTAAGCAGCAACACTCCTTATCATTTCTATGTTCTATGTACTGAGATCTATTGCTCTTTGAGCTCATTCTGTGATTAATAATTACTGATATTATTGAGGGCAATTGTAAAATAGCTTTGCGAACTAAGTCATTGTTCAGCTCTGCCTGCTCAGTCTAATGAAAACTCCCACATCGCTCATTTGTTTTACAATAGGAAGTAGGAGGAAAATAACACAATATTACATATTTAACGTTTTACGCACCAATTTCACTTCTCCAACCACAATTATTGTACTTCTAGCCCTAGTTAACATGTCACTGGATAACTGTACGTATATAATCTTACCTACAGAAAGCAAAGAAATGAATGTGAGATTCAAGATATAAGAAATGTCTTGTACTTTATTTTAACTAAGCATATAAGTATTTATTAAAATATATAGAAAAGGTAGGATTTTGCTTGTAGTCTAGGAAATGGGATTTATTTTGTATAAATTATTGCTGTGTTTGACAGCGTAATTATTATTTTTTTTTTTAAAAAAAAACCTTTGCTAGTTAACTTTAAAGCAAATAACAGGCTTTAGAACACATTTTGTAACTTGTACATATTCAGACCCAAACATCTCAGCATTACGATTGAGAATAATCTCAAAATGCCCAACCACATTGCTTTTAAACTGTGAATGGCTGGCTTGAAAACCCCAGTAATTACGATAAAAAGATTACCCCAAACCAAGTAGCATGAAAAAAAATTCAAGCACTTAAAAATGTAATTGTTAAAAAATATATCATTCTGTAATTATGCATACTTTGTAATACTGTAATATATTTATCTTTTTTCATTTATGTATACTTTATATTTTATGTCGTTTTAACCGATATGGCTAGATATGCAGTTGCTATTGCTCTAGAGAAGGGATGTCCAAAAGCAAAATCTTTTTCTATTGTAGAACTATATTTCCTGTGATTCTTAACCATTCCAAATGCATTCTGGAAATCCTTGCTAAGAACTTTGTTTCAGCCATTGGTTTTAGGGCAACATGAACTAAGCACTTTGTGGTCAAATACATTGAAAACCAGCTTCAAAACCATGTACTACACTACAGAACATAACAAAAAACCTAACTGTTGGGTCAGTACACCTTAACAGACCCGAACCGACCATCTGGCACACCAAGCAAATGCTGGTGGACCACTGGCTGACAGTGCCAAATACTCATCTCATCTTATTTCTTTTATTTTTTTTGTATACTTGAACTGGAATTTTATGGATGGAAGCAATGGCTTTTTATTTGAATCCTGGCACTGAATGTGCCTAAAGTGCTTTCTAATGCATTGTTTTGATACAGGAGTAATTATGTTGTTTAAGCCTCGAGGGGGAAAAAGTTGTGTTACCCTGTCAGTAATTCACAGCATGCTTTTAGCCTGTGATGTAATTTTCAGAAGTGATCCGGTTTCTGTATTTAGAAGCACATCTGGTAACTGCAGGACTTAATTACAATATCTCTTATAAACTACTCGGAATATATCAAGCTGTGAAGGGAACATGGTGGTACAGGTGCCCAAGGGCAATGGTTAGTTTGAGAGGAGTTTCGATGTTGATGGTGTCAGTGCAGACATCAGAGACAATTAAAAGGTCCATAAAGCATATGATTTATTAACCTTCTGGACCCTGTACTACCAGTACCACTACTAATAGTCGATGTATCTTTTCTCAGGTTTATAGTGTGTGCAGCCCTTCAGTCTTTTTTCAGTAAATGTAATATTCTGCAAGTACATTCCTTGGTTTAACATACTTAAGCAAAATCAATCAACCATACGCTGTATATTGGTTTGGTAAACCCTGAACAAGCTAGTTTGCAGAACTGAAATATCCAAAAAAGCAAGATGGATATTTTCATTCTGGGAGACAACATTAGAGCAACGAACATTGCAAGCTGAACATTTGTAAGCAAAAGTTCATCAGATGAGAAAATGTATTTATATTTATTTATTTAAACAATGGTGGAAAGGTTCCTAGGTATAGATCCATCCATTTAATACCCACCTCTAACAATGCAAAGGCAGTGCACTTTACTGTTGGACTTATTGCTTGAGTCAGCGCTTGTGATTATACAAAGGAAAAATTGTGAAAATAGCACAAGGATGGGGAAGGAAAGCAGGCGCAGAGAGGGGATTGCGATGAATCTATGCATGAGTCTATGTATTTGCATGGAAAAAAAACAGTAAATATTAATTTAAAGATTACACTCAGCTATCATTTGCATTAAACTACATATGATGGCTGGAGTTAAAAAGGAAAGGTTCTCCATTGCTATCCAGCTATCCAGACCAGATCTCATTTGTTACAATTAAAATTTCCTTTAAATAAATCATTTTAGTTTTACCTTACCTGAACTGCAGATCTCTCACTCTAAGACTTCTGCAGGGGCCCGGCTGTGCGAGCAACTTCTCTGGCCCCGCCCCAGAGGAAGGAGGGGGGAGGCAGAGTTATGTGACACTCTTTGTAACGCTTCCCCATGCGCTGGCTGGACTTGTTTATACTTTGCCTTATTTATTTCCTGTTTCCAGCCACTAGTGGCCGCCCTTGCTATTCAGAGCCTCTCAGACTAATTATCAGGTCCAGCTGCAGTTGATCTCATGATCAAATCAGCCTTTATAAACCTGCCCAGCCCTGCAGTCTGGGCCTTGACTGTAATGTTTGAGGACTACCTGTTTGGTTCCTGATTTGTTCCAGTACCTTGCCATGCTCCAGTACCTTGCCGTGCTCCAGTACCTTGCCGTGCTCCAGTACCTTGCCGTGCTCCAGTACCTTGCCGTGCTCCAGTACCTTGCCGTGCTCCAGTACCTTGCCGTGCTCCAGTACCTTGCCGTGCTCCAGTACCTTGCCGTGCTCCAGTACCTTGCCGTGCTCCAGTACCTTGCCGTGCTCCAGTACCTTGCCGTGCTCCAGTACCTGCCTTGTTCCAGTACCTGCCTTGTTCTAGTACCTGCCGTGTTCCTGAGTTGCGGCCTGCGCCCCACTAAGTGGACTCCCAAGAGGAGTGCCCTGCATCGCGACTCCCAGGATGACTGCCAACTAGCGGACTACCCTGGTTGAGTGCCCTGCAAGTGGGCAACCTGCCATGTTCCTGAGTTGCGGCCAGCGCCCCAGTAAGTGGACTCCAAAGTCGAGTACCCTGTAAGTGGGCAACCTGCCGTGTGCCCTGCAAGTGGGCAACCTGCCATGTTCCAGAGTTGCGGCCTGCGCCCCACTAGTGGACTCCCAAGAGGAGTGCCCTGCATCGCGACTCCCAGGATGACTGCCACTGGCGGACTACCCTGGTTGAGTGCCCTGCGAGTGGGCAACCTGCCGTGTGCCCTGCAAGTGGGCAACCTGCCGTGTGCCCTGGAAGAGGGCTTCTAGTCGTGTGCCCCGCAAGAGGGCTTCTAGCCGTGCCGTGTGCCCCGCAAGTGGGCTTATCTGCCGTGTGCCCCGCAAGAGGGCTTATCTGCCGTGTGCCCCGCAAGAGGGCTTATCTGCCGTGTGCCCCGCAAGAGGGCTTATCTGCCGTGTGCCCCGCAAGAGGGCTTATCTGCCGTGTGCCCCGCAAGAGGGCTTATCTGCCGTGTGCCCCGCAAGAGGGCTTATCTGCCGTGTGCCCCGCAAGAGGGCTTCCAGCCAAGAGTCATTCCTTGCTTTAGTTCTGCTTCCTTTATGAGGTCTGCCCCATCCGTGTGTTCTGTTTGTCCCAGTCCAAAGGTATGTCTCCGTGTTATGTGTTTTGATTACATGTCTGGTTTGTTCCGTATGTCTGTCATGCAGGGATTAGCGTTAGGACCCACCGTCATTGGAGTACTTTGGCGTAGTGGTGGGCTAAGCATACTATGGCCATAAGATGTGACGGAATCTCCAATACTTATCAAATAGTCCTAGGCTAGTTTCTGTATAGTGTGTCCTGTCTTGTTCATGTCTGTTGTATGTTGTATCCCCTGCACCTGGGCTCCTTATCTATCTGTGTCCTCAGCTCGTGACACTCTTCTAGCTTCCTGTTCTCCTGCCGCTGGTAGAAGAGAAGCTGCTCGCGACCAAAGCCCGGTAAGCAGCATGGCCCCAGCCGAGGTCTGATTATAAGACGACCTCGATTATAAGACGAGGGTTATTTTTCAGAGCATTTGCTCTTAAAAAAAACCTCGTCTTATAATCGAGCAAATACGGTATATAGATAATATTTCTACATTTGACATTAGCATTTTTTCACCCGTCTTGTTTAATCATGGATGAATATGATATTTTTGATGACACAGTCCAGAATGCAATATGCATTTTTATGATATTGGTTTCGGCAGGTGATGTCTGGTGCAGGATATGCCACTTCACCTTTTTACTGTTTGCCTAGGGCAGTAGAATGATGGAACCCCTCTTGGAATAAGCTATTGTGTCATTAATAAATCTGAACAGTCAGCTTCAGGAACAGTGCCATCAAACATGTCCAAGCCCATTGCATACTGCCAATCTAGCCACAGTAGTGCTTATTAAACAGATGGTAAAACCAAGCAAAGTGGATATAGCAAGGTTACAACTTCTAAAGACCTGGTTCTATATTATCACTTGAAATAATACTATAATGCAATTAACAAAAGTGCTTGGTTCAAGTAGTACTCAAGTCCTTAAGTCCAGATGGCAATTACGTCCATTAACTTAGGGACCCCTAGCAGAGATGTAACACAAAATGAAGGGATGCTTGTCTCAGGGGGCCTATTTAGACCTCACCCATAATCTCCCCACACAGCATGCTCTATCCACAGAAATCCAAACTACAGTACTCACAGAAATGCAAATACAGAGAAATGGTTCAGCGCTGGGAGTAGTCTTTGAACGAAGGTGTAGGCAGCAACAATCTTTGCAATCTTTGGGATGAGTGTGATGGCCGTGCCTGAGGGTATGATGGCTGTAAGGGTCTTCCAATATAACCAGGGGATGGAGATATGTAAAATGAAGAAAAATGAAAAATAGTGCAGTATGTTTTATGGAGCCAAGGGGAATAACACAGGAAACACTTACACTATATAGAGCTAAATACAGGATAAAAGTCAGGATCAAAATGAAAATGGAGGTCCAAAATTAAGAATAAGAATAATCCAAAGCCTTATTAAATAATAAAAGCAAAAGTGGATAAAAGTTTGTCCTAAAGACTCACAGAAATGCACTCGCAAAAAAACTCACAGGAAACAAAACAAAACTCACAACAGTCAGAGAATAGGTTCCCATAGTGCTTACAGATGTTTAGCACCCATACAAAATACCCCACCATTACCACCTTATACCGCTACAACTTCTTAAGACAATATACTGACTATACTTTGCCCTACTACCCAAAGCTAAACACACTGACCAATTTCTGTCACACGAATGCTAGCTCAAACACGATGACCACTCTATATTACACATCACTCTCAACCGAAATAACAGCATTCTCAAGCAAATAATTCACCTTCAACATAAACCTCACTCATCTCACCCACACATACTGTTTCAATGTCACAGCATGACCTCTCATCTCACTTTCTTTCTGTAAAAAAAAACACTCTTAGGATGTATGACATCACATATCTGAGTGTATTTACTGTATGTGTAAAATTAATGTGTACTTAAGTGAATGGAGTGAGCAATGCATTTGTCTTCAATGTGCTTATCACTCCAACAGTGGGATATTCTGGGACTCTCGTTTCCTAGCTAAATACAGGAGAGCAAACAAACAAAAAAGAACCCCCCCCCAAAAAGCTTCTTACTCTTAAGAACAGCGAGAGAGACCAAATGCAGAATTAAAAGCTGTTTAATGGTCTCTCTCACTGTTCTTAAGAGTAAGAATATTTAGCTTTTTGGGGGGATTTCTTCTTTTTTGTTTGTTTGATCTAATGGGCGATTTGAGGCACCGTACCCAGAAGCCAGCAATTACTACTTTAGTGGGGTTTCTACACTCCATTATATAAATTCAGGAGAGGGCTGACCAAGGTGGAAATTGACATGGCTGGTCCAAAATTCTTCAAAGAGGACCAGCCCTTCTTGAACTAGCCCACCCATGGATGTGGGAGCACAGCAAGGTCACATAACGCAGTGTTACATGACCCCCATGGTAATATTGCAGCTGCTTACACAGTGTGCCGGCAGCTTTAAAGGAAGAGTGAGTGTGTTTTACTGTAAGTGTGTTTTACAGTGAGTATGTATGTATTAGTGTGTGTTAATGTGAGTGGTTTTTAACCCCTTAATGACAAAGCCCGTACATGTATGGGCTCAAAATGCCTTGTTTTCAATGGGTTTATGGACCGCCCATTGTCCTTAAGGGGTTAAGTTTCCTGCATAGAGTCAATACAATTCCATACATAATGGAGAAATCCAGGTATATATGTTTGCATAGAAACAAGAAAATACTCTCTCAGTCTGTTGTTTTTACACAGTGAGATGGATGAATGTCTAACAACCATTTGGCCTAGAAATGTGTAATGAAGTAGAGGATTTTAACTTTAAATGGGCCATTAGTGAATAATAAAAGTGGCAAACCAAGAACATTCTACAAATTTACGAAGCTACTAATTGGTGATTTAATTGGGTGAACAGAGACTGCTCTGCTTTCTTACCCTTAGGGTGGTATTTAAAACACACTTTTGTTGATGTTTTATGCTGAAGTGTTATAAGCATGGTAGTTTTTGTAGAAACAATATTAATGGTACTTTTGTATTAGCAATTGTTGGATGAGACTCTATTTGTCCATTTCTTCATTCCTTTTTTTTTCACACAAGTGGTAGTTTGTTCAGAAGGATATCTTTACCATTACTTTATTTCTGTGGTCTTTTATTTAACCTTGAGCTTACATAAAGTAGACCCTTAACAGGTTTTAGATTTTATTTGGCCTTTATCTGGTTGAAGTGGCTTTAGCTGGTACAGATTGCTACTTAAGTCGTTGACAATGTTAACCATTTGTGACCACCACACTTACTGTAAATCATCAGTTGGCCTGCAGATGAGGGAAAATGTCTGTGCATGTATTATATGATATGTATTCCAAAGTCAAATGAATGTGTTGTAATAAAATAGGTTTATTGCAATATTTTAGTACACTGAAGGACTGGGAGGTTGAGATGCACTATTTTGGTATACATGAATATATGTGAAGACTGTTCCTGGTCCTACCGTGTCCCAGCAAAGTCTATGTTACAGTGTCCCAGGAGAGGATTGGCAAAGTGTCTACTAGTGTTTAAGTTCTGGGGTTGTTAAGAAGAAGGTTCAAGAGTTGCATATTGTGTTTTATTTGTATTATAATAGGTGGAGTCCACATTACAACATGGCATTTTCTATTATCTGTTTGTTTTCCAACATCTAAATTCCTTGGGCAATATGAGGAGAGCATTGCTTGTCTTTAAAGGTTTTTTGGTCACAGCTAGATGTCAGGAGGGAAATGTGAAACACTCTTGCAACCTTCATGTTTGGCTAGACCCAGTTTAAAAGTATTAATTTAGGTGAGCTATAATCTTAAAAGGAACCAAAACCTAGAGGTAATACCTAGGTCAGAGGCAGATGGCAATTTGGGTAGAAGAACAGAAGGGGCATGTGAGCCTAAGAAAGAATCTTCAAGTAAGGTAGACAGACAAGTCCTGCCCTACTTTGGCCTATAGCCCTATCATCACCCCTACCCAGACCATCCAAGAAAGGTATCCTGGTTAGGATGCCTGAAATGTTGGGGTGTATGGAACTATAGCTTTTTGACTGCCTCTGTAACAGGCATGATCCCACTTGAGAAGAGTGGTGCACAAGATAGTATAAATTGTTTGTTAGAGATATACATCAGAAAATGTTGTTTTGAGGCATCTAAATTTTGGTTATGATTTGAATATTTAGAGTAATCGGAATATGCTGAGGATGCATACTGGGTTCCCAAGTTCAATTAGGAGACAACAGAACCTTAAAGTGGAATAAAGTATCAAGATTTTAATTGGATTTTATCTTTATGTGCGTTAGGAAAGGTTGGCAAGTTTCTCATGTTTCATACTTAAATTTATGAGATTCTCACCTATTTAGAACCATATGAAATATATTTAATCAGATAAATACATATTTTAGTATTAATGTTCGAATTGTAAAAATAGTGCATTAATGTTTAATATATATATATATTTGTAGATACCATAATGAAAATGATGTGGTTTGTCCTTCAAACTCTGCCATAGGCAACAATTACCATTATTCGATACATTCATTTTAAGAAGAATTAACTGTGTTCAGAATATTTTCAATTACTGTGCGTTTGTGATCCAAATCATTATACTGACCTACGTGCTAATAAATTCCTCAAAAACATTTGGTTTTGAAAGCTACCCAGAAGCCATAATAACAACTGCTAATCAGTTTGCAAAAAGTAGTGCTTCTTAAGGTCACATTGAATCTCAGAATTAAGCCAGGCATAACCTGATGTGTTCCTTGTTCTAAAAAATCCTCATTTCCTTTCTTTTATTTCTAAAGGTAGATGGTATCTAGCTGGATTGGCTGCATTTAAAATTCAAACCATTGATGTTGTTATTGCTGTAATGGGACAATGTCAGCAATAAAATAAAGTGTATATTGCTTAATGACAATCGGCTTTTTGTTTTCATTTTAATTTTCATTTTTGTTATGGTATTACATATTCATGAACATTTCTTCTTGACTCTTCTACACATATCTCATTCATTGCGGAGATTTGTTCTACTCCTTGGGTTCATTAGGGGAAGGTCTCCGGGTTGAAGGCCCATAGGTTCCAACTGGTGTGAAATACATCACATGCTTCTTTAAATATTGCATTTAGGATCCCTGTTTCCTATATAAATTTAATTATCCCCAGACTTTCGTTTCCAATTCCTGGATATGCAGGTTCTGTGCAGGTAAGGAAATGATTGTAGTAGTTTTTCAGTGTTTCTAAGACATTAGCATTGTTACTGAAATTTTTGGATCTGGATGGATCACTGTTTAAAATATGTTGTCGGGTAGCGTATTGAAGAACTCAGTTACATTGTGTTCTTCTGTGTGGGCTGTCCCATCAGGTCTCTAAGCTGTACAAGTCTCACCTCTATAGGAGATTGTAGGAGATGAGTACTATGCATAACACTGAAAAAGCCCTCTTGTTTTAAAGCTCTCAATCTATTGGTTTCCAAGAATGGTCGTAGGTGCGTTGGGACTATTCTTGATCACCTCCAGGTAGACAACCAGTGTTAGGAAAATGACAACATTCTATATTTTGTATTTTATGTATGTAAAACATATACATGACAAATCCTAACTATTAATGAATTTATACTATCTGGAAATAATATAATCAATTTCTTACTTAGGATCTAAAGGTGGAACATTCCCATTTCAGATAAATCTACCTTAAGGAACTATTTTGTTGTGGCAATGATTTTTAAAAAGTGAAAGGTGGAAGTGGGTGGTAGGGGAACACAATGTAAGATGGAAATGTAGAATTTGATGACAGGTAGAGACCAATTAGTCCACCTATTTTTCCCAAAGTAAAGACTCTTTATTTTTGTTATTTTTTTTAAAAAATGTTGTCTCAGATTCAGGATAGCCATATGCCACAAATGTTTGAATTTACCGTATTTGCTCGATTATAAGACGAGGTTTTTTCCAGAGCAAATGCTCTGAAAAATACCCCTCGTCTTATAATCGGGGTCGTCTTCTAATCAGACCCCAAAAAAATGGCTGGGGCCATGCTGCTTACCGGTCGCGAGCAGCGTCTCTTCCGTTAGAAGCAGGAGGACAGGAAGCTTGTAGCTTCCTCACAGAACTCTATCTCCCCCTCCCTCCTCTGGGGGCGGGGCCAGAGAAGTTGCTGGTACAGCCGGTCCCCTGCAGAAGTCTTCGAGTGAGAGATCTGCAGTTCAGGTAAGGGGGTGGGGGAGGGTTTTTGGGTAAGTATGTGTGATTAATGTGTGAAGTATGTGTGATTAATGGAATGAATGAGTATTTAAATGTTTGTGAATGTGTGTTTGTGTGTGATAGCATGGATGTGTAAGGGGGGTGGGGGTTGTAGCATGGCATAGGGAGGCTGTAATCCCACTACTATCATCCCCAGGTTCCAGCATGTACTGGCTGCCTTGGCTTGATAGGAGTGTGATTGCTGTTAGCAGCAATCACACTCCTATCAAGCCAAGGCAGCCAGTACATGCTGGGTTAAAAGGCATATCATGGGGCTGAGTGGCATATAGGGGGTTAAAATGCATTTCTGGACCTCCAGAAATGCATTTTAACCCCCTATATGCCACTCAGCCCCATGATATGCATATATACCTCCAGAAATGCATTTTAACCCCCTATATGCCACTCAGCCCCATGATATGCCTTTTAACCCCCTATATGCCAGAGTGGCATATAGGGGTATAAGGCATATCATGGGGCAGAGTGGCAAATAGGGGGGGTATAAAGCATTTCTGGGGGCAGAGTGGCATAACTGGGGGGGGCAGGTTGGCAAATAAAAGGAAATTTAAAAAATATATTTACATGAATTAATATTTACTGGTAAAACTTTTTTTCCTATAGGGTCGTCTTATATTCAGGCTTTTTGTTTTTTTCCTAAATTAATATTTTGATTTTGGGGGGTCGTCTTATAATCGGGGTCGTCTTATAATCGAGCAAATACGGTACTTACGGTATTACCATTTACCACATCTTCTGGGATTCTGTTCCACTAATCTGCCACCCATTTAATAAGTAAAAATAAGTAAACATTCCTTACATTAAATCTAAACCTCTGACCCTCTAGTTTTAGATTATGATATATAACAACTGCAATATAACAACTGAAACTCATATCAGAAGAATCCTCAGTAACAACAATTACAAGTGTAAGAGAATAGAATATAAATAATATCCATACTTGACAAACTCTCCTGAACACATGGATTATGATAAACTTGTACATAAATGTTGTAACTAAAATGAATTTAGTGCTATCTATTAATGAGAACAAAATATAAGCATAGAATAAAAATAAATGCAGAAATTTGTGGTGAATTTAGTCATCTAAATATGAATATGTGTATAAGGATTAAGTAAAAAAACAAATCAGTAATCTAGAACAAAGCTGTCCTTAATCTAAATCGGGACCAAGGACTGACTAAGGTCTGAATGTTTACATCAAGAACAATAGGAAGACTTAGGGGGGCCCAATGGTTCTTATCTGCTATCAAATTCTATGTTTCTAAAACCTTTGTATAGACCTGGTGGAGCCAAAAGAATATATCCAAAATGATTAGCTCTGTAGGATCTATTCTTGTGGGGACCCATAAAGAGGCACATAATAGCATTAATAGGCAGCTGGAATGTCACGCATGATACACTTTGATGTTGAGAGACAGATGTGTCAATTAAAATCGTAGCTGAGTTGACATGTTTAAAAATGCATTTCTGAACCAGATGGAACATTTTGCCAAATACTGTAAGCCGCACCTGCAGGAGATCAAATATTCTGCAGAAGTAGTGCAGCGGTTAATGAACTGCTTTACTATAAAAGTTTGACCTGTGGTGTGAAGATTTTAGAAGGCTTAATATATTTACAGGTCTCACAGTGTCCACAACAGTAAGGACCCACTCTAGGTTGAAGCTAGATAGGTGTTTGTGATCTTTCAAAACTGCTGTGAAGCAGAAAATCAGAAAGATTCCTGGAATGGTGTGCAGTGATGCTGGGATGTCGAGGCAGAGCCCTGTGTGAGTGTGGATCAGAAAAAAAGAGTTATCTAAAAGCATTCCAGCATAGTCTGGTTACCCTTCGTACTGGTAGATTTCTTATCATTTAATAAGTCTTGTCGAGTTTAAAGCCCCATGATATGCATGTTTAACAACTTTTGTGCATAGCCTAATAAATCTACACATTGATTCTGAGCAACGGGATATGATGTAATTTCCTGGGGCTCAGTTATAGGCAGTTTGTGTGGACTGGAGGGAGCATAATAAGTAATTATGTTAGTGTATATGTGTGTGTTTAATTAAGTATGTTAGTATGTGCGTTAGTGTGTGTATGTTACTGTGTATGGACTTGTATGTAGGTATGTTACTGTGTGTATATAAATATGTTACTATGTGGGGATATATGTTAATGTTAGTTAATGTTAGTGTGTGTACATATGTCACAGTGTAGGTCTGGCACTGACAGTGTAGGTCAGAGCCCTGGCATTTTTGTTACTCCACTGTGTTCTATTGCCACGGAAAATGTGTTTAGAAATTTAATTGTATATAATATATATATGTATTCTATTAAATGCCACACTCAGTTACATAACTATTACAATGACTGTCGACTGATCATAAAGCCACAAAGAAATAGTCAGTAAATCCCTGTCATTGGCTGTGCCACACCACACCAACCATAAAACAAAATGATCCTTGCAATGTTGAGTGCTATGTTAATATAACCCCTTAAATGATGGTCATTGTTAAATTCCCTGCTGGTAGTTCTTAAGCTCCCTTTTAGTAATGATTTTTTTCTGCATTTCAGCTTAGCCGACAGACTGATTTATGGCCCTTTGAATGTGTCTTTCACAGTATTATGTGTACAAACCAAGCACAGACATATTATTTCTGAAAGACATGATTATATGTACCATTGTTTACACTTCAATCCTCTCTCGTATGTATTGTCTTATTATTATCAATGTAGTGTCGCTATCTTCTACATTCTTTCAAAGTTGAAGACGAAATGTATTTTTATATGAGCTGGCCAGAATGCTAAATGTGTGAATGCTATCTTCTGTATAATATTTCCTTAGGAGTTGGGGAAAAAAACCCACCAAAGCTGACATTAGCACATTGTGACGACTGTGACTACACACTATATTTAAGGCTTTGCTGCAGGGATAGGCATAATTTCTTTTCCTCGACAAATGGCGATTAAATCTTGCAAGTTTGTTTTTACCGGTTTTAGAGGGAATGTTAATTTGCATCTTGTCTCTGAGGTTTCTGTTCATAACCGTGAAAAATATGACAAAATAAAGCCCTCTATTATCTGTTTGTCCACGGTTTAATGTGCTGTGCATTACTACTGACGTCTTAAGACCTTTTGAAAAGTAGAAGATTAATCTACATTTCAAATAACAAAAAAGATTGTAAAGTTTTCAGGGCAGTTTATTTTTATTTGATGTTTATTTGCCATGTCTGGTTCTGTTCTTCCTGCCTTCTGTAATATTCATTTCTTTTATGTAGTTTTTTTCTATGTATATTTTAAAGCCTAAAGCAATGCATTCATTATTGATTTTATTAAAAATAAAGTGAGCCATATATATGCACATTTAATATGGGTTCGTTTTTATAAATTGTTTAGTTTGCTGTCAAGCCCCCTTTTTCTCCTTTCACTTGCCTTCCTATATGTGTGCATTTTAATGTTATAATCTTAAGTAACATAGGGCCAGCTGACCAGGAGTTTTTTTTATATGTATGTATGTATGTGATTCTTTATTTACCACTAATACTTCTAGTGGCAGTACTTCTATAGTTCTTTAGTGGTTGTCCCACGATCGGGGAATGAACAAGGGTTTTTGTGGCTTCTTGGGTGAGGAATGGGCAGCTGCAAGAAATGTTTGTTAGGTGTAAGCGGGAGGATCTGGGGAGGAACTGGATATGAAGGATGAAGGAGAGGTTTGAAGGCCTGATTAGTCGGAGAGATAGTTGCGTTCTTAATGGAGATATAGAATTCAGATACTGGGGAGGGGGAGATGGAAGGAGGGAAATTAATAGGTTCTATTTTAGATTTAAGTTTTGGGTAACATTGTGACATCCATGAAGAAATAGCAGGTAAGCAGTTGGTTATACGGGACATGAGAGAAGGAGAGAGGTCAGGAGATAACAGGTAGCTTTGAGTATTAACTGCTTTGGCAGAGAGCAAGTCATTGAATACGTTTGTTTAGAGCTGTTTGAGTAGAGTGAAGGGATCTGAAACCAGACTGTAGTGAGTTAAGAAGATAATTAGAGGAGAAGAAGTTAGCTAAGTAAATGTATACAATCCATTCAAGCAACTTAAAGGTAAAAGGAAGGAGAGAGATATGATGGTAGTTAGTCAGACAGGTGTGATGTAAGGAAACATGTTTTAGAATGGGTGTGATTAGAACATGCTTGGTTGTAGGTACAGTTCCAGAGGAGAGGCAAATGTTAAATAGGTTGGTAAGAGATGGACAAAGGGAAAGGGAGAGAGACTTTGCATGGGATGAGGTCAAGGGGACATGTTGTTGTGTGAGAGCAAGAAAGAAGAATGGCTATCCTTCAGTTGTAGGGGAAACAGCAGTTAGTATGGGATGAGTAGGGGGAGTGATGGTGGATGGTGTAGGAAGAGAGGTCTTGATACTGATAGTTTCGATCTTGTATTTGAAGTAGGTAGAAAGATCTTGAGCAGCGAAAAAATTTTGTGGTATGGGGGGACAAAAATGTAATTGAAGGTCTAGAAAAGGCGTGTTGGGCTGGAGGAAAGGGAGAATATGAGAGTGGAGAAGTAATGTTTAGCGAGAGAGAGGGCAGAGTTGTAGTGAGAAAAGTCTTCATTGGATTTGGATTCTAAAAAGGACTCATATCGTGATGACAATATTTATCAGTCATGCTAGAGTAATCTTCAGCCACTTTCTGGACCACCTCAACTCATTATATAACATTATATTACTACAAAATATAACATGCAGAAGTCAACACTGAATGAAATCACAATAGCTATGCACACCCTAGGTGATGGATATGCAAAATGTCCATGCAAGAACAACATTGGCTTGTGGGGGTCACTGGTACTTCTTGGGCATTTGGGAAATGGCCTATAAGAAGCCTACTGCTGCCCCCTGTTGTGTTTGAACAAGTTTAAATACAACTTTCCAAAAATTGACCCTCTACAAGGCTTTAAGGCTTGTACAAGATTGACTAGGGAAGACACAGTAAGCTATTTCCAGTTTAGCTTTTAGTTAATCAAATGCTAAACACTGCTTATGACAGAGGATCCCAATGGATCACAAGCATCCCAGATGTTTATTGTAAGCAAATTTTAATAAGATCACTTTTTAATTAGTTTACTTAACCGGGACATTGTCTTGGGGAATTGCAAGAAATTATGGAACAAATTAATATTTATCCTTTGTTATTGCTTGTTAAAGCTCCATTGGTCCAATAATACAAACTTACAAAGAGTGATTACAATCTTTTCATTGATAACTTAATAATCAAATGTCACCATTCAAATGGTTCATTTACATGTTCATACAGACAAAACTGTAGCCATTAAGAGAAATGGAATGCCAAGTAACAAGGGCAGGAACACATAAACAACTGTGCAACATGTGGCTTCACATCAAGGACTGGTGGTTACATTTTTCTACCTGCTGCATGGTCACAACTGTAATGAGGACCCCAGGAGGTTGAGTTTCTCGAGTTGGAGCCACCTTCAAATAGCCACAGCATTGCACTTATTCATTGTGAAGTGGCAAGGACCTAGAGCATTTCTGTAGTAGACAAAGGAGGTAGATGAAGCATAACATGTAGACAAAGGCAACAGCAAATGGTTACAGGAACATGAGATGGAGAAAGCAGAAACAGTCTAGGAAAAATACATGTAGCAAAGTACACATATGATGTCAGGAACTAGCTTAGGAGCTCTGACAGGGGTCTGGACAGGAGCAGATGGACCAAAGGCTAATCAACCAATGAAGCACCCCAGCAAGGATAAAATAACAGACTTAGCCAGAGGTCAGGAACTAGAGCAGGAGACAGGAAAGTCAAAATCAGGGGCAGCAAATGAGCCAAGTTGGTAAATGCCACAGACAAAGGAATGTATGTAGGAAGGATATAGGATGAGCAAGAAGGGAACAGAAATTAGCAAAAAGAAGTAGTGGTGGAACAAGACATGGGACACAAAACAGTTTAAGATTCAAGGCTGGTTATTCAGCTGCTGTCATTTGAATATCACATCAACTGTACAAGTATTTATGCCCCCACCCCTTGAAACCTTACCCATTGCATGGGAGAATGTTTATATACCCCGGTGCAGCCCTAAGTCTATGATTCCCATTTTAACCAAAGGAGGATGCATTGCATCATCTATCCACCTGTGGCCACTTGTGCGTGGAAGTCTATGTACTCTTGTGCAACCAGCGGCAATTTTAGAATCAAAAGACAGCTAAACTGACAAATTATTACTGCTACTACTTTGTTTTATGAACGTCTCTGTTTTTTTCCCCATGGGTTTCATGCATGACTCTGAGACTTCTCTGCAGGCTGGCATTATTAATTATAATACTTTAACCAAGGGCTTTGCAAAATAAAGATTTCAGGAGAATGACACAGAACATCTTTCAAGATAATGAATGTTCTTTGTCTTCTTTTAGAGTAAAGGGATCACCCCTGCTAATCTGAAGGTTATTTATGTGAGACACTACAGAATTTTAAACATCCGACTGGTATCATTAAATTCTTAGCTAGTAAAGAAGTAAAGCAAACTACGAAATACACAATTTCTTTGTTTATTTTATAGGAAGGAAATCAATTTACATTGTAATTACAAATTGGAAAAAAGTGAAAAGCTGTTCATCAATGCTCTTTAAATCCTCAGGTGTGGTTCTGACAGCCATGCTGTTTGGAGGACAAAACTAGTACAGGTTGTTTGGAGGACAAGTGGCACTGGTAAGCTGTTTGGTGCAAAAATGGCACAGACAGGCTGTTTGGGGGCACTGACCAGCTTTTTGTCATCATATACAAAGTTTTCATTTATGCATGTACTGCTCATAAGGTTATGCTAATAAGGTTTTGGTAGCAGTATAAACTGCTTTGTGTGCCCACTATGTAGGAGGTGAGAGTAGGTTCTCACCCTATTGAGAGTGTGCCTTGACGTGGCGGGTGAGCTTAATTATACTTTGGCCAATTCATATAACCAAAACCTCTCATTTATATTATGTCTATATATTTGTTGCCAACTTTATTAGGGTGAGAAGCGCAGACAGTTTTTGTATACATTGTACTGCCAATACACTGTTTGGTAGGCCTCATATTACACATTTGTCTTATTTGAGCCTGAGACTAGCTTAGCACACCAAAATCTTTTCTCTTCCCTGTTTGCATATATTTGAGGTTGTTGTCTCCTCACATATGTACTCAAAGTGCCAGGGGTGCTTAGTTATCCCCCATTCCAGCATTGCTGCAGGGGAAGTAAAAGCTGTAAAACACACTTCTTCACTATAATGTTCTTCTAGTCCCACAATATTACTTACAGTATTGATGGAGTTTCATTTTTTGGCTTCCTCACCCTTGAAGTCTCCTTTAATACTTGTTTTCATTTTACATACAGTACATACAATAACTTTTTATTTTAGTTTACTTTACTTCCTTGCAATTAGTGGAAGGTTCTTACTTTGGAAATATGTATTATGCCCCAATTTTCAACTAAATAATAACTTGGAGATATGGCAGACAAAGTAGTAAAGTAGCAGATTGAGAATGAGTGTAAAACACTGATATAATTAGCTGATTACAGCCAACTTACCAACAAATATGATAACCTTGAAAAGCGAGAAAATCTTCATTTCAAGAATAGGAAAATTAGCCTGCAAATACAAAGCTAAGAGATTCACACACATCATACATACACTCCATTCTTTTGTAATGACTTAGTCCTTTAAAACTTAGATAAAACATCTTTTTTTCCATTTTCACTGAACCAATTCATCAAAGGTTGGACAGCTTTTAAGCAGTCTTAGGATACAATCACTTTTTTTTAAATACAATCTGAGCAAGCATCACTTTCTGAAATTGAACATAAATAGCCATTGACTTGAAAGAGATATAAATGTATCAAAAGTTGTATGATTTGTGCTCCCTGATGGAACTAAAAATCACTCAATCTTCTCAGCAGAGCAGGTAGTGTCAAGATCAAGACTGTTATCCAATTGACATACCTTTTGTTCAGTCTTTTGTTTTTAAATGCTTACAAACTCATCTTACTTTCATAAAAAAAGATATCAATCTAAAATACCACTTAATGAAAAAGAAAATCGCTGATGATCACAGTCGGAATGTGTCTATCCAGGGTCATTTCATAGTTTTACCAGCTGGGGCTTAACACTTAGCAAAGTCATCATGGCTGTTAGAATAAAGCTAGAGATAGTTTAGAGAGATGCCAGTTAATAAAAAATAGTTCTGTACAGAATTTTTTTTAAAGGGAGATATTGAGAAATGAGAGTGTGAAAGTGTAAGAGTGTGATAGCATGAGAGAGCGTGAGTGAGGGTGAATGACAACAAATTTTGTTTCTGAATGGAAAAAGCCCTCCGAATTTCGTTCAAGCAGAAATGGCAGGAAACAAAATTTCTTCTTTTGGTCCATTTGCACAGTTCAACTACATACTGAAGGAGTATCTTGTAGAAGTAATATTCACTTTGACTTTTCTATGCATTATAGCACTGCTCTCAACTCTTCATTGTGGGGAAACTTGCCAGTGGTAGCAAAATAGTGGTGGCAATAGTGAAATAGTGCACTCTCTTGCCAGCTATCCTTTTAGTGAATAAACCCCAGAGGGAAGTTTTTTATTATCATATCACTTATTTGAGTGGCATCATTCTACATTGCTGTTATGACTCTCTTACCTCCCCAGCAGTGAGTCCAAGGTGTAGCGGAGCTTTCTCATGGATCATTTTAGGAGATGCCAAGGTCTGGACGTATACGTTATTGGGTTAATAAATGTTATCGACAGGTCTGTACAATACCATTAGAGCTACACATATATGAGTGGTGATTTAAACTTAAATTCAAGGTCTTCATTGTAATAGAGCCGGGGGCGTCCAACATGCGGCCCTCCAGCTGCTGCAGGACTACATCTCCCATAATGCTCTTTCAGCTAAGGGGCTGGCTGAGGAGTATGGGAGATGTAGTCCTGCAGCAGCTGGAGGGTCGCACGTTGGACGCCCCTATAATAGAGGAATGGTCTGAACCTTTTAAACTTTTTCTTGCATACAGTATTTCCATTCCATTGAATTGTACAAAATAGCTTTGTATGTATATGTATATATGGGAGAAATCATTACACTAAAATAATAATATTAAACAAAACACGTTTCATGTTTCTGGAGAGAAATGTTCATTATTTTAATAGACGCTTAGTAATCTAAAACCAATAAA
This sequence comes from Spea bombifrons, assembly GCF_027358695.1. Lineage (NCBI taxonomy): Eukaryota > Metazoa > Chordata > Amphibia > Anura > Pelobatidae > Spea > Spea bombifrons. The sequence continues at coordinate 35,518,045 of NC_071093.1, forward strand.
ACATGCCATTAACTTGGTGCCTGCAGGTGATCTTAATGAGTTTGGTACTCATATACTGAATTAATCGCAATGAGAACTATTTTATTAGAAGCACTCTCTGGGTTTTAAGTTTCTGGTTATTTATTTTTACAAAGAAAGAATGCTCTGCAGGATTTGGTAAACTTTAGACAGAAATCGCTATGGTGTGTCTGGCCGTGCACAGCACATTTATCATCATTACTGGGTATATCACAGAGACACATACACAGTCCACTTTCCCACTTTGATTTTGTTACGTTTTAGAACATTGAATACAGTATAAAATAATGTGAAAATATGATCTTTTCCAAAGATGAGGGACATAGTGAAGTAATAAAGAGTGGGAACTAACCTCATGTATGTCAACATTGTAAAAAATATATATATTGGCTAAAATCCATTAACTGGTTGTGCCTAAAATGAAATATCATTATCCCCTTAATGACAAAGCCCGTACATGTACGGGCTCAAAATGCATTGTTTTCAATGGGTTTAGGGACAGCCCATTGTCCTTAAGGGGTTAAATGAAACTAAAATGCTAAATTGTTTTGGTTATTTCAGATAGACATTTTATAAAAAAATTAGTAGTTAATTGGCCATTAGCATTATAGTTAGATGTTAAAGAAATCTATATAAAGTAATATAGGGGTTTGTCAATTAATATAAACGTAAAGAAGCCATCGATGCAGTGGTTGTTATATATAATTCTGCTTGGTTTATCTGACACTTGTATTTTACCTTTATTTGTTTTTATTCCTAGATAAATATCTTATGAAACTGAAAACGTATGGGCTTATGACATTTTTCCACCTAAAAAAAACAGGTAGGTTTTGTTTTTCTCCTAAACTTGGGGTTACGATCATACTATTATTTTCACAAATGTTGCTACTCATGCAGGAATTAAAGTCTTCCTTTTATTGTTCAGGGCAAAGGTAATTTTACTTTATGTCAGCCATGTGAGGCATAGACTAAAATAAATAGAGTGTGAATTTATTAAAAGGTTATAATGGGACTCTTGTGAAGAAAGGTTGAAAAAGATAAACCTTTAAGAATCATTGAATGCAAGTCTCTAAATACAACTGAGATTATATCCCTATTTCCTTTATCTTTCCACCTTTAAGTAAGGATATTAAAAAAGCAATTTATGAAACATCCTACTGATCCAAAGATCCTTGTTGTTTTCTAGTTTTCATATCAAGGCACCCCTATCTAAAACACTGTTAGTTACAGCTGGCAGTGGTCAGATAAATGGAAAACCAAACTTAATATCTTCATCGACAATAGCAACCGTCGACAGTTAATCAGCAGAGTAGATTTATCTGGCAGGTGCTATAAGGTTAATAATTTACTTACTTGAGATTCAAATGATATTTGCTTGTACCGAGAATCCTTGTGGGTTTATCTATTTGGTGGAAGCAATATATCAATTCAAGATAAAAATAGGGGACGTTCTCAGGATATGCATTAGAAAACACTATAAAATGGGTTAGGGGATTGTAAAAAATACCCTAATAAAAAGAAGCTAGCTTAATAAATTGGTGAAAGAGCTTGTTATGTTTGGATGGATACAATGGCTTCCAAATTAAGATGTTAGGTTGGGTCCAAATATATAATTATAATTATTTTTAGAATCTACCAAGGACACCATATAGTTTCAACATGTTTATTGGTGTTCTGGATCTACTAATGAAGGTGCTATTAACTTATTTCTATTTAGTTATGACTATCAACCTTTTAATCCTCTGGAGCTGAACACATGTACATTTATTATACATTAACTAAGGCAAGAAACAAAAAATGTGTTTTGGATCTAGAAGCCAGCCATAAAATATGGTGTGTTTTTCGATGAATCATGCTTTTATTTTCATTTAAACTAAAAGAGGAACCCTACATTTTGGTTTTATAATAGACAAAATACCATGTATATTTTATTGGTTATTTGTGCTGATTTCCATATGTCCGTTTTAATGTAATGCTTGGAATCTTGCTGCATAAGATGGCAATGTCATTGTGTTGCTGTTTTCCCCTCATTATCGCCTGCCTATTGTTGATGTGCTTTGAACAGAAACAGAATCCAGAATGACTGGTAGCTGCATCATTATTAGATGAGATTTATATATGCAATTCATTTGAGTATGGGATACATACAGTGCTAGGAGCACAATTTACAACCCATGATCCTTAATGCGATTATTGAAAACCGGACCATATGAATTTGAGTACAGATCCCTGTGCGTACACCTTACACTTGACTTAACCTGACCGGCTATACTCACCGTAACCTCACATGAATAAAATAAACATTTGCCCCCTAATGATGTCTCCATCAGTTGCATACATTTTTTTAGTGTGCCTTTAAGTCCCTTGCCTTTAATTTGTAAAGTTTCAGAGAGGAATTTCAGCTCAATTCCCTTGATACAAAACATTGTCAGTCAAGTTGATTGATAAAGTACTCAGGACACGATGTAGCTTGATAAATGAAGCGGGACAGTTTCAGTTGAGAAGATACAATGAAATATATTTCACAAATAACTTTTCTTGCTTGCCTTCTCGTATCCTATTGAACCGCGAGTCAGAACACAGTACAATGTAATCAGGTCACTAGCTATTTTTCTTTCCTTTGATGTGAAGAAAGAAACACCAAGGTACATTGTGAAGGAAGCTTAATTGGTTTCTTCAAATTATTGGACTGTGGACCTAGGTATTATGGAAACTTTTTCGTGAGAAGTAAGCCCTGGATTAGGACCCTCTAGGCCCCAGGGCACTCAACCACGCTTGTAATAAAAAGTGCCCCACTAAACACCTGCTTGCCGGCCACATGATCCTGCGCTGTGCAACTCCTACTTTTAGCAGCCAGTTGAACTCCACTGGTAGATTTCCCATTAGTGCTCTGGGTCCACCTGGAGCTGCGGGTCCTTAATGGACAATCTGCCATTGGAGTTAGTTAACTCCGAGGGGATGAAACAGCAGTATGGAGAGCAGATGAAAATGGTGAAAATGTTAGAGAATTATCAGGGCTGCCTTTGATTTTAATTAGACCCTGGGCAAGCATTTGCTTTATCATCCCTTGAACCCCAGACTCCCTGGCATATAATGAAGCTCTCCACTCCAACACCAAAAAAACCCACAAAAAAACAAAAGTACTTTAGAATTAGAAGGCGTCCTTTAAAATCAATACAGTCTTTCCTCCTTTTGACCCTAATGTGACCTTGCGTGAGACATCCTCACACAACACGTGCAAGGCAGGGAAGAAGCACAACTCTATGCAGATTGCATCGCAAATGAATGGTGCGAGTCCGGCTAGTGACCCGAAATGGAGCGTGAGTCGTGATCAGGGTCGGCTTTAGGTATTTAGACACCCTGTGCAGCCCCCCGTGGTGCCCCCTGCCTGTCATCACCTTGTCCTGTCCTTCACTGTACCACACCTTTCTGTTCCTCGCTCATGTAATTCAGATATAGACCAAATAACCAATACATGAAAACTCAGGTATAGATCAACTGAACAAAACAAACAGACCCTGTATTTGCAGGTATTATCAAAGAACACGTGAAGCATAGCATTTCAGGTACAAAACAACTAAATAACATACAAAGGTATAGATCAAGTGAGAAATCACAAGAAGACTCAGCGTTGAAGGTATACAGCAATACATGTGGACAATGCTATGCTCCCAACTTTTTGGGAACAGGTTGGGGAAGGACCCTTTCTATAGCAGCATGACTGTGCCTCAGTGCACAAAGCAAGGTTCATGTAGACATGGTTGGATGAATTTAGTGTGGAAGAACTAGACTGGCCCACACAGAGATTTGACCTCTACCCCCTTTCGGATGAACTGGAAAGGAGACAGAGACAGGCCTTCTTGTCCAACATCAGTGCCTGACCTCGCAAATGCTCTACTGAATGAATGGGAACAAATTCCGACAGAAACAATCCAAAATCTTGTGGAAAGTCTTCCTAGAAGAGTGGAAGCTGTTATAGCTGCAAAGGGGGAGGGAAAATACATATTAATGTCTATGTATTTAGAATGCTATGTCATGAAAGTCCTTGTTGGTGTAATGGTGAGGTGTACCAATACTTTTGTCCATATAGTGTATTTACACACGCTAACATACACACTAGCACACTTAAACACCACCGTCTTCCTACCTTTGTTGCCTACCAGACGGTGAGAGATCTTCTGCTCGCTTGCCATCCTCACATGTTGCCAATTCACTACATTGGAGACAGAATGTTTAAAATGTTTCAGTAGCCTGTTTTAAATCTGCTTTAAATTTTAGCAACAATATACTGGTATCAGTGAAACAAATGTCTTTTATGCATATTTTTTAGATTTTTTTATTTTGAATTTTAGACACTATTCTTATTTTTTATTCATAGAAAAATAGGTAGTATATAAATGTGTTCTACCATAAAAAGAGCCAGTGGAAGCAGATAATTCTACTTGAATCAAAAAAGTTATTTTATCTGAAGATACATTTCACTTGCATTTTTTTTAAAAGCAAGTTCTGCAAGCACCGCACAATCAACAGGGAAGTAATAGCAGAAAATAGCTTAAGCTTCTGAGACCTGAGAATAAAATAACGACTATTTGCATTTATATAGCACTTTCATCCAAATAGAATTCCCCAAAATATTTAAATGAGTTATCAGAAGTATAGCTTCATACGCTGCTTGAGTGGAATTGTGGAAAATGTTACCAATATTTAAGCATATATGGATTATTCCGCATACTATTTATTGCTTTCCTTAAAAGGACATTGCTACATAATTAATGCAAATAGTTTCAAAGAAAAATGAAAGTGACAATTTTAAATATATTGTGAAAACTTCATTCTGTTGAGTTCATTCATAAAACCTAGAGTTGCCAAAAGTTGAAAGATGTCTCACCAACTCTACAATACATTAGGAAGGCTTAGCCCAAGTACTCTTCAACAAAGGCTGTGTATACTTAATTTGGGAAAATGATCTCATACCCTTGTGCTTCTTTATTACTTTTAGTATGAAGATGTCTACCCAAATGTATTAATATACAATATATATATATATATATATATATATATGTATATATATATAATCATTGGTGATTAAAGTACCAGAACGAGTACTATGAGCTTCAGAACGAGAGGGCATGTAAAGTTAAGAGCTGTTTTAGAAAATGAAACCATATTTAAAGCCAGACTGTCCAGTGGAGTTCTTGAACAACTGTGTTTTGGTTGACATTTTCCACTATACTGGATTCCCTCTATATGTTCCACGTGTTAAGGATCTCTATGGATTTTCATGAGGTTTATTATCTTAATAGAGATACAGATACTATTTACTGGGATAGACAGATCAGATCTTATGTCCTTCAGCTCGCTCTGCCATTGTTCTGGTTCTGTAATGCAGGTTGAATGATATGTGATTTGTTGCATTCTGGATGTCTGTAGCTCTGTGAATTTTTTTGTCAAACATGGCCAGAGGATATTTGCCATCTCCATTGCTACTTCCAATGCTGGAAACCCCTGTGATCAGGATGTCCCTGTCCCCGTTGTGTCCTCCAAAGAATGATTTCATGAAAAGATTTTTGTGCTACAGTGTTTCTAGTATTAGCACGATTCAGTTTTGGATCTTGCTTGACAAGGGTTTTTTTTTTAGCATTTATTTACATATTTTTCTATGTTAGTCCAGAGACTGTATGTTTTTGCCAGTACTGGGTGCGTAAGAAAATATTATTTTATAACATAAACCAGTAATAACCTTATAAAACTGAGTTGTCAGAACCGTACCAGTAACAAAGGCCACAAGTAATGTAATTCCACTGATCAGAATTGTTTTCGGTTTTACGGCCAGAAACACCTTTTTATAAGTAAGTAACTCATATAATATCATGTTGTTTTATGCAGATAAATCTTACCATTGAATACTTTTACAGGCAGTAGGACAACAAAGCATAGATCACTGTGAGCTTTTCTTGTGATTAAAACTTTCCAGCCAGTAACATCGGATGACAATATGAATAGTTTGCTATATCGCTCAAACTGTAGTGTCAACAGGTTCTAATTCTCCCTTGGTTTTTCCCTGTGTGTATAAGTTTTTGATAAGGTTTGTTCAAGTGATAAATTAACTGGTAATTAGTATACTTAGCTGTCTTCAGGAGTTTGAATAACTGAGATCTTTACCCCCACTCCCAAGTGTAGTCTGCTCCCCAGCCTCATTTATTCCACCTTTGTAAATCTCGGTGAGAATCTCTTTGGTGAGAATCCCAGCCTATAATCCAGAATGTCTGAGGGGAGTACTGGAACAAAAGATCTGGTTTATCAGGATCTTTGTGTAAATATTTAATATATTTTTTTTACAAATTTGTGAGTTTTAGTTTCCAAGAATCAAGTTTGTGGAGTTCACTCAGGTTTATCTATTGTCCTCTATCTCATTTTCTGTCTGTAGTGTCTTAAAATGGCAACCACATTATGTCAATAAAACATCAGAATTTGGTGGGAAACCAGATCAATAAGTTTAAGAGCCCCTTGTACCTTTACTGAACACTATGCAGATCAAACATCAAGATTTCCAAAGAGTAATGGTTGCCAGTTCAGCACAGCCCCATCAGACAAACCAACATTACGTTACATTACATTTATTTATTTAGCGCCAGCAGATTTGGTAGCTCTGTTACAATCAGTGTGATAATTTAAAGTCACACTCATTAACAAACTAGTACACAAGAAGAGGGCCCTGCTCCTGCGAGCTTACAATCTAGTCTACTTGTCCTATTTTTGTTTTAGCTTTTCCTCAGAACTTCTCAAATAAATTGCCACACCAAGGTTCCTATAAAGCTGTGCTTTTGGTGCTTAGCTGATTTTCATTGCAAGATGGCCCCTGTGCCACAATGTAACCGGGCCAGGGACTCACTGTATGGCCCCTTTTGACCACTGGCCTATCCCCAACGGTGCTATGCCGTTTTTGTGGTCTGACCGATACACAGTCATGAGGATGGCAATGAAATCTATGGCAGATGTGGGGAGCACCTCTCTGTTTGGGTCATATGGCTTGGCTCTGCCCTCAGAAATCCTGCTGTGACCCTGATTAGCATATCTGTGTCCCAAACACTGGTCTCCCTGCTCCAGGAGTTAAAGGTCAGTACGAGCGACCAATAGAGTCACTCATACAGACCTTTAACTCTTGGAGTTAAAAGTCCATAAGAGCGACTCTATTGGTCGCCGGTAGTCTAATTAACCAACTAATTGGTTAATGCCAGAGGAGGCCCCTGCAGTCGACCAATAGAGTCACTCGTACAGACCTTTAACTCTTGGAGTTAAAAGTCCATAAGAGCGACTCTATTGGTCGCCGGTAGTCTAATTGGCATTAACCAACTAATTGGTTAATGCCAGAGGAGGCCCCTGCAGTCGACCAATAGAGTCAATTTCACGGACCTTTACCTCCTCGCGCAAACCTACGGATTTATGCTCGCGTTAACCCCTGCGATGCTGCATAGATAAGGTAGGCTAGATGGGGAAGGGACCAGGGCGATAAGTAGATTAACGAAGACTAACACGAATATTCTTTGTGTCGTGTATCTTCGTCTTCATGTACGTTTTGCCGCCATGTTCGTTTCTTCGGTATTCGGGCTGAACAATGAAAACGCACCCTTCGTGTTCGTTTTCATGTTCGTCCGAATACGAAAACACAAGTCTAATAAAAATAAACTTCTTTCCTATGCCAAAAAGCAACAAGAAGGGCAGCAGAAATATAATTGCTTAGTATTCCAGAGAACCTTAGAAATCCCAGAGTTGACCCACTCTTTGCTCCATTCAGTCCATTTGTCGTCTTCTATTTGAGAGGATGGAGGAAGCATTATCAACTTGTTTCTGAAAGAAATAAGAAGATAAATAACACTTAGGAGAAGAGCATAAACTTTTTTCTTTAGCTTATTCTAATTCTTCAAGTTTATACACAGCTCTAGAAACAAAAACTTATGAGCTATGGCAAAGCCAGAATAGTTTCTGACACGCATACCTGAGGGTGCTTTTTTTGATTTAAAGTATATTCAGATTGCTGTGTAACTGTTCTTTGCAGTGATTTTCCATCAGCAAGTTCAGCTACATAATTACTAACACAGAATAAGGATCAATTTACCATGTATGCCTAAGTATGAAAATGCAAAATAGTTCTTCCTGAGATCTATCTCTAACAAAAGAAAAAAATGTGGATTTTTAAACCGGATGTTGGCAATTTGAGAGTAATTTTGTCTTCTTAAATTATACCTATCTTCATAGGAATTCATAAGAATTCTGATGGCAGATATATGCTACTTTTAAGATAATATGCCCACTATCTTCCCTTTTAATGCACTCATACATGTTCATTCATCAAGCCTGGCTCATATTAAAAAAAAGGTCCATTAACATAATAATGCTACGTCTTGTGTTCCACTGCCCATTGGCCAGGTGAATGTAGTGAGTATATTCTGGGTGATTCACGTTGTTGGACCACTGATTTGGGCTGCTTTGCTCTCAAACTAGTGCACAAATCTCTAATTCATACATCATTTTTGCCAAAATGCTGATATTATTATTATTATTATTATTATTATTATTATTTTTATTATGAACTTAATGATTATAACCTTTCTGCCTTAATACATTAAATATTTCATATTATTATTTTTCATACAATTAACCACTTCCAGGAAATATTCTCAAGACATGCAGAACAGTACCATTCAACATGATGCACACTAAATCTACTGTTACTTTAAATTCATTTGACTAAAGGTAATGGTTTCAGTCAAATCAACATCAATTGAAAACATCAACATATAAATTATATTCACCAGTGGTTTTTAATAATTTAGAAAATAAAATGAATAATTAAATATTAGTTAATTACTAAAATTAATATACAAGGGCATAAGACTTAAATTGCATATGAAGAACAGTATATATATCAAGAGGGTATTCATGACAATACAATCAAATTGCTAAAACACAGCTTATTATATTTGCATTTATATTGTTCTGAATCAGGTGATTTCGAAGACAGTGTGATTTCAAGTTCCTTTTGAATTTAAATGTAGGAATAATAGCTTTTTTAACAAAAGGAAGACAGGTGAATGGAATAGCCTTCCAGCAGACATGTTGAGAGTGAATAGTGGCTGGGAATAAATGAACTGTCAGTAAAACCAAAGTGAATATAAATATATATATATATATATATATATATATATATATATATATATATAAATATATATAAAATGCTGAATGGCCCCGCAGAAAATCACTATTAAAGTTACAATAAACAAAAAACAGACAAGAGAAACTGTGTCCAAATTGTGATGTTCCTGTTCAGGACACTGCTACACAGCAATTACACCAACAGAAAATGTATATCCTATATGCAATAAAAAAAACCTGGAATTGCTTTTGAATACAGAAAAATATTAGTTACGTATAAGTGATGGTTCAATGCTTTCGAAAAAAATGTGTGCTCTATGCAAGGGTGAACACTGAACATACAATTCCTCAGGACTTGTGATGTGTGAAATAAATTCAGTCCCTCCTGGCACTTCTATAATAGAAATGATTAATTTATTACTATTATGAAGGCTGAGAAAGAGAAACTATTATGTACCAGCCAATCACTTTGTTCTGCTGGAAACAAAACTTTAGATAAGGAATACGGGGTAATCTTCTTTACTTTGCTGGTGTTATCAGTTTACAATTTGGAATATTGTTACATTTAATTCATTAATTAAATTCACATAAAATTTAAGTCCAAAAGGTATTATTAAATGTAGCTATGCGTGTAATATACTAAACCGATTATTACTTTACATGCATATGCTACATTTTCTTTGGTAATTGTTGGAATTAAGTTTTCATGCTACTAAATGGTCTGCCCACTGCTAAATCCAAAGATCACTACTCTATACTAATCCTACTAGACATTTTGCTGCTTTTGACATTGTGGACCACCTTGTCCGCTTACAAACTCTTCATCTTGGTCTCTGGGACACTGCGCTCTCCTGGTTCTCATTCTACCTTTCTGATCATTATCCCCTCAGCGTCTCTTCCTCTCCCGTTCCCTTCTCACTTTGGGTACCCCAAGGCTCAGTTCTAGGACCCCTTCTGTTCTTACATAACTACATTGCATTGTAATAGAATCTGGATATTGGGTTATTTAGCATTAGGGGCCTGGTGGCCTTCTTGAAATTGCTTGAGTTTCATCTGTTTTCTAGCACAATAAAGTTATCAGCTTCAAATATGGCGTAGTCGAAGACCACAAAGACCTTAGAAAACTTAAAATATGCCACTGTAACCAGGTTAGCTGCCCAGGTACATCCCGGAACATTGTATAACAAAATATTTTATAGTATATAATGGGAAAAAAAAAAACTTGCCTTTCAGTCCCAGCCTAGGATATTAATCAACAGTTCAACTGTTATATACATCAAACTATTATATCATAATACTTTATATAAATGTGTTTAAACACTCTCACGGATTGACAAAAGTATTATTTGTCCCTTTAATAAACACGAGGGAACTCCGAAACTGTGTTAGAATCCAGAAGAGTTGACATTTCAAACTGTTAGGGTGTAAAAGTAGATTTATATTTTGTAACCATTCGTAGCTAATATAATACGGCTAAGAGCTACTCAACTCCGAGGGCTATGATTTGTTTTAATGAATGGGGACCTTTCCAAGATATACTTTTATGTGGAAAATCAACATGAATAGATGCACGCAGTGGGAATAAAAATGTATGAAGGCGATTTAAAGCGTTTGCGATGCTTACCGTATACATTATTTTTAGAGCGCATGGCTTGATGCTGCTTTAAGTAAATGAGTTACAAATGTCTTAAAATGTCTTAATCTGCACTTGACATTAAAAATGTTGAACTATTTTAGGTTAAGTGGTTTAAAATTATATCCTTTGCAATGATACTCTGTAATTTCGATCATTCCATTGTAATTTTGGTTCCTTTCCCCTTGTACTCTTTCTAGTAACACTTCCTGTTTTAAACGGTTAACATTTTAGACTAATGTACCGTACGTTGTGCTGCTAAGTAGAATGCTGATAATTAAGCCTCACCTTTCCTTTTTAAAGGGAAATAAGTGTACTTTCATTAGTCTACTTTGCTTAACAGACATCTTTTCAAATTAGTTCTACCATAGAGATATCACAAGTTTAACGCCATGATTTAGGTCGACTAGGCCCAGGGTGGCAGCCCCTCTACTACATAACAGGGAGCCAGATTGCCTTAGTGGACGATCAGGCTACCTATAGTGCCACTGTTCAATGGGCTGGTGAATGGAGATTATTGATCCCGGTGACAGGCCCGTCAACACTATGGAAGACCGTGCTGAGCCATACAGTCCATGGTTTCTTTCCACCTAGTGCCACGCACCCTGAAAAAGTGGAGCACCTATATGTGATGTCATGTCCTTGCATATATTTCAAGTGTCTTAGTTTTTTAACAAACATGTATTTTCTGTACTACAGCCAATATAACCAAAGTGTATATAATGTGCTCCAGGGATCAGGTCATTATGTTGGACTTTTGTGTAAACCATGCAGTGTCACTTAGTGTTATGGAAGGTCAATCAATGCGCTAGGCTGATATTAAATTATTCATTTTTAAGTTCCAAAGAATGGATCATTTTCAAGTTTTTTGTAAAATTAAATTTGTAGATTTTACTTTAAATTGCAGTATGTCAATTAAGTAATTCATTTAAACCAAGTTTTTTTGTTCAACCCTTTAATTTGTTAATTTAACATACAATGTATACTACCTAGAATCAATGTATACGTTGAAAATAGGAGCCTTAGTGTATGTTTGTATACATGGCTAAATTGCTTTCTTGGAATCTAGCCAATAGGACTCAAGGGAGTGCAATTAGATTCCATTTTCTTATCTACTTAATTTATATTTTTTACACATAGCACAAAAAAAGAAAAAAATGGAAGGTAATTAGGAACATGTTAATCACCATGTTACCATTATTATATTTCTGTTGACTTATATTTACAGAAAATATTTTTCTACTCCTAGCTATCTAAAGAGCTAGAAATTATCAAATTAACATTATTATTATCCTTTATTCATACAATACCAACAAAGGGTATGACAACACTAATGGAGAGACGAAGACAAACTAATACATTGGTTAAAGAGGGCCCTGCTCGTAAGCCTACAATCTACAGTGACTGTTCAAAAGCAAATATGGAGCAATATATGGTACATTACAGAATTGTTTGTTTCATATAGAGTGCTGCCTCTTATTATTTATTGTTTTATATAATGCCATCATATTCCGCAGTGCTGTGCCTAGTCTTGTGGAGTGGGCCCACGCTTGTTTTCCTACCTATATAAATCCAGGCTCAGATCACACAAATGTTAGGTGCATCCTTGTACTTAAATGTGTCTACTTTGGCTTCTCAGACATAACTGCACATTGTCTAGGAATGGCTCTGCACGTCACAATATTGACCAAAGCTGTCTGTGCCAATTCAAAAAAGCTAAAGACATTGTCTTCTAGTTTCTACTGTCCTTCCACAAAATAATGTTCTCCTTCTATAATGAATTGAATCCGGCTAGCATACGAACTGCTATTAATAAGTTAAGCGTCTGCAAAAGAAGTGTCTTCACAAATACACTAATAACATATGCTATATGCTAAAACGTCTGTGTTTCATGAGGAAAAATTGATTTTTTTGTATTTGCCTGAGATAAAATGCAGTATTTTATCTAAAAGCAAAAACATAATAATAATAAAAAAAATATATAATTTTCTATAAATTTTCAGTGTAGTACAACCATAAAATCAATGGCTGTCTGAGCTCTTGCTGACTTAATTGCAACACATGGTAGCTGAACGCCCTCAGGAGACTCTTCAGGTATGTTGGATGGGTAGTCATGACCCTGACCATGTCCTTCCCAAGTCCAGTCATGTCCTCCCCACCTTTAACCACATCCCCAAAACAGGTGTCCAAATTTGGACACTTAAAATGTTGGGGGCTTGCTTAAACTCTCTGAGGAGACATACATTCATGAAGTTGTTTCATTCAGGCACCAGATAATGCGCTAATTCCAGTTAGAACCCCTCCCAATATCTTTGTGATAATGAATGAATGAAATAACAACACTGCATCTGATGTATATTTATAAAAAAAAATATGTATCTTCTGCTAATTTGAAGTGTATAAAATTGTTCATGCTCACGAGGATATGAAGAAATAATCTGAATGTTATTTTTTGCACTCAAATTAAATGTACTTGCTTAAACTTCTTAACTGCTTCATTTGCTTGCAAATTATTGTGGGGAACTAATTGAACTTAAATATGTAGGCTGTGCTTTCAATATCATTGCTCCACATATTGCAAGTCAATTAGATTTACTGTGATTGGGGAAAATAGTTGCGCTGCTGTATGATTAAAACTTGACCGACTCAATTAGACTTTAGTTAGTAACGTAGGCGCCACATAAGCATCTATTGTAATCAGAGTAATTGATGTTGCATGATAATTCTGAAGGAAAATTTACCGTGAACTGTTGAAAAAGAACAGAAGATGTCTTTTTATTTTTCCTGAGAGTTAGTACAGTTGATGTTTTGATTTAATTTTTGGAATTATCAAGTTGTTAATTGCAAAAACTAGAATTAAGCCTAAATGCATCAAGTGTAGGGAATATGCCGAGTTATTCTCATTTAATTGTAAAGGGCCAGCAGATTCCGTAGCGCTGTTACAATTAGTGGAATAATTTAAAATCACATATAATAACAAACTGATTCAAATGAAGAAGAGGACCCTGCTCTTGTGAGCTTACAATCTAGTAAAGTTTTCTCCCTTAATGTTCTTATCCAGTTTACAAAGATCAGAGTGCTGAGATTTAATGTTAGCCAGTCTGTAGCGCTCTACTTTATCCTGGGGAAGTGGGTATTTTTTTGCAAAGGTGCCATGGGGGAAGATGGGTGGACATTTTTAAAACTTAGAAACTTCGTGCCATGGTTGAAGAGCCAGATGCCAATTTTTAAACATGTTGGGAAATGTACCCAATGGCCATCCCAAAAAAACCTGCAGAAAGAAAAAATGTATTCTTGATATTTTAATTACTCACCTATGACCTTTTCAGGAGGTGTCTTTTATGAATATTATGTTATATATATATATATATATATATATATATATATATATATGTCATTTTCTGTACTAGCTATCCATTTAGGACATCTTTTTTATAAACTGCATTGTAACTTGGACTTTGACATGTAATGATGTTGATGCATACACATAACGACAAACACATAAACAATGAACACTGGTAGAAGACTAAAAGACTCCTAAAGGTAAAGGCTACCAATAAAACACATAGAATGATATGTTTTTTCTGTAGACTGGCTGGACACACATTGGTTGTATAGGGTCTGTGAAGCATGGTCTGTCCAGGGTGCCAGTGTACTTTCATGGATGGATAAGTATCCTTTGGATAAGTATCCTTTGTTCCCGATATGTGGAGTCCTTTTTCCGTGCTAATTGGCTAATAAATATTTAGGCAGCGCTTTTATGCTGTGAATTGTCCATCTTTTATATGAGGGATGTATCATGGGAATTGCATGTGAAGATTCTTGAAGTATTTTGGAGTGTTATTTGCTACTTGCTCAAACCTGTTCACATTTGCAAGTACAATAGAAAAGCAATAATAATCAAGAAACATATGAGATGTTTTGGACAGATATTTTGATTATTTTGACTCAATAAAGAGAGGCCAATATTCTCAAATGTTTGTCCTTCAAAATTGGATTTTGGGCAAATAAAAAAAAACATTATTGCATATTGCAATATGCAGCTGGCATCCCATGCTACCAGAAACCATCAAGAAGCCCACTCACGCCAGAAAACCATAACAAATGTTTTAACCATATTTGTTACACTAAAATGTATAATTTTATGGTTAAGGGTCATGATTCCTTAGGATCCCTTGTGATATCCCGTCTGGATTATTGCAACTCCCTTCTAACCGTCTCCCCCTCTCCCGGTGAACATGGTAAACATTAAAGAAAAACAAAAAAGAGCAAAATAACAAGGCAAACATATAGTATATTTCTTGCCATTCAATTCTCGACATGCATACATTTTGTGATTCCATTCTATTTGTGGATACCCTGTTGGTACAGTGATAGGTTGTAGTAACAATAATGCATTCCCCTTGGTTCACAATTGTGTTCTTTGATTTCTGGTTATTAGAAAAAGTTTGCTTTTTGTACATAAATTAAATCATGTTTGAGGTTTTTGTAGCCCTTCAATTAAAGTGAATGGAAACTTAACATCATTACGCGCTGCGTAAACTGTTGGCGCTATATAAATAAAAGATAATAATAATAATAATTACATGGTACAAGATACAATAGTAAAACCTGTCCAGTCAAACATATTTAACATTTGAGATGTCCACTGGAAAAAGATATTGAGTATGTACAAGCACGCAAAAGCAAAATGATGAATTATAGCCTTCCTTTCGATTTTGTTATTTGATCTTAATAAGATAAGCTTAGTATCTCACATGAACATACCTAGGAACTTGCATAGATAGACTAACCCTAACATGGCATTATCTAATCAATTTGCTTTATCTCATTAAACCCTGAATCAAAGCAACTGCACTCAGCAACATAACAATAGAACACATTTGCTAAAGACAATGCCTTCATTGACTTAATTGCTATTTATTTAGCTCATAAAAGTATCAACTTTACCAACTTTGCTCTTTTTCCACTGTTAGCATGGTACAATTCTGTACCCCTATCAACTGAGCAATAACTCAACCTAATGGGGAGGAATAATCATGCAGACCCTGCTTAATGTAACTTGTACACACATTTCCCCCAGTGTATAGAACTGTGAAATGGATGATTTGACATATCGTCTTTAAACACAGCTTTTATTAGCATGTAGGTATAAAACCACCCTCTGAGTATACAAAACCTCAGTATATTGTAAAGCTGTCATAATGGATTTCACTATGTAAGAAAAAGGTGCACGTTTGTGGATATTATCAGCCTTAAACTGTGCAGAAGGACCACTTAAGGATGTATTTGCGTACGTTTAATAGTTAATGAACTGCACTAACAGCACTATTGGATAGTCTCAGTTTAGCAGATATTCCTATTTTGACATTGAGTACAGACTTGCTTAGAGATCCAATGTTACATTCCCATTTTGCGTTAAAAATGTATGTCATTCTGCATTATAATGTTCTCACATTTTGACACTCATCCTACCTTACATTCTGTAGATTAAGTCATGTCCCTGTTACCGAAGACAGATCCGAGTGCACAGATGTTTGCTAATCCTTTACTAAAAGGCACTGCGCATATATCTTGCCATTCCAACCCAAGATTCGACAAATGCAGCTATCAGCTTCACTTCTGATGGAAATGTCATCATAGATTCTATTATTTCTGGCTTATATAAGCATCATTCATGGGCTCAACGTTAAATCTATATAAATTTAACCTTTTTTCAAAATTTATAACAAATTCTGTACATTTTCCTCAATTTTTCCAATATATTTTGTTTTCATGCTAACTTATATTATTAATAGCCTGTCTGATGGAAACTAATGAGTTGTAGCAAATTTACATACTTATGAATACTGATCATTTATTCATGAAGATGACACAGAGAATGAACAGATTGGCATTAATGTGGCTGCGAGTTTAACTTGGAATATATTTTGTTCCTTAACTCTGTCCGCTTGAAGATTTCTGCCCTTCAATTTCTACTTTCAAAATCTAGGTCTGCTCCATTAAAATATTTTCCATAATATTCTACTTAAGAGATAAATACCCTTGAAAGATAGCTCTCAGGGATGTTCAGATGAGCTTTTGAGGTCGTTGAGAATCATATTGAAACTTCTGGGTGCTAGAAAAAAGTCTGGATAATTTGAATCTGCTCATTTTTGAATGTTTATTTCCTGCTGCAATATGCTATTGCTAAAGATACATTTCATACCAAGGTGATTTTTCGTATATATATATATATATTGCCAAATGCCCTTTTCCCTTGGACACAGGACTATTAACATCACTATTCACTAATGGACTAATCACTAATGTATAACATGCCTAGTTTGTATAATATTCCAATTCAATATGACAAAATATTTCCATGAATTGCCCCAACATTTTAATAGTCATTTTTTTTTTTTTTTTTACTAAAGAGGCAGTTTTTGGGAATTAAAACCCTAACTGGTTAATGGAATCCATGCATTTTACAGAATCTGTTGCCTATTCTATTGCATATCAACCAAAAAATTTGGTCTGCATTGACTTTTGGTACGTCTACATAAATGTAAACAGAGATGTAGTCTGAGACTTCTTTACTATGGCCATATGGAATTTCCATGTCTATACCAGGCACAATATCCTTAATCAAAATCCAAGAGGCTTAGACATAATCTGCATATTGTAAATGTTCTGTGGCTGCTTTTATTTTATTTGTTTTGTACCAAACATCAAACAACCTGACCATTGGCCCAGGTATTGCCTATTGGATTCCATTGTTTGAAGACGGTTTGAAGACGGGAATCCCTCAACCACCGCCATCCTAAAACCGGTCCACCTATCATCATAAACACACAACATTTTATTAATAAATAGATGAACTGCTCATTTGTGGTATTAACTGCACTGATTTAATATGCCTTATGTAGGGCAAACTCAGTCCTTCTTTCCATGAGAAGCTCACTGTGATTGACCTTCGATTTAACAGCTACTTATTAAGCTGTGTATCCCCACAATTGGAATTAAAGTATACTCTGGTATCTATTGTGCAGAAAACTTTGTTGATTTCCACAGTGTACAGTACTTTTAGTGGGTGCCAGTTTGCTTTTTTCAAACAATCTGTTATTTCTGCAACAGACAAATCTGCTCAAAATCAGCCAAATGCTGGTATATACACTATTCCCACACACATCCTTTACAAATGCCACAAATTCCATTCTCAGAGTTAAATCTTACACTGTGCGTCATACAGCATTCCCATATATGAATAGCAATATCATCAAATAATGTTTTTTTTTAGATTAAACATACGTAAAACATAAAGTTCTGTTAGATGTCGATGACATCAAATTAATCAGTAACATTCATAGTAACAATCCTTCCATCAAAAGGATTGTAACAATTATTTTTTTACATGTTTTGTGCCATGTATTGCTACGTAACCTGTAGTCATGGAAATAATGCATTTGCACTTCTATATCTGTTGAGATGTATTGTACATGTGTTGGATCATATGTGGTGGGCACAAGTGAAGAAACATGTATGTGGATATTGTATCATGTTGTGTAAGTGTTTAAAGGGACACAGGCCTGTGCATGTGCCCATGTTCAACCCATCACCCCACCTTATGATCCTCCCATAAGCACACCTTATGAGAGCAAGCATTTACACACAGTGATGGTTGTCTTTTTTAGTGCATGAATGAAGTGCAGCCACACAAGCAATGCAGAGCAGGTATTATTTTACCAAAATGTGGAGCAGAAACCCAAAGCACAAAGTTATAAAAAGTAATAAAGCCAGCAGATATCCATGATAGGAAAAGCTAGAAAGTGTACTATATAAATCAGGATAGGAAAATGCACCGCAGCAGCTGGTACATATCCTGCCAAAGGTTCACAGAAACAAGCTGATTAGTAACTCCTTGCAGCATAAGATAAAGTCATGGTAACCTGTACGTGCCAGGTAAAGACATCACTGAGCTGATCCTTCCCACTTGCCCCAGATAGAATAACTTCACTGCTTTGCTCCCTCTCTAAGCCTCACAATCTCAACTAGTGGGCCACAATCTGAGTACGCAGGCCCTAGGGATCCATTCTTCACTAGGAGTCACAGAGAGCCCAATGTAAACTAGCTTACAGGCCAAATAGAGGGGGTTAAAGGTTCTGTCACCCACACACTGGGCTCCATGCACTGTGGTGGGATGGACACTGTCTCCTCCTCTTAACTGGGCTACATGGAGCCTGTATCTCAGAAAGAAGAAGGCGATGGATAAGAAGAGGAAAAGACAGACGATCATAGAGAAAAAGAAAAAGACATGAACCTACCTGCTGGATGCTCCCTCGTGGCCATATGGAAGCACTTATGGTTCTATATGGGCTGTAGGCCCACCTCCTTCACCAAGGCAGGGTAGGATCAGATAACAGATGGTGTTTTCAGTCAATGCCGGGCCCAGTACACCAGTTGGGCCCCCTTGATGGCAGCCCTGCATGTAGGACCTGCGTATACTAAATAAATATAGCCTCTTCGCTATTTCTTTCTGCGTTTGCTGTCTTATTTAGACCTGTAATGTATGTCAAATCAGTTGTCCCTTTTGAGTAGACATGTAATGTATTTATGGACTAAATATGGGAAAAAAGTAAATGATTCGCTAACGTAAGTATAAAATCATAAGGTCATTGTCATTATTGACCAAATTGGCCTTTCAAAACACGGTTCATATTGCATATAATACAAACCAAATCATATAGAAATTCATATTTTTAAATTTCGATTGCAAACAAATATAGTAACTTTATATTTTTCTGCCAGCCAACTGAGGAGTTTATTCTGGGCAACCAACAGATTGTGCTTAGTGTCCTGGAAGAGTTAAAATAACCTGGATGAAAATGGTATTTTACATTAATTCTTAGTTCCTGTTCGCCATGGTAACATTTTGAGTTTATCCTTGCTGTTGTATAAATATATCATTAAGGAAAATAATATTTGTAGGAAAAAAAAGTTAATAAAAGTAGTACAGAAAAATAAATTTTTGCTTTTAAGAAATTGTTTACATTTTTGCAAAATCATTGAACTATACATTCTTATTAACGCCATTTGACAAAATTCATAATATATGTTTTAATTAACATTTTCTATGTATTCTATAACAAACTACTATAACTCTGTACAGACATGCTTAATTATAGTGGGTAAAAACAAGATATTTTTCAAAGACAGCTAATTCTGTCCAGGTTAATTCTGGCCTGGTTGTATTTAAATTATTGGGCTGCTGCTGGAAGTTTTTTGTAATTACACATATAGCCATCAGGATGTCTATGTTTTTCTAATGATTGGATCCTTTTTATTAACCTTTTATTAATTGTTTATACGTCTCCTAATTGTGTTTTAGACAGAATGCATCAAATGTTCCGTGCCATACGGGGGCATGCTGGACCAGAAGGGTGGGACAATTGCTCTGTTGGCTGATGGGGGCCAGAATGCAATGGGGTCACGTAGCACAATATGCAGACTGCTGTTACAAAGAACCACTCTGGGCAAGGTCAGGCTGTAAGTGAGTGTGTGTGTTAATATGGGTATGTATATGTAAGTGCACGTTAATGAGTATGTGTGAGTGTATATGTATAAGTTAGCATGAGTGTGTAGTTGTAAGTGTGTGTTAGTGTGAATGTGGAAGTGTTAGCATGAGTAAGTGTGTGTGTAAATGTGTGTTCATGCATATGTTAGTTACTGATGTCTGGGGAAAGAGCCTAAAGGGCATTACCCCCCCCAGGCCAGAAGGTGACAGGTGACAGCTCTCCCCTGCCAAAAGATACGTTTCGGGCTTCTTTATTACCCGGCCACTTGGCTGGATGTGCCTCTGGGGCTGAATGCTACCAGACTACTCCTGGTTTTGCCATAGATAAAGTAGCATTCTCTCATTGCCAAGATCAAACTAAAGTTAAATGTAATCCCTACTGAAGTGATTCTTTTCTATTATGTGTCTACCTTTGTATCGTCATAACAAATTAACATCTTGTGTCCGGATCTTGCAGGTTACCATGAAAGGTTATTGAAGTGAAATTGCAATCTCTTCATTCAGACACACATATTTTTCTGCATTGGAAATTTCCAGATATGCCAACCCATAGGTCTCCTTCACCTCTCTAGATCAAAGGCCAGAGGGCTTGCTAAATCATGCAAAGGGTCTTGGTGTTCTCATAGAGCAGGGATGCTTCAGAACTCTGCACACACAACACATGCCATTTTTATTTAGGGTATTTATGTAATGCCGTTAAGGTTTGTTATATGGTAACACAATCTTATTTTACATTATTAACATTACTTTGTAATGCATTTTCTTGAAATATGTTCATGGATATACATGTGTAATCATACATCTGAAGAAAAACCCTATGCCTAACTGGAAACTCGTATGTAACGCAAATAAACTTTACCTTCCTTTCATTTCTGTGACATGTGACGTCTCTGCAGTTTTCAATACCCTTAGTCTTTAGAAAATCAAATGAAGACCATGGATCCATTTTTCTTCTCTTACAATCATCGCCAATTTTAAAATGAAAATGTGCATTCCGAAAGCTGCCATTTGTAAAACACTATATAGCTAGTCATTTTGTGCGTGGTTAGAGATCTAGAAAGCGGCTAGTATTTTGTTTCAGCCCTTGCTACCTTTGCTATAACAAAACCAAAATGATAATGCTTAAAAAGCTGGATCTGTTAGCGTTTTTCTCTAATCCTTTAGTTAAAAATGAGAGTTTTAGGGACAGCATTTAGATCGACAACTGTGATTCCAGAACATGTTTTTGTTAAATTGAATGGAAATAATTTGATTCCTGAAGAAACTACGAAAGCTTAGTCATTTAATAAACCTTTGGTTATGTATTCCTTTGGAATTAATGTTGCATTGAAATTATCACAATTTACTTTATATATACATAGCAAAATGAATGCACTAAACAACGTGCTATCGCTTTAAGACACACAGGTAATGCTTATTCTACTTTGAGAATACAGTACTTCAGCATACAAACTCAGCCTGTATGGCATTAAAATCACTAGTGCATAATATTCCAAAAAATCAAGTTCAACTCCAGTTTTGTTACTGTTCACTATGCAGAGCAAACCTTTAGATATGCTCATGGCTCTGTAAAAGACATAATTAATTAGGAATACCTGGGGCATAGTTGTTCATTGCATTGCTAATCACATTTGTTTGCCAGAATGGTTGTTTGCATTTTTAAAATTTTGTACGAAAACTGATTTTTGGTTGACTGCAATGTAAGTTATTTACATACCGTTAAGGGGAAAAGTATGTGACCCCCTTCGGAATTACCTAGATTTCTGCAAATATTGGTCTTATCCTCAGCTAAATCACAGCAATAGACAAAGTTTGCGTCAACGCATAACACATAAATGTATGTTTCAATTTCTTTATTAAACAAACAGTGTAGACATTCAGAGAGCTGGGTAGAAAAAGTATGTCAACCCTTGTATTTAATAACTGTTTGGTATTGACGGAATACCCTCTATCAAGAATATCCTGTAATTAAGGTACAACAATTAGGAGACATTTTGGACCATTCCTCTTTACAAAAATTGTTTCAGTTCAGCAATATTCTTGGGATGTCTGATGTGAATCGCTCTCTTCAGGTTATGCCACAGCATCTCAATTGAGTTGAAGTCAGGACGCCAGAAAGCATATTATTCTATTGTTGATTTACTCTTCCGCTTTGGGTTGTTGTCCTGAGCTTCAGTTGGGAGACAGATAGCCTTATATTGTTCTGCAAAATGTCTTGTGAAAACTTGGCAGCAAAACATACTTTACAGTTGGGATGAGGTTTTTGATGTTTGTGTCTTGTTACTTTTTTCTCCACATATATTGTTGAGTGTTCCTTCCAAACAACCCAAGTTTGATTTAATCTGTCCACAGACTATTATGAAAATAGTGCTGTGAAACATCCATGTGCTCCTTTGTGAACTTCAAATGTGCATCACTGCTTTTGTTTTGGACTGCAGTGGCTTTATTTGTGGTGTCCTCCCATGTACACTGTTCTTGCATTTTACAGATACATCTGTAACCCTTCCCAGCTTTATGCAACTCAACAATTCTAAATCTTAGGTCTTCGGAGATCTATTTTGTTCGAACAACAGGAAATGCTGACTTAACTGTCAAGGAATTTCACTCATTTAAATATGCTTTATACAGTCCCATTCAAGTTCCCATTCAAGTTCAGATGCTCGATGGCTCTGACCCTTCATAATGTAAGTGAGTGAGATGAAATTGTTGACCCTCCCCAATGTACAACCATGCACTTTGGGAATTATAGGCAAATATATGCAGGGAAAGTAATTAACATTTTGATTCCTTACTCGTGGTTATATCAGGGTGTTCATATCCATTTACAGTCCTGTAAAATAGGGTTGCTGACACTGTCTGCAGCACAAAAACTGTGGACCTTCATTTTTTGTCAGAAAGAATAGTTTTACTGTACAGTGCTGTGAAAAATGATTTGTCTCTTTCCAGACATATTGAATCTAACTATCAATTAAATAGAACCGGTCTTGCAAAGTGAAGTAGGCATAAAAAGGCTAGCAAAGTGGCATCAACGAATCCAGGAGGTCACACAAGAACCCGGACTAACATGTAAAGAACTGCAGGCATCACCTCAGTTAAGGTCAGTGTTGAAGGTGCCACAATAAGAGTTTGCAAAAATGTCATCCATGGGAGACCAAAAAAACAACACAAAGACTCATCTCACATTTCCCCCAAAAATATTAATGACCTCCAAGACTTTTGGGATACTACTTTGTGGACTGATGAGTTAAAAGTGAATCCCTAGACATCTGACATAAAGCTAACACAGCATTCCAAAATAAGAACATCATACCAACAGTAAAACACAGTGGTGGTAGTGTGATGTTCTGGGGATGCTTTCCTGCGTTAGGACTGGGACGACTTCCCATAACTGATGTAACCATGAATTCTGCTCTCTACCATCAGTTCATGACCTAAAGCTCAAGCGTAGTTGTGTTATGCAACAGGACAATGATCTGAACCACACAAGCAAGCCCACCTCAAAAGAAACATAATGAAGGTTTTGGAGTGACCTAGTCATAGTCCTGTAGCATGACCTTAAAAAGACAGTTCAGGCTCAAAAGCCCTCCAATGTGGCAAACAGTTTTTCGTAGCACTGTATTTTTTTATTTTTCTGATGAAGCTTCTGGGGATCCAAATATCACAACTTTCAGCTGGTTAAATGGATTTCCTCTTACTCCTCTCTTCCTCTCTCACCCTTTCTCTCCTGTCCATTCTCTCCTCTCCCTTCTCTTTGTTTCTCCATCTCCTTTCTCTCTTTCTTATCTTTCCTTTCCATTTACTAAACCAAACATGTCATTGATATTGCCACATTACTTACCAGAAGTCCAGCCAATAAAGGAAAAGGTAGATGTATTAGACATACATAAATGGGGTACCAATGTAGTCCTAAACCTTCACCCTTAGCTGCAGGGTTAAGTTTGAACCCTGTTATCTCTGATAGCGGTGCATTGGGTGTTAAACAAATAGACGGTATATAATAGGGGATGGCGCACAACACTGTACCCATTTATTCAATGTTAAACCCATGCTTTGTATATTCAGAAATTGATGCACGGTTTTAAAAAAAAAACTAGCGAAAAAAAGTTATTCCCTGATACAGTGAAATAAAAGTTTTCAAAGTTAAACAAAACTTTAAATTTTACAGCTAATGATATTCATTCGTATTGCTGAGGACAAAATACCATTCACTTTTTTCTGTATTATTCTATAATTCAAAAGGCTTTGACATTAGAAAGTTCTTAATAAAGAGGGTTCCTCTGACGGGAACATAACCCTGCACTTAACAATTTAATTGTAGAAATCTTCTTTTAGATTTTTAATGCAGGTATCATTTAAATTTAAAATGCACAGACAATAAAGTGGTAATGTTTTAATTAAATATGCTACTATATCTTCAAGGGGACGTTGCATACGGTTTTTTAAAGGATTTTACCGTTTGAACCATGTGATAATTTTAAATGTTTTGATTCTCACATCTTTCTGATATCCCTTTGTCCTTCTGAAACCTAGTAAATGGCACACATGGCTCTTTGCAGATGAATACCATTTTTTATATACAGGCTTCTAAATGTTGATCATGTACCGTAATTATCTTCGTGGTCTGCAGGGTCAAATATCTCAAACTTTAATACAGGACTTTTTGTTATGGCAAAGTTAATGGCATCCACAAAGTTCAGTTATTACGTTTTTTGTATCAATTTATGTAGGATTTTCATTACATCATGTGCTACTTTCATACTGGGTGACAGATAGTCTAAAGTAATATGTGACCTTTTAGTATCCCAACAATCCAATACCTTGTAGAGGTTGAAAGTCTTTCAAGACCTCAGAGGTCCCTTAAAATGTAAATGTACATCCTAATCTATGAATGTTCCATTAATAGGAATCACAAACTGACAGTTAAATTTTGATCAGCTGATTGTCAATAGTCCTCACAGCAGGTTTGTAGTGTGGCTGTCAGTATATACACAGATTATACAATGATATGTTTGAGGCGAGAAGGAACAGGTTCTTTTTAGTAAAGTTGTGCATTGTGCATATTTATTACATTTTTTATGGTCACCTATGGGAAGATGATCCTCAAGACCCAATCACACTAGTAAAGTGGTTCACACTAACAAAATGTTTAACAGCAACTAATAGATAATACTTGTCAACTTGGGAGCCTTTGGCTTTGATGTGGCCAAGGTTTTTGTGTGCACCCCAGTATTACATCATAAATGTATCAATTTGACAATCATCAACACAGTTCAGTGGGATAGTTGGCCACATCAGAAAAACAAAAGGCATGACTCCCTCGGATCACCTTGTATCTTTAATTTTATCGACGATTATTAATATATATATTTTAACATTGATGTCTAACAAGATCTAACAAAATTTTAGGGAAATAACCATATATTACATTTGTTTAATTGTGAACAAACAATATTTGGTTAACACAATAATTAAATGATGCTGTTTGAAGACTTGGGTCATGTCATGTCTGCAATAGGCATACAATGATGCTGGTTTATAGTTTGTTAGTGGTTACTAAAAAAATGTCATCTGAGCTACAAATCATGTTGACTAGAATGCTAGTTTGTATAGGGGACTACAAAATTGCCAGCATTAAGAAAGACGGCTTGTTTTTCACAATCTCTTAGAACTTAATTTATCTAGCTACAGGCTTCCACTATGGGACATAAAATAAATGATATACACGTCTCAGCAGCTCCAATTACAGAGGGATGTATGTTGAACAGATGTTGTAAATGGAGCAGAACATAAATCATTTCAAACTATAAAGAGTTATACTGGGGATGAGCGGCCCAACTGACCAGTGGATTAAATCGTGAGATACATTTTACTAGTACAGTGCTTTGTAATAGTCTTGTTTCTTCTAAAACAAAAACCCCAAACACAAATAAATGCTAAATAAATACAACAATTTCATTTGATTTAATTGTAAAGGAGTTTCTGAGAGCAGTCTTAGAAAATTCAGCCATAAGGTTTTAAAATATATAATCACCTTACCTACGTCTGAGGCCTTGTGTTGTTTGAATGTACATGGAAGACTCCCTTTTATACATGGACGCCTCACTTTGTACAAACAACCACAGGACATCTAACAGAAAAATTAAGATTGCTACCAATCTATCAGAAGCAAGATAAATTATATGATCCTCTCCCGTAAGTAGGGATTGGTGCATAAAAACATCTAGTTAGTATAGCTGCTAGTTTCCATGGTAATAGAAGGAAAAACACTGCATGCTGGTAGCTTCTCTGTCGCTAGACTACTTTGTTTGCAAGCAAGAACAATCATTTCAACCACTGCTTACTTGCAAGAGCCAGGAATCAAATAACTATTTTCATAAATAAATAAAATAACACCCGCAGGGCCTGCAAGCTGGCGGGTCACCTATTGTCAGCATGCAGGAACAATCCTCTGACCTTACTTGCAGGAATCAGTCATTTTTATATGACAGGTGTCTCCTAAAAAGAGCCAAAGGTTCACGGTCAGAATGATAACGAGGGTCATCCCAACCATTTCTCAC
Organism: Spea bombifrons; assembly: GCF_027358695.1. Taxonomy (NCBI): domain Eukaryota; kingdom Metazoa; phylum Chordata; class Amphibia; order Anura; family Pelobatidae; genus Spea; species Spea bombifrons. Next base: position 35,544,959 of record NC_071093.1, read on the forward strand.
ACAACCAGGTGGATTCATAAAGGCAATCATACTTGTGTTTATGTTGTCTATTTATGCCATGTTATGTTATAACTTGTAATATGATATATGCTGTCAGTTGTGTTTGATGGAAGGACTGGTGACATCATGATGTCTAGAGATTTGAACAAAATCACATTTCCTTTTATAAAGCTCTTGCACTTTCTTGCTAAATTTAGGCCTTTGAAACAATGACTACAAGCTTAGCTTTTAAATGAATCACTATGGTCATTGTGCATGAAAGAGAGCCGTGAATATCATTATACTATTATACCAAAAGATATTCACTATAAACAGACAACACAGTTGAGACATTTTAGCAACCGATTGGATTGAGTCTCAGTCTTCACTTTCAATTGAAACATGAAATGAACATTATTGTAATATTCTTCTGTCTTTGCTTACTGTGGTTATGAGTGAAATGACAAACCAATTGTGGTTCTCTGTCTACATTAATACTATTTCAAATTATTGATTACCGGCCAACTCTTCGTGTTCGTCTTCGTGTTCGTTTTCGTGTACATTCTTTGTGTTTGTTTTTTTCTTTGCTTTTTGTAGAAGGGGTTAATATGGGGTTAACGCGGTATGCAGTACACAGCAGCTTTGACCCCAGGATTTTAAAGGTCTGTACGAGCAACTCTATTGGTCGCCGGCAGGGGCCTCCTCTGCACTTCATTAGTTTATGGCAGACAACCCCTTTGCATCAACCAATGCTAGAGGAGGCCCCTGCAGGCGACCAGTAGAGTCCAAAAAAATCCAATCTATGTTAATTAATTGACCATCAATGCACACCGTGGTTGGGCAGAGTGCAGCAGGAAAAGAAATTCATATTCTTGAACAGCCTATCTCTCAAAAAAAAGAAGTCCTTGACATTGTGCAACCCTTCTGAAAATCCAATGCATGGGTATTGTCTAACACTGGACAAAATAAACATATTCAGTTCTCCAACTTAAGCCCCAATCTTTTCTGGGCTTTTCCCTGCTGTGTTGCGAAAAGATGATCCCTCTTATGCTCTGAGGTGCATGTGCTGAGCAAAACACATTAAGAAGAAAATACCAATTTTGTCTTTTTTTTTTTTTCCTGCTTTCTATAAGGTGCCTTCAAGGATTTCAAATAAGACATAATCAAATAATGTATTAAATTGATAGCATTGTAATTTTTTCTCCAGGCTGGTTTATAAAAGAAATCAATAAATTAAAGTCCCATTGCAGCATAGGTTATGTGTTCCATCTGTTCATAATAAATATGGAATAAAAAAAAATCATTTCACTTTTTTCATGTTTCAAATAGAAATTACATAATAATATTGAACACATACTGACAAATGGGAATTTAATAATGTTTTCTGCTTTGCCCTATATTCAATAGACTATTATGTATTGCCAAGCTTATTTAATGCAACAGTCATGTCTGTAAGTCTTTCCTTTCACTTTATTTCATATCTGTCTTATTAATTGCATTTTTTTTAAATTCAAATGGTATGCGGTGGTCATTGCTGACTAGCATATACATTTAGACTTATATAGAGAAAGTTCACGCATGTAACATATGTGAGTATATGAGTTAAGAATGAATTAAGACAGTAGTTACCTATGACCCATGGGGTTGCAAGGTAACTTGCAAGCCACCACCATGTTAATTTTATTAAATCCAAATTAAAATAACAAAAATAAAAAGAGGGATCAGCAGCCCTTTTTCAATCCAGTGCCATTGGGCAAAGATGGATTACTAGACGTTTTTCGGGGTGGGTTTCTTTTTTTAACTTGACTGAACTGTTGTCACAAGAGTATAAAATGGGGTGGTTATAATTCATTCCATTCATCCTTGCCAAAACGCCACTCATTTATGTGCATGGACCATTAATCATTAGGCGTAATTCACCTGTTGTGCTTTTATTCCAAGAATTCCTTGGAATGTAACTACAGCTCAGCATCGTTCTTTCATTAACACCCACCCAACAGTCTGAGGTCATAGAAGAACATCAGGGCAAAAGAGGGGCAGGGAGTGTGGGTCCTAGAGAGGCACTGACCCTCAAACTTTTTTTCTACATAAATATTTTTTTTTAAAATCTCATCTGCAAATATAATACAATGTAAAATACATTTAGTCTTGCAGACAGATTTTTTGGTTTAGAGACATTAACACATTGCATCTAATTTACAGACTTAAATGCCAACTCATTATTCCATAGGCAGACAATAGCCGCAATGGACTCTATTAACTAATGCTGAATGCCAGGAATAATGATTACTTTAAAGGAAAAAATTTAATGAGGTTCAATTTTATGCTATTTTTCTGTGGTTTCGCACAAAACATCTGTAATTAGTGCTCTGAGTAATGATCTGGGATTTATTTGAAGAAAATCATCACTATTCAATAGTATTTTTATTATCAGGGTATTCCTGCTGGATTCAGAAAAAAAAATATTTACTCTGTGTGTGTTTTAGCCTTTACAGTTTTGATCGCTTCAATAAGCAATTCAAGTCATTTTATTTGCTGGTTTTAAATATTTTACATTTTTCAGTATCTTTTGTCATAGATTAAAGTTAGGCTTCTAATTATTAAATAGATGAGGGGGATGCTTTTTCATTTTTCAACAGCCCCAACAGGTCCCCTGCAGCACTGCGGGGGATTCTCCTCTCTGGCAGAGAGTCTATGCGATGCACGCAGACAACCTCCACTGCTGCTGGCTGGTATTAGTCTTGTAGTCAAGAGGTCTGATTATAAGACGACCTCTGTTAAAAAAAACCTCGCCTTATAATTGAGCAAATACGGTAATTATTATTTCGAAAAAAATAGACACGTATTAAAAACTGAGAACCTCCCAGGCTAGACTCTCCTTCTTTTGTGGGGGGATGGTGGTGAGGCTAGCCCATAAAACCTTTAGTGGGAAGAAACCAGTAAAGGGTGGGAAGGAGTAGACAGACCATGGGCAGGGAGGGGTTGATAAAATACTTTCATGGTGCATTAGGTATTTATCAAAAATGATCATGACTGAAAATCCTGGAACTCTATTATATCTTTACTGCCGTGTTCAAATTTTGAGTTGTGTCAGTTATGACTTTTAATTGTATGTTTTTTTCTGAAAATGTTTGCGTTGTTTACTGCTTACCTTACACCGTAGCTTTTCTCTAGACAGCAGGGAATTTCTGTTAGCACATAAGTAATGCATGAAACGGCTGAGTAATACAGCGTTGAGAATAGAGATACACTACTATAGATTTTATAATATGTCAGTGAGCATTTATTTAGCCAGGAATATTGCTGGCAAATGCGTTAAACTCTACCATATCACGTAGCATCTTTATTAAATAAATCATTTGAAGAATAGCTTATTTACATACAGCAATTAACACCCACCCGATATTTTCTGTACATAACCATTTTTAATACGCATTCATGGTGTTTCATTTGGTTAGAGAAAATATCATATAATTAACAAAATGTTCAAGACCAGTTGAGCATACAAATTGTACATGTAACATGCTATCACTATTTGAATACTACTTTGCACAGCTGGAAACTATTTTACATGTGTAAAGTCAGGAAGGCTGTTGTGTGAGCAAAGAGTGGCTCCAAAATAATAGGAAAAAAAGCAAATAAAAAAAACAAATAAGTAAATAACACAAAATGTGTTTAGGTGGATTGTATTTTACTGCCTTCAGGTCCTGCCATCGCTGTCAATAATCTCTGAAACCGTATATTTATTCACTGTGTTGGCTCCACTACATGCACTACAAGCTTTTTGGTATTATCATAGTGACCATGTTGTGACTATATACATTAATGTAATAAAAATGTATTTCCTGTACAATCATGCATACAAACTTAACCCCTTAAGGACAATGGGCGGTCCATAAACCCATTGAAAACAATGCATTTTGAGCCCGTACATGTACGGGCTTTGTCATTAAGGGGTTAAAACAGGCATGGGTCACAAAAGATGAATGAAAGAGGAGGACAAACTAGGAGAGCAAGAGTCCAGAGAAGAGTTCAGGCATCTGAGATGGAAGTTAGATGATGGAATATCTTTGGTCTCCTGCAAATAATAAGTGGATATTTTGCGGCAAGAAAATACTAAGGCCTGTGCATACTGTGCCTAAATATTAAGAGGCAAAAATGCACTGTCAACAAAAAGATATGAATCTGTTCTCACAGAAGAGCCTTAGCTCCGTCAGTGAGATTAGCTGAATTGATTTATGTATTTTGTTGACAGAAATTTCTTGCAAGGTCAATTTAGATGAAAATATATTTATAACTGCAGCCAAAACCCAAATTCAAGGACAGAACAATCTGCACTCTCTTGAAATGATGCAAGGACTCGTAGTTCATCCATCCATAATTGGTATATGTCTCAGAAAAGCGTTGGTAGTGCTGTATTATTCTTTACATTTCTTCTTTGATCTGAAACATACCTTTACATATAATAAAGCAGAGAAGAAATGATGGAGCGCTTCAGAATATATTTACATTATCATCAAAAAGCTACATTGTTAATAAGGCTGAAAAAAATTACAGAAGTCGAGGTAAATTATTCCAATTGTATCCAATAATGCTCACCCTTTAGGGGCATCTGATTTTGAGTAAATCAATCAAATTAAGGTATACACTTTTAAGAACTAAAATATTCAATTAATTTTCTGTTTTTACCCTTGTTTGTACTATTTGTAATTCAACTTCTCAGTCATAGTAACTGTAATCATAACTACACAACATTTTCTGAGGTCTGACTATTCACCTACAGAGTAGGATTGTAATGGTGGCATCTATACTCACCGTATGCATCTCTCCTCAACAGCAGTCAGTTGGAGCACTAAAATGTACAGTATATGTCTTCATATCTGGTGCTTACCACCAACTGCCCATGGAAAGCGTAAAGGCACTGTTTCCACTGGGTTGCCCTGAGTTTGTTTTTGCTTTGAACCAGACCCACAAAGTTTAAAGTTCAATCAGTAATGTAAATGAAAATTAAACCTAAAATATTTGTTTCCAATTAATTTAACCCAATCACTGTCATATCCATCTTTGTGTGGAGTTATTGTAATCCAATATCCATAGTAACCTTTGCTCACATATAACCTTTCTTAAAAAAATATATGTTATTCCTTAACAAGTAAAATTCTGGGTTAGGAATCATTCTATTATAGCGAAGAAAAAAGAAATAAGCCAACCTAATGTCATTGGGTACAGGACCAGCCGTGGCTTTAAGTATTTAAAAAAATGATTTCTGTAGTTTTTTAAATTGGGAATTTTCATTCAGCTTACTAGTCCTATTCTCCTTGGCAACAGCTTTGACTTTTGGTCCATCTATTTGATCCCTGGTAAAGGCCACAGCTTTCCTTTTGATTATGCTTATAGAAAATTAATAGGATCCTGTACAACACTCACCTGAAGCCAAGGGCTCAATCTAATGTGAAAGGTACGTACCCTGACTAACATTTATTAATAATGCCAACACTACATATTCCCTTATCTAATAATACTTGGTTATTTTTTGTTATAAGCTTTCATTTCGTTGGTGACATTCTGGCCCTAAATTGGTGATTCCTGTACACTAAATTAAAGGGATACTTGCTAAAATATTATATATATCTTTGAGCTTAACCAATTGGGAGAGCCTTTGTGTTCCTTTAATATTTTGTAGCGTATGTAAGGCAAGATTTTACATACTTTTGCTCCTGGGCTTGGAAAGATTCCATAGTTTCTCCTACATGCTGTCAAAAATTAAGTTGAGTGGGCTGCACGCCATGTATTGATCCCATAGCTGTGCCTCCACTCGCATTCACTGCAAAAGACAGGAGCGATTAGCCAGTGCTAGTGTACCCTGAGACTAATTTAGACGCAAAACATGTTAAGCCTTCTAGTCTCCGTGTACACTAGCACTGACTAATTAATAAATGTTAGATAATATACCTAAGTGCATTTGACCCTTGTGTGCAAGGTCTTCTTTCACATTTTTCTATAAATCTCCCTAGTTGAATAGTTCAGCAGTTACCAAATTCTGTACTGTTGATGTGCCTTGAAGACTGGGTTAGGATCCACCGGTCAGACATAGTTTGCCTAGGGCACCAAACACACAAGGGCTGCCCTTGATATCAGTGGGCTTAATGATTGAAAGTTGTTATTCATTTTTATTTTTTCGAGGAAAAACATGAGGGTTTTTACTTTTTGAAAAATATTACAAGTCAAATATTTTTTAAAAATGGGAAAACCATTCAGATGAAAACTAAACGTTTTGTTTGCAGATCTGGACTCGGTTACACATTTAGAGTGGTTACTGGGCTGTTGAAGCACTGTTACAGATTGCATAAATCAACGCTTACATTGGCAGACATATTGGCGTGGTCAGCATGACTAACTGCTTTATTTTTGTTCCTTTTTGTGAATCCAGTAATGGCATGTTTTCCAAATAACACACTTATGTTTTCCACGATGCTGTTGTTGTTTTTTCCTCATTAAACTATCAGCCTTTTAGCTGGCTTGAATTTTAGACTGAGTATTATATGCAAATTGTTGTTTCATTCTTTTCAGTGTATGTTTTTGAAGCATCTGGATTTGGAAGCAGACTATATCTTTTTTAATCTGTTAGAAGGTTAGGGTGTAAAGGTGTGATGGAGTCATGGTGTGAGAGAATCTGAGTGCGTTAGTGTGGTGGGAGGGGTGCTAGAAAGAAGTCAGGTCAGATACTTGAGCATTTGCTTAATTAGCATACTAAAACATGATTTTTGGGAATTACTGATATATGCAGGAAAGAAAGCCTGTTGAAACAAGGAATTTGGCGGCAGAAAAGAACCATTCTGCGCACCTAGCCTGCCTTTTCTTTCCCGCTAAAAAACTCAAACCATAATCAGTCTTTTTTCTCGATTAGATTGGGGATAGCCATATGTCTGTCCCATGTATGGTTAAATTCCCTGACTTTATTAACATCTAGATCGTCTCCTGGGCAGTTGTTTCACTTATCAATCTAAGTAAAACTTTCTTACATTACATCTTACCTTCTAATGCATATTTTAATTATGTATTATGCAAGACTGCTTAGCTGCCTCCTGCAGGAGAAAAATAGATAGACCTGGCCTTTAACGTGCAGTTAAAAATCTCAAACAGCAAGATTAACAAAACTGTCCTACTGTAGTTCTTAAGACAAAACTATTATAAACAAGCAGGTCCAACATACTCTCGTCATGTTCTGCATCTTAACTGATATGTAATATGTCAAATGGATCTAAATGATCTGAAAGCACCACCTATTCATACCTTGTAATAACAATTTGAAGAGTTACAGAGCCCATCCATATTACTCTCTTCCCTCCATCCTGGTACATACAAATCCATTTTGCGTCTATTGACAACCCTTGCGCAGATGTATGTACTGCATCCTTTAACCATTTGAGACCGCAGGCACGTGGGAGAATATAGGCACTCCTATATGACCTGCAGGCATTTTATAATCTTCTACTACAAGATGTGGAATGGATTTTTTTGCATCATTTAAAAAAAGCACCTAAAAAGGCTGTTTGTACTTTAACCCTCACCCTGGGAAGTGGATTAGTGCCTCCCATAATTTGTTAGTATATATTTTAAATCCTCCCTATCCCAGGATAGGGCCTAAAATCCCCTTATTATTAAATTAATTATCTCCACTCTACTGCGCATAGAGTAGGGTTAAGGACCATTTATGTCTACAAGTACACATATTGTGTGTGTGTTTTAAATTTTGCTGGTTTTAGGTGAGGACATGTGAGTTATCATTTAGTTCACATGTCCTTGCATAGAAGAATGATCTAGTATATAATAGGAATTCATTTAAATGTAAGCCTTTTATCTTCTACATCTACATCTTTTATCTTACTACATGTATTGCAGGCAGTCCAAATAAAAACCTGGAATTGTATAACATAATTCATATAACCTTCCAAACCTTTTAATTATCTTGAACATGAACAATACAATCTGGATTTCTATATGATGTCACTTTCATTGAAATTCTAATTATGATTAATGATTCTAATCGCAAATTAGATTTATTTCCATTGTATGCTTTCTTGTTGGTGGAAGAGGCTCATTTGAATTTCAAAATGTATTCCACTGATTTGTTTTCCCTTTTCTCATTAGTATTATGCAGAACATAATTTGCATATCATTTCTTCAATTCCATAGTCTTAAAATCCTTAGGTAAACACTTTCCTTCAGCTCCTGACACCTTGAACTTGGTAAGATAATACCATTTTGTGGCTGTAGAAATGAAATGAATACACTTACTAGGTTTTAATTCTTTACGACAATTCAGGTTGTGCATTCTGCTTTCACAAGACATGTATGATGTGTTCCATCTAATTTATTTTTTTCTCTTAATTTAATGATTTTGTAGAACTTTTTCCTAGTGGAAATGTCAGCGCACTTTATTTTAGGCTAAAACACCATTTTTCAATTTCTAATACCCTGTAGACAGGAAAAACACAGTAAACCAGTATCAATTTAACCCAAATACCAACACCTTGAGTGTAGAAACCACAACAGTACTTCTTTGCTGAATTGCTAAACATTCACATCCACTTTTATAGGGATTTATCAGGAATTGTATCTTTTCACTTCCATGTCAATATTTGACACTCCAACAAGGTCTGTACAGGCACCATTGTTTTGGACTTGAGGACATTGAAACAATGCTAGTTGACTATGATGCATCATGCGAGTCCAAAACATGATAACAATTTCTACTATTTTGTCCTATTTTGAACAATCTGTAATCTATTATGAAATTTTTATAATAAATAAACTTCCAGCTCTCCATGTGATTTATTGAGACCCTCACAAACACACCTTCATGTTTCACCAGTGGGGTTTTCCTTTGTATATGTGGTCTTAGAAACCACTAGCGTTTTATAAATTGACCCTTTGATTAGAACCGCCAGCCATGTCAGAGAATTTAAGCACTTCATAAATAAGATCATTTCTGTACAATACATTACAAAAAATCTGCACTTTATATATACCGTATATAAGTCCACTGCATAGGACTTTAAGCCTATTGTATTGTACAGTGCTAAGTAATTAATATATAAAACGTGGATGGATGACATTAATCCTATTTGTTGGAGATCAATTAAGTTATGCAGCTGGTGTAATTGTGCCGAGTTCCAATTTTCCCCCCAAAAATCATTATAGGCTAAATGCAGCATGATTGGAATCGGTAGTCCTTTACTTTTCATTTCTTTGTACAGAACTCTAAAAAGGTTTGTAGGCATTTGGTGTGCTTCTTTTAGCAATTAAAGAGTATTTCCCAAAAGTGAATACTTATCTTTTTATGCTGTGAAATTAGTCTTATGTACTGCTTCGATGCAACTGGTTAATAAAATAGAACAACATGAATTCTTCAAAAGAACATCCTTAACAAGTCACAGGAAAGCCTAGGGCTGTTCATATGTATCAGAAACCATTGGCAGTACAATGAATATTCCCCCTATAGAGCAGCGGCAAAGATAAGATATATTACCAGGAAATTGAGCAGATAAACCAAAAACTATGTTGAAAACTTTTCTTAACAATCATATTTAATGTAACAAAAACTTAAGCATTAGACTTCATCCTAGAATTTTGGTAGCAGTCTGCATTTTTGATCCAAAGCCATTCAGTAGGGATTATTATTATTATTATTTATTGTCGTATATAGCACCATCATACTCCGTAGCATTGTACAATGGGTGACCAGGACATAACAAGTAGTATATAACATAACAATTTCACTTACAGATACAAAAAGGTAAAGCGGGCTCTGCTCCAAGAGCTTAAACCTAGATGATCCTTCTGCATTGATAGTCCTGAACTTCTGCTCGTTTTCTATAAATATTGAAATTGATTATTTTCCAGATATTGCCAAGGTCTTCACTATCTTTAAGAACAGCATTATAGATTGGATACAGATGTTGACAATTCGTAGTCACATCTAACAGCATACCATGAGAACAATAATTCCTCAGCGTGGTCACTAGCTTACAGCTTCTCAAAAGCTACCACAGTATGTCTGTTTTCTTATTTTTCTTTTGCTTATGACCACGGACAATAACATTGTCTACACTTCTCAAAGCTGGTATTTTTTCCTTTTTAAAATAACTGAGGAAAAAATAAATACACAAAGAGAACTAGGATAAACCTGCCCTGAGGGTACTACAGACAAAACAAAATAGCATTGTTATTTTCTATACTTGGCCTTCTTTTGGGATCAGTATGTCAGTATCCTAGATTTGCATAAGACGCCTTTTAAAAGCTTAGATTCCAAAAAAGACATTGCTCTTGTCTTGAAATTCCAAGTGGTTATTGAGATAACGCTATTTAAACATTAACAGGGTCTAAAAGGTATATGGTGGGTATTGAAGAGGCATTATCTCATTTGGCACAATGCCTTTCGAGAATATCATGTTTAAAATAGGAGTAGTTGATAGAATGTGAATTGCTCATGGTAATTACATTTTAATATACAACATATAGAGATTGCCAGACTCAAGTGCATGAAAATATAATACAAATTATACATTCTAGAACTTGGTATTTCTGTGTAAACTGAACAATAATGTATCATACAAGTTGGATAGGTATTTTTACCTTCCCACCATTTACCTTTCAAAATTACCATTTAACCATGGGCATCCAGAGGGGGGTAAGAGGGGTCAATTGTCCCTCCTGGACAAGTTAAGCTTTTTAGAGTAGGTTAACTAGACATAGAGAGCAGAAAAAAACACCTGGTAGTCACCACACCATATGAATTATAGACTGGGGTAGTTGTGGTTTATCTTTACCACCCCAGCTATTCTCCAGTTGTGCAGGTACAGGGTTTGTAAGCTACTATGACTACCATGATCATATCAGTTTTCCTAGTAATGGGTAACTGACACTTTCCTCCCGTGGCCTATTCGTGACCATTAAACGCCACTGCATATTTCAACTGATTGGTTACTAAGGAGCCATTTTTTATTTGTATTTGTTTTAATATAATACCATACAAAAATACATTATTACATACAGATACATAAAAAGGGGCTCAACCAATTTCATTATAAACTAAATTGTTATCCCGATATATATATTTCCATGTACACCGGAACAAACAGAAAAAAGCACCCTTATTTAATCTATATTTTCCTGCTTCATAATTGCGAACATTTCAATGATGACATCATGGTGACATGTCTTGGGGGGTACCTGGCTAACATCTATAGAGGGTCTAAAGATTATCATCTGCCATAATAATGTTAGTTTTCATCATACACTTCTCGCTAAATCTTTGTGATTTCCCTATTTTTTCTTCTATGTCTTGTGTTTTGGATTTTAAGTATGCTATAGTCGTGTGCAGTTTATTGGAATTCCCCTGAATTTCAGATTTAATTAGATGAAGCTGATTCTCCAGGCATAGTTTTAAGTATTCCGGTATTATATTTCTCAGAATCTAATGAAGAGTCTATCTGTGGGTCTGATATATCTACTTGTTTAGAGCCGCATAAAGATTTTCCATGCGACGGAGAGCATCCAAGGCTCTTGAGGCGCGACTCACATGGTGGTTCTCGCGATAGCGCTCGGCCTATCGGGGAATAGGCGTGCGGCACAAGAAGTCGTTGCAGTCATGAGACACGGGCGGGAAGCAAGTATGGAGACATGCCGCGGGTAGGAGGCAGATGCTGGTAGGGATCGACTGGCAGCTGTTATTTTTATTTATTTTTTTTGTCACTGAAAATGTGAAACTCCTTGTAGGATTATACTCCATGGATATTTTACATTAGGAAGAAAAATACTTGTATTACAAATTATAATTTCTACAATTTCTGGGTGAATTTCAATCAGCTCAAGAAGGTGTTCTATAATTATGGAAGTTGCATCAAATGATTGCTACCTGGAGGAGTAATTATTTCAATCATCTGAAAATGGATCCACAATTTTGATTCAAGGACTTAATTGTTACACTCTAATGTGAAATTTGATCTGACAATAAAAAGAAGGCCATGGTATAAAATAACATAAAACTAATTTCCAACCATATAACTAATGTATATAGAATTAAGTTTATCATCCGAAGAACATAAAAACATGCAACCTAATTTAGTCCACTGGGGAGCCCAATGACAATAAAGCTATCTGCCCCCTCACCCTAATAAAGGCCAAACATGATGTGGACTGTACCAGAAGGGACATTTACACAAACTTAGCACAAAAAAAACTTGTCGTTTAACTCAAAACTTGTAGATAAAAGATTATGTGGATTTTCTACCACATACATTAATGGAGTCAGTCAGAAATATGTATACTTATGAAGATACTTATGAAGATACTTCACATTTATATATGATTAAGGTTTTTGTGAAATGTCATCTTTGGGTAACATATTTTAAAGACCATCTTAGTACAAATTGGGAAAGCATCTTCTTATTCTACCACTGATAGGACTGCTTTTGCACAAGGGAGCATGGCTTAGCTACTCCTAAGGGCTAATTGACAATCAACAGGATGAGTGAAGTTTGCCTGGTTCCCCAATTATAAACACTTTATATTTGGTTTCTATCGCTCAAACTAAATGTTAAGCTTTTTCTAATTTGGAGTCATCTTTTAGACCATCCAGTCTAATTGTTCATGGTATCGGTCACATTAAAGGTGGAAAAAGTTCAGACATGATTTATCTTTGTCTCATTCTTTAACATCACAAGAACCTGGCATTTTAACAGGGGTGTGTAGACTTTTTATACCCACTGTATATTAGTTGTGAGAATGTACTTCATCACTTGCAACAAAATTCAAGATTATTTTCTATTTTTAGAAAACCAAAATTTAGCAAACCCTCAAATCAATCTGCAAAACTGGCGATCAATGAAGACCGTGAACAAAATCATTAAAAATCTCAGTCGACTTTTCTCAGCATTGAGGACTTTGGTTAGCACAGCGATATCAATTTACAGTAGAACTGCAGTAAATTATTAACCGGCATAACAATAGAAAACTAAAGAACAACAAGCCTCCTATTGTTGCTAATTTGCTCCTGTGAATTATGCTGTTCCTGCACTAATATCACTCAGCAGGGTGTGACTGCTTCTCCTTCTCGGTTTCCTTTGCCTTATTTTGTTGTATTGCAAATCAGGCTAACTGAACAGTTGGCACAGCGTGTGCGTTCATAGAACAGACTAAGGATGCCCAGATTTAGAGAACAAGATATTAACGTGCCACTGCAAAAGGTCAGCATATTCGATCAAAGCCATTGTATACCATAGAAAGTTCTGTCAATGGGTACAAAGGTTACAAAGTGATGCTTTGGTCTTAGCCAATATGTGAGGCTGAAAAGAGGTTTTGTAGATATAAAGGAGCAGGCCAAGTGGAAGAATCTATAAATTTAACATAACCAAAGAAGCCACAAATAACTCATGGCTCACAAATTAAGGTTAAGAAACAAAATAACAAAACTTTTATTATGTACTGTAAACTGTACTGTATCTTATTCTTTAAACTATTGTTCCTAATAATAATAATAATAATAATAATAATATTTTTAGTTTTTGTTTTTATTAATTTTCAATATTAAAATACATTTTTTAGTTCCCCAAAGTGAGTGTCTGCTGCCAAATCTTGGGAAGAGAATGAGGTTTGAGGGAATAGAGTCAAGCAGGTAGGTGCTAAACTGGGAAAACAGAAACCCACATCAGAAACCTCACTAGGGAGGACAGGATTGAAGAAGTTGAAGGTAGCTGGAGTGGAGGCAGCATTAAGAGGCAGGCTGTTGTCCCTGATGCTTTCTATCTTGCTTTACGAAGGTTAGCAAGCTCTTGGACAGAAACACTGTGGGGGGGGGTATGCTGTTAAACAGATTCAATATTTGTTTTGATCATTGTTTTGAGCATGTGAGCAGCGGAGGAATAAGGATAGAGCATGAATTTATAGCATATGAATTGTGTTTTGACATTCTAGGTACTCCACAGATGCTGAGCAGAACAAGAACAACTTTAGAGGTGGTGAGTCTGTTTTGGGTGCCATTGCTGAGTTGGAATGGGGGGGTGGTGGCATACAATAGCAAAATCAACCTCATGTAGAACTAAGGCTATGGTTGCAGCATCCTGAAGCTCTTTGTTCTTTGTACAGTATTCTCTGTTCTTCACTTTCCACTTTATTCCTCATACATTTATGCCCACCGCACTAACCAATGCTTTTCTAGCATTCCTATATTTGCGAATTATTCTGGATCTGCTTTACCATATTGACTCCATCCATTACTTGCCTTTCTACCTTTTATTATGTTCATTCCTTTTGTATTACTTCCTGCCTTCACTGGGAAGCATACGTACAATTACTAACTGGGAAATGTTCAAGATAAATAATTAATTGCTAATATTTATGTTTTTGCTTGCATAGTATTCACAAGCCTCAATTAAAATAATGACACATTTGTTACGGTAAATGTTGGAAAATATCACTCTTACTAACTCTTTGCATAGTCTAGAGAATCATAGATCATGTAAAGCCTGTGATTTTTCGACCACAGATATATAACAAAATGTGTGATGATAAGGGCTTTTTTTTAGATGGCCAGTGTCAATAGTGCGGGTAACCAGATGGACTCGCAATAAAAGAGGTCTGAAGGAGGTCAGTCCCCATAAGCAACACAGAATAACAGAATACTGTGGTGAGTACAAAAATAATATGGAAAAGCTTAACTGAAAAGAGTCCAAAGGGTCAGGACAGTAAGATGACAAGAAGAGTCAAAAGAAAAAGTCAGACCTGGAAGCCTGTAAGACCATACAAAGTGCACCCAAGAGAAGAGGAACTAGCTTATAGTATATGACTGCCACTATAGATATACAAAGACATGGGCATGCTGATGGGAGGGTCATGGGGGCTCAGGTGTTAAGCATGTAATGGCCCTATGTTTCTGATGGTGGCCCTGTGTTCATATGGTTTTATGCCAGCATTATATACAATAGCAGCAACCATGAAAAAAAGTTTCAATATCATCTTGCTTCTCTTAATACCATGCCGCGTCTCCAATGCACCGCTAGGTTGGGGCACCAGCCCTGTTATGTCCTCAGAGAAAATCTTATTGGAAAATAATATAAAAAAAAGCGAAAATTATTGGAGTTTTCCATTGGTAAACATATGCAGTGGATGTAGGGCATTCAGTTGCAGTTATTTTTGGCAAACTGTACTTCATCAAGAAAAACAATTTCAGAATTATTATCTAGTATATTGCATGTATGCCAACAGGAAAGTATTATGTGTTCATCGTATATTTAATCAGTATTTGTAAATAAATGTCATGATGATTACATAATGCTGAATAAAGTATTTTTAATACTTTATCTGAAGGTACCCTTAATTATTTTTTTTTACATTCTAATTCAATTAGATCTAAAAGAAAATCTTATGTACGGTCTTGCTAATCCTCACTGTAATATGCGCCTTGTGCCCGATTTTGATCTTGAGCTTCTAATCTACTGCCTAGGACAGATTGGGAAAACAACACTTTCTAACCGTGAGACGTATTTATTCACTGTATTGGAAATGATAGTCTAGTTACACAGTGTTTTCTTTTTTCTTTCAGGTCATTCTGATGTTTAAATTGGGAAAACAATTATTTTAATTTCATCCACTGCAATTTGTACTGAGCCATTTTCTAACAGCACGCAGTAAGGAGCCGAGTTTCAGATGAACACTTTATACAGTTAGGTAGCACAGTTATGATGTACTTACGACTATTTCCAATACAATCTCTACACTTATAGTCCATTAGGCACACCTATCAAAAAAGTTTCAGAAATACTTTTAGAGAATCTAAATTAAAGGTTGATTTTTTACATTATGTTGAAGCAGTGTTCTTAAGGGCCAAATGAGTCAATTAAGACATTTCGAGATATATTAAGACGAAAAGTCAAAATGCACATGTTTTTATTTTAAACCTAATTTATTAATGGCTATAGTAGAGGTCTGATTTAATTAAAGTCTATTTAACATATAAATATTCCACTGCCCAAGAAGCTGAAGATCCAGAGCTACAACGCACCTCTCCCCTAAGGTCCACATTTTATACCAGTTTTGGATGCTTAAAGCAGCCAATCACTGCCAAGACAGTACACGCATTGAAATTGCTCTTAAGAGTTAAGATTGCTTTTAAGGGAATTCTGATGAATCCTGCATGCATTTGCTCTGAAAAAGGAAATGAAAGGAAGAAAAAAATGAAGATAATGCCAATTTAAAAGGGAAATTCGGCTATTATTAAAGAAAGCAATTAATCATCTGGTGAATATGTGTGGACAGGACTAATTAGTGCTTCATCTGAGAAATCATTATTTATTACTGAACTTGGCCCCCCAAACTGATTGTTGCCAGTTCTCCCCGGGATGGTGCAGAAAAGGGGCTGAGACATATCAAAGTTGGTTTCACTGAATAAGAAGAAGTACAGAAGAAGGTAGAATACACATTAAAAATATTATCTAGGGGTTACTCAAACATTTATGTTTCAGGACACTTTCAAGCGCAGATACTCATCTTTGCATGTAAGCTTCTTAATGCAATAATGATGTGCAGTACAGGCAGATAATGACTACCAAAAAAGCATGAGTATAGAAATGAGTATAGAAGCAAGGATAGTTTATTATTTTCAAAGAAACACACAGCCTGGAGCAGATACAAGCTCTCATAAGCTTCATTAGGCTTCCTAACATAGCGTCCTGTTGACTGAAATTCGTCTTACATGTCATGCCTCAGGGGAACAAAATCCATCATAAAAAGAAAACACATAACTAGGAATGTGCACAAGCATTAAACATGTTACTGGCAGGTCAACCAATGAAATGGCTAATGTTTACAAGTATGATTTCTTGCTTATATGTGTTTACTAACTTATACTTTAAGTATAAGTGATATAATGTTGTTTTTTCGTCCTGATGAAGACCTGATATGCAAAAGGTTCAAAATGTAAGCTTTTGTAATGGGCATTTTTTGTTAAATAACATGCACTGGATACATTTTTTGAGAGTGCAGATCTTCTTTGCTTTCAATTTAAAAATTATAACAAATGCTTTAGAACGGATCAACATCACCAACTTACCAGAAGTAGGAGCTTGGTTTTGTGTTCCATTCAAACGTAACATTGAGAAAGGATACTGTCTACTAGAAGGCAGCACCATCAAATCCAACTTCTTTTCACTGATAACCATATAGAACATTAGAAAAAGCAAAGAAGAACAAAAGTTGAATGCAGAAATCTAAAACATGTAATGGTCTAAAGCCTAAACAAATTCGCTTTCCATGGAAAGTAAATTGTAATTAAATTCTGAATTTAGTTTTTATTTATGCGTGATATTAAATAAAATTTTAAAGACTCAGATTTTTGGGAAATATAAGGTTTATCGAAAAATCCGTGAGAACCAGTTTATGTGCCTCTTTGCCTCTTATTCTCCTCATTTCTTTTTCTTCTATTTTTCAGTAAAACAGTATATATGCTTAATCCTTATATTTTTTTCCCTTAAACTTTTGTGCAATATTTACACATTATTCTTTTCCCCCACCTTTCCTCCCTTTTCAGTTATGTTTTCAACCAACCAGGAGTTTCAGTGCAATCTCTAGATAATCCTAATTATATAAATGTTATTGTTTCTCTGAAAAATGCCAGAAAATGCTGTTTTGCTGAAGCTGATATTGATTTTAAAATATGGTATGTAGCTAAACTTTAATGCTGAGGTTTGCATAACTAGGAGGCTAGGGAAGCAGTATGTGTAGTTTATATTAACCTAGAGCTTTAAGAGGTGATAAAGAATATTGTAGTGTATTAAGATGATCTATTTCTGACGTGAAATAAGCGACAGTGTAGTAAAATTGGATTTTAAATTGATTCCAACATATAAATGAATTTATGTATGTATTGTTATGTAAATTCTCTGCAAATTAGAGCCAAATTATTTCATTTTTACAGGGATAAAAACAATTTGGTGTTAGTATTTTGCAAAAGAATAATTCACAATCACATTTTTAGTAACTGATTGCTAACTTGTTTATGCACGCTGTTAATGGGTTAATGTTAATGTGACACATATAATATAAAATATATTTTTTTAAAAGACGAGAGTATTGCACCAAAACACTTTAAAAATGAAAATAATAAAATCATGCTCTGAAAACTGGATATAAAAAGCAGAAATTAAGAATATCTTTAAAAAATGGGTTTGGGCAAAGTACTCTATGCTGTCTATTCACTAAGATGTGTGGTCAGTCAAGCTAAGGGATTACTGACCAAATAGAAGATATGTGGGTTTAGGTTTTACATGTTTTAGGTGAGGACATACAAAGTCAATGAGAGCAGCCGTGCCTTCGACGGAACTTGCAAAAATTATATTGTGCAATATAGCTCTGCAGGGGACCTGGATCCTTCTCCCTGGCAGCCGGTTGACTGTGCGATGAACGCAGGCAACCTCTGCTGCTGTCGCCACTTCCCCCGGGGCTTCTATGACGGAGCAGCGGCATTACATGACCTTCCTTTGCTCAGTCATAGAAGCCCCGGTGGAACTAACGGGCAGCAGAGGTTGTCTATGTGCATTTTTCTTATATTCAGACTTTTTTCTTTTTTTTTTCCTAAATTAATATTCAAATTTGGGGGGATTATTTTAAAATCAGGGTCATTTTATATTGAGCAAATATGGTAATAAATAAAAAATAAACTGGTATCCAATGGAGGTGCAATGATTGCCATCCCTTTTTCCTGGAAACAGTGGAGTTGAGGGTAAAATTAAATGCATTTTCATTATTTTTGGTTTATGGTGCTATAGTATATTATACAATTATACAATTAAGCCAAAAAAACAATAATTAATGATCAACAACTATTGCCTCTTAATAAAGCACATTTATCTTTGCAATCAAATTAATTTCATATCCAAAGTACAAACCACTAAAACATATTGTGTCCATTAAACATGCTTTAGAGATTTATAGGTGCATATTTTTTTTCAATATGACATTCATATATTTTGTTATTGTAATCTAAATTTTGGTTTCATTTTTTTCAGAATAAAATGGAGTAGTGCAATTTTAGAAAAAAATATATTCTGTTCAAACAGATAAAAATTATAATCTGTGATCTTCCTGTAGTTTTTACTAATATACAAAAGTAAAGAGTGTTGCTGCATTTATCCCAAAAAGATGGCAGTAGTTTGTGCTACCTTATAATTACCAAACTTTTATAGAATGCCACATTTAAAAACTCAATAACTAAAGTAAAAAATGTGACAACAGCAGAATTTAATTTGAATCTCTACAGCTCTACAGGAAACAGGGGACACCAGGCTTTATCTTTATTTGGTGCCACAATCTAGAGAAATTCAAGAACAAATGAGAAGCAAAGTCATTGACATCTAGCAGTCTGGAAAGCGTTACACAGCCCATTCCAAGGCTCTAGGACTCCAGCGGACCACAGTCAGTGTTCAATAAGTCCACAATAAGAAAGAGACTGTGCAAAAATGGCAGTCATAAGAGAGAGAGACAAGACGAAAATCACTGTTGACCAAAAAGACTACAAAGGCGCAACTTACATTTGTAACAAATCATTTTGATGACCCCCAAAACACTTGGGATAATACTCCGTGGACTGATGAGTCAAACGTGGAAGGTTTTCGAAGACAGGAGCCCTGTTAAATCTGGCAAAGCTAACACAGTATTCCACAATAACAACAGTCAAACACGGTGGTATTGTGATGGTCTGGGGCTTCTTTGCTGCTTCGGGACCTGGGCGACTTGCCATAATTGATGGAATCATGAATTCTGTTCTCTACTAGAAAATCCTGAAGGAGAATGTCTGGCCATCAGTTTGTGACCCAAAGCTCAAGCACAGGTGGGCTATACAGCAGGACAATGAACTGAAGCACACAAACAAGTCCACCTCCGATGGCTCATGACCTTAAAAAAGGCAGTTCATGTTCAAAAACCCTCTAATTGGGCTAAATTAAAACAATTTTCTCAAATAAAGTTGGCCAAAATTCCTCCACAGTGATGTAAAATACGTATTGCCGGCTGTTACAAATGTTTGATTGCAGTTCTTGCTGCCAAGGATGGCACAATCAGTTATAAGGTTTGTTAGAATTAGCATTTTATGTTGAATTGTGATTTTACCTGCATAACTATAAGTTACCGATACATTTCTGAGTTATTTCTTAAAAAAGAAAAACATGGGGCTTAAGTGCCAGGGGCTTTAGCAATATGCTTTTCATTACTCTATCACTTTAAGGTTACACTATTAACCTCGAGGCCTAGGAACTATACGCATATCAATCACGGTCCAATTGCAAACCACTTTATCTCGCTAGTACCTTTAGCTCTTTCTTTCTCTCATACTAGATACTCAAATGGAAAAAATATACAGTGGGTATGTACTAACTGCTCATATGTGTCTGTATGGAAATTGCATCATTTATTTAGCATGTTGCTTATACGCCATAAAAACAATTTAATTTGGAAAATATTAACCTTGAGACAGTGTCATACGTTTTTACCACTGCCGCCGTTAATGTGTTAAAGCCCAAGAGTATTAAGGACAGGCTCATTATTTTCCAGCACTGGCTAACACTATGCAAGAGATAATAACACGTCAAATCCTGACATATTCCCTTGATCTGCGTCAGTTGTGTTGAAAAGTCTTCCAAGTGGCACATGTTCCACCTTTCAAAGTCATTACTGATTATCTTTAAATGCTCATCACCTGCACATTACATACACAAATTGCTGTAATTATGAACTGTCATCTAACCAGGTGATATTAATATGATTTGGGTCTATATAGGTTAGATATGGAAAGAAAACATGTCAAAAACATAAGGTGTGAATTTAAATGACTATATATTTAAGAACAATTATTTCTTATTAGAATTTACGAGATGTCATTTTTACATGTACCTCTGAACACGTTGAAACCGTTTCACACTCTGCAAAATGTTATTTGATATTTTGACTTCAAAACAAAATGAAATGCTCAATTTTAAGGCTAAAAGTGACACCTTTTGTGACCACAGCTCATAAACTAAAACAGAGGAATATAATTTTTGATATTGTGATGAATATCCAATTTTATTCTTCAGACTGCTACGAATAACACTGATGTCTATACTCCCAACATTGCAGGTGTCCAAATGGAAGGGGACTGAAAGGGCAAGGCAAGACCACAAGCGGACATGGCTTGTCTTCCGAGGAGGCCGGCTGGGGTCAATCACCTGCCTTATCTGAATAGCCACCTTGCAACACCATCTACTCTGAAAGCACAGAACTCCACTGATTTTTCGCCTCCATGGGCTGGTCATGAGAAACCAGGGGATCTCCACAACAGACTCATGCTCCTTACTGCTTCCATAAGTGGTACAGTGTACAGTGCCCGATTATTCACTAAACCAGAAGTGCTGAATACATTAAAGTGAACCTGTCATGACAAATATCAATTTTTAAAATGTACATATGCTGATTAATGACAGACTAAGAAACACAGTTCAATTGAAAAGATGGATGACTCCAAGATGGAGTAGCCATCAAGGACCTGATTGACATCTTAACACCTCCCTGATTCCCAGGCCTGAACAAGAAGCTCAAGATTTGATATAACCGAGAAACTCTATGTATGTATGTTTGTTGTTAAGGCAATGCTGAAAAACATTCACCAGTTTCAGGCAGTGTTTAAATCAGTGTTCACTGGATAATACCTTCAACAAGGTGTGTTGTCAGGGACCATTCACAATTACAACTGTAAGCAGAATGGGCCCTGGACACGAAATTCAAAGACTTTCTATACAGGATCTTCATAATACAGAAATTGGATAGTGACACACATGACATTTGATTTTCTGTGGTCAAATGATTAAACTTGTTTCTTCATCCGTGAGGTGGGGATTGTTAACATATAGAATTTGGGTTCTGTTTGTGTTTGATAAAAAAATATACAGCTAAGATTAAGCTAATAATTCAAAGTTAAGACATATCTTAAAACTAATTATAAAGGGTAAATATAGAGATATGCCACTGTATTTTTATCAATGTATACCTATATATTTGTAGAAACGTCACAGCTGTCCAAAATGGAATACCTACGTTGGGTATGTGGTAAATGTGGTAAAAATGTTTAATTACTACTCATTCGTAGACAGTAGATGAAGACATTTAACTTGGTTGCAAGAATTCTTATTACATATTTATATGATATTTTCACAATTTAATCTTAAACAGAAAAATACCAAAGAAATAGTCAATAAAATATATGGATATTTTACATTGCTGATAAAACTGGTAAAATTGCTTTATTGATTGGATTTGTCCAATGGTGAAGTTAATGGCAGCAGGAAAGTTATTAAAGGATCTGTTCATTAATACAACTCCCTTGCAGGCAAGCATAATCGAGTTATTCCTTAATTTCTTTTTTTTGCAAGTGCATATGGAAGTTGGCTCTAGTGAGTTTGGACTTTCGACCATTTGACATTTTTCGCAACTAGCAGTTTATTTAATAAAGGTATTTTCCAAGAATGGTAGTTTGAGAAAGAGGATCTGACACAGTTCTATTTCCTACTGGATTCCACTTCCACTGGTGTTAGCACAGAATATTAGTTGTATCCAGTAAATCCTAAAGTACCCATTAGGAGATCATTGACATTACTATGATAGGCCTACTATACTTTAGTGATTTTCTGCTGCAATAACGGCTGACATTGCCTCATAAGATGTACAGTTAACTCAGTGAGATTTGTTGAAGCATTTAAATTATTAGATATGAAATGGGAGTGTAATACATTGGGTTAGTAAAGCTGTTAAAATCATATAGAACATTTAACACATAAAAATACAATTTTGCATCAATATCTAGTCTATTGTCCTTACAATACAAATAAATTTTCCCGCAAAAGTGTGATGTCATTGTCCCCCCCCCTAAAAGCTGAGGACATATCCAAGACTCTTCCAAACATGCAGCCAAGAAACCACTTTATTTAGCTTAGTTTAGTTTTTCCAATAAAACATCCTTTATAAGGACATTTGGACTGAGCTTGAATAATTTCCCATTAAATCAAAGGCATGATTTCAGTAATGATATAATGTATCTTCTCTAAACCTGATTCTCTAAGGTACTTACTATGAATGTTAATAATTGTCGTAAGTCAATATAACTGGCCCCTGGGTATATTTCTGTACCTTTCATCTATTATTTACTTACTCTTGACAATATATCACACAGGAAACTAGTCAACCGAATAAAGTGAAATACGCCAAGAGGGGATCTTTTGTTTTTGGATGGAAAACTGATTAAAAGAAAAGGAGCAGATGGTAGTTATAAACTCAAGTCTCGCAAATGTTGTTATAAATAAAAGTGAAGTATCTCAGGATTTAGTTCAGACCCCAGAATTTTTTCATGTATCTATTCATTTGATAAGGACATTGGTTTCAAAGTTTGTGTGCGTGCTAAATTATTTAGAACTGTATCCTCATTTCTTTTGCCTTGGAAGTTATTCAGTGCAGGGCAGACTGACATTAAGGATAATGTTCATTAATATCTCCTAGCTAATCTACCCCATACAAGTCACTGCCGCTAGTCTATCTTAAGTCATCCGTAGTATAGCAGGGGTTAATACGGGAACCCACAAGGGTGAAAAAGCTAATGGTGTGAGCAAAATAGATCCCTAGCACTCTAACCCGACACACCTCGGCTTCATCAGGGCAGGGAATCATTAAGAGGAAAACCCGGCTTTGGCACCAGGATTTAAAGGTCCGTAAGAGCAACCCAATTGCAGGGGGCTTGTCTGGCATTAACCAATGAAGAGCAGCTTTACACTAAATAATGAATGGAAAGGGCAGCTGCTTTCTTAAAAATTAATTTCTTCTGTTAAATAGTTTTAACCTCTTAACGACCAATGACATGCCAGGCATGTTATGGAAAAATGGTCAGTTAATGACCAATGACATGCTTGGAACCTCATGGCATTAAATAAGCTTAAACTGTGGTGTTGTAGTGCCTCGATGACAAGGCATTCAGCAACACCGCAATTTACTGCAGGTGACCTGTGTGGCTCCTCCCTAGGACATCATTGTCCGCCATATACTATATGCCTGATTTAAAAAACTAAGGAGGAGATTATTTTTATGAGCAAATGCTAAAAGCGTTGTATATTCTCAAAAATCCTGCCATAGAATACGTTAAAATACTAGCATTTCAAATACCCATGAGGTGTCTATCTTAAAAAAAAAAACATGGTTTGGTGGGGTAACTTGAACTGGACAAGTGTAAAGATGTGCCAATAAGGACATGAGTGCAGACTGGCCAGATGTCAAAATGAAAAGAAAACAAAAATGCGCACCTCCCAAATGTGGCCTTTTAGCCCCCAAACAACCTGGCAAACCTATGCGTGGTATCACTGTAGTGCACGGAAAGAGTTAAAACTCCACCATCTGAAATACCCTGGGATGTCTAGTTTTCATACATATATGGTTTGTTGGGTATAAATTGAATTGACCGGCTTCAAATATAGGACATGGGGACAGGATTACCAGATTTGGAAAAAAAACGCTACTTGGGTATTTCTAAAATCAAGACACATAGTAGAATCTATTTAGCAGGTTTTTTCATTAACTTTTGTAGATAGGTAAAGAATTTTTGAAATAAAAGTCAGAAAAGGATTTTCATTTTTTTTCCCATATTTATCACCATATTTTATTATAGGAAATTTTAACTTGAAAACAATCTTAGAACAGATCAACCACATTTTTCAATAAACATATAGGTTTCACCTTAAAAGATTTAGACCTTTCACCTGTCCAGTCTTACCCTGGATGCACTAAGCTTGAAATGTCATAATTGGGTGATCCACCGCATAACGTGTCTGGCTTGCTACTTTGTAGTTCTAAATGTAGTGAAATGGCAGAACAATTGTTAGTCAAACAAGTACTACTAGCCTGGTTATGCATAATTTTAAAGGATAAAAACAAAGTGCAGAAGATGTAATAATAAATCATTCACGTCAAAAAACATGAGATGGCCACAGGTCAGATAAATCTTCTTTGTTGACAATTGAAGTATGAAATATAAGACCTCATGTTTTAGTAGTGTGGTTTAAATGAGAATCATTTCAAAAATGTTTAGCAGTGTGAAGAAAAAAATAAAACAGGTTTTTGAGTCCTTTGGCTATATTAATTATTAATACATCTGCAACAATCACAAAATCCTTTTAATAGAGGTCAGGAAATGCTCACATTCAAGAAAAGTTTGTTGCCCTTAAAATTGTGCCACGGGAACAAAGCATAAATAGTAGCACGGCATATTATATTGACAGACATTCCTGCTAGGCAATAGCACATATAGTTTATGTGAATATTAGTATAATTATTTCCCTGTTATCGCAGTCTGTTGCGTATGGGGCTGCGTAGCTGCAGACCAGTCAGGGTGCCCATGAGGATCCCTGTCCACTGCTGAAAGCGCCTGCAATCATGGATCAATGAAAAAAGGTGGCCTGGTCTGATGAATCACGTTTCCTTTTACATCAAGTGGGTGGCCGGGTGTGCGTGCACCGCTTACCTTGAGAATACATGGCACCAGGATGCATCCATTCGGGCCGCACCTCACAATTTAGGACTTAAAGGATCTGCTGCTAACATCTTGGTGCAGATACCACAGCACACCTTCCGAGGCCTAGCGGAGTCCATGCCTCGACGGGTCAGGGCTGTTTTGGCAGCAAAAGGGGGAACTTCACAATATTAAGTAGGTGGTCATTATGCTATGGCGGATTGGTGTATTTTGCATTCTTTTTGTTCAATATTAGAGATTAGAGTATACCGCAAACATTTGATGACCAGAGAGGACGGAGTAATTTCTAAGCATATGTCCTTTTTTCTGTTTTTGCTATGTCACATGTGATGATTTATTAATTAATTGTGAAGAGTGGGGCAAACCAAAAAACGACATGCATAAAAGGCTTAAAACTTTTGTCCAATGCCCAACTAAATGGCGATCTAGCTACAGCAAACATATTTTTTATGGGAACCAAGTTTGTGTATAACTCTTAAAATAACTAACATGACAAATAACCTGTGAAGATCAAATCAGTCACTCTGTTCAGAGTCACTAAATCCATTTGCCAGTGAAACATAACTTGTGTGATATCTGTTGGGTTTAAAGTTTTCTACTCAATATATATTTGCTGTTGTCCTTGTAGTGCGTGTTGACACAATAAAGAAAGAACAACATTATTCTTTTCTCAATTGCTTTTTTTCTAGATGGTGCTAGAGTGTGTATCTTATGGGATCACATAATCACAGAATTAGAGTACACGATGTGTCGAGCCATGTGTTCTTGAGCTATACAGAAGATCTTACTAGTTACTAGCAATCCTGTGCTGGAAAAGACAAGGTGGATCTGAAGATCTTTTGTATTACTGCCTGAAGGAGGAACTTAAAAAGACAGTTCCAGAGATTCTGGGTTTAAGTCTGACATTAAAACATTTAGGCTTAACCCCCTTCCCCCCTAGCAATGCTGTTGGTGAGATGACACTAATAGAGATACCCCAGTAAATGTTTTTTTTTGTAACTTTATTAAAAAATGTCTTATTCAATAATCTGCAGTTTAAAGAGAGAGCATTAGCTAACACTTAATGGTTCAGTGACCCATGGTAGGAGCTTTATAGAAGATTCACAGGAAACACTATTGGTATCATCAAAAATGTTTGGCAACACTTATTGTGCTCTCAACAACAATGTTACAATTCTTAACATGAGTGTCTGTACATTATATTATGTATTGAGCATTTTTATGAGAATTAAAAATGTAAATCAGGTCAAATATCTTTACAAAGCAAACAAATTAAACAAAGCATGTTTTTTTTATTATTTTGTTTTGCCTTGTGGCAATAGGCTTGTCATTGAAATTGGTATATTTGGAGGTATGGCATTTTGTATGTTTTCTAATGAAATGATAATGACTTTAAATAAATATTTTGAGCTGACATATAAAGGCAGATCAATGATGCAACAAATGTTAATAATATACATAAAGAATGTATTAGTGTTATTCTGAATGCTATTATGATTAATGTTCTTTGAAAGTATTTGAAACTCTAGAGAGTAACTGAAAGACTGAGTTAAATATATATATATATATATATATATATATATATATATATAATTATTAGGATTTGTGTACGATTCTACACTTCCATGCCTGTTTTCTGTTAATATGATTAATAATACACTTGATGAAAGATATATTAATGAAAAATACATTTTATAAGGTTGAAGAAAAATCAGTATACCCCAACAAAGTTCATAGGTAGGATTAGACAGAAAGGCTTATGGGGATTTTTCATCTGTAATGTCACATGGCAGACTCTGATCACTATTTAAGTCTTTCCTATTCTTGGTTACATTGGTCTCATCTTTTCTTGTACAATGTTTGATACAAGATATAATTTATATTTTTTTCTGCATTCAAATATTATGTACACATTGTATTACTGTATCATATACTGTTCATTTTGAGTGTGTCAAAAAGAACTTTCTTTTATATTCTCCTTGCACATTTTGTTCCTGACACTGATTAAAAATGTATTCCCACTACCGAAAATGAGTCCTATTAACCTGCAGGGAACATGAATAACTAATTTAACATAGAGAGGTAAACATGCAAATATTGATATATATATATATATATATATATATATATATATATATATATATATATATATATATATATATATATATATATATATATATATATCTATTATAATAGTTTGAAAAATCTGATTTTTATATCAGGTTTTATCAGATGGCTTTTTATGAGATCTGTCTAGACACCGTAACTCTAAAATGTATATCATGCTGTTTTATATTTAATCTGTCTTTCCATTTCCTTCATCTTACACTGTGACTGAGTAAGTGTCCAAATTACTTTGACAATTTCAAGACCTTTCCTTCTTCGTACGTATTTGTGACAAAACTTTATTTAAATGAGATTTAGGGACAGGCTGGAATGCCATTAGCACTGGCAGGTGCACGGCTGGTAAGTCTGTCATTTAATGCTTGTATAGAGGGGTTGGTGCCATTAGCAATATGGCGAGGACGTTTGCTACACATAGGACACTTCCCTTTTTCACTTGCCACGCTTCCTTTGGACTGGGTATTACGGGCTTTGGCAAAGGTGGGCACTTCCAGTTCCAGCATGTGAACTAAGAGCTGCAACTCTTATCCACCAATCCCTTCATTGTTTCAACGGAAGAGAAATACTAGGGCATGAGGCTGTAGTACACAATTAGATGTTTTGACGCTTGGACTTGATACTAATGGTATAGTGGATAAGTTGAGCAGCCTCTCAGTATACCTGGTGAAGGCTATCTAACAATTAGGGGATTTAAATGTGAATGGGGTAAGCAAAAGGCTATGCGGAAGGCTGCAGAGTGAATAAGGTTCCAGATGTTATAGTAGGTACAAAACAATGGACAGACTAATGGATCAATTGGATGCATGCGCTATCACATACAATGTTTCTATGTTACTATGACTAAATGAAGGAACATGTCAGAATGCATGGAAGCATAAACATGTGTTCCACCCTATAGATAAATACATATTACCCAGATATGAAGTACGGTATTTAGAAAATTAGATTTAAAAGAACACATTGTCTTTGTATGACTTTCCTTTTGCATTGCTTTTGATGGATCCTGCAATGTAACTGTGCTTCAAAAATCAAGAATATAATGCTTTAACTTCGGGTAAAGTATGGAAATAATTAGATATATACATACATACATACATACATACATAATACACGTTTGTTACATATAGAAATTACTGAATTACTTTAGTATATTTTTTTGTAGAAAGACTATAAGCTCTTTGCTGAAAGTAAAACGTGGCTGCACTTACTAGTAAAGAATTAATGGGGTTTTTAAGGTGAAACCAAAGACAGCTAGCACATAAATGTTTTCTTGGACTAAAATCTACCCAGAACAGTATGTTTTATGGAAACAACACCCTACATGTCAGCGGTTGATTTAATGGGATGTTTTAATATTTATGGTACCAGTGAGAAGACATTTTGGAAATGCTATAATGCAATAGAGAACTATTCAATGTAGGTAAATTACACTTTTCATATTTCATCATCTATATTATTGCTGAAGAAACATGCTTAAAAAGCAATCACATGATGAAGCTAATGTTCTTTTCCAGATTTAACCATGTTAGTTATTTTGCTCTTTTTGCTTTTTGTACATAGTCCAATTACACCTACATTTATTTGTCATTGAAGCAAGGAAAAAATAGGTCATTAAGCTAATG
Organism: Spea bombifrons; assembly: GCF_027358695.1. NCBI lineage: Eukaryota > Metazoa > Chordata > Amphibia > Anura > Pelobatidae > Spea > Spea bombifrons. The sequence continues at coordinate 35,574,278 of NC_071093.1, forward strand.
TCTCTGTTTTTTTTTTTCCATCGGATCATTTCAAACTACAGACAGCAAAAGCCATGAATGCTATTTAGTGTATCATTGAAAAACAACATTCACACTGCTACAAAGGAATATAAATATCTATGTGACCAATTTTTAAAAAAATCCGTACACCTTTAGGTAGTTAGGATTTATCAAGAGGGATATTTGAATGAGCTGTTTTATTATGGAAATGAGTCACTGTAATTTATGTATGCTTTAGCTTTTTTTTTTTAAAGATTTAACAAAATCACACATTTTTATCTTAGCGCTTTGCAGTAATGTAAATTTGTGCTGGATATTAATTTTATTTTTTGTGATTAATTAGCGTTTTCTAGAAAGTAGACAGAGCGATAGAAAAAGAATGATCATGACCATGTAAACTACAGTACATGACCATGTAAGGAATACAAGGTTTTTTTTTCTATGTGTTCATGAAATGACAAGGTATTATTTTGTTTATTTTAGTAAGATTATGTTCCATATTATGATAGGCGCAGCACGGCTTCCCCAGCTGCCATCATTCCTGGGCGCCAGTACGTGAAGTCATATCCAAGTCATTGTCCTAATTTCATAGTCATCACTTAGATTTTTGAGGATGATTTTTAATTAATTGAAATACCTATCTGAATTAAGGCATAATAATTCAGCTTACCAGCGAATTTTTTTGTTAAAAAAGTTTGTCATTCCATATTCTTTCTGTATAATAAAGAAGCTGTTTCCATTATTAAATTGTTACGGGAAAAGAGTAATAATCGCTAAGCTCCTTGCGATCCAGGTTAATAAACCAACATATGCCTCTTGCTTAAGCTGCATTATTTAAAGGGTATGTTTGATCGGACAGAAAATGTGAAAAGATATTTCAATATTATTTCCCATTTGGGTTATTTGACTCTATTGCTTGCTTGTCTTATTAATATTCATCCTTCATATAAGGAAATTAAATTGATTTGCTGAAATGCATTTCTTTTCTGGATTAGGATCACTTTTATTATATACATTATTTATATACATATTTATATATGACATCTTTATTTAATGTCATTCCTTGGAGATGTTATGGAAAAACAAAAGCCCTTTACTACTTGAAGTTATTTTGTAAGCTTTATATAAAGTAATATAATAAACATGAAGTCAATCCCCATGCAAAGCCATTAAAACTTGAGTATCTCCATCAGTGTTGTCATTAACATTAGACACCAGAGTATAGCAGTTGCAAGAATGAATGCTATGCCGGCAAACCTTAGGAGAAATAATAAACATTGCACACTTATTAGAACTGTAAGTTAATCATTTTGCGGGTTCTTCACAGTCGTCTTGACAGCAGAGAAACTCTTTATAAAACGTTAGCATACTCTTTAAGTCATTTTTTCTAGGATGGTATATGCATGATCAGCTGATTCATAACAGATGTAAATGTAACGATCATTTTATGGTCTAATCATGACATGGGGAACTTCAAACCTATAACATTCACAAATACAATTTAGCTGGAACCAAAAGGCAAAAATAGCAGTTTTCCTGGACTTGTGCATTTGGATTCATTAGAATTGCAAATTTTGGCAAATATGGCAATTCATACGAAGTCATGAAAACAAGGCCAAATTCCCCACAAAATTGACAAAAACAAAGAAAAAAAGCTCTGGATTTCGGTCCAAAATTTCTGGGCCCTTTCACTCACTTTCTCTCACTCACACTCTCTCACTTACACTGTCTTGTTCACTTTCTCGCTCACACTCTTTAAATGTTTCCCTACCTTCTCTGACGACCACTTCTGCTTCCCCTTCTTGTTCTTCATCGTCTCCCTTTCATCTTCTCTCTTTTATCTTTTCTCTTCTATCTTTGTCCACATCTCTGCAGACATAAGAAGTTTTTTTTCAAGAGACTTTCCCTTTAAGATGTAAACCTAAAAATTCAAAAAGAATCTAAGCATAAAATAAGTGATTTGGATTTAAGCTATGTATGTTATACTCACTAGTGCGTTTCAATCTTCTCGCTTGTTGCACATCTCATGAATCACTATATATATATATATAGATTCTAAAACAAAAAGGAATTGCTTTATATAATAAATATATGTTTTTTTCAAACTGAGTACTTGAGAAATCTTTATATAATAATACCAAGTAAAAGTTGTTCTAAGCCTAATAAACTGCTGCAAAAATAGATATCTGCTATCGAGACTTCTCTTTGCTCAGATTTATGTTTGTTAACTATAATTTTTAAGACTTCCATATGGTAACTTGATGTAGAAAAGCCAGATGGAATTCTGTCATGTTACAAATAATCTTTCCTTGCGCTTTGAGGTGAAATGATTGATTCTGAAAATGTATATTTGGCTTTCTTAGGCTATAGCTCCAAATTACAGACATTAATCAAGCAGATAACATGGTTTTAAAGATATAGAGCATTTGGGCTATGGTACAACCTCAATCTCTATGCATCTTAATACTTCTTCATGCTCAAGTAGGGTGCAGCCAGGTGTATCCAACCGGTGACTGCACACTACAGCACCGGGTGTGTGATTTGGCCAGGGTACCAGATGGACGGCCCAGGCCTGCTGGTACTCTGTATTATTATTATGTTATGTGCGGGAATAAAAGTGCCCTTAGAGAGCTTCTTGCATTGCAAACATTTAGAAAAAATGTTGCACAAAACAATAGTTAGAGAGACGGGAAAAATGGTAGTGAGGAATAGGAAACAGGATGAATCCTGTAGGGGTTAAATGGACACTCCGGCCATCATATGCACTCTAAAGCATTGTCCCTTTAAATTTCTTGTGGTGTGGCTTTTGCAAATGCATGGCAGGATTCTTCAAAATCCTTCTATTTGTTTTTGCCCCTTCCCCATTCCCCATTCCCCAGCTATTTTGCATCCAAGAGATGTGTTTTGCCTGGGGGTTGGGAAATTACTATGTCCCAATTGAGTTTGACATTCCTAGCCTATGATGTCCCCTCACCATTCTCTCTCAATGTTTCCCTACCTTCTTTGCCGACTGTTTCTGTGTCCCTGTCTTATTTTCCCCAGCTCCACCTCTCCTCTTGCCTCTTCTTGTTCTTCTTTGTTATGTTTTCTTTCCTCTTCCGCTTCTCCCCTGTATCAGATCCGTTAATCCATTAATCTGGCTCCGGGAAGACAGATTAATGCAGACGGATTGCGGAGAAAGAAAGGTGCAGAAATTGAGGGAAAGGATGTGCACGGAGCTTCCAGCCTTTTGCGGACGTGCTCTATAAGGCCTGCAAAGAAAGAAGACAGAAGAACAAAAAGAAGCAAGAGAGTAAGCGTACAGGGACATGCAAGTGGTTGGCAGAGAAGGTAGGGACACGTTGAGAGAATAGTGTTTGGTACATGTCTAATGTATATACTGCATATGGTAGGCATTTTAGGTTTCAGCTGCTGAGATCTTATGTTGGCTAAAATGATAAAGCCGCCTACCCAAAATGCATATGGAAATGAGCTCAAAGTGCAGTAAAATAATTTATGACAATTGTTCTTCCTCTATCTCTGCAAATTTCCTGCAAATGAGTTTCGCTTGATATACATCATATGCAACTGATAAATTAAGCATCTGGTGAATTAAGGTAGCAAATGTATTTGCTCTGCATGGGTATTAAAGAAAGGTTCTGTATTTCCATATGGCACTTAATAACTTCAAATGAAAGTCAAGACTTTACTGGATTTGCATAAAATATTTAAGCATAATTGTTACGCAATAAAATTGCTTCCATTAATTGAGCAATGGCTAAGGATTCATCGCTCTCTTTCGCCGTAACAGGCAGCTGTTTTAGGGACTTAGTAGTTATCTAGATTTCAGATAAGACTAAACAAAGACAGAAGATAGTAGTTCATGGTGTATATGCAGAGGAAGGTCTTGTTACTAGTGGGGTACCTCAAGGATCTGTACTGTGGCCCAAACTATATTACTGTGGTTTAGTATGTATTTTTGTAGATGATACAGATGCTTGCAACAGGGTAGAGATTTTGGTTGGAATAACCCAGATGGCTAATGTTTTAAGTAAATTAGAAGAAAAGTGTGGCAGCTGCAGATTTATGTTGATAAACATAAAATAAGGCACTTGGGATATAAAAACCAAAAGGCAAAATATAGTGATTGGAGTAATGTGCTGTCAGAGACAACAGAAGTGGGGGACTTATTATTTCTGAGGCCTTTAAGGTAAGTAGTTGACTTTTTGACATAGATCCAAAAATTGCATCTCATTTTGGTCCATTCATTTCCAGGCAACCAATTTCAGATGAAATTGGGAGTTTTTTTATTTTTTTATTTTGAAACAATATTTGTCACTCACTCGCTCACACCGGCTTACTCTCTCTCACACTATCTCACACACTCATCCTCAAATTATCTCTCCCTTATTCAACAACTGTTTCTGCTTCTCTATCTCCTTCTGTGCAGCTCTTCTTCTTGTTCGGAGAAGAAACAGAGAAGACCAAGAATTGGAGCTAAAACAAGAAGTGGAGACACTGAAGCAGTTGTTGGAGAAGGCAGGGGGACACTGTTTTGTATAGATAGAGACATTATTAGCAGGAAGAGGGAGGTTTTTCTGCCACTTTACAGATCTCTGGTCAAACCTCACCTAGAGCTTTGTGCACAGTTCTTTAGACTCCATCTTCAGAAAGATATTGTAACTCTAGAGAGTTCTGATAAAGAGTATGCTCTTTTGCATCATGTCTGGTCGCATCGTTTCTGGTGGTATTGTTCTTTGGGACCTGTTTCCTTGGAGGAGCCCATTTACTCCGAGATCCAATGCAGATTCCTATTTCGTAGACGGCTTCCACTATGAGGAAGGGGGCAACAACTGCTGGGAAACCGGTCTACCTGGTTCCCGTCACAGGGAAGCTTACAAGGGAAATCATGGCCCCCAGTTATGCGGCACAGGGGCACCCATACCTTCTGCTCTATAACTAAAACTCCTAGGTCAGTATGCACCACTGGATGTTTGTTGAAGTTCCAAAAGACATAGTGCTCCCAAAGGCAAAATTAACGTTGCTGTGTTACATTATAACCTGTTTTCTGATTGGGCAGGGTACTGTGTTGCACAACAAACGGGCCAAAAATGAACTGAATACATATAATGGAAAATCGGTACACAAATTGCGGCAAGGAAGAAATTGATATTGATGTCATCTACTGAAAATATATACTACCCTTCAAAAGTTTGGGGTCAATTAGAAATGTCTTTGTTTTTGAAAGAAAAGCACATTTTGTCCATTAGATTAAAAAAGACACTTTTGCTCTGTATGCAAGTTTTCCTTTTCAGTGCTTCATCTATTTCGCAATACTTGTCATTTTGGATCTGTGTAAAATGAGTTCTGTAGTAATGCAGATTATGTTATCATGCCATAAGTTGTATCATATCATCCCCATGAAGGGGTGTATCTCTTACTGTCAGTTCAGTGTATTCAATGTTTGGTAAATTTTTTTGACAAGTCAGGTTAGTAACACCATGAATAGACAGAATGCAACTGCCAAACCATGATGAATGTATTTATGTATAACCACGAAAAGTATATATATATTTTTTAGAATAGCTTCCACTGTTCATAATAAAAAAAAACCATATGCCTGTAATATAAAGCTTTATCTCAATGAGAAATACTGTCTTGATGAGATTAGTTCTTACATGTTTTTGTCTACATTAAGCCTGGTTTCATGCGTGCAATATTCCATTTTTATTTAATTTATGGCCCACAGTTCATGAACTATTACAGGATGAAATATATTGGTACAGAAGAACCCATCCCCCACAGTGTCCATTTTACTGTATTGAGTGTCCGCCAACAAGAGCATAAAAGTGTAACGTAGCACCCTGCATAACCAGCCTTCTTTTCCCTTTTATCTCTAGTCACGGCTTGCTCCTACCCAATGCTGTTCACCTGCAATGAAAAAAAAAACGTATGACAAAGGAATATGTGCTTTAAGAGAGCTTCGTGATTCAATAAAATTACAAAACAAGCTTAATAGGAGTTGGCTTTTGCCCATTGGAACAAGTGCTAGTGCTCTGTTCACACAATCTCATATAATTGTAGGTTCATGTTAAGAAATCGCTCTAAAAGAAATAGGAAGAAAGATTATAGAGTACCGTGGGGAGGTACTTATTGAAAAAAAAATGAATTGTGATAATTACTGTAAAAATATGTGAGAAATTACAGTGTAAGTTAGCAGAAAAGAAACCTGAATCTACATGAACTACTATTTAATTATCAGGTAACCTACATTCTTTCAAATGTGGCCAAGTGTTGTAGTATAAAAAAATATTAAAATCGTATAGATTAGCTCACTTACAGTTCATACTGTATTTAATTTTTCTTTGTGATTTTCTTCTATATTGTGATATTATTATTCTATATTGTGATATTATTATTCCATATTGTGGTATTGAATGTTCCAAAACGGTTCTGTCTGACAATTTAAACATGACAAGGTCAGTTAGTACCTGGAATCCAGAATCCCTTATTCATCAGATCATAACAGAAAAGTATTTAAGAATACTTTCATGATAATTAGTCTCTCGTGGTTGAGTTAATAAAAACATTTTGTGTTTGACTTTGGAATCTGATGAAGAGAATAGAACAGAGGTATATATTCATAAGTTATTCTTCATGTGAAACGCTCCTTAGTCTCCTACTGTCTTATTATTGATTACACCTGTCATGCGCTAATTTGCAAATATGTGCAGCCAATAAAACACAGCCAAGGTGAGGTATTTCATCTCTCGTTAATATCAGTTTTATACGAGTTTTATAGTGCTTAGTCCCAGCGTGGTTAAGTCATAGATATACTATACTCATTTTTGTTGTTGTCATTTTTCCTTTTTTCGTTTTCATTTATTTGTATCGGGCATTTTTTAATTTTATTTTTTGTATGCCCCCCTTCTATGGACTGGAAATAAGGATCAATGGCTTTGTGGAAAATAACTGGATAGGTCATGAAAAGTTAAGTGATTCATTTTTTAACAAGAGTATATACCTATATATATACCCTTTCCGCCCCATAGGACAGGGGCAGAGGGAGTGGGAGAGGCAAAGTATAGAGTCCACACTCCTTCAAAGAGGTTTTAATAAGTTTTAACCCTCCATTACCCCGTGGGTAAGGGGCAGCAGGGAGGAGCATGGCTGTAGCTTGACTGACCACTAACCTCTCATTTCCATTATATAAAGCAAGGCCAAACCAAGCATCTGATTGATGGAATAAAATTACGCAATGCTTTTAGGTCAACTTCAAATATCTTAGAAGAAATCTGTCCATGTCTCATTGGAAAATGAATCTCTAACTTTTTGTGTGTGTGTGTGGGGGGGGTTGATATTACAACAAATTATTTATTATAACCATACCTGGGAACCTACCCAGAGTTCTCCCTCCTCTTGGGGAGCAGCTTTGGGAAATCATGGAGCGTGACACACATAGAGGCAAGGCTGCGAAATGAGCATGGCCAAACACCGCTGCCCTGCCCAAATGAAGAAGCTAACCCTGAGACAAAATGAAGCGGGGCTCCACTAGGAGTTTCCAGGTGAAACCTGGAGTACTCCAGGTATAATTATAATATTAGACTTTAAGCAGTGGCATATTCTGTCCTAGGCTGATTAGGTCCAGGCCTAGGGTGGCACGTCCAAGGGCCGTGGCAGCACCTCTGCCGCATAACATGGTGGTTGATGATCCTATAGGGCCAGTTAAAACAGACCACTGGTCTCTCAACCGCTCCATTAACAATATGGAGGGTTGTGCCAAATTGACACAGTCCTCCATAGTTTTCTATGTGCTGTGCTTCCTAAAAACTGGTTTGCTGGGATAAGTTATCGTATCCTGATATACAGTAGTAAGGACAGTGGTGAAGGTTTTTTTTTTTATCGTTTCATTGGGGTCCCTCGTACTAATTGACAAAATTGGCAGATTTTGTGAAAATTTAAAGTAGGATCTTAACTCACATGTTTCTGCAGGGTCATGGTAAAGTGACCCATTGCTTTCAGTAACGCATGTCAACATGGTTTAATCATGTGACAGTTTGCATTTAAAATGACCACTATGTTAAGCCATGTTTTTTCAAACTATATGACACAATAATGAAACACCCTCAATAAATTGGCATATTTCTCTCTGTATTTGTTCTAGGTGTGTTTTTAAGAAGAACGTATTAAATTCTTGCATTTGTTTTAAGCTTTTTTTTTGTACATTCTTGACATACACCAACATACAAATATCTGCATGGTCGATGGTTCCCGTATTTTTTCAGAGTCAGCATGAATGGACAAGGCCTTTGGCCAGGAATATATTCAATTTAAAGTAGCAAACGAAAGAGTGACCTGGGACTTGACCCGTCAGAGTTACTAGTACGGCAGGAATTATTATAGAGCTATTTACATTCTGTCCTGCATTAGGCCTCAAAAGGTAGTAGTGACTGAGAGGGTTCAAAACAGTTCTAATTTACTGCAGCTACTAGAGCATAAAAATCGTGCTTTCCTGCCTGTGGCAGCTCTGCCGAGGTGCTTTGCATGGAGTCATATTGGTTTTCCTTCCCTATTTTGATTGCATTACTTAAACTTCACTGAAGAATAACAATGTTTTAGACATTCACTTGTAATTGTAAATACATTAGGTAATGTAACAGTACGAGAATGTAATTGTTACTACTTTTCCGAAAAGAACAGCACCTCCTTCTTTATTTTATATATGTGTTAGTGTGGCTGTGACATTAAATTACCCATTATTTATAGTCTGCAAGGTAAAACCATATTGGGTGCTGGATTGGTACCAGTGCAGAATTAATGGCAAAACTGCGTTGGCTTGTGGTATCTGTGTGCATTTTCTATACACGCAACACCTAGTTGATGAAGGTGAAAAACGCGATCAGCGATTAGGTAAATAACAACTTAAAACATACATTAGCTTCTCAATTTTGGCCCAGGGAAAGGGTCCACTCCAAAAATTCTAAATTCCAAAAAGGCAGATATATACTGAAAAAAAAAATTAAATTAGGGAAAACATCCCATCCATGCCTGATGGCAGTATAAGTACAATTCCACAAGAGCACCGTATAAAATGAAGAGTTCAAAACACGAAAAGATCAGAACTATATATATTATAATCGAACCCACATCCTACTGAGCCGAGGAGAGAGGAGAGGGGGAGGTATATATGGAGACTATACCCTATAAGACAGCGTCCTACAACTGAAAATGTGCTGTGCCACTTTAGAAAGCCCTCTGGTCAGCATTCATAAACATTACGCGATTCCCAATGTCTGGGAGTAAAAACATTAACCTACCTGGTAGTTGAAACTAAAAGGCCAATTCCACAAGCTGAAATGATTTGAAAGGGCTGATTTTCCCATGACATGATGTTTTTTTTCTTGCTCTGTGGGGCAACTATGTATCCTTGAAATAGGTTGGTTTTTTTTGCTAAAAAGGCTCCAAATTCCAATGTTTTTTAAGCATCACACATATAGATAATGTTAATGACGCTGTTTCTAGGGCGTATAAATATAAGGATCCTTCTGTCCTTAATAAATGCAGTTAATACCTCGTTGCTTTTTGCATTTATATAGTACTGTATTTTGTTACTTGCCTTCAAGTTTTATCAGATACACATAGAAGATTTATAGGAAACATAAGAAATAAATCTTTATAACATGCAATACCTGTTAAATTCTTTTTTCTATGTGGACACATTAGATTCTACCTGGATATTATATGTGCAGTGAAAATTACATTTACATGCATCTTCGGGGCTAAATTTGTTTCACTTCATACATTTGTCATTACGAATCTGTAAACTTGCAAACCCCAAGGGAGATGCATGAAATTCCTCTATTCTGTTGATATTAAAACTGGCACTACTGTTTTCTCTTGAAATTTCCATATTTTAGTGGGATTAATATGTCAAATTATTCACAGGAAAAATTACATCTATTTAATTGGAATCCATAAAGCTATGAATCTATGAATATAATGTGTCTAGTTTCAAAATATTATTATTTCCCTAAATGCTTACAAAGCATTCAATTTTATATTTAAAGCATTTCATTTCAGCTTGCTCAGATATGGTTGGGTCATTGTTTTCTGTAAAATAATTAATTTACCACACAGATACTGTAGATTTTAAGTTTATCGTAGCTACTATATATATATATATATATATATATATATATATATATATATTTCTGCTTGTCTGTATGTAGTATGCATGATAATTATCAGAAAGTCAATGTTTTCAACCACCTCACACAAGTGTCCCTTTTATACGTCATTCATCCACATTAAAATTTTAACTAAAATTGCCAATTTTGCTAATTCGTACAAATGTTCCAAAACAAACAAAAATGAAGCAGAAGAGAGCTTCCAAGGCAATTCTTCACCTCTCCGTCTGAGGCATTCTGGCCTCTTGGAGTACTTCAGCAAAAGGGCAGAGCCATGGCACGCCACACAGGCATAGCCTTTCCCCCATTCCTCCAATCAGGCGAGAGGGTGTGTGTGGAGGCTCCTCTCTTTTTGCAGAAGAGCTCTGTGAGGCCTAGACAATGCAGGCGATAGCAGGGAGGAGCAGACCAAGTAAAAATAACGCAAGGGCCCTCAAGACAAGAAGAGGCAAGACAAGAAGTGGAGTTGCAGTAAAGGAAGTGGTTGGCGGTGAATATTGGAAGACATTTAGAGAGTGTGAGAAGGCGCGACATAATGTGATTGTGAGAGAATTAGATAGAGAGTGACTGATGTTGAGGGACATTGAATTTTGTTCCTGAATGGAAAAAGAAAATTTTGTCGGAACTAAAAGGGCAGAAAACGAAATTCGTTGCCCGAAAACAATTGGACCAAAAACTAAAAGAAAATTTTAAGTCTGTTCTCTTTATTGGGGGATCATCAGCATTTTTGAATATTTATGAGAATAACTGTAATTGGGACATTAGACAATTCAAATATATTTTTAACATGATCTTTCTTTACTTCAGTAAAACGTTCTCTGAGTGCTCTATGGACCAATGCATCTATCTTTATCTTTTTAGGAAATTCCTAATATCTTATTGCTATTTTTATTATTACTTGATATTGTATTTCAATAAGGAGTAAAAAAACTATTTTATTAAGACTTTGCGGAAAACACAAGGAACGAGTTATTCTTTAGTTAATATTATGTAAGGTCTTCAGATAATTTTATGATCAAAGCAATGTTCATAAACCATTTAAGAAGTGGCATATTAATCCTTGTCATTTTATGAACAAACACGCTCTGCATTGCATTGTCTTTATGATACACGAGACACGTTTTCTTATCAGAGCCAGAAGTCCCCTGAGCCTCTGGCCACAAAAAGCAAACCTGGACAAAATTGGTTCATGGTTAGCAGAGAATTGCCCACAGGGTCACAGAAATCAATTCCGTATCCCTTCCATATCATTTTGCAGGATCAATTATAATCAATTTTACCTCACAGCCTGTGGTGTATGACATTCCTCTTTCATTTAAGAATGCAGTTATCCTTGAAGAGAAAGAAATTGCTGTCCGTGTAGAAGGTTTAGCTTAGTTTTGCTTGCAAGCCTTTCACAGCATGCTGTTTATTTAGAGATTAGGAGCAATGATTGTTATCTATCCCACTAAATCTTTGGGTAACAACTCCTCTGAGAAAGGCTAGATTTATAGAATATGTAGTATTATAATATGTTATTTACCCAATTACTTTGTAAATTAAGTGAATGCACATTTAGCTTAGGAGTGTAGTCCACAGGAGTATTAACTTTTGTTAACATAAAAATTGGTTTTCAAAGGAGAAGTCCCCATAGAATTCGCTTAGTCATTATGGAATCCAATCAAACAGAATGCGTAATGTTCCATAGTCCAGTGATATATTGTTATAATGAGAGCTACTCTAGGTCAGACTTAGAGCAGGGCTGCCCGAGCTGCCCCACAGACATACCTTGTGGATGGGACTTCTTTAGTTTCACTTCCTTCCTCTACTCTTCACCTCTGTGTAGAGTACCAGGATATAATATCATATTCAAGCCCTCTGCCTTAGAAGACTGCATACCGCAGGTGGGTTAGAAGAGAGATCTCTGATCTTCCCAACCTGCCCATTGAGGGGTAAACCCACCATGAAACCAACTCCCCATAGAGTGATATGCGCCTGATAAAGGAGGACAGGGGTTGCTTAACCATCCAAGGCCAAAATGTGTCACTGCTTCTATGGTGTTAAACTCAAAATACAACAATGTTCGTATATACAATTTGAGTATTAACTACACTTTTACTAATAATCAGTAACAAAGTTTAGACTTACCCTATCCTGTAACATAGGAATGCAACTCCACTCTACTCCCAGCTATTCCAACCCTATTCTCCTAGACTCCTATTCTCCTAAACACTGCTGTAAAGGGTTGAAAGCCTGCAAATTGGTGATAGATGAACGTGTAAAAGCTACAACGAATTGGATCCCTTTTGATATGTGTCATACTTGATACATATGGCCTCATAACTATATTGAGTCTTAGGAGCTAACAGTCTGATTTAGAATATTTTACATGTCCATACAGCAAAATGTCTAAAGGTTATAATTCTGGGTTTAACGTTTCTTGAAATTTTAGCTTTAGAAAAGAGATGAATGACCAGTATCACTGATGAGAGTCGACATTCTTCTACCCTAGATTGCTTGCCAAAAGCGACTACAAGCACATCATCTCCAAATTGTCATTTTCTAGCTTATAGCTAATGTCACTTGGAAAATAAATTATATTTGAGACACACAAATAGAACGCACTTCCATCACTAGGACACATTAATACCAGGATATAAGATAGGTAGATGGTGTACCTACTGTCTATTCCCTTGATCACAGTATGACAGTCCAAATAATTACACTGGTGACTCAACCTTCCTTTTAGGAAGGGAATCTTTGACAATCATTTAACCAATATCAGCCCTTACTAAGATACAGGCTACACAAATAGCTCATTTTCCTTCCCGTGATTCACTTAACCACTAGGAGTTAATGTACCTTTACTAGAATGCTGTTTACCAAGAGGGTGGCAATAAATGTGTCTCTATTAGTGAACATGATCTTTATCATGTACACATTACTCTTGTTCACTATCCTTATATTTGATATATTGCATTTTTAGTAATTCATTTTAAGTGATATATTTATATGACTGTGACTGATGAAAATTTGTATAATCTATTTTTATATTTCTGTATAGAGGCCCTCTACAAACTTTGATCAAATGGATGTAAAGTAGAGGGTGAACCATAAATGACCCAAAAAATGCAAGAGCCTGCACAACAAGTCAGTACAGACTACACAAAAATGGAAATGGTACCTGGCAGAAAGAGGCTTGTCTGGCCAGGACCCAGCTGACATCACTAAACTGTACACCAACAAAAATAATTTTAATTTCGTTTTTGGTCTATTTGTTCAGAAAATACATTTTGTTTCCCGCTTTTCATTTCAGACAAAATTCGGGGGGAGGGCTTTTTCAATTTGGACACAAAATTCGTTGTCACTCACACTCATTCACACTCTCTCACACATGCCCTCTCTCTCACACTCCCTCACATTATTTCATTCACTCTGTCACACTCAGAGCGGACTAGGACCCAGAACATACACAATACATGCGTCAACAAATCCAAGAATGTAAACAGGTCCTGGAGGTAGGAGCTAAAATAAAAATAACCCTCAGCATAGCAGGCAAAATACTTCTAAGAGGGGGGAAATAGATAGTTCAAGGACAAGTTGTAACCTTTCTTCTTAATAGAGGGCAAAACTAAACTTTAATATTTTCATCCTTCCAGGTTGGTCCTACTACCATCAGTTTTTTATGTTCTTTTTTTTGACTGCGGGAGGAGTTGTGGGCATGATCTGAGTCCAGTATTGGCAAGAGACCCATAGCCAACCAAAACATAGAGGACAACTAACTGATGACATTGCAGAAGCTATTGAATAACATATGGAATGAGTAGAGTTGTTGAAGGTTCACTTTGCCAAAACTCACCACCATTTCAGTTGGTTTAAGGATTTTGGAGGCTGGATTGCTGTAATGTTTGTTTTAAGCTTTTAATTTGCATACAACAAAACCGCAGATGCTTTGTCCCTCACCACTGGGGATTAGTATATAGCGACTCCATGGCCATAAGAAGCCAAAGATGAAATCTCTGATAACGAGGATGATCCCCAACAAAACAAACTTTAATAAATATTGGTAACACAATTAGGCATTGGACTGCAAATGTTTGGCGTGTGTTTTAGTTCCTGAGCACAGTTTAAGAACCTCTAGTTTGTGAACAAAACAGTAAATCATATATCAATATTGGTGACAAAATTAGAGAGTGGACTGAGTGAAATACTTTTCCTTAGTATGCATTTTGTTTTTCATTTTTACTGACAAGTACAAAAACAATATGAAAATATCCGTTAGAAAGAGTGATTCCATTTTTCATGGGTCGGGCAGATCTGGCAGCAGGCACGTATGAAAAAGTAGCGCTGTGACCAGCAAGGCAAATTCATAGACCTAACATGGATACGCTAACTTCCCCACAATATCCTATTGCTTTGCCTTTTGATGTAAGTAAATGTAGGTCAACATCCCCAGTACTTTAGGAAATTTGATTTAGTATACTTTTTTCACAAACAAATTAAAACACAATTATTGCTCCTCTTATGGCAAACATGTTTCTTTGAATGCATGGCTTTTAATTAGTTGATATTTTTTGAAAAGGTGCACAACCTCCAGAATGAAGACATAATTAGCTTTGAAAAGTGTTTTGATCTAGTGTAGCTTAACCTAGTTAGAGACTTCATTAACAGTTGTATTGCTTGTAGGGAACTTTGCTTTCAATGTTAACATTCTTCAGATCAAAGGAGGTTTAAAACTAATGTTTATTACTGACTTAAATAATTTACCAATATCAGCCACATTAGCCATAAGCTCACTACATGTCTTTATCTTTTACAATCTTTCTGTTACTCACCTGTCCTCGGTTCCCACGTTGCCACAACAGCCGCCGCGGAGGAGGGGGAGACCCCCCTCCAACGCACGGCCACCTCCACAGCAGCCGCCACGGAGGAGAGGGAGACCCCCTCCAACGCACGGCCACCTCCACAGCAGCCGCTACGGAGGAGAGGGAGACCCCCCTCCAACGCACGGCCACCTCCACAGCAGCCGCCACGGAGGAGAGGGAGACCCCTCTCCAACGCACGGCCACCTCCGCAGCAGCTGCCACGAGGGAGAGGGAGACCCCCCTCCACCGCACGGCCACATATATGTGTGTGTGTGTGTGTGTGTAAGGGCAGTGTTCATGTATGTGTGTGTATAAGGGCAGTGTATGTGCATATGTGTGTGTGTAAGGGCAGTGTACATGTATATGTGTGTGTAAGGGCAGTGTACGTGTGTGTATCAAGACTGTGCTGACAAAAACGAAGCGTGTTTTAAGTGGCGATGCAAGCGCAACATTGTAAAGTGCAATTGCGTGTATAGGTGAGTTCCGCGAGATTAAAAAAAAAAAAGTATCCCTCTTTCACATTGTTTAGTTGATAATGTTATTGTCCTAGTTAGTATCTGAGTGAGTTTTTATAGACCACTACTACTGTGTAGGTAAGTTTTCGGAAATGCCTTGCTTTTGTGGAGAAGGTACTGAGTTATATGTTTATTCAGATAATTCTTTTATATTGCTTTACTTCTTTCTCAAAATACTTGGTGATATTGCTTTGCACCAAACACAATTTCAGGTTTGCAATAATATCGTGAGAGGCTGACTGATAAAATGTAATTATAAATAGTGTGAACTGGCTTATTCAGTCTCAGCGCTGACACTGCAGTGCATTTTATGAAGTGCTGTGCTGTTGGAAAATACCTTACTATGTTATGGTTTATGCATAGCTGCTTCCCACTGTTTCTTGTATAAGTGGTCCCTTAACACTACCCAAAATTAATCAGGGAGATCCCCTATGTCTCTATTAAGCTACACAAGTAAGCAGTTAATGTATAATAAGATCCTGCAACTGAAAATTATTTTAACTCAACATATATATATATATATCTTTATAAAATGGCCCAATTATATATATGGGTCCAGACTTGCCATCAGGAAAAAGTGCCTGGTCCCCTTCTTCAGTGTCTGGCAATAAGCTGGATATACCGTAGTGGCTCGAATATAGGCCGCACTTTTTTCTCCCACTTTAAGTCTGGCAGGCAGCAGGGTTAGGATACAGATCCCCCACAGCGGTGCAGGGGACCCGTATCCTACTCTCTGATACACTTAGACAGCTTCCCCTGCCGGCACTTTCCACGGGGGGAGTGCCGGCACGGGAGGTTGTCAAAGCGCATCGCGCAGACGTTCACCGTTCACGATGTGCTTTAACAATCTCCCTTGCCGGGAATTCCCACGGGGGGGAGTCTCGGCAAGGGAGATTGTTAAAGCACATCGTGCAGACGTGCCGGCAGCGGAGGTCGTTCACGTGCATTGCTGCAGCCGGTGACCGTCCGCACGATGCGTTTTACCTCTGCCCCCAGACTTACCAGAGCAGACTCCCGGGTGTCCTGCGGGGCAGGCGGGGGACATCTACGCAATACGCGTATACAACTTCCGGTGCCGGCACTTCCACTGAGTAGATGTCCCCCTCCGGCCCCGCAAGACACCCGGGAGTCTGCTCTGGTAAGTCGGGGGGGGGGCAGAGTGGCAGCATATCTTGAGGGGGGCAGAGTGGCAGCATATCGGGGGGGCAAAGTGGCAGCATACCGGGGGGGCAGAGTGGCAGCATATCTCGGGGGTGGGAGGACAGAGTGGCAGCATATCTCGGGGGGGGGAGTGGAAGCATATCTATTGCAAAACTTTTTCCTTAAAAAAGCACCAAACTTTTAGAGTGCGGCCTATATTTGGGTGCGGCTTATATCCGAGCCAAAACGGTACATAGCTGCTGCAAACTCACCTTTTTTGGCAACTCACTCCCTTAGTGAATAGACTGGTTTAGATCTACCCTGGAGGGACCGCTTATGATATTTGATTGCTGGCCTCCAGGTTGGGTGACAGCTGTGTTTAGTTCTCCCCATCCACTATTCTTTGACAGCAAAGGTGCCGTAAGTCCACTGAGACCTCTAGGTTTACGTTTACAGATATGATTGTACATCAGATATATTTGGTGGAGACAACCCATATATCAGCCATAAAAAAAACAACTCTGACTTAAAAATGTAGGTCCATAAGAAGCAACATTTAATATCAGACCATTTCTTCAACAATCATCCCGGCATGCTTTCTATTAAAGCTTTTTCCTCAACTAGTTTGGAGTTTAAAATAGACTGACCTTCTAAGGTGGTGGAAATAGGTTTTCTTTACTGAATTTTCGTTGTGGCACTTGGTACTCAAATGAAAACTAAAGCATTTATTTGAAGATGATATCTACGTATATATTTTTCCTTTATTTGGAAATCCATGATCTCAACAACATCCCTCAATGTGACTATGATAATTACAATGCCACATCTGTCTCTGCGTTTCGTCTAACACTTGAATAAAACAACAACGGCAGCCATTCTTTGCTCTAGAGTGTACCCACTGCATATTGTGTGACTTGAGAAAATGAAAATTCCTAATGAAATGTCAAGTCCTGTTAACAAGCAAAGCACAGTTGTAATTTAAGTGAAAGTGATGCTGCTAAGCATGGGAGCAAAACATCATCCACAGTAAACAATACAAGATGCATGAAAATGAAATCATTTTCTGAATATATATAATGCGCAAATTCTATTGTGACATGGATTCATTTCCTTCCGGCAGACTTTTTGCACCACTTACCGCATAAACAGCACATTGCTAATGTGTGATTTTTTTTCTCGTAAGTAATAAATTGTCTTTCGTTGATTATGCTATATCCACATAGCTACTTTGTGTTTTCTAATATGTTTATTAATCTATACTATCTAATGAGTACTTGACAAACATGCATAACACATTTTATTTAATATATGGTATAGATAATTTTAATTAGCATAGCTCTACTATATATTTAATACCAGTCTATATTAACAGTCTAGATCTTTGTATAATACCAATTATGATGTTCTAAGTTAGAAAGCTTTTATCTAGATCAGTGTCGCACTGAACTGAATTGAATTACACATTTCTAGACACCTAATAAACACAACACTATTCTCTCTTGGTAGTTTGTTTAATCAGGAGTTCTCAAATGTGTATAAACTGTCGGTGAAACAACAGATGAATTCCATGGACATAAAATAATAGTAATACAAGGAACTTTCTTGGACATAGAAAAGTCTTCAAATATTAACCTTTAACTCATCACATATATTCTGTTGTAGGGACTTGCTAATGTTGACAACCAAAGGGTTCTGATTATGGTACTTACCAAAACCATGGCTTATCACAAGGTAAAGATATTTTGAATTGAATATGAGGCAGGAATTTCTGGTGTGATATATTTGTGAAAACAAGTACCAGCTGGGATGCTCAAATACAACTGATACTGAGCATGGTGTATGAAGGAGTATGAAGGAGCTATAATATGAGCCTGAGACTCTGCTAATTCCCTGGAGACCCTGAGATTGGTGCAAAACCCCTTAGACTTCAAACCATGAGAGTTTCCATATGAATGCAATACTGAAGTTTTCAGAATCATTAAATATAATCAGACAGATCCAAGAGTGCAGTAATGTTGGCGATAAAAGTAATGTCTCCTCCTCTTAGATCCAGCCCTCGACAATCTAGTTCTGTGGACTTGGCTCAAATGAGGGACATACTCACCTCACTAATGGCATCGCATCGGTCTCCTCCATTCATGAGAGATTGGCCAATTTGGAAGCCCAGCCTGCTCGGGCAGGCCCACCACCCTTCCGCCCCTACAGGCCCTACATAATTCTGGACCTACCCCTTCAGGGGCCCTGGGGTCAGGTACATTCACTAGCAGATCTCCTTCGATTTCTCCAGCCCATTTTATTCAGGGTTATCTTAAGAAAGATATTCTGGTGGGGAAAGACATTAATTTATCAGTTCTCAAAGGGCTCTACAAATACTTTTCATGTGAATTTAGTAGATATTTGGTGAATTTTTTGTAACCCTTTGATGCCCATACCCACCAAACATTCTGAGCTCATACAAAAGAGGCCCAGCAGAGGAGAAAAGAGGGACAGAGGGATTTGGATCCAAAAGAGGGACTAGTTCTTCTTTATAGAGACTATTGGGAGATATGGCTCAGTATGAGGCACTCCATTGGTTCAAATGAACTTCTATATATTTCATATTTCATATATATATATATATATATATATATATATATATATATATATATATTACTTATTTATTACCAGACAGAAAGAAAAGCATTAGTCTGACATATAATCCATTTTATTGCCAAGTAAGAAATTCAGATAGAATTGAATGAGTACATATGTTAACAAATAAACATTAAAAATAGAAAAAAAACGTTTTTGTAGGAAGTATTGGTGATGTAGCAAACTCCTTCGTTGACAAGTGTGAACACCAACCTACCAACTGAACATACATTTTACTAAAAGTATTTGCACATAGACGAGTCTCATGTCTATACAGAGTAAGTGAAAATTATATGAAACAAACAAAATAGAGCAGCATTCTACAGAAGGGCAAATAAACCAAATATTAAGATCCAGTGGGTGAGAATTATTTTCATGCTGCAAGATATAGTTCATAAAATCAAAATGCATTAGTTACAACAACTGCTGTTTTATAGATTAAACAAAATATTTAATCAGGTAATTTAGCCTAAATTTTAGTCACAACATAATTGTTTTTTTTTCGTGAATACTTATTATTTAAATAGAATTTATTATCATTATTCTATATAAATATATAAACACTTTTTAGTTTAGTAGGTTAGCCCAATTCTCATATTGTATATAAAGGGACCACAAAAAATAAAATTTGGCCATTGACAACATAAATCTGTCACAATTTTGAAAGCAAAAATATTGAAGCCCTATTTTTTACGAATTATTTTTTGTGGTTAGAAGTGATACTTATTCAGATCATTAGGTACATATATTTATAAATATTTATATTTGGAGCTTGTTGTACTTTTTCCTCCTAGATCTCGGTAACTAGCAGAATTTTCTTTGGGGATAACTCGCATTTGAATTGTATCAATATATTTCCCAACAGCCAATGTATAGAGGTTCATGTGTGCTCCTCAACACGCATTAACGGTAAGTGATGCCCGAAAACTGAGTGACTTGGCACCTTCAGTTTTAGAAAATTGGCAAAGTTTCCTAATTGATATGATGCCCAAATAAACTTATGGGAAGGGGCTAGCTATGGAAAAACTTGCTTTGTCAACCACTATAAATTTGCAAGTACCAAAAGTCAGAGTTTCTTGCACCAGATGACATCTGCCTTCCACTCCGTGCAGATTCAGATGCCATCCGGCTGTGGGATTCCTGCATGTTGTTAAGCTTGCACAAAGCAAGTTGTTTTACTGGGGGTGTTTTGTGGATGTAAAAGACCTCGGGAAGATTCCCTAATGAGAAAAATATGTTGGTTTGTTAAAACTTTTAACATAAGCCTATATAAAAAGAGAAATGCTTCCCGTATAAAATATGTGGCTCAAAAGGTTTCTCACTTTCTTCTAAAAGATACAGCAACGGAGTCCACTACCGGGATTTTGTTGATACTTTACATCCGTTTTTAATAAAGTTTGAATAAAAAAAAACAAAAAAAAAACACACATAACAAAGAAGCCTCCATAGTGTAAAAAAATATAAAATAATATATTTATTACAAGCTAAAAAACACACTCACAAGTGACATGCATTAAAGCCCAAATGCATAATTGTAAATGTTCTCACCGCCTGTTGGTTACTTATCCCTGGCTGAAATCAATATTTAGCAGCAATGTCCTTTTTATATCATTTTTAAATATTTTTGTTGTAAAGGATTGTAAAGTATCAAAGAAATCCCAACATTCAAACTTTTAGCTATGTAAACCCCATAGTTTGCAGAAATGTCCATGTAGTATTTGAAGAGGAAATGTTTTGTTATCTTCTTGAATGCCAATTGAAATGTTTTGAAGGCTTTCTTGATGAAAGCATCTTTCAATCAAAAGTTATGATAAATGTTATATTTAATGGAATACAAATGATCTGAAATAGTATTTTGTGATATGCCTGCCAAAATTTCATATCAGTAAGATGATCTTATTTTATAATAGCGAGATGAGCAAAAATGACAAAATTCTGGTACCCAGCGAACAGGAACTAAATCAAACAATGACTATTGGAAAAATATGAGGCAGGGCATTTAATATTCAGCCATATAACAACTATAACAATTTGCATATATACTTTTGAATGAAAAAAAAAAAGATATTAATTTGTAAAATAATGATAAGCCTTGATGGCGCCTGAACATCAATTCACATCTTTTTGGTTTTCTTGCAGGAATTCTCGGTCACTGAATAGCTCCAGTGAATTTTGCTTTTCAGATGGTCTCCCCAAATTGGCAATCAGTAATCGTTTGTTAAGCTAACTTAGCATTCTTTGAAATATCAAATATTTTAGTATAATAAAGAGTATAATGAGTATAAGAGTATCTTAGCTTCCGTGCTTAAATCCACCTAATGGTTCAGGTTTGTGTCTCTTCTCATCAGCGCAGATGACTCCTTAACTTGTAAATAAGATAATTTAATATGTCCACCATTGCAGAATTAATTCCGATTCATACTGTTTTGGAGATCTATTTACTAAAGGTAGAGCTGAGCGGAGAGTTTGTGTGAGAGTTGTGAAGGTCTAACCCAAGGGAACTTCTGCTGCAGGAAGAGCTTGACTGGCCCTGTACGATGTATAGTTAAATCAGTGAGATTGCATTATAAGCCATTATGCATTATACAGCTCTGGCTTTTGTGCTGGAGAAATCTGCCAGTGGCCCTTCATAATTAAGAGTAAGGTAAGGCAATTGAAACCAAAGCTATCCGACTCTCCCTTTAGTGAATAAACCCTATGCAAACTATATACTTTCTAACATATAATGTAAGTGAATTATTCAGTGTCAGAACAACAATTGAAAATATATTAGAGGATGTTCAGATTTCCCAAATGTTTTTGCGGTGGAATCCCTTATTCTATACAATCAGCATGCCCATTTGATCCTACAACGTGCATCAAGTGATGCTTAATAAAAACAATGTGTTGTTCACTCATCTAGCCATTAATGAGTTAATACAAAGAAATAACCATGTTGCTAGAAACACATTCTTTACAGAGGACCCAGTAAACTGTCATTTTCTTTGTATGACAAATTAACGTTGATATAGAAAATAAACACAAAACCATTTTAATATGCAAAATGTTAAATTACAGAGTAAGATCTCATCAACATGATTCAGTTGCTAACTACAATGAGCAGTTTTGCAATAATGGAATACAGTGTAAGTAATTTCAGAAACATAGTAAATACATATAATTACAAAACTTTTAACTCGGCAGTGGTTGGACAATGTTTAATGGAGAAATATATGACCCAAAACTCAACACTATAGCCTCATAAAGCAATGAGGCCAGCATTTCTATATTACTATAGTTGTAATAAAGTGTATTGGATATTAGCTCCTAACTCACAATACCATCAAAATCTGATGGACATTTCAGGAATGTAATTTAATTTCCAAACTAACATAATATCACTGAAAAAAAAGACGAGTTGTGCAATCCAGCAATGTATTTACTTCCCATAGGCATGGAACCTAATATAAATGTATGGATCAGTGTAGCTTTTTGCTTTAATATTAGCTGTAAACATCTTGACAAATGTAGATATTTTGTAGATGCAGAGTTTTGTATTTCTTTGTACGCCATATCACCAATGAACGATAATAACGTCATTTTAGTTTAGATGGTTTTAAAGAATGTGACCGAAGAAGAACGCAAGGCTATGACGTGCAATTATTGAAAGCCTGCTGTAACACTGGTAACTCTCGACGCATCTTTTTCCCCAATGTAGTACCCAAAAAATAGCCGGGCACATATATTTGCCCCCCTGGATTTTCCCAGTCTTAAATATAGTTATAAATATTGAATATGAAATCAGTTGCAAGCAGTCAAGTGTTTTGTAATACGAAGGTGCTACAGTTGGCTAGATCTGAGAGGTCCTCATTTTGCCCACAATCTGGTGCTTTGGTGATCTTTTTCAGAACATTTTTAAGAAGTTTTCATCAACATGACATGGTGTGTTACTGCTGGAGATCTAAAGAGTAGTTGATGAAACCTCTTTTCTTACTTATTCTAACTTTAAACACTCACTAAAAACCCACCTGATCAGAGAAGCATACAGTCAATTTATCTTAACCCCTTAATGACAAAATGCATTGTTTTCATTGGGTTTAGAGAACTCCCATTGTCCTTAAGGGGTTAAATCCTACAACTGGCATTCTATTTCCTCCAACCTGAAGAATTTCACTCCACTGACTTCTGCATGTGCCTTTTATTAAAAATAAATCCCCCTCTCCCAAGCAGACCCTCACCTTCCACCTCATCCCCCCTTAACCTATTAATAGATTGTAAGCCCAGGAGAGCCGGCCAATCTTCGCTTGCCCTCTGCATTTTCATGTTATTGTTAAGTGTATATATTGTTATTTTAATATTTTTTTTGTATTCTCCCTTATTGTACTAGCGCTACGGAATCTGCTGGAGCTCTATAAATCAAATGTAACAAAAATAATAATTTGTCAGTCTGGCAGCCCCCCCCCATGCAAACGTGATGCAAAACATTCACAAAAATGACCCAAGGAATGTAAGAACAAAAAATACTTTCTGGTCAAATGGTACAATTAAAAACAATAAGAAATTGAAAGGCATTTAGGCAAATATATTACCTGAAAAAACATGGAATCGACCAGACGTTGCAATTATAGTTAGGAGAAATGTCAAACAAGACTGAAATTTGTTAACAATTTTTGAGCTGTGTTTTAAAAGAAAGACTAGTACTCAGCAAAGGAAATAAGCTAAAAGATCAAAGGTTCACTTTGAAAAACAAGACTTTTCATTGAACAATAGAAATACATTAAAGGCACCGCCCACATAGTATGTTTTTCAGTCATAAGCAAGTAGAAATAGGCAAAACATTGACTGAATAAGAAGTTATAGCAGACAGCGCCAAGTGTTAACCCTCTCTGCTTAGTTTGTGGAATGCCACGAAAGGAAGAACATGTGGATTTTCTATCTTCCAAACTTTTTCCTCAAATGAAAAATCCATATATTTACTTCTGATTTTTCTTGAAAGTTATCTCTTTCATTTATTTTTTTTAACTTTATTTTTTATAAAAACTTTTAAATTTCTTTTGTAATTATTTCCATATTAGCGTGGGACTTTCCACCAATAAGAAAGCCCCCATTCCCTTTTTAATGTAACAGTCTTTTAAGGTTCTTCGAGATATTTTTTTTTTTGCTTCTTAAGGATGGAAAGGCCTGTCTTCTAATGGGTTTTCACAGATGTGCAAAATAACGGTAATGAGAAGAGTTCTTGTAACGGTATTTCCCTTTCTTTTATACAAAAATATTTGCTCATGGACCTGTCCATCGTAATTTGTGTTCTTTCATCCTTAAGTGATTTTGCCAAGATGGAGGCTCTGTTGATTGTGCTACTTCTTTATCATAAACTTGAATTTCTAGTTAAAAAAAACAGTAAGCAAAAGTGTTTTCTTTTATTCTTCATTGTGAAGTAAAAATGAAGTCTCTCCTTTCCATTCAGTTTCTGTATTGCTGAACATTGAATACCAAAAGCACACGTTTCAATCTTCTACAAGGACTGTACTGAATCCTATTAACGTTTCTTCTGTGATTTTTGTCCTTAGGGGTTGATTATTATATTTCAGACAGTTACCTCTGTTTTGCTGTTTGTTACAAAGTATGGCTGTGGTGGAATGTAATGCTGATTCTGCGATGGAATCTGTTCATTAACGGATTCCACTGGGCAATGCTTCTTAGTTGCATAGGCCTGTCGCCGTAGGGAATGCTCAGTGTGATCCCAGGTTTTGTAGTCAGGGTTGTACGTTGAGGACAAAGGATGTGTGTGTATTTTGTTGACTTTGGATTTCTGCCCGTTTAATTTTAAAGTGCCACCCACTGGGCTGTCTTGTTCCATACGGACTGGATGTAGGGGAAGGCTTCCCTTTGCTGCTAGTTCTGCAAGATGTCGTCGCTTGGAGTAGAAGTCATCATTCCCTTTCTCAGCTGTGACAAATGGAAATAAAACGAGTTAGAAAAAAGGAAAAGAGAACATACTATAATGGTATCAAGCAATCACGAAGAATGGTGATTTTTATATTTTTTCATCAGAAAGTAGATTCAACAAATTTACTAATCAAAAAAGCACGCCTATAACATAAAGTACTATTGTCTTTAAACAGCTCGCTCTTCCTACTACTGTCTTATGTCGTCTTATTGAAGGTAGATTATACCCATTGGGTCCATCCAGTCTGTCCATTTTTTTCCTTCTTTAAAGACCCAAACTGTATTTAATCCTCGGTCTCGTCTTTTTTCTGGATAGCCATACATCTAGCCATACATGTTTAAATTCCCTCACTGTGGGAGCAAGAGGCAGCTGCCTTCTGTGTTGCTCAAATGTGATGATTCTGGCCATTGCTTACAGTTCCAAACCTAGCCTCCAGGGTATGAAGACTAAAATAAGCTTTAGTAATCATTTACACCTTGACCATATCCTCTCTGTGCTCCTTTTAAGAAGCCCATTTTGTCCAAGGGAGCATTGCTGTCCTTGCCACTGTTAACCAAATGTTTTGGACCCTATAGATTGGGCTTGACACTGTCTGGGACAAATGGCATGTTGGAAATAATTCACAAATATCCTTGTGAAATCCATGTTTCTGCATTATTTAAATCACCAACAGTCTAATTACTTTGGTGCCTGAAACATTGAATATAAAGAGTTTTGCTTAGATGGCTTCTGGAAGGTCTTTAATTTAATTTACCATTACATCAAAACCGACCTTTTTAGCCTGTAACAGGCGTGAACTGTCTGCACCCTCGACATCAAGTGCAATCCTAGTCTGAAGACATGTAATACAGAAAAGTATTGCACTGCATGTTAGCCTGACTTTCATCCAGCTGAACAAGAATCATTTGCTGCTGTTTTTTGTGCCTTCATTCCCTCAGCCTCCTACTTCTTTTGTATTTTATCTGCACTGTAACTAATACAAAAAGCATCTGCTCACATAAAGAAATTACATAATCCCAGGCATTATTTTCAGCATTTGTCCACCCACAGGCTGCAGGAAAGCATTCTGTTTATGACTACAAAAAAAAAGTTACCTTAACTGTCTCAGAGATGGAACACAAACATCTTACAATTTTCCCTTTGTGATCCCATTCTATATACTGATTTTTGTATCACAATTAACTTTTGATGTATTTTGATTAATGAATACTTTATCAATTGCTAAGCAGGTACAGATACAAAAAAACCAACAAAATAATAACATCCAGGTAGAGGTTATAAAATACGTGTTGTCTAATGTTTCAATCGGATGCATGAATTAATGGTAATCACTAAATAACTGCATTGTTAAATCCCTCTTACAGGCAAAATGCTTCTGGGATTATGTTTTATATATAATTTAAAATATAATTGGATTTAATTTAATATTTTACATTTTGGTTATTTGATTAATAATACATTTGACAAATTGCAAAAGAAGGCCATTTTTTGCCACTAGCTGGCATTATTCTTTTTTTTTGGAAATAAGAAACTTTGTACTATGATAAACTATTCTCTTTATGTTTTTTATTTTATCATTTTGAATATAAAAGAGGATTTGGTGGCAAAGCTCGCCTATCTACTTCATTGTATAGCCTAAAACCTTTTTTGTTTTTGGTCTTTGGGTCGATTCACTAAAAAGGTTGAGTGGTCAGTCGGTTAAGAGTCTCAACTTCAGTTGCGTGCCCACAAATGCTAACACTCACAAAACAACTTGCAAGTTCACTCATTTGTGAGTTGTTTGGGAGGGCATGTGAGTGCCTGTGTATTTTGCAAGTTACAGACGAGGACATGTGAAAGTTTGTATTTATTTTTTTTCTATTTCCATGGGAGAGCCCAAGTAACAAGCAAAAGATTAATTGAAGGACGTTGCTTATGTTTTCTACATTTTTTGCGGAGGTGTTATTCTGAAATACAGTATGGATTAAATATAGTTATTATATCAAACAAGCATGGGGGATATTATGCTGGTAAATTGCTTTCCAAAGATCCTTGTGTTTCTAACCTTTAGTTTTACATCTATTCTCCAGTTAAATAATCATCTCCTCTTTGAGAGATAACCGGACACATTCATAAATTGCATCATTACATACAGCAGACAAAGTAAAATGTGCATTTCCGCTATTCTTTCAACTTTTACGAAGCAATAGCTTGCAAGAATAATAAAATGTATGATGTTGCGATCTCCCATCATACTCAGCCATCAAATTAAGTAAAAGTTAAAATACATTTTCTAAATTGTATAATCCAGTTTTCCAAATTTAAAAAACATCCAGTTGTCTACTGTGTAGGATGATAATCAAAATCCCATAGTTTAAGATTCTTAGTATATTTAAATGGTCAATGCACAATTCTGCACCTCACAATACTGTTCATGCATAGATAGCATAGATAGCGATCTCCTTAGATAGCATTTTAGAATAAATGTAGCAAATAGATCTTTAGAGACTAATCACTTTAATGCAGGGGAAACAAGGATTATTTGTCACAGTCAAACATATTCATAAAAATTCTCACATTTAAATCATGATGTCTTGAATACATTTATAAAGTGACACTCCTGTATAGTTTCTGACCAGCTTTAACTCAACAGTGAAAAGCATGGAGAAGGAGCACAGGAAGAGTTAAGCTTCTAGATTGTAAGCTTCTGAGCAGGGCTGTCTTTACCTAATATATCGGTTTATTTTAGTCTTTCAGTTCTAGTTTTGTCATTGCCCTTGCATATATGTATTGTGAGAGGTGCTGCGTATCTATATATATAGATATATTTATATAAAGATAATACTTATAACAGCAGGTTAGTAAACAGTGGAATTCCTCTTTTTTGCTTATACTTTTCATATAAGTAAGGTCTGCTTAATCATTCTTTTAGCAGTGAAAATATTGTAATGCCTCTTTAAGGAATAGTTTTTGTGCAACAGTGTTTGACATTGTACAGTCAACAAGATGTTAATCTTTATGCACTTAGCATATAAGCCCCTGTGTGATAACAAAAATGTAAAACATCCTGATTTACCTTGTTAAAAAACTATATTTAAGCAACGCACTGGCCGTCACATGTAGGTAATGTAATAGCTAGCTGTGTAATGTAATTGGTAGCTGTGTTTTCCACTATCATTTCCTTCTCTGCGCAAATGCATGGAGGGATTCTACAGAATGCCCATGCATTTGTCGCTTTTCCTACCCAAACTCTTAGATTTGTAAGAAATGTGCTTAGCCAAACATATCTGCTGCTTGTCAGGGTTTTTGAGCGCTATACCTACCTCTGACCAGTAGTTTAGAGAATGTTACAGTACTTAAAATGTTCTTTCATATGAATTCTTAATTGGTGGGGCTACATGGGACACTCAGCTATCCCTTTAACATGGCAAGCAATATTATAAAGATGTCCCGTCTCCATTTGCAACATCTTATGGTGCATAACGATTAGACTTGTGCATTTCGTATATTCCTGTGAATCTCCAGATAAAAAAACAAATTGCAAAAACATCGACATTTTGTTAAATTCCTTAATGTTATCTTTCCCTCCTATACATTTTCTTGGATAGTTGCCAGTAATTACAAAATGTTGCTTTATCTTGGGTCATACAAGCTTAAGGAAGCTATTATCAGCATTTTTGGCAGAATTCTTGTAAAAATGTGGTTAAGGTTCAAAGTGGGTACATGTGTTAAGCATTTAGACCCCATCTAAAACGTGCTGCTTATTAGGTATTAAAAAATGCAAATTTTACAGGAAACAATTAAATGTGTCCAAAATATTTTTGGACCTAGTGCACAAGTCTAATAAAGATGTTAGCGTTACAAAGGAGTACATTATACTTATAAATGTAGTTATTTCTTTACAGATGTACTATGGTGCCTTTTTTTGTAATGTCAACTTGACATTTGCCGCATGCTCAAGATTACAAGGATTAAACAGTAAACGCTTTGGCTTTATTTGCCAATTTGTGCCCCAAACCACAAATTCCAAAAAACACATTCTATATTTTGACGGCTGAAATCCGTGTCTATTTAAAAATGCACATCTGTGAAACTACTTTGGCTGCTGTTAAATTTCTGCCTCTGCCTGAAGCCAAAACCACCTTCGGTGCTGTAAAATTGCACAGTGGGCCTCAATATTTATAAAAACCATCCCAGAGGATATCAGAAATTAGAAAAATACCGGTTTTCAAGTGTCTCCTGCGGGAACGTTAATTTAAAAATTCACATCCCAGATTAAACAAAAGTGTATGTGGTGCGTTACATTTTTGTTTCAGTAATATAAAAAGTAATAGCGCTATGCACATTCAAAAAATGAAATTTTGTTGGTCTAAGAGGTTAATCCATGTGAACTATTTCATCTTTAAAGACTCTAGCTTGTTGCTTTTATCAGAGCATTAAGTCTTATTTCAATTTCTTGATTAGCATTAGAAAGTAATAAGGGAGATGGTGTTCACAAAATATTTTTTCCATCAATTATAAACAAAATCTAAATTAGTGATGTAATACCTAAAAACATTAATGATTATGTATCAAAGAAGAAGTAATACATACCAACGGCCTTCAGCGAAGCATACTTGTTTAACTCCTTTCCAGGAGGCTGCTGTTCATATGGGTTTGAAATCTGTCCCATTGTGGGATAGGAATGAGGATGAGCCATCTGGGGGAGATGCGGAGATGTTGGAACAACATTGTTTATCTTTGATGTATCTGCAATGTAAAACATTCAATTAAATTAGCAAACTAATACATTGAAAAGATCATTTTGTAATTAAATGTAGATCACTGTTACTCTTAGGAAATAAGCATGGCTCCTATTACTGCAGTAGCCAAGAGTATTGTGTTAGGGATCTGTATTGAAAATATGGTCCTTGGCAACTATCTGCAAGGGGTATCTAAATTGCAGACTGTAAGCTCCTAATAGCTGGTGGTGTTTTTGAAAAGATTACTGGTTGTTTCAGTGAGGTGTGGTTGGTATCTGTTTGGGCGCAGTGAGTAAGTTCATATCATTTTCATACTGTATTTCCAGAGTTTTCCTTTATTGTCTCATTTCTTGGAGGATTCACCAATATATGATATCTTTAAATAGCATCCACTCCATCGAAAGAAACGTCTTCAGTTCACCTGCTCTACAATGCATATTTTTTACAATTACATCTTGTGATTTATTGTATGCACTCTCCTGTACAATGAAGAGCTTGACGATATGCCATGCACTGTGTATCTCTACCTCCAGTGGTCTGCAAGGTGTATGTCACCCTGTTGGCTCTCGGCAGAGGTAGACTGGACTGCCTACTGCTGGGGAGATCATGGATCACCCTCTAACTGGCCAAATGAAGGGAGTACAAGGTATGATTCTACAGACCCATGCTCCACAGGCCCCCACATTGTGCACCAGTGATTGAAGTTGAGTGACGTGATATGATATCATATCCCAGTGCTCAGCATTGAAGCTGTGCACATTGCAAGAGAGCACAGAAACATGATCTATGATCCCATCCTCACGCTCCCACAACAGGAATTTAAAAAAAGACAGAAAAAAGAGAGAGAAAGGAAGGTGATCGGAAGAAAGGAGGAAGAAGGGAGGAAAATGATAGCGAGAAAGCGTAAAAATGCTAGAAATAAGGGGAGAGATAGTGAGAAAGGAGGAAGAAATTGGAAAAAGAAAGATAAAGGGAGAGAGAGAGAAAAGAGAGAGTAAAAAGAAAGTGTGTAAAGACATGAATGTGCATGTGTATGTATGTGTGTGTGGGCAGGCATTTGCCTATGTGTGTGGATGTCTGGTTATGTTAGCATATGTATGTCTGTGTGTCTGTGTGTCAGCGTATTTTCCAAAAGTTGATGGTGGCCTAAATTTGATGCATGGATAAGAAAACAAGATGGCTTGTTAAAACAAGTAAGCAACAACTACTTTTACCTCCCTTGACTGCTCATGTATTCCAGATCATTCCTCCCCTTCTTGAGTTACCTTCTTTAATTACTTCTAACAATACTTCTAAAGCTCCAGCTGTTCTGCTTCACCTCACATGATTATTCTCTTGCTTCTAAACTTTTAATTTGGAAGCTATGGTTAAATGTTAAACTTTCGGGTAGCCTACATTTAAACGTTGTGCTTTGTAATCTCAGCAAAGCTCCTTTAGATTTCCCTGAACTCTCTTGGTGAAAGGCATTAAGTGAATTTCGGCAAAAGTGTTAAAAGAATGTGTTTTCCTGTTAAATTCTTTAAATCTCTAAGTGTGTCCTTAAAAGCAATATCATGCTCAGTTTGAGAAGTCAAAAGTAATATGATACATACAGAATCCTCTAATCACTTTTCATATTAAATTGTACTATGTGGCAGCAGGTGCCCACTCATAATCAGTTAACGGCTGCTGGGCCTTAATGAACTTAGTCAACCCCAGTCCAGACCCATCATATCCCAGCTCTACGCCTTTTAAGAAAACGCAGCACCGGGCGGAAGTGATTTATGGAGGCCTGTGCCATGTCAGAACAGGCCTTCATAGGGCTAATGGGTTGGCTGCGGAGATCAATTATCTTCCTTTTAAACAGCCCACTAAACAAAGGTGCTACAGGGAGCTTGATAGCCTAAGAGGGCAATAATCTCCCTGTTCCTGCCCCCCCCATGCCTAGTCAGCCTAGGCCAGAATATGCCACCGGATACATCTGTGATGCAACCTATAGATAGTTTTAGTATACCTAGGAGATAACACTGGAGACTATTCTATTCCTTGTATTAAATGAACTCCACAAGCTTAAAAGACAGGGCACATGGGGTAAAAAAGCTATTTTTCACAATACTAGCATTATCTTCACTAAGTGCTTGGTTAATAAACACCCAGGGTTATTTTTTTAATTTATTACAAGTTATAAACTGTTAAAAACCAATCTAGACTTGGCAGTGTATACTCAGTACTCGTTATCATAGCACTATGATAGATTATACGACATTCGCATTAACCTTTCCTGTCTTGCAGCAACACATTTTGCAACTATCTCTTTTTTTTAAGACAAAGTGTAATGAAATGTAATGCCCTACTTTGTAGACATTCTGTTTACTCATTAACTTCAATTTCAAGAAAAGCAAATACTAAAAAAATTATTATATAACTGTGAAAAATGAAAAATGGACATTTTTAGTATATTTTAGTATATTTAATGGATGTCCCAATCCAGAAATAATGCCTTAGGAAGAAATAGATACTCTACAAAAGAGGTGAAAGCCCTAAAGCACAGGTGTGTTGTGTGTGGATGGGAATTCTAGAGTTATCAACCAGCAGGGCTGGACTGTGGAAGACATTTTAACCCTTTCCTTACTAAGGCTTTTTAAGTACCAGACGTTCTTTGCTGTTTCTACCATGTGGATACATCGACCACTGAAAAGACATAGCCCAAATGCATATTCTTTTATGTTCCAGAGGGCCACATCCATCCCTTACATAGTATGCTACACGGTAGTGTTTTCAATACTTCTCACTTTAGGGGAGTACAATTTTTACACGAAGTGCTAGAGTAATGGGGTGTAAGGGAGTTTTTGAATATTTATTTACTGTTTTCTGTACTGTGTGGATATGGATAGAGATCCCTTTTCTCTCGTACTTCTTATGTATCCCATAATGTCACAATGCGCACACTGTATTGTTTATTTATTTTATTTTTGTTTATATTTCATTAAAAAAAAACTTTTTTTCTTTTTCCATTTGTTTGAAGGGCTAGAAACATTGACAGCAGAGGTCCATAGACTTGCACTGCTGATCGCAATGCATGCGATCAGCCAGCAGGGAGAGCAATTGGCGATATCAGCAGGGTCTAGATACAGTCTGTCTTGTGGGTGTCAGGAGTGATGCCTGCCAGAAAGGAATGCTCAATGACTCATTCGGGCATTGCTTATATAATAGTGTACGGGTGCTCGCAATGAGCCCCATTACACACAATCAGTCAGCAGGAAGCCAGCAATGGTGGTTTTTGCTGATGGGGGGGGTGAATCTGTCAGCCTGAATACTTGTCACACCTTTTGTGGACGTACCTGTACGTCGGCCTATATGGTAACAAACGGGTTAACATGTTAGAAAATTGTATCATGAGGTAAGCTGCACGGTGCACAGTAAATTTAACTGTTCTTGAGCACAGGAAATATGAAATATCAATTTAATGAACCTGTTTCTATTTTCTGATATCAGCAGCTATGGAACAATATAATAGGAATCCATTTTGGTATGCTTTTATAGACTGACAGTTAGGACCGTTTCCACGTTGTATCACCAACAATAGATTTATGGAGTTTCCATTTCAAGATGATAGTTGTTACATCAACAAACAATTTGAAGACCCGTTTCTAAATGAGTTATGAGAGACTTTCTATTTTTTCCACATTGTCTACACAATGTCCTTATCTGTAGACATCATTTTATTTGTTGTTGGCACCAAATCAATCATTGTAGAGGTAACATTAACCTCTCGGCTAAACTAATCACAATGTGTCCCTACTGTTCATCAAGGTGCAAATATCATCAGAACGACAAGAACCTCTGTTTTTCCTCCCCTCTATGTGTCTTTATTTTGCTCTAGTAATAATGCATCAAGAGCTCACAGGGCGCTATGCAAATCTCAGAACAACAGCCTGCTAATGAGGCAAAAAAATAACATTTTAGAACAACCCCTCATTTCCTATCAGCAGCATTATCCATTACAGTAAATTTAGTATGCAGTAGAAACATTTGCATCAGCGGGGTCACTAATTATTTGATATACAGTATGCTGTAAATAACACCCTCACATATTTACAAAATCGTACCAGATGAAACAAATCATTCAGTATGACTTACAAAATACAAGGTGTTAGCTGTTATTTACAAATGAGTCACAGCATGTACGGTACATAGAAAATAATGTATAACTCATAGAACGCCACGCTGTAAACCGGCAATTCTTCTGAATGATATGTCGGCGCTTCACTATTGCCAGATGGGTGCCTTATTATTCAAAATACCATTACATTTATTTTACCTATATTGAAAATAACAATCTTGTTTTCTTTAATTAAAATGTTGGTGTTTGTAGAACTATGGCTGGGCTATTTGAGAACAGAAGCTCAGTGACGCTGATTATAAAATGAATTGTATCATTTTATATGCAATTTCCTACCTAAAAGAACCTTTATGTTGTGAAAATGGGTTTCTTTTAAGGACTTTTTAAAACATTTGGTATTTTAGTCGATTTTGGAATAATGTTTTATATAATTAATTCTTGTTTCATATGTGTATTCCAGTAACAACATCTATGAAGTGCTAAAGAAATGTCTAACTGGTGAACTTTGTAGCACACAAGGCATGTAGACCCAACATCACAGTATTTTTTGCAATTCAATATCAAAAGGGATTAAAAAAATATATATTTGTAAGAAAGGATAATGTCTCATCCGCTAACTTGATGTGTTCAGTTTCCATTACCTAAAGATGATAAAAATCCAACAAATCTCAAAAGCCGGCTGGTGGATTCCTCAATAACCTTTTCTTGATAAGTCATATACTTTTGATCTACAGGATTCCTTTTAAAAAGACTTATAAAAAATCATGGAGCTGTTCTACAAAACATCAATTGCATTCTGTGGCGGATAGGGGAGGCATGATTGGGGTCGAGCCCCAGGATTGGCATTGAGTGGCCCTATAAAACAAAGGCTGAGTCAGCTTATGCCTATGCCCATTGAATAACATGGAGCGGGCAGGCACTTCTCCAATTGGTTGCCCTTCCACATATGATAACATGGAGACCATAAGTGGTTATGTTATTGGTCACCCTTCCTCCGGAAAGGGGAGGAAATCCTCCTACGAATCACCTTATCCAGTCCCCAAGGGTGCGCAATATTGTGCCTCTTCTGAATGGTTGTTTCATGTAAATTCCTCTGTTTAACGTATGTCATGATAAACTCTTTGAAAGGTTCTTAACAATCTAAAATCTCAATTTTCCAACAAATTAAAAGGTAACTGTCACTTCCAAGCTTTTAGCATAAATATCTATATAGCTGGGGGGTTATGTATATCTTGATCTGATGTGTATAGTAAGTCGCACATACATGTCAACTTTCATGTACACATCAGGGTCATGTTAACATAGTATGTTAACCTGAGTATAATTATAATGAATGTATATCTGACTTTTAGGTTTTAGCCAAAATAGTCAACATATATCCAGTTTCTCATTGCAGCACACTACAACGGCGGTGCATTCCTAATGTTTCATAAACTGTGTTCAAGTATAAATGTGTGACCCCCTTGTTCTAGAAAGTAGGAAGACCCTTAAAATCTATGATGTCGTCATATCTCTGACTCCAGCATCTGAAATAAAAGATACTATTCGCTAATGCTAAGTCAACAATTAGAACAAATGAGAAATTTCTATTATTTCTAAAAACAGCTCACAGAGGTCTGGGGGTAACAAATACGTTAACCTTAGAAGAGAAATAACAAAACCGTTCACTGACAGTACTAAGAATCTTTATTCTAACATATATAAGGCAAATTCTGTAGTTTCCAAGTGATACAAAAATCTTAATTTTGCCAACTTGAGGCTTTGCCGACTTTAAAAGTAGGGCAGCATGTAGTAAGAACTAGAGAAGAACTTCAAAAAGTCATTTTAAAGCCAAAACAGACAAGTTAGACATTTGGTGGTGAAAGAATTTATGAAAGCGTTATTCCAGTATCACTCCAGTCAAAGTAAAATTTTGATTAATTCCTTTTTGAAAGCACTGAGCCTCCAGAGAGATTTGCAACTTGAAATTTGTGTACTGCAGTACAGAGGATTTAAACCCTCTTACGGGAAAGCCCCTGGCTTGAGAGAATGTTTTGTTTTGCTTTTCTGAAATTCTTACTAATAATTTATTAAGCTGCAAAATAGTTTCCAATTCTTCTCAATTTTCTATGCTAGCATTTCATTTCCCACAGGCTTCCGCTAGTATATCACAAACCTACCTGCTTTGCTTGGAGCTGGAATTATATATATTTCTATACATATACTTCTTGGAATGTGGGATTATATATATATTTCTTACAAATATATCACAGAAGTTACAGCAGTTATTATTTCATTATAGAGAAAACAAAATGTAAATCATTCTCAGATCTAAATTTTACATATTTGTTGTTATTGTTAAATGAAAAGCATAAACACGAATTGGTTTTGCATAATAAGTCAAATTAAAAAATGTGTATGGCTTCTGGTATTTTTTCCACAGCTTTATGTAACAGTTAATCATATGGGAAATGTATATATATATATATATATATATATATATATATATACATATATATATATATATTTCATTTTGTTTGGTTTGCTTTTAAATATTATAAAAAAAATTAACTTTTAAATTGTTAACATTACTGG
This sequence comes from Spea bombifrons, assembly GCF_027358695.1. NCBI lineage: Eukaryota > Metazoa > Chordata > Amphibia > Anura > Pelobatidae > Spea > Spea bombifrons. The sequence goes on from NC_071093.1 coordinate 35,610,897, forward strand.
TATGTTTGGCTTGTGTTGAAAATACTCGGGTCACATGACCTACTTTGCCGTTCTTTGCATTATATAGATTTGTTTTACCCAGTGGCACTTTCATACATACAGTTTACAGATTAATGCCACATCTCACTCTTTTCAAAAAGGCCAAATAATATTACTGTTTTATGCCAAAAAGTAGTTATCTTTTTAAAGAGTCTTCAAAAACCCTTGAAAATAACAAAGTGAATATGTTTCAAAGCAGCTAATGAAAGAAAAAAAAGACACATTTTCAGAATATGTTTTTAGAATTTTATATTTTTAATTAATTCCACATGAAGAACACCAAACTTAAGATCTGCTATAGAAAATGACAAGCGAGCCATTTTAACAGAAAAAAATTATTAAAGCTTGTCTTTTTTCGTGAATCTCATTGACACATTAAAATATTTAATGTGAAACAATTTCATGTAAGAATTATAACCTCTTTTAGCAATTAATGTCACCTCAGGAGTTATTGGGCAACCTTTAAAAAAAGGTCAAGTTGTGGTTATGTGGAGATGATTTAAATATGTTATAAAATCTATAAATCATTCCTTCATTAAATACTTAGAAAAGTCAGCCTTTTAGTATATATGGCTTATTCTACATATCTCTAAGCTGTAAAATGACAAAAGTTCAATAATTCTATGTTTTACCCCGTTCCCTCCATGCTAGGGGCTCTTTTATATAAATGCTTTATTTTTTCAACTGGTTTGGGTAGACCCTTTGAGAGATCTTGCCCTGTTTTCTATTTACCTGCTGGCAAACATACATGTACAATTAATATAAACATTCTACATTTTCAGTGCCAACCATGTCAGTGGTATGTGGTTGGCAAAATGGGCCCTAGATGGCAATCCTGTACCTTATATGTGGTGGCACTTTAGGATGTCCTATATGTAGTCCATATAGGCTGCTAGTCGGCTCTCTAAATCAATTACCTCCTCCTGATTGTATCTGCCTATCTACCCACTACCAAAAAACAAAAACTGTCTGCGCTTCTTACCCTAATAAAGTTGGCAACAAATATATAAACATAATATAAATGAGAGGTAGGCCTCGTATTATCCATTTGTATTATTTGAGCCTGTGACTAGCTTAGCGCACTGACATTTTTTCTTTTCCCTATCTACCCACTACCTACTACTTCTTAGACTGTAAAGTCTTTAAGGCAAAGCCCTATTTTCCTAAAGTATTAATACCTATTGTACCCTATTATACAACTGCACCATCCCCTTTATTATACCGTAAACTGTAAAACTACATCCATCAGTGCTAAATAAATAAGAACATACATATTTGCAAACAAAGTTGGAGAGGTTCCATCACTTACTATTGTCTATGAAGGCACTCACTACCTCGGTAACCTAAACATCACTTTGCTAAACTGACTATTCTTAAATCTAGAGTATCAATGTCCAATTGGGACTGTTTTTTGAATACATAGTTCCAGTGGTTTGATTGCATTGGAGTCACGCCACTGAATTTAAAATTTGACAAAAAAAATCAGACATTAAAAGCATCACTACTTTTGACATAATAAGAATTCTATATTGGAATGAATTAAATCATGATGAATTAATATTCTTTTATGTCTTGTTAAACAAAAGAGGTAGGAAACTGGAACATGAATATTCGATACTGATTGAGTCCCTCTGTGAACTTTTTGACAGTTAATACTGGTAGGAAAGAACACTTAAGGACATTTTTTTTCTTTTTCACAAAGTTAACTTGTTGTTCTGGCAATGTATTTCCCGCACAAATTATCTGCCAAGTACAAACATGCAGCAAATTGCTAAAATGATGATTTTCTATTTCATTTTAATGTTTTTTTTTAAATAATGTGGGAACCCCTCAGTGTTTTCCTTCTTCCAGAATAGATTTAAATACATTTGCTAGCAAATGAATATTCAGTTACTTGTATTATTTTTTTTATAGGGCAGCATGCAGGATTTTCTGTATGTTTATGCATATATTAAATGTTCTGTACTCAAAAAAATACATGTTCTCCACCAGACTTACCAATCGTGTTTCTAGAAGAACAAAAACAAAATGAAGTATTTAAGGTGTACATTGTCTACAGGGGAGAGCTGGCACCTTTTGGCCAGTAAGTAATATACACGATAGAACACACATACTCACCATAAAACACTCACTAAATCATTCTCACTCATCCCTTACATCCTAATCCCCACACCTCACTCCTATCACACCATCTCACACAACACCTCATTCCCTCGCATCTATCACAACTCACTTCCATCACACATTACTCCCATCTTATCTATCACATATAACACCTTACTCCCTTGCACCTATTACATATCAAAGTTCACTCCCATCACATCCATTACACAGCTCACTCCCATTACACCCAGCAATCACACATCATGCCCATCACACCTATCACACATCCCACACACTTCCCATCTCTCATCCTTACCTCAGTCTCCTGTGGATCCTTACATCTAATATCCAAAACCCAGTAAGGCTATCCTTTGTCCAAAATATATACACTACTGTTCAAAAGCTTGGGATCACTTAGAAATGCCCTTATTGTAGAGGCATACTGGAAATGTTTGCAGAACAGAATTAGCCAAGTGAATTCCTTAAGGTTCTATTTCCTTAGAAGAAACCATATATTTGTCTAATATCAGGAAAATAAATCACGGTGTAGTTAGGAGCTCAAATTTGTTATTAAGGAAGGGATGCTTTTCTGTGTGCTACTTTAAGCAGTCAATCGTGCTGTTCATTTAGCATGACTTCCTTAGTTAACCATGCACGAGGTCTGCCATCCACAAACCTTATCATATGCTTGGAGTATGATGTGCATTGTTCTAGAACGATATGAAATTACATTAGTGTTCTTACATACAACCTTGCATTGATGCTTTCTGTGCATGGCATGAATATTACAAAGGACTGAACTAGCCCATTTCTCCAAAGCATTAATGTCTATAGGAATAATCATAATAAAAAATAAATGTATTTGATGTATTTGTAATGTTAAATACTGTGATATAGATCTACATTAGCCAAAGATTTGTGTTATTATAAATTATATTAAATTAGGACCAGCATTCATGTTGTGCTTGTTACTTTCCATTGGGGCAATAAAATAGACAAAAATAGTAAGACAAAATTGTCTTACATTAAGTACTATGTTTGATCTTTATTAAAGCATACAATTAGAGGTAGATTTATGGCTTGATATGAGAATAAGCATGGTGCTTATTGTCTATTGTTTTTTTTTCAGTGCATTTAATGATGATAATGGTATAATGTATGCATTTCCAATGGTACAAAGTAATGTGGTGAGAGCTTGAAGATAAAAATAATATAATAAGACTGGGATGTACAAAAATGTTACATATGAATAAGGTGTTACGATGCAGCACAAGGCAGCCAGAATATATTCTTGATGGATCAGAGGAACAGTGAAGATTATGACTATGAAGGAAAAGAACATGGGTTTATTCTGTAGAGGAATGTCAGACGCTTGTAAATTTAAGGAATAGGTTTGATAACAGTATGCTGTACGGCTAAGCATGGGCATAAAGCTTAGCATAAAAGAGTTGTCCTTATATGTAATTGATGTTTAGAATTAAAAAGATTATAAATCTGTATTGGGTCAGACCTGATAAATGTTGTATGTAGGTCATAGACATGATAGAGGTGGAAATCATTAGAAATGGGTGAAGTTACCAGTTAACTGGAGGATTAACAGATAAACCCTGCTCGTGGGCCATCCACACATCTGTAGATAAAGATAGATAGATAGATAGATAGATAGATAGATAGATAGATAGATAGATAGATAGATAGCCATAAAACATGCATATCTATAAGGTTGATATAAAAAGCAACTGTTGTTGTCTCAATATTACTACAGGACTTAACCCTGGCTGATTAATCAAAATGTCCAAAAGGAAATGATGCCGTAATAAAATTTAACACATTCTTCCAATTTAACTCATTGTTTTAACTTCACGAAAAAAGTATTATTTTGCCAATCTGTTTTAAGAGTGTGATACAACATGGAGAAAACATTTTCTGTGAGTTGATGACGTCCCACAGAGATCCAGCGCTTTAATTTGCTTTAATGAGAAAGAGCTGTGTGACGCTTAATATCATTATACAATTGATGTGCAATTTAGAATCACTTTGCATTTGACAGTAATCTGTGTGCTTCATACATCAAATATACCTGAGGTTATTAACCTTGTAGTTCTATCAGGTTACTGTGTTGCAAACAAAAGCGCATTTGAATATTTGGTACTGAAACAGCAATGAAAGGGTTATGGTAATTCTAATGACAAGTTTCAACTGTAGTTCCTATGATCCACCTTGAGGATTTTCATACTGAAACCTTAACCTCCTAGCTAATTAATAAATCTCTGAATTCTGGGATGAAAGTTATGCATGAAATAATCCAAATACATTAAAAAATACTATCTTCTTCATCTCCGTTTTATTAGTCCTAAACTTCATAATAGATTGTAAGCTCACAAGAGCAGAGCTGTCTTCTCCTTCTGTACCAGTATGTCTCAACATGTGTTAATGCTATTGTTAATTTTGTATGTTATTAACTTTTATGTTAAATGACAATGTGCAGAGGGATTCTGCAGAATTCCCCCATATGCATTTGCCCCTTTCTTTGATTCCCTTAGCTACATGATATACGACTTGAGTGTTCTTGAAGGGGTCTTATGAGATCCCTGAAAACTCCCATGTGCACCCTCAGAGAGTTTTCCCCTTTATTTCAATGGGTGTGATTTCCCGCCACTTTCAAGCAGCCTGTCAATGGCATGAATCAGACCATGAAGGAGGCATTCTGATGCAGCGCTGGGGCTGCAGCTACTTCTTAAGGTAAGACATTTTAATATTTTACCTTTAGTGAATGCAAATTATCAAGAACTTTCAAATGCATTATTTCTTGATGATCCTGCTTGGAATCTCGGAGCAGCCATTTAGTTTCCTTATTTTCATAGTGGTGCAGAATCTCTCTAAATAAAATATGATGTAATTTAGCAATTCTAAAAGCTGTAATGTTAAAATCTATGAAAAGGGAATGGATTTGAGCAGACTATGAATGCATATTTATAAAAATGATTGGGGTGCATAGGTCACCTTAAAAAAAGGATTATAGGAAATATTAGGAGGTGGAATTACACAGCACAAACAATTAATCCGTATAGTGATGTTCTATACTTCCTTTTCTCGTATAACGGGCAGGATGAATAGAGGGCTGGATAAGAAGATGGAAGTGTGTCAGTTCAGCAATGCTTTGACTTTGCCGAATAGGCCCTGAAATGTATTATCTACTTTTGGGGTGTTGAAATGTCAGACCTTGTTATGTTATAAGAAATTGCTTTTTATTTTGAAGATCTAGGGACTGTTGGGTTTGCTTCTGTTTTCAAATGTCTGTGCGAGTGAAACAGAGAAACGGTATTTCTCTCTGCCAACAACAATATCTTAATTCATATCCACTGCCAAAAAATCCAAAATGCATCTGTCTTATTACATAGTTGCAAACACAAAAATCCAGTGCTGGGTATTTCGATTTCTTTTAAAAAAATGCTTCCTCTGTAGCCCCATCCAAAATATTTCATATTAAAGGGACACTCCATCCATCATATAAACAATCAGCCGGTGACCGCGCTTACATCATTGGCAGATCGGGTGAGTATGCGGGCAGAAGGCTTGTCTTTCCCTCAGAAATCTCATGGTGCTGCCACAACCACAAGGGATTCTGGGTAGGTGCATGCAAATAAGCCCACCTTTTGCCTATATATAAATATATATATATATACATATATATATATATATATATATATATATATATATATACATATATATATACATATATACATGTGCCTTCTGGCTTGTCTGGTGTCTGTACCAAGCGAGTTTGAGCTTGGTGATCCAGTCCCATCAATAACTCTTGCTTCTGAAATCTGAGTTTCAATTAGGAAATAGCTGACCGGTGACCGGCTCCTGATAGTATAGGTTCAAGAAATAAACTGAAAGAGAGAGTGAACTGATGTCAATTAAACATTAAAATGACAGCTAAAAAAGTATTACCATTTCTTCAAGTCATGGCGATGTTTTTCCAATAAACTGTTCATAGCTCATTGGGTAAAACATTTTCAACTGGTTCTTAGCTTTTTTGTGGAAATACCTATATATTTAAAGTCTGCTTTGATTTTAAACCATTTTACCTTGTTACATATTTATGTTTGGTCCATATCTGTTCTTTCTAACACTTGTTTTCATCCATTACTTATTATTTATTCCAGATTATTTTATATTATGTTCCAGATTGTTGTTTATTTGAGCTTGATGGCTTTTGTACAAGGATTTATATATATATATATATATATATATATATAAAAATATATATACCGTATATATTTTATAACTATATATTCACTACAGCTTATAAGAAATTCTTCTGTCAGAGGAGTAGCATCTTATCTCCAGTGACACAACAGTACATTGAAAGAAAATAGTATGTAACTGTTTTACACCTAATTAGCAAAATATCAACATAATAGATGTGTTATAGAAAGTGTGTTCTCATCACAAGTGCAGTTTTTATTCTTCACACCTTTACATTACCATATATTGTTTTACTGCTGTATTATGTTTATATTCATCACCAGTTACGCATATATTGATTTTAGAAAATATATCTATGGCGGGGTCGGCCTGGCAATGTTGAGACGGCCCTGGCACTTTAAGACCAGTAGCCGCCTGATGACATAGGTGCGGATGGCAGTAGGATACGTGCGTCCACAAGCTATATTTTTATGAGGTGCACTCCCAGGCATATCCAGCCACTGGAGTGGAAGATCGTGTGAGTGCGGGATTCTCTGCACAGAGAAACCAACCCACAGACTCAAGGTAGAAAGTTACTCAGAGACTCCAAGTCAAGCTCAGAGTGTTTCCAAGTATGCATATATTATTTTTTATATATCGCATATGCTTATTTCTGATCTCAGCTGCTCGTGAAGAAATCACCAAGGTGATCTGTAGGTCATTTAGACATAATCGTGCAGAAATGGTATCATATGTCATCACATTCACCCATGGCATCTGATCTAATCCTTTAACCTAGCTGTTATTGGCTTTATCTTGCTTTAAATGAGATAAATAATAAGCAGTGACACTAATTTGTTAATGAATGCACAGCACAGTGTGCCCAGTTTAGCAGACATGTGCCAGGCCCCATTAGTCTAAAGTAAAATGTTGAGTGCCTATTATTTTGTTTCAGAAATTCTAACAAAAACACTCCAGTGTACTTAATATTTGGGTTCTACACGGATTGAAGGAAACAAACTGAATAGTATAATAGAGTCTCCATGGCTACAGTATGGATTGTGGTAATTATACTGAAAAGGAACTACCTCGATCTTCGGCATTGAGAATAATTAGCTGATGCTCATTAAGGTTGGCTAAACAAGAGTTCCATCAGTTTCATTCCAGAAAGGTGAGAAATACATTGATCATCACTATGACATTCAAAGATTGTGAAGACAATTAATTGAAAAATGTCCCCACTAGTAAATTATTTTTTATGGAGAAACTGAGCATTGGACCCATAGCCGTGGTTTTTTTTTTGGGGGGGTTCACCTTTATTTTCATGAATTACTATAGAGAAAACCTTGCTTACTCCAGAAAATGTTGCAGGCGTGTGCATTGAGTATGTACGACTGATGCTCCTACTCCATGACCTCTCTGTGAATAGTTTACTACTGTGAGTAGTTACTCACTGGACTCATGGTATGATTTTCAAATCAAATGGGCTTAATTGTAGTTTATTAATGGAATACCACAATTAATGTAGTATAAATTAATGTCAAATATTATTATTTTTCTCTTGCATATTAACAAAAAGGTTTACTAATCTGATAAAATGGGATAACACGGTGGTCTAGCCTAGTTCAATATACTAATAAATCAGAATGCAAAAAAACAGAATGTTGCAGAATCTTGTAATACCGTACTAATAACCACAGATAATACCTATACACAAGTATATTCAAGACCAATACAAAGACATGTTTAGATCTCTTCATTCATATAAACTCTGCAGACAACACAGGAGGATGTTCTAAGTTTATAGGAAAAGAGATTTATTTTTACAGTGAGGACAGTTAAAACGTATAATCTTCTGCCAAGTGAAGTGGCTTTTCAGGATTCAGTGAAATAATGTGTAACTATTTTACTTGAACTTAGGTACTGTTGATCCAGGGAAAAATATGATCACTTTTTTTTTGGGCCAATATTGGACCAAAGTCTCATCTGGGTTTTATTCTTCTTCTGGATCAACAGATATGGATACCACTGTAACAAACTTGATGAAATTTGTCTTTTTTCCACCTCAGTAACTATGTTACAAATACAACTGTGAAGCAGGCAATTAGTACTTATATATACTAACAAAGTTGCTACTTTCATACTTATCATACTTATATGAAGACCAAATAAATCAAGGTCCTGCTCACATAAGAGTAACATGGTAGAGGGAACCTAGCAAAGGAGAAGGGTCAAACATCCCGTTCTTGTTAAACGTACTCAAGAAATATATTAAAAGTATTTATTTTATTATTGAATGCCCAAACCCTACCACAAATAACCAGTTAACCACATTAAAATGTGGTCCAGGTCATTGGGCTAGTTTAATGCTACCCAATGCCATGCAATACAAGCAGAAAGACCTCGCTTGGAATACTTTATTACCATTACAGCAGAAATTGTCACTTTTATTTAGCTTATGTTCTGTGTTTACATTTTTAGAATTATTTAACAAAATCAGGTTCTACATTGCCTAACATAAAATAATACTATACTATGTTTTCAACAAAAAACCTACAATATTCACCGGTTATCTTCCATTTTATACATATTGTCTCAGTTGACAGAAGGAAAAAAATTAAACCTTCCAAGTCATGGCGTTATATTCTTCGCTGATTTTAGAATGTCCCCTTAAAGTGAATGATTGATTGCTAACCATTTCCCGTTGAATAATGACATCCAAATTCATCAGTATATTATTTCCAGACCTGTTTGCGTAACAATTATCCATTTCTAAAGGCAATAACAGCATCTCACAATGGAATAACGTAAATAGAATTGTTAGCACCTAATTAATGTTCGTATCATACAATGCAAGTCATAGCTAATAGGGTCTCAGCAGAACATTTCACCCTTGAGCAAAAAATACAAATCCCAAGAAAAACATTAGCCAAAACATATTCACAACAGAAGCAAAATGACTGCATCTAGCTGGCAGAGAACTAATATTTTTACTTGGACAATTAGGGATTTGGGGAATGGAACACAAACATTAGTCTTATTGTTTACGCAGCTAAATTGGTAAAACAAATTTTATTTTTAATTAGAAACTAAAAGGCAGGAAATTAGAATATTAGGTAAGACTATAACAAATGACACCACCTAGAGAAAAATATAAAATCAATGACTTTTGCAAAATAAACATTTACTTTAATGATAGGGATAGGGACAGATCACTGAACCGGTCATCTTCCCCCACCTGTCTCAAAATGCTTCATTTGTCTACACCTAAAGTTTAATTTTAATTATTGGGTTTTTTTTAAAATTAATTTTAAACATGGTTTCTCGACGGGTATAAAATGGGATACATATAGAATGTTACAACATCCACAGTATTTGCAAGAAGTCATTATTCTACCATTCTGCCATGTAGGGGGAAACAATATGTAGTTAAAAGATGTATTTTTTGTTAATCAACATGTAATTGTCATTTATTAGCCTTACATCGTGTTTCTGTAAATCAAATTGTTATGTACTACTTGTTATGTTCAGATTACCCAATGTACAGCACTGTGGAATATGAATACGCTATATAAGACAATAAAGAATATTGTCTGCTACTTGCGTCTCTCATGTATCTGCGTGAGGTGTAACCCTTTATTGGTCGAGGCCAGCTTATATTCATTAAAGCAATAAGCGTTTCTTGCTGATATATTCTAGTTCCATAACAGTAGTAATATATAATATATATATATATATATATATATATATATATATATATATACAGTATGAAAGTAATTTGCCAAACAACATGTGTTATTAATGTTGATTAATATGATTATTATCTATTAGCGAGCTGCTCTGTATTACCACCGCATAGACAATGAAGTATTGTTGTGAAACCTGGAATCTTGATTATTCAGACAGTTCTTTAGTAACTACTCTATGAAGCAATATAAAGTATATACAACGGTGAAGAACATTTGTGGAAACACTTGTAATAAAAAGATCATGGTGCTGTTTTAATCTTATCAGTGCCAGGAGTCAGGACACATTTTCTCCCTGGGAGGCCGAGTAAATTTTTGTAGATTTGATTTATTTAGATTTAATATACAAACTTATAAAGATCTTAGTTCTAAAATCACAAAAAGTGGTCTTCCCAACCACTTGGTGGTATAGTAAAAATGTGTTTATTTCCCTTTAATTGTGAATGGACGAGTCTGTATAGGTAAGTATTATTTCAGCACACACTCACACACACATATATATATATATATATATATATATATACATTTATTTTTCGTATTTAATAATAATAATAAAAAAAATGATGGAATCCTTTTTTCCTTTTATAGCACTTCTTGCCATAGTAGCAGGCAGCCACTTTAGGATACCTCCTTCATGTACCGGCATAGCTCATAGCAGCAATTGTCCCCTTTTTTACTTACAGAGAAGCTGCTGATTGGTCACAGATCAGTAGTGTTCTGAGCTTCATATCAAGCTTTAGTGAGAATACAGCAAACATATCTTTGTGTTGTACATATTACTTTCACATCATTGAATAAATGAATGTTGGTAATTCAGTTGTCAATAATGTCACACTATAATACACAAACCCCTCAAGACAAATGCCTTTCAAAGCTTGTATAGTCACAAATACACACTACCAATAATGGTTTTCAATAATGTGTCGTGTCATGTCTAAACATATATTAATCAATCATGCCAAGATTCATATAAATAAAAATTACCTCTTTGTGTGTACCGCATACGCTCATTAATAAAAGAACAGCAAATATAATCAGGTTAATTATCAGTGGATGTTGGTATATTTTTGTCTGAATAGGCTTAATTTTCCTCTATACATGTTTAAACAATTAGCTGATATTTTGACAGAGGGGTAGATAACTGTTTGTTGTATAATCTGCCAACTGAGTGAATTCAGTAATCAATAATGTCACACTGTAATACACAAGCCCCCAAGACAAATGTAGTCACATGATGCATTTCTGTGTTTGCAAAGCATATAGATAAGTGATAACATATGTAGAATCTGACAATTTTTGTGGCATCCGTTTTTTTTTCTTTTGGGATATAGCACTTACAAAGACCACACTCACTAAAGTCCTATATGTCTCCTCCACATAACAGAGGCCCTTCATTTTCTACATTTCTAAAGAGTACTGTATTAAAGACAGACCTTGTTTTCATACCAGGGATCTTCCCGGGGTAGCTAAGCTATCCCAGAGCTCTCTCTTTTCTGTTAGGTGGCTTCATGAAGATTTGCAGCTATCTATGCGCGAGGTGGGTCTACCCCACACGACTAAGGCTAGCTCCAGACAGCACTTAGCGGGAGGGGAACAGACGCGGTTAAACTGCTCCCCTGCCCGGATAACTGAGAAACTGACCTGGAGACGCAAGGAAGCAGGGCTTCACCTCAAGAGTTCCCAGGCACGCTGATATTCTTGGGTTTTCCTATAGTTCTCAGAGATTAATTAATGCCATACATTGATACATATGGTTGTGTGCTATGCCGATCTGTTTGTGAATCAGAGCTCATCGACTGTCAGTTTTACTCTTGCATTACTTGATTGGTTGGTGGGCGACTGGTTAAACTGGGCTATTTTGTATGTCAAAGAATGTATGATATATTTCCATGAAACCTGAATTTCTTACACTGAAAGGCATACACAAGAAACATTTAAATGTATTTTTTCTTCACACGGGAAAACATCATAAATATACATGTAGATTTAATATTTTACTGTATAGAAAATGCTGATTTAGTATAAACAGTTCCCATTTCTGAGTTTTATTTATTGAAATTGTTTATCCGTTTCCTCTCAATAGCATGCAATGTGAAGACAAATACTGACTCCAGAGGTTATTCTACATTTATATTAAGGAATATTCACAGCATGGGATGACATTTTTACCACCTTCTCACTTTCATTGTGCATGTGTTATGTGGCTGTTCCACACGCAGAAATGGAAGAACCCTAAGGCATTGAGAATTAATATATTTTGTTCAATTCTCCAAATACAAGCACATGTGGAATACAATTCACATGGATATCTTTCTTAAATGTAAATTGTACATATTATATAAGTGGAGCTCATTTTACCTTTATTTCCTTAATGATTTCTGTGTCAATATTGTTATACTACTCTAAGTGCATTCACTGACATAAGGATACTTGTGGGCTAATCTAACTTTACTTGGTAGTAGACTTGTGCATTCGTCTTCAGGCGGACATGAAAGGAACACGAAGATTATTGATAATTATTTGTTTGAGGTGGAGCTTGAATATCTTGGGAGAACATCTAGAACTTAGGCAGCGATGCTATATTTTGTTTCAGCACAAGATCTGAGATGTTTCAAGCGAAGAAAATGAAAGATATTGTAACTGATATGAGCCAGGTTTATCTGAGCACACTGCGTCACAAGGTTTCAGACGTGATCTTGGATGGGATACTAGTTTTATATTGGCTTTCAGTAATCATATAATTTCTGACAATTGAAAACGGTATTACTGGTGCACCAGCTGCACTGCTAAACCTTTGGATCCATTTAATATGTTTTGACATTAAATGTACATATCTCAAGAGGATATTTAAGGCATTATGACCCAAAGAGCCAAATACATCTTTTGCCATATTTATTTTATACTTAGTAATGCCATAACACTGTTTCTTATCAAAATAGGGGTGTCTGGATAATTAAGAACAAGTAAAGCTAAATATATATTTTTTTAAGTTTTAATATTATTTTTACTGAGAAACATTTATTATTATACCTCCTATTAATATATCTCACCCTTTACTTCTTACTATTAGAGCTACTACTACTGCAACAATAATGGTGCATGATCTTGGAACAAAAGCAATGAGTGTCAGCTTTAGTATGTGAATTTATTTTATACATCGTAAGGGCTTTCCAGAAAAGCTGGATTTTTTGAAAAAAACAAAAAATTTCTAGGAGTGCATAAAAGGAAATACTTGCATGTTTAAAATTGGTACAATTGAACAAAATAACAGATTCTATTTATCCTTCCAGAATAACCATTCATTAAATGTGCCATCAGCAATTTGCAGTCACACTATTTTGAGGTGCATTAATCAGATATGTTAACTAATGCCAAATTCCTCATTTGAATACACTCAGCAATGTGACTAAAAAGGCCCAGTTTTCAGCAAATCACTTTGGGATCATGCAATTAAAAGTAATAAATGACATTGCAAGATAACGTCCATTACTTTTCACAGCATTTTACTTATAATGAGTGACTGGTTTGGGATAATATTTAAAGTGACATTAATCTTTTTCCACCCTTAAAAAACAATTAAGCAAAACTTACCTACATGAAAAGCAAGGGTTAAACAACTGTTATCTTAAGAATTACTTACCATACCACGATCAGTTCCCGCTGTCATCTTCTTTTCTCCAACAGTATGGGCATCGGTAGTGTCTATACACAGTTTGGATTCTCACTTCCAACAGTGAGGATCCGACAGCTTGTTATGGACACTGCCAGCGACCATACTGTAGGAGAGAGAAAGAAGGCAGCAGGAGAAGATCAATGCATCTGCAAGTAACTTTAAGAAAAGATTTTTAAGCAAACAAAAGAAAAAAATAGATGCTAAACATATTGTACTTGTATTTGATTGTGTTGATTGAATGTGATTATATTTAAAAAGGCATAACTCATGTATAAATATATGTATGTAAGGTATGTATATTACAGGTAAATATTGTATTTACAGGTATACACACAATGGCTGTATCCCATTTTCTACTACAATCTACTTGAGGAATACTATCCAATTAAGTTTAATAGATTTATCTGCAGCTTTGAACCCAGCCCAATGACAATAGTACCCAATATGACTATTGCTTTAATTTCTCAGTTCACCCTAATGTGTTAATCTGATTTTACAATCAGACAATGCAAAATCAATTAAAGAATTTTATAGAAAATATAATTTATTACCTTTAGACTGAGCGCAGCTAGGAACACCCAGTTAAGTCACAATGAAGTAAACACCTCATGTCCCAGCAGAGGCTCACATATCCCTACTCTACCAACAGTAACCCTGACTCATTTTCATAGTGCCTGTGGTAAAAGAGTGGGTAAAGAGCATTATGTGAACTCATGATAGCAGCGTGACTGAACTAAAGACAGGACGCACCGATATAAGAGGGAGGAAAGGAGAGAGAGAGGGGGAATTGTGAGAGGTGAGCAAGCTGTGCCAGCTGCACAAGCATTTCTATAGATGGGACGAGCGAGGGAGGTAGGGCAAGAAAGAGAGGGGAAGGGTTGAGTGTATGGTGTTAGCATAAATGTGTGTACATGTGCATTAGTGTATGGTGTTAGCTTGTGTGTGAGCATTTAGTGTTTAAGTGTGTGTATTACTGTATGGAGTTAGTGTGTGTGCCAGTGTATAGTGTTGGGGTGAATGTGTGTGTGTGAATGAGTATGATGTTAGGGTGTGTGAGCATACGGTGTTAGCGTATGTGTATGAAGAAACGGTGTTAGTGTGGGTGTGTGCAAGCATATGGTGTTAGGGTGGGTGGGTTAGTGTATGTTGGTAGAGTGTGAGTATTACTATGTGATGTTAGCATGAGTGTTTCTGTTAGTGTATGGTGTAAGGGTGTGTGAGCATTGTGTGTTATTGTGTGGTGTTAGAGTGACTGTATGGCTGTTAGTGTTTGGAATTACAGTGTACATGTGTGAACATATGATGTTAGAGAATGTCAGAGAGTGTATGTTATTCCAAAGAAATATTACATACAGGAACCACTGGTAGTAAAGAGTACAAAGGCTCATCACCCAGCCGGACACTTGTGAAATGAAAGTCTATAAAGGAAGGGACTACATTAGAACTGCCATGAAGAATCAGCTTAGTGAGGTGATTGAGCAGGGAAAGTCATCCCTTTGCTATCAGTCATTGCTATGCATGACTGATAGCAATGGCAGTCTTCATGTGCTAAATTATATTATTGTATATAGCATGGAATTATATGCTCTTTTAGAAGAAAAAATATTTTAATTCCATGCGTCTTCCCTTTAGAGGAATGGTACAGCTGTTACCAACCTTTGTTCTGAATGTACATAGCTTACATATTTTGCATTGCCACTGGTTCACCTTTTCAAATTTCCCATTATGATTAATATCCCACTTGACACCAGTATCTCTAACCTCTCTGCTTCAAATTCAGACCCGAGGCACACTAAAGGTGACCTTGTTTCAGGACAGGCAGAGTAATGCAGAGTTTCTTTTCAGAAGCCCAGATAAGATAATGCAGCTTTCATTATTAATAAACACTTTAAGAGAGATAAGAGAAATGCTACAATGGAAGCAAGTCATACCTGCAGAAATAACAAATGTAGTTAGTCAACACCACAGTGCCACCTAGAGCCCCCAAATACCTTGTTTGTGCTACTTTTTACCCCCAAACAGCTTGTCTGTGCCACCCCTAAGGCATGTTGTCAGTGCCCCCAAGCACCTTGTCTCTGCTATCTTCCTCCCCAAACAGATTTTTGGTGTTCCCAAACAGCCTGTCTGTGCCACATCTGCCCCTAAACAGCATGTGACATCTCTAGCTCTAAATACCCTGCCTGTGCCATCTCTGCCCTCTGAACAGCCTGCCTGTGCCATTTCTGCTCCCAAGCACTTATACATTCACTCATTTACTTACTCACCAATTCATTTAAATCAACCAAGGTTAAAATGCTGCGTTATCATTACTGGTCATTCATAGCAATAACATTATCATAATCTAATATGGCAATATTTGTGTTAAATGTAGTTAGTTACTTACATATTATATTTACTGCATGTGTTTATTTCCCTGTATTTGTAGAATTTCATTATGTGACTCAAAAATTAGTGTAATCCTTAAATAGGGATGTCTTTAATGATCAACCTTCCCTAGTGGGTCCTCCTAGTGCCCCCTCCCAGCCATGTTGTACCTGCTCCCAGTAGCAATGCAGATCCCTCCTTTCCTACCCCTTTTCACGTAATGCTGTGATATTCCACAAGCACAGAGCAATGAAGTGTCTAAGCGACAGCTGTTGTGGGCCTCTAAGATATGCTTGTTCCTATGGTAGCTGCCATTTTTTGGCCTGAGCATTACATGTGTTTTAGGCCATTATTCAAAGTTTGGACTGGCACAAAGTGGACTGGCACAATAGGAAAAGCTCAGAGAATGTCAAAACACAATGACAGTTTTATTGAATTACAACTAAAAACCCAAATAACATAATTAAACATTTCTAAACCAAAAAATATTGATGATAATAAGTGGTGAGCTTCCTTGGTCTATGTATTTCCTCTAAATATTCTTTCAGTAATAGACATTTTAACCAAGATAGCTTAACATTTCTTTATGTGTTAGAATCATTACATCAAGTATTGTTATACTGAGACAATGGATAACAGTGGCAAACATGTGAAAAAGGGAAAAAAGTGCAGCAGCTTCAAATTAAGAAAGCACTACAAGCAAAAGCTACCTAAAGGAATAGCATCATCACTAAACACATAATTACATATAATACAAATGCATACCCCTGGAAACTTCAGGTGTCCAAAAGGGGACACCTGTGATGGTGGATGTGGTAAGAAGTATAGAGGGGCAGGGCTGGTCCACCAACTGTACCTAATTTGCCACCTTGCTACATTAGACTCCCAAGGGGGCCACATGGGAGCTGCATTGGAAGTCTGTACCCAAAACAATGAGAAAATTGGGAATATCCTTGGAAGACCTGGACAGTTGGGAAGTAGACAAAGCTTCACAGATTCCATAACAGAAAAAAATACACAGCTGTTTAATTTACTTACATGGAATACCTTTTCTGTACAACCTTCAACAATTATGGTACAATGGATGAGGTTGGAAAAAATAAAAGATAACCATTTGCTCAACAGAATAGGATAACATGAAATTCTTAAACCATAATGGTTCTTTTTTTACTTTCGATAGGTTTCAAAATGGTGGATGTATGCAGAAAGTAGAGTGAGAAGGACACTATTATTATTGAACCAAAATGACTAGTCATCAAAACTGGAAAACTGCCACAAAAGCCCAATATTAATTCTTCTAAAGCCTACCTATGCCATTAAATGGCTTATCCCTCTTTTGCAAGGCTTTTAATTTCTCTTCTAAAATAGAGATTACCGGGTCGTTAAATGTTAATGTGATTTTGCTACATAATAAACTACCATATGGTTGAAATTTCTCAAGAATCAATTATGAAAAAATGTGTTCCTATTAACATTATAATACCGGCAGCTTTGGTGCACCCTGTCGTGAAGGATGTAGATTGAAAAAGGGGGTTAAATTAAATGCCAGAAAAGGTCACAAAATAAAAATGGCTAACAGCTAAGACATATAGCTTCACAAGGTAACTCCCCAGAGTAGAGCACAGATTCTAAACACACAAATTAAGAAATGTGAGATCCAAATGGTGCCCAAGTTTCTTTCTTAGGAGAACTGGACCGAGGACAAGACGTGGGTGTCATTATAAGATGCAGTAATTGTCATGGCAACAAGTACAATTTGTATCCAAAATTGTTGTAAATAGGAAAAACATATTTTGCCATGGTAAAATTATAAAATCTATGTTAATACAGCGTCCTATGGGCACTAGTCTTCATGTATACATTTTTAATGAGCTTATTTATTAGTACAGTACCAGTATTTTGAATTTTTTTCTATATAATATGCGTTCAAATCATCAGAGTAAGTGTGTTTTTAGCAAACATATTAAGTAGAAGCCAGGCATTAATGGCTGAGTTATGGTACTAAATATCCTCATTACTTTATAACCCATTTATTAAAACCAAATATGACATAACATAAATCCTGGGGCTAGCTTTGTCTGATGTAATATTTGGCATCACTAGTAAGACAGCGTAGAATTTATTAATTAAAATCATATTCTGACCTAATGGCATGAGAAGAATTTAGTATATTGTGTGCACTTATTATATTGCACTACTTCTCTATATATCAGACATAACTCCTATGTAAGAAAAAAACAAATCACACATTTAACTACATACTTTCAATCCACAAATACCCAATTCATTCTACTTGGATACTAACCCCACTAGATTTGTTGCTTCTTTTACTAACAGTAAATAGTTTGTCCTCCCTCATCTCTCTCTCTGTGCCCACCTCTATTTTTCTCATTTGTCTTTCTTCTCTCACCCCTCTAATATTGTCTCTCTCCCAATTTTCCTCTCTTTTCCCTATTACTCTTTCTTCTCTCCCTCCCTCCCTCCATCTCTCCCTTCACTTCCTCCATCTCTTTTAGTCTCTCACTCTCTCCATCTCTTCTCTCCCCCACTTTATTTTGCCTCTCTTCTCTCCTTTTGCACGCTTTACTTCTCCCCTCACACCCTTTCTGGCTTTTGCTTCTGTCTCACTTTCTTCACCCCCTGTCTTTTTCTTATAGCATCCCAACCCACCTTACCCACTGCACACACCACTATTTGGCAGTCCCAACCCAAACTCTCCCTCCCACACATAGCATCAATTGTTAACCACCCGCCCCCACCGGGCACAGCATGAACAATCTATTGTATGTGTCAAGTGAATGCCTCACAATTTTAACCCCTTAAGGACAATGGGCGGTTCCTAAACCCATTGAAAACAATGCATTTTGAACCCGTACATGTACGGGCTTTGTCATTAAGGGGTTTTAAAAAAAACTATAATATACATGAAGAGTTTCTAAATGATCTCTGTGTACCTCTGAACTGTAATCACGCAATGTTAATATTTTAGTGCTAAACAGCACATGTGGTTTGTTATCAACATTTATCGTAAACAACTGCTATGCAGAAAAATTGTGAATCTTAGTAAGGCCATTGGGTATAAACTAGTTACAGCTATGTCATGCAGATTGGCAATTTAAGAATGGCTTGGAGATAACATGCTATTACGGTGCTATAAATAAAGAACTGCAGAGAGTAGTAGAAGAAAAATCTTTCTATGGAATTTGAACGAATAGATTTAAACGTAAATAACGTAAATCATTATTCTGTAACAAGTGAATGTCATGAGCATATGTTCAATTAATGTGTCCTTTTATTTCCGATTTAGAAACAAATGTTCTATTTACAATACAGACACATTCAGTGTAGGAAAAATAAACCCTTTTAATCTTGTAATTTTGTCTAGCCATCTGCAGAAGCTGGAATAAAGTACATCATACTGTAATATCCTTTATGTTATGGATCCTAACAGTTTCTACATGGCATATGCAACTATTCTGCATATTTTACTTGCAACAATAATTATCCATTTTAGGAATAAGAGACTTTACATATAAGAGTCTATTCAATACTTTTATGTTAGAATTCACAAAGCACCTTGCGTGTTCATTCCTTAATTAAAAAAAACACTGTTTATAATTTGATGTGAGTTCCTGAGACTTACAACACGCACTTCCCTAAATGATTGTTACATTTTCTCAATCCCTACTCATCCCTACTCATAAAAATCCAAATAAAAAACAGAAACATAAATAAGTACATGTGAAAAAATGAGTCCACATGACTCATTAATCTCTGAGTTGGGCAGTGAGTTCACCCTTATCCCCACCAAGGTGAGAGGGGTTGAAGGACTTACAATATGATCCAAGAAAGACCTATAACTCTCCAATGGAACCCCCCATTCCCTATAAAGGCAATATAATAAAAAAGCCTTTAGTAGGCATAAAACCCTCATTAAGCACCCATGTGGTTGAAATGTATGTTGGGAGAGTTTAAGTGAAATATAAAAGTAAGAATTAAATAAACGCCAAACACCTTTAAGTATCCAGATAGATGCAGGTGGAGAAGAATCTCAAAAGTGGGCCGTTAAAATCACATCGAGCATTTTTGATCCATTTGTGTCAAGGGGGTGGACAGTGATCTAACCTCCTGGCAAACATCCGAGAACATTGGATTTTACCTGATCCCCCAATATCACAGATCTTCTATAAACTTATGCTAATAAAATGCATTTAATTCCCTCCATTCACATAGCATGGGATCAAAGGGGCACTGTTGGCCACCATTCCCTATAAAGTATGCAAAGCAAAACATAATTATGAGTTTTAATGACCCCTTGCAAAAGATGGGACAGAGGAGGTTCACGTGTATTATTTACTATTTATTAGACATCACATATTCACTGTTTTATGTGATTCATTGGCTTGCTGCGCAGTGACTCCTTTTGAAATACAGATAAACTAAATACAATACACATATAAAATGTGCCCTTTCAAATAAAGTTAGATATTTAACTTGTTATTGTGTATGCACTTAGTATAACAATTCTTCAGTGTAATTTATTTTAATTTAAAACTGGCTTTCTATTAAACAATGAACAATTACTCATAACCACCGCAAAGATGACATTTAAATTTATTAAGAGGAGAGGAGCAAATTATTCTCCTTCCAAAGATAATTGTTAATCTTTGCACCATTTTCAATTGTATATGTCTACCAAACATAATGCATTGAAAATAAATTATAGTTTAAATGCAGTTTGCCAAATGAAAACGAGAGTATTCACATTTTCTTTTCCAGGCTAATCTGGAAATTGTCGATACGTAATGTAGGGGTGTTAATGCAACTATGGTAAGATTCCGTAGGGCTCAAAGGCTTTGTAATGCGTACTGATTTAGCAGTGGGTTTATTCATTCATTCTTTTCCCCTTGTATTATTAGTTTCTAAGTAAGCCAACTATTGATCCCATAATCTGATTATTGTTGATTGAAAAAAGATGTGTAAGTGAACAGGTGAAGATATTAGCCAACAGGTAGCCCTCCACCTGTTCTATACTAGAACTGCCATCATGCCCAGAAACAGAAACACACTATTTGTGTATCCTATAATGAAAGGGAATATTTCTAATGCACCTGTAGCTAATGATTTCTGTAAAGGAACACTGGTGCCAAGTGCTTTATCTAGAGTGAAGTATTCTATATTACATAAAAAAAGATCAGGCAATATAGCTACAATATACAGTATGTGCATTTCCTGATAACATAGCGTACAAAGCACAAGACCAACTCAACTGAGGACAGCAATACAACAACCTGATCTATAGAACATCATATTCTCATTATATAGAAAAAATTTCCATCAATATATCGGCCTGAAGCCACCCACAAGCATTCGTCTCCCCTCCCTCATTGCCCCCTGGCATGTGAGCAAAGAGATCCATATCTATACTCACCTTTACACTTGTGGTGAACCTCATGGGATTGCCAATAGTGTACAGAAAGATATGAGACCAACTCAACAAGAATGGACAGTGACTTAATAGTCTGTCTAAAGGGAGCCACATTCAAGATCTTCTCAAGTTTTAGTTCATTCTTATATCAATTATATCAATCTTATCCTGGCCTCAAGGGCAACCTCTGTG
This sequence comes from Spea bombifrons, assembly GCF_027358695.1. Taxonomy (NCBI): domain Eukaryota; kingdom Metazoa; phylum Chordata; class Amphibia; order Anura; family Pelobatidae; genus Spea; species Spea bombifrons. The sequence goes on from NC_071093.1 coordinate 35,632,636, forward strand.
TATGCTATTTCTCCCCTTAGGCAGCTCTTACAGTTCACCACAGGTTTAACAGCGAGTCACCCTTGTGCACTTGGACCTAGTAAGATATTGTCTCGCTAAGCTTCATTTATTAAGTCAATAAAGCCAAAAAAAACCCAAACAGAACAACAACAAAAATGTTTAATTTAATTTCTCAATTGAATACCATGCATGAAGCCTGAGGGGTTCCTTGGAGCCCCTAATTTGGTCTGCAAGTGCATGATTGTGCAGGAGCAGTTATTCATGTAATTTGCCTGGATGGGTAAGAACACCACCTTGCAGGGGGTCCAAGAATACCCAGCACACTTTCAATTTTATCCAGGGAGGGAATTTAGAGGTTGCAAATCCCCCTTGTGAGGAGTGCAGTAGAATAAGAATATTGGGGACCTGGTTTCCATTGTGGCCCTGCCAACTATTGCATCTTGTTCACCTTCGGACACCTTGGTGGGACAGTGGGAAGCGCAATTCACCATGGGCTTCAACAAGAAAAAAATCAATGCATGGGATTGTCGGTTTCCATCCATCTGCTGTGTCGATATGAACGGACTGATATGTGCATGAAGTGTTTTTCTCTGTAATAAGCTAAGATTTGAAATGTTGTCAAGCAGGCATACACAGTAGGACAGGCTATTAAGTGGCTCACATTTGAGCTAGTTTCAAATCCCTTTGTATGCCATTTGGATAATGTTGTAATGTCAGTGCATTGAGCTCTCGGATAGCGTGATTTTCTCTGTACGTGTCACATGCTTAGCTTTTCCATCTTCACTGCTGCATCTCTATCTGTGCCTCTTCCTTTTCTTTTTTCTTCCCTTGAGTTACTGTATTTGTGTTTGTTTGTTTTTTTATTTTGTCAGGGGCTATGCCTGCCCCGCAACCCCAAAGAGAGAGAGAGATTAGTTTACATCTATCTAAATATACCCTTTTGCAGCTGCTGTGATGTCATCAAAATAGTTTCAGGAGCTGTCTCTTTAACTACAGCAAAGTAAACCATCCATACAATTCCCTGCAAACATAAAGCACTCTTTGTTCAAACATAAAAAAAATTAGGATTGTGTGACATTTATATTTGCTACGTTCTCTCATTTCAAGTCTTTTAAAGGATCACTTATGTCACGCAGTGAAACAACTTCACGTCTCTTTCAGGCGCTCCATGTTGAGTGATTGTATAATATCTGTGCATTAACCATGTTTAAATATTCACTTGCAACACCGTGCTTCCTGTTGATAAAATCACTGGTTATCAACATGAGTTGTGATTAACCGAAAACATCAGCGCTTTGTAACGAGTGTAAAGGTATAAAGTTCCTTAATCACCTAATATACAATATTAGTATATTTTTTTTTATCTGTAACATTTTTTTTACCTTAAAGGTAAATAATAACATTATTATGATCAGATTACAAGTAAGATTTCTGTTGTTATTTGCTTTTTAACCCCTTAATGACAAAGCCCGTACATGTACGGGCTCAAAATGCATTGTTTTCATTGGGTTTGGGGACCGCCCATTGTCCTTAAGGGGTTAAAAAAACAGTTCTAGTGTTAAACATAATGTTTTATTTTCAGACAAGGTTAAACAGCATTAATGTATACACACTGGGTTTTATATTTACATACTCTTTAATTACTATGCTATATTACGTTGAAATTTGATTTATACTAACTCATATCCATTATGCATACAATGCAATAAACTACTTTAACTACTTCAAATGTATTTCATTAATTAAGCAATACCGATATTTTAACATGTATATTGCGGTTAATTGGTGAAACAAAAGCAATCTTGAACAATTCAGAAATGTTTTACAGCAATTACGTCGAGTTAATGACATATTCAACAAAGCTCTTACACATTACTAGGTGTTTGAAATAAAAGAGCAGCTAAAAAGTCCAACATGCACCACCGATAAATGAAAAGAATTGAACATCTGTCAAATAAGGTGATGGCGCTAATTTACTGCCGCCCCAAGATAGTTCTGTCTAGAAATATCAAATGGAGATGATCAAAGAACCTAAACAGCACACACATGTATTTGAATAAAAATGGTCTACAATTACAAAATTGTACGAGCTGACACCGTTAAATACAAGATAAGAAAGTTAGGAAGACCCAGAAGTATTTGATTTAATTAATGCAATTAGTTGTATCTATTGATATATTTTATACGGCTCTATCATTAAGTATAATTATTAAAAGTAGCCGCTAGCAAAAGAAAAAAAAATCCAGAATTCTACTCATACAGTAATTCTTTGTTGTTGAGGCAGATTTAATTTACATAGAAGTGAAATATGTGAATATTTGCTGAATAATGTGAAAGAAGTGGAATACGTAAACATTTTAATGATAGCTATCAAACTTTTTTACTTAACCCGCTACATTTTTTAACCCCTTAAGGACAATGGGCGGTCCCTAAACCCATTGAAAACAATGCATTTTGAGCCCGTACATGTACGGGCTTTGTTATTAAGGGGTTAATAAAATAAAATCATGATATGAGTAATGTGACTTAATGAACAAATATTCTAATACTACAAAATGTGGAATGTGGGAGATATCCTGAATGTAAGAATAATTGTAGGGGAAGTGAACAACGTCTTTTTTATGAACTAGTACCCAAACCTGTTCTGCATATTCATGGTGTGGTCTTTTCGATGATATATAAAAAGGCAATGTATAATTATTAAATTATTTTCCTGTGAACTTATTCCCCTTTTAATATAGGATAACAACTTGCAAAAGTTACATTTGCAAAAGTTGCCAAGATTGCGGACTAGTCTATGATCAACAAGTAGCAGTAGGTACTCCTCCATAGCGGATTAGTGAGAAGGTATTCGTTTATAATTCGCTTACTAATTTTATGCTAAATGTCCCAAATAATTGATTATTAAATAAAAAAGAATGGAACCAAGGATAGTCCCTTGGGCTACTGCATTCATAACCTTTGGCAAACCTGAAACATGCTGACTCGATATTCTAAAGGATCGACCAACCATAGCCTCTTCTACAATAAGGACAAAGTATAATGTATAGCTTAATTTGTCAGATATCTTGAAAGCCACATCACCTGCACAACCCATCACAAAGCTCTTGCTAAGGTGTATCCTTTATGGCAGTGTTTAATGTATATACATTTATAGTGAAAGTGGTGTATCAAAATAACTCCTCATTCCTTAACTTGCAAACTTTTCTCTAGGAATAATAAGACAATAGCTTACATTTAATAAATATTTGCAATTAAGATGTACAAATTCCACTTGGGAACACTAATCTCAAATAACTAATTAACTGTGTGTTCCGGGGCACAGGAACAAAATGGACCTTGCATCTTCAGTTTATTATTTACAGCAGTGCTTAACAACTTGGACAATTTCTGTGTGTGGCCTTCGATGTAAAGGATATAACATCTTATTTGACAAAATTATGAGTCTCAGAATCTAAAAAAGAGATAAAAATAGCAATAGTATCATTTCAGATACTCAATACAAATAATATTCTTATAAAGATATCATCATCAAATAATTCTATTGTACACAATTCTGTTGTAATTCTAAGCTGGGACTACTTTTTTCCAATAAGCACTTTAATACCACAATAGTATATAAGAAAAATATTTCCCTTATGAACTCATTGGTTTTAGGATGACAGATATGCACCTGTATGCTTCCAGGTGATGGAATACATTTATATTTTCAGTAGTTATTGCCTCGTCTCTGTTTCTTCAAGAAACTCTTTCTCCTTCATCCATTATATAACTTGAAAAATGTATTTTTCAAAAACAGTTAAAACAATGGAAAAATTATTATAAAAAGTAATTAGACTGAAATAGATTTTTATTATAAGTCATGTTAAATAATTATATGTTTCTTTCCCAGTCTGGCCCTGCTATTAAACGTTAAAGCAATAGGCATATCTGTTAGTGCTGTAAATATATAGATTTGAAATTAATAAAATATACTATTTTACTATATAAAATATACTGTTTTCTATAGAAAATGTAAGAATAGGCTATAACCTCAAAATATAAATATTTCAAATTCTGTGATCTTCAATTTTTTGTACTTTTATAGATGTAAAAGCTTGCCAAATATAACTAGCGTTAATACGTGGATGACATCAAAGTACATTCATTTATACCAGAAGAGAATTAGAGGTGACTTTCCAATCTGATCACAGAGTAAAGATGATTTGTTAAATGGAATAAAATGTTTGGAGGCTGTTAAGTGGCCTATAAATACTTTCACAGTTCTTTCTAACATTATAATGTGTTGGGCAATTTATCTTTCAAAGTGACATGCTGAAGGACCAAAATGCAACCTGCACATGATGTAATACATGAGAAAAAAAAAAGAGGCAAGCCTGATGTCATATGTTAGGCCCAGACCCTACCTGCCATTACAGTGGTAAAAGTGTAGTGTGCAGCATCATGTGTGCTTTACCAGCCCTATTCGGTAGCGTTCTAAATAGTGTTTTTAACCAATAACAGAATATAGGTTGTAAATAAAATTTAAAAAAAACATTTTTTTAAAAAACTTTAATTATAAGCACACATCTCTATGTCTCATCAGTCCTTATATTGTTCTACCAGGAGAATACATTATAGAAAGACAAAATTAGATCCAATAATTTTGTTCCGGATATTGCTATTTTTTATGCTCCAAAAAACAACACAACCTGCAAATTCTGTTCTTTCACAAAACATGTCAAGTATGTCCTCTTTCTGAAGATTGATGAATTGCTCTCCCATCTGTCTTCATCTGTTATGTCATAGTCTATATTTCCTTCTCTTTGCTTCATAAGACACGTGAGTCAGATGACAACATTGGTATCAGACAAGTTCAAAATGTCATGCAGCTTAGACCATTACAAATTCTGCTTCCAAAATGGTTGAAGGAGGGAAAGAGCTCTATTATAAAGATGACATATTCCTCATACAAAATAGTTTAGCTATATACACTGTATTTATTGATGTTTTATTTATATGTAGATTGAAATTCTAAAGTTTGATTTATTTATAAAAAAGGTCAATGTATGCAATCATTGTAAGCACCTGGAAAATTAATTCATTATATTAATTCACTATATAATTCATTATATTCATTAATATGAATATACTTTAAAAAAAACTACTTTATTATAAATTAATATGGAGGTGTGTTATTTTACAGTCGTACAGCTTACAATTTAAAATTATTTTCTAAACTGGTTTAAAGTTATTTAGCATTCAACTCGGGAACTTTATAATGTTTCTTCCGCATGACACTAAATTTATGTTTCAGTATTATTTATACCACTACTGCTGCTGTCTTATTAATAACATGTGAAAACTCATATATATCTGTCTGTCTAAAAATGAACTGGATGTACTTCCGCAATAAATATATCTACAAAAGTAGACATGATGTCATAACCAAAACTAGAACTACAAGCTACAGGGATTCCGGTTAATAAGAATCAACATTTTGACATGACAGGTTAAAAAGTCGTATTTTATCGTGTCATGGCTGCCGTAATACTTAGATTAAAAATATGTTTAGAGGAAACATAAATGAAAATTATGCTACATATTGTAGCATAAAAATGTACAGTATTTCATCATACAATATGATTAGAACGTATTTGTCCATTTAGTATGAGTGTAATTGGTTTTGTTTCAGGTTACAAAAAATGGTTTGTAAAATGTGTACACTGATTTATAATCTGCTTTGGAGACATATTGTGTACAACACAAAGGTTTTTGTTTCCACAGGGGTATATATTGTTAAGTTAAGGGATATTTTACTTGCCTGAGGCTTGGATCAAAATTGTAAATCAGATTAGAGAGCCTCTAGGTAGCAAGATGTCTAAAACATGGTGTTAGATAATATTCAACATTACACTCGAGAAAGTGACATGTTTGCTTTATTTGACAATGTTCTGTTAATCACGGTCGCTTTTATGAACAGTTGGATTGTTCTACTTTTTTAGGTTTCACATTCCAATTATTAAATTAAAATTATCCAGTTGGATATATAAATACATATATATATATATATATATATATATATCATTATTAAACACTCATCTCCAGACACCAGACAATATTGTTGACCTTATTTGCATGCGCCTACCCAGAATCCCTTGTGGTTGTGGCAGCACCATGCAATTACTGAGGGAAAAACAATCCTTCTGGCTTGTCTGGTATCTGTAGATGAGTGTTTAATAATGCTTCTACTACCCCTTAATTTTAAGTGGAAGGGTTTTCCATCACCTTTACCCACCATAACTTATGTAATGGTATATATCATTGTTTTTAAGGTGGTTTTCTTTTTCTAGTAATATAGAGAATAAATGTTAAAAGTAATTATTTTTGTAGCTTTTTCAATATTCAATATTTCGAAATTCAATATTTATGGCAAGCCCTATTCTGCATAACAATATTTTGAGATTGCAATTTATTTTCTTATTTGTCTATTTTACATATTGTACAATAAGTGACTATATTACATTAAAACATGCCTCTTTTGTTACAATACATATTGTATCTTTTTTTTTAAGGCTTACATATAATGACCTGGGGCCACAATTAACATATACCAGTGCAAATTAAGGAAAGAAGAGTCTGCTTCCAACAATTCAATAAAATCAGAACCTAATTTATTAACCTAATCTTAATCCAAAATAATGCTGTTGAGTGGTTAAGTGGTTGAGGGATAGGTATAAAATGTCAATAAATAGTAGCCTAAAAGTTTGGGTTATTCTGGCTAAATATTTTTTTTACACCACTAGGTCTGTTTGCATCAAGATTAAATTCTACTACTATTTTGGGGGGATTTAAAATGAAATATTAACATGAATACCTGTATATTTCACTAATAATTCATATGTGTTACTTTTACACCTGAAATAAATAATAGTTATAATTTAACAAACTACACAGACAGAAACGTGGTCAGATAGGAGATAGTCTGTTCTTTTGAACATTAAAGTAAATTTGAACATTAGAAATTACAATCATGATCTGAAAATTGTAATTAGAGCTGACAGTTTCATTACACACTGAATTAATGCTGTTGACAAAACATACACAGGGATTAGAAAGGAGCACCTGACATTTTATATAAATCCAATAAAGGTATTCAGATATTTTACAAAGTGGTTTACCATACAAATTTAGAATGTTCTATTCTGTCTCAGTATGTTCCATGATTAATAAATTCACTTACTGCTGAGAATCAGAACATGGTATATTACTATATTCTGTTCTCTTTGGTAATGGCCTCATAAATAGTAATCATCAAAGACTGGAAACTTAAGATGTCAGCAGGTATGAGGAACAAAAATCCCATATACCAGATATGAACAATTGCCCTAATAATATATATCACATTTTAGGATGTTATTAAACATTCACGGGGGGAAAGCTAGGTTCTGTCTGGAATAAACATGCTTATATCATATATTCACATTATTTAATTCAAAAAACTGGTGAAAAATATTCTGCATGATCTAATAGCCGGTCAGTATTTTGTCATGCTTGAAGAATATGTCATTAAGACAGAGTAATTCCAGATGTTACATGTTCATGTTGGAACTTTCAGTGTAGGCTACCTAGAGTTCTCCATGTTTTTAGTTTTACATTTTCATATAGTATTCTTTCACAAGTTATCGGTGAAAAAAAAACAATTAATGTGACCAATAGGTAGAAAAAAGCCCTGATTTTTTTTCTATGTCACATTAATTTTGCATTCTAACATGACAAACTGATTTACATTTTACGCTGGATTAACATTTTATGCTGAAGTTTTTTAAAGCTCTTAGCTCGTTCAGTAATGGCCAAGTTTTAGATACAAGGTTAAGTACTTAACAAAACACAGAAATCAGGTGCACTCTCAGGTATTTCTCTAATCTCAGCATATTCATTATTCTGTCATTTGTTCCAAAGTTTCTTCATGAAAGGGGATGAAACTTGGGAAACTAGCTACAACTTTTAATTTTTAGTTCAGATGGGATCTGTTTTTATACACTACTGTTCAAAAGTTTGGAGTCACTTATACATTTCTCTGTTTTGGGAAAAAAAGCACGTTTTTTCCATTAAAATAACATGAAACGGCTGATTTTTAATAGAATATTTTCATAGGCGTACAGAGACCCTTTATCACTCCCATCACTCCTATGTTCCAATGGTACTTTGTATTCACTAATCCAAGTTTAAGTTTAAAAGGCAAATTGATTATTAGAAAATCATTTTGCAATTATGTTAATACCGCTAGAAGTGTCCTCACATTTTTAAATGGTAGTGTATATGGTAAATTTGTTTTTTTTTAAATTAATTTACACTTTTCAAACTGTCCACAAGTAAATCTTAGCGGGAGGCTTATAGGCAGGGCACTTTTGAGGTGTTTTATGCGACTGTGACATATTCAGATCTATTTAGCAGACAGAATGTTTTATACAGTTAATATATAAACAGGTTTTATAATGTTTATACATATCACTGTGACTTTTAGGATTGTAGAACGCTGTGATTCACATAAACTCTGAAACCATTCATTGCCTCTAGAAAAGAGAAAGGTGGGGTCACTTAGGAGTTACAATGTGTTGGATCACCAGCAGCTTTGTTCCAGAAGACAATATCTTTGTGGACGCCATAAAAACAGGACTTTAATAGCGGAAGAATGACCACAAGACTGGAAAATTGAATTCCCTTGAAGCAGCACTGACTGTTAAATGACTTTGCATAGGTTATTTATTAAGGGTCAGCTTTGGTATAAGGCCAATTGGGCATGTCCCGCAAAATGCAGTTTGTCCTGTCACCCATGTTATTTCAGGCATCACACTTTTTATTTCCATTAGAAGCCCACATTTTAACAATGCATTATTTCTTAGGAAGTGCATCGAGTCATTCCTACATTATCGCTCTAATGCAACTTTAGCCAGGGATGGTCACGTGAATGGATGTTCCAGTCGTGTATGAAGGAGGGAACTAGTAGGGTGGATAAATATGTTTGTTCTAACTGTGCAACTATGGGAGTGGACACTGTTTAGTATGGACTTAAGGCCATCCCAAGGGCTTAACATTGAGGACAGGGGAAGCCTCTTCAAAGTCTGTCCATGCTTCCTTTAGGTTTCAGGATGTCTGGGGGGGGTGTTTGGTTTCTTAATTTTTGTGTGATAAATGTTCAATAAGTAAGCTTAGTGAAAATACTGTGTCAATCTGTGATATTAAACAAGAAGAACACTCAGGGGAGGGCTGGCAAGGGTAACACGGGAGTAAACGCCCCATGGGTTGCCTAGATGTTAGATTGTCGCCAGTTTTTACAATTCCATATATCCTTTTATAATAAAATAATTGCATACTATGCAATAGAGAAACACAATATAATGTTTTGAAGATGAATAAATCAATTTCTTGACTAGGGCTTTACTTGATCTGATACTTAGTTCTTTGTTATCTGGATGGTCTGTGAGTTTGATTAAGATAATGTGAGACCATTAGGTTTATGATTTAGATCTATACAAACTAGGACATTTGTCCCAAGATAAATAATTGAACTCTGTCTTGCGTACATATGTTAGGGTAACAAGAGTTTAACATTTAACAAAGGGAGACACTTGGTAGCTCTTCAATTCTTCATTAAATGCATGCCATTTAGATAGAGATTAATTATTTAAGAAGAATACTTGTCATGTACCATTTAATGAGCAAAAGGTTTTTACAAGGCACAACAAAAGCACGGAATGTTTGGTATGAAAGCTTGTCATCATGTCCCTGTGATAATAGCTGACAGATTATTCTGATGAATGATGATAACAAATTCATAAAAACAAAGCACAACTTTTGAAGCATCTAAGGTGACATTTCCAGTGTACTGTGTGATGAATAATTACTTTGAAAAAAGTTTACATCTACAATACGTAAACTCCTCGAACAACGAAAATATTAATACCGTATTTGCTCGATTATAAGACGACCCTGATTATAAGACGACCCCCCAAAATCTAAATATTAATTTAGGAAAAAAACAAAAAGCCTGAATATAAGACTACCCTATAGGAGAAAAAGTTTTACTAGTAAATATTAATTCATGTAAACAATATTTTCATATTTAATACAAGCTATGATTGAGAAAAATATATATTTTTTTATTTCCTTTTATTTGCCAACCTGCCCCCCCAGTTATGCACATCTGCCTCCAGGGTTGCCACTCTGCCCCAGAAATGCCTTATATCCCCCTATTTGCCACTCTGCCCCATGATATGCCTTTTAATCCCCTATATGCCAGAGTGGCAAATAGGGGGTATAAGGCATTTCTGGGGGTGTATGTATATATATATAAACTGCTAACAGCAATCACACTCCTATCAAGCCAAGGCAGCCAGTACATGGTGGAACCTGAGGATGATAGGAGTGTGAGTACAGCCTCCCTATGCCATGCTACCACCACCATTACACATCCATACTAACACACACTCATTCACAAACCTTTAAATACTCATTCATTCACACACACACACACACACACACACACACACACACACACACACACACACACACACACACACACACACACACAACCCCCCACCCCCTTACCTGAACTGCAGATCTCTCACTCGAAGACTTCTGCAGGTCCCGGCTGTGAGTGCAACTTCTCTGGCCCCGCCCCCAGAGGAAGGAGGGGGGAGGCAGAGTTATGTGACACTCTTCTAGCTTCCTTCTTTCCTGCTGCTCGCGACCAAAGCCCGGTAAGTAGCATGGCCCCAGCGGAAATTTTGAGGTCTTATTAGAAGACGACCTCGATTATAAGACGAGGGGTATTTTTCAGAGCATTTGCTCTGAAAAAAACCTCGTCTTATAATCGAGCAAATACGGTAAAATGTAAAGATAAAATGTACGTACCGTCCAGGGTATGGGTATTGTAGCCCATGGAGCATACACAGCTTAGTGGAGGGGGCCATGACAGAGACAGGGGGCGGGCCTATTAGGGGATTTTGATTTAATTTAATTGGCCAATTAGGGTAGGGGCAAGGTTGCATAAATAAGGGGCATCCATTTTGTTTAAGCACATTTAATCAGTTTTTCAGACATGTTGGTGTCCCACCCTCTCTCCCTATGTGAAGGTTGGGGGGGGTTCCCGTTTTGTCACGGCGGCGGAGGTGGATAGACAAGCTGGGGGAGTAGAATGGGATTTTTGGTAGAAATTACATAGAGGTTAGTTGGGTGTTACATTGGTGTGGTAAGTTATTGTTGGGGGTCATGATTAGATTATGAAATACAAAAGCAGAGCTTTAAACCACAAAATACATGGTATCATTTAATCAATGGATATTCTAAAAAATAGATGGCATCCATACATTGCCAAGCTCAACATCTCTTGCATCACAAAATTGTGTTTAAAGAATGGTGTCTTACTATGTGTAATCCAGTATGGAGATGCCTCTGTAAATTAGAATTTAAGAGAGATTGGCCTTCATAACTCAATATTTTAAATGCATAAAGACTGGAGTCTAAGTAGAAATTGTAGATAATACAGCATACATACTGAACAAAATTTGGGCATCCAAATTGAGACACCTTTGTTGGGGATTGTGACTGGGGAACTTTAAAAACTTTATTTCAGGGTGCAATAAGGTGCTATAAGAGGCTACTTATCCATTGCTTATGGCATGCTTATACAGAGAAAGCAAATGACTATTAAAATGCTACAAAATGGGAGCAATAGCAATACCAGCATATTTATCATGTAGCAGAATGATAAATAAATACAATAGAAATATTACTTAAATCTCTAAAACCCTGGCAAAGAATTTCATTAAAAAAAAAAAAAAACACTTTAGCTCTTGTCTGCACAATTTATTGTCGCTGCCAGAAAATATCTTAAAAACTGATTTTCCATTATTTCAGCACATCGACAGAACATTGTGATCTAGCAGTCCTTGCTTTTTATTCTTTGTTGTAAAATGTGTTATATTATGTGAATTATTTATATATTTTTGTACTGCAGAAAAATACAGATGATGATATCACTTATGTCCTAAGTACAATTATTATTGTCAATCAGCCTTATGGTTCAGTACCTGAATGTGATATATTGCTTTCTACGTGCTTACTCAATGCATCTCCAGGTAGAACCTTTACATCCCCAGTTAGTCAAACTGCCTTACAAATTGTTCTTTTTTTTGAAAGAAAAATACATTTCAAATTTAAATCTTTTATAGAAAAAGATGGGGAAATTACGGAAGTTCTCAGGATCTCTGATATCTCTTCTTCAGGTAAAGAAGAGATCAATGAGGTCCTAAAAGCTTACGTAAGCATACATTTTATTTACTTTTCATTTCTAATGGCCCAACAAAACGCATCCGTTTCAACTACGTTTTCACTTGTGCTAATTCAACTATATTCATTTTTCTTGTAAATCTTTAAAGTTAAGGAAACATCTCTGTATATCCAGGTACTGCTCAGTTTCTGCAGGTCCATAAAATTAAAAAGATATATAAGTCGGCAGAACGTTTTTTTCCTAAAGACGTGGTTCTCAAAGCCGGCTGTGTAGTCAGTGTATTGTCTTGGTCAGTCTTCTCCCAGAGGTCCAGATCTCCCATGGTTTCTAAACACATTTGCTTTCCCTTTAGCTTTAAAGAGTAGTGATTTAAATGAAGCAAATATATAGTATTTTTTTCAATTGTTTTATTTTTAGTTTTTTAAGTTTTTTTTCTTTGAGTTAAGATGTACTGATGTGAGAATATATATATATATATATACAGGAAAATAAAGTTCTTAGGGTTCTGGACCATGCTATGAACCTTAAGGTCATTTCAACTGGAAATAGAAAAGATCTCCATCACCTTAGTGCATCCTGGAGGTGTAAAACCTTTGGAGTTCTGAAAAACTCAATATTAACAAGGTAAGATTTCATTGCAGCTATAACAAATTCCATTGACCCACTCAAGCCCTCTTTGTTAGTGAGTGTATAATCACTCTACTTGCTGCATGCTGCATGCTGCAGCGTCGTGGGACCAGATTCAATCTCGCTTCAAAATGTCGCCTCCTCGAAGAAAAAAAGCCAGCTCCGGAAATGGCCGGGCAACATGCATCCAAGTAAAATCAAAACGAGCTTTATTCAGGTCCTTAGGCGCTCAACACAAGGCGTAGAGCGAGCCTACAGCTGCTTTTGAATAAGCACGCTAGTGCGAAACGCGTCAAGCGCTGGTCCTTGTCTTGTTTGGTCTAGCTCTATGCTCTGTGTTTGTTAACGCCTATTGACATGAATTACGCTTGTTTTGATTTTACTTGGATTTTAATTGTAGTGTCCAAACTCAGCTCAGTAAATTAAATATCTGGCAAATATTCCCATAGTTTAGCTTCCAAAAGGAGCATTTATTATATTATATTATATTATTATATATATACATTAAAGGAGCGCTGTATTTGTATGATTAAATTCATTCAAGATCATTGTTAGAAGATTGTGATTTAAAATATTCAGCTTAAAGATAAAGGAAGATTTTACCTTGGTGAACTTTAGTGGCTGATGGTCTCAAAACATGCAAATTTCACCTACTCATCGGCTTCCACTAAAAGAGCAGCATAACTTAATGTTGAACCTGTTGCCAGAAGTCCTTCTAAGCGGAGAGTTGGGATATGACCTCATATCCTGGTGCTTAGTAGGTAGACAGCAGCTATGGAAGTAGAGGGTGAGTGCACTGAGAGCCCCCAACATAACTACACCAGTAATGGGGACGTGATTTGCAGAAATTTTGATTATACTATTAATTTACTTGTAAATTCTGATACATTAAATGTGATCAGCTTTTTTACTAATGGATACATAAAATTACAAATATATATATAAAAAAAATCAAAGCGCCTATAATTATAAAAACGTTCCTGTTCTGGAAGATCTCAAAACTAATGTCCTGATGAGAATGGTCATGATCATTAACAATATGAAAGTGTTTATATTGAAGAGTAGCAGTTAAGATATTATCAATTTATATTCTTTTAGGAAAAATAGAGAGACTGATTATACCTCTTTGTGGAATTTCAAACTTATGGAACTGACAGAAAAACTCATCAAAATTAATTTCAGATAAACTATATGTAACTCGCCGTCCAAAGGAACATATGTTTATACTTTCTACTGCATTCATCGCGAATTGGCTATGTTTCTGGAACAGACACTGTTAAAGTCAAATATATTTTAGACTCTTTTTTGCCGTTTGCTAAATATTTCTGGTTCTAACTATGCCAGGAGATTTAATTATGTTCACAAATGCCAATCGAGCAGGGATCCTTTTTTAACAGCTAAAAAAATTTGGCTGCCTGTTGACTCTGGACAATGCTTGTTTATGGCAAAAGAAAATATAATTAGCGGCAATCGTTCGCAAAGACTGACAATGCATGAATATTAAGTTGGCTTGTTCAACTAAATCAATTTAGACCATTAACTCCTGTTATTTAAAGTGAAAACGTACCATTAAATGCCAAAGTTGCAATATAAATCGTGTTTACATTGTGAAAAAAATGCATCCTAGTGAATAAGCATTGTTATAAATAGAAGAACTGTATGACTCAGACAACTGCCATATATATGGTACTATTTGTCTCCTGACTTTATTGAAGTTGGATTTGGTTCAGGTCGATAAATGTTTATTGATGCCAGCACTTAGTCACGCATCCCCTCATTTTTTAAATGAAAAAAAAAGAAGAAAAGCCTGCAAACCACTTAGAATTGTGTGGTTTCATTCAAACAGAGAGTGGACACATTGATACAGCAAATGCATTGATAGAGCAAATTCAGTTTAGAAAATATTGAAGAAGAGTAATTTAGAATCAGCAACCTTTTGCAATACTGTACAGCCCCAAGGAGATGTGCATGGGTTTCTGGGGTAGAGCAGGTGGGGAGCAGGTTGGGCCAATGGTCTATCCCCCTATAGTTTGAAGGGATTGGAAAGCTATGGGGGCATGGTACTTGCCTATACCTCTGTTTGCTGGCTCGAAGAGCTGGGTGTAGCAGGGAAGCCAACATTAGTGAACAGTTAGGCTGGTCAGTCCAGCTCTACTAGAGAGAGTTTTGATGGGATCTGGACATTTCTTTTCCTTACTTTTTAATAATCTGTTTCAGGACCTTATTGCACTAGAGTACCTTGTTCTAAGACCTGGATAAAATACTTTAGTGGCGTTCTACTAAGAGGTTTGTCACTCTATGCTGTCACAAAGAATCCATGTAACCAACCTATTTGTTAATAGGTCAAAATGTAATTATTAGAGGTTAATATGTGTTATGTATGGTGTTCAAAAAATGAGCCACAATGAAGTGGTATGTATATACATATAGGTGCGTGCTATTTTACTAACTTAACAAAACAAAATAATAATTCAGAGCATAGCCAGCAAATACCATTTAAGAAAAACCTATCTAAGGCACAAATATTGGGATCCCGTTACATTATATGGCCATATATTGCTCGCTGCTATGTTAAAGTAAAGTAGGTCATCAACATTTCAATAGTATCAAGTATATTAAAATTATAAATTACAATTTTTATTTTTCTAAGAATACATATCCGGATCTATAAGGGCCTTTTAACAGCGAATTGAGATTAATAGCATAATTTTTTTTTAATTGTATGCTGAAGCGTATGTTTCATTGTTTGGAATGCATTCAATAGTTATTAACAAAACAGTCCTTTTCGGTGTAGCTATGATGCAGATCCAAAGCCGTAATACAAGGAAGAGAATAAATGCCATAACTGCCCGGGATAAATAGGATTAGCATTGGAAACAAGAGTATTGCTGCCTTCTTTTAATCAATCAATATGCACAGCCTCTTGGCTCATTATATCTTGTCTCATTCGTTTAGATGAAGCAATACACAATGTATAAAAGTGTTATTTTGGCGATATCTTGCAATTGAATTCCGAGTCAGTTTTAATTGAAGGAACAATCCGTCCAACTGTCACTTTAGTCATGGGTATGTAAACACTATTACAAAGAACTCTATTTTAAGAAACATTTCCCCTTTTCGATTAAGTAATTTCCTGTAACCCTACGAGTAAAGAATTTGATATACAAAGCAGATGGATGGAACTAATCTATTACATACTTATAATGCAAATTCAAAACTAAAATCCTGTAGGAGATATATTTTTACATACCAGGGAATCTATTATTAGTCAAGGGAAAAGAAAATAAACAGAAACAGCATTATACTATTATAATGTTTAAAAGGCAACTTGAATCTGAGCTCCCACCTTCGGGAGAATAAATATGCTACAGCAAAAAAAATTATTCAAAAAATGGTATAAACTTTTATACTCAAGGCATCATAGTTAACATTCTATGCACTACATTATAACACACTACTATTAATTGTATTCATTAAATAGCTCGGTATATGAAATCTTCATTGTTCTTTGGTTGCCCAAAAACAAACTATTTATTTTGATGAAACATACTTTTTTGTACTGCTCAACTGAAAGATGACGGTGGTCATCCAGTGGTAGGATTCAAATTTAATAAAGCTCATTTTCTTACTTAAAGAATCCATGTACGTGAATGATACCTGCATTGGAGCTACATTCAACCTTAACCTTTGTCCAAGTTGTCCCCAGCTGAGAACGTTACAAATGCATGATTTGTACCTACTTTCCTCTCACTTCTAATGTTCATGTTCCAAACCTTAAACCCAGTGATGCATTCAGACCTAGGCTGACTGAGCCTAGGGTGGCATCTCCAAGAGGACAAAAGCTCCTCTACCACATAGCCAGGGCAGATGGTTATTGGGTGATCAGGAACACCCCTGTTCCACAAGAAGTAGGGCTCTGATCTACCTTGTAACTGGCCCATATTCACTATGGACTACTGTGCTTAGGTGGCGCAGCCTCCATATTGAACTTACTACTTAAAATATTACTTAAAATCCAGCTGGGATATCATGGGTGTTGATTACTCAATTCTTGTATTCAGGTTTCAAATTATGCCAGTAATCCGGTCCTACATATAAGATACTGTATATCTTTAACTTAAGCACGTTCACCAGGATGTATGTGCTGTGTAAGTACCAAGTTAATCTATTCATTTACTGATGTTGGTCTGTGTCCAGGTAGAACGCGCATTAACACAATAACAAGTGCATATTTTTAGCGGCCGAGAAATGTCTCACTCCCACGCAAAATGATAAGAAATGTCTGACTTGTCATAGATACCAGCGGACCTAAATCCTTTAATTATCAGTGTGTCACAACATTCAAGGGATATTAATGAACTGTGTCTGATCTTTAGAATCATTTCGCTTCAGAGCTTAATGCCAAATACACACAAGAGCACTGTAAAGTTCAGTATTTTTATGGTACTGCAGCAGAAAAGACAACAGTAAAACTAAACATCTTCTTTCAACAATAACTGTTTAATCCACTTAATATATAATTAAAATTAAACACAAAAATAGCTCCAAATTATAAGTGTGTTGAGTTTTTTTTTTTAATCTTATAATAAAATTCAAATAATTCTGGTTCCATGAATCCCCCTAGGGTAATCTGAATTAATCATGATTATAATTAAAATGGCTTTCACCTTCACAGCTCAAACAAAGTGGGTCTAATCAAAAAAATCAGCCATTGATTACAGTAACATCCAGAGAAATGATAATGGCTTTGCATGATTGACTAGCAGAATGGTTTAAGATGTACCATGATGTGAACACTATTAGAGGACTTAAAGATAAAGTGATACAGCAAAGTTTGTAACCAATGGCTTGGGTGCACAGATTGGCTTCATTTTGAGGATTACCACACTGTCCACTGAACTGAAAAAATCTAACAAAAGTATACATTTCATGAAACACAATAACGAAGGGACTATGCAGTTTCATTAGTGCATGTAGTTCATATGACATGTTTTCCTAACAGTTATTTAACCAGCATGGCTACTGTACCTAATACTAGTGATAACACAGCACAGATAACTATAGGCAGAACCCTTTTTATTTAGGTAATGGAATAGTAACAGCTGAAAGATGTTGTATCTCTCTGAACCAGGGCCGGCCCTACCATGGAGCAGAGTGGGGCAATTGCTCCAGGCGGCACTTTTGAAGTGGCGGCACTTTGCCGCCCCAAGCACCGGCTCTCATCACACTGAGACCATTCTACATGCAACATTAAAATCAAAACCGATAACCATACCTAGGAGCACCATGGGTTTGACCAGGAGTCTCCGTGTGAAGCACTACATCCCAGAGTCTCCGGTCTTCTTTCTCTGGGCAGTGGAGTGGCCTTTGGCTACACTCACTTTCTGCCCATTTAACCTCCTCTTCCTAGGTAAATTGGGCAACCTTTGCCTCCATGAGCAGCTAGCTTCACCCCTCACATGACTAACCACATCCACATGTGGCTAATCCCACTTCCATGCAAATCTACTCCCCAGAAGAGGGAGAGCTCTGGGGGCCTAACATGGGAAGCTCCCAGCTATATGCCAATAACTTGAATTCAATATACTGTATAAATAATTGAGGTGTAACTTTGGGTTTACATGGAAAAAAGGTTGTATATCTAAAAGCCTGTAAGTCATATTTGATGTTGCTAACAAACTTTGTGACTTTTTTTTAATCGTTTCAAAACATTGTTATAATAGAAGTACATTATCACCGGCGCATTGTAAAATTATTATTATTTTTAAGTGGGAAATCTAAGCCTGTTTTAATTATTCTCTCTACTGACAAAAGTCTCCTTTATTAAAATCATACCCTTTATAAAACATGAACTCTGAAAATGATGAAAAAAATCTATTGTAACATTAAATTCCTTCTAGTCTTTCATCATATTACAAGCATAATTGCAGTGATTATCTAATGCAAAAATGTCCAGGATGTTATCAATATTTATTTAAGCTTGCTAAAAAAATGTACATGCTAATTGGGGTGTTATTTTTTTTAAGCCTCATCTGATATCCCACTGATAAGGATTTAGAATTAATTATTTGTTCTATATTTTTAATGAAGCATTGGTATAAAAGATAGTATATTACACCCTTATATAACCTTATTACCATACCTGGGAGGTCTCTGGGTTTGACCCAGAGTCTCCAGTTGAAGCACGGCTTCCTTGGGTCTTTGGGTGTTTTAACCCAGAGTTGTGCACGACTGTGTGGATACAGGTTCAAGGATAGAAAGATAAAACTTTCACTCCATGTGTGAAATCATGCATATAATTTATTAACCAGCTCAAGATACATGACATGCATAATAATCAACTAAAAGAAGAACGGAACTAATTATGGTTACATCCCTTCCTGCACTGGGAGACCCTCAGAGCTATACGCTGCTTCACAGTGCGAGATGGGCTGCAGGGCTAGACGCCAAGCATCGGAAACCCATCCGTGACTCAACATTTGCTGGTCCCACTTTTATAACATTTAGTAGTACAAAAAGAGTTTACGTTAAATCTATTAATATAATACCCTTCAAGTTCTAGGACAATGTTAGCTGTGCTCAGCAGCACTAGAGCCTTCTACATGACATCACTTTGGTTTAAAGCTAGTATTATACCTTTATAGACCAACATCATGGTTACCTTTGCTCAACAATTGACTCTTACAACAGCATGCCTTCATCACACTATTAACCCTTTTGCATCACAATTCTCTTCCTGGCACTACACTGGGTCACCAAATGGAGATACATTACATGCATAATAATCAACTAAAAGAAGAACTCAACTACCCACCCACTTACATTCTTTATCCAGCCCCATTAGTACCCCAGTTCTAATATCAGAAAAAAAGAAAGGCCAACTAGATCAATCAGGTGATTCCTATATATTCTAAAGAGGCTGTGCACATACTTCAAGAAATTCAAATATTTTTTTTAACTAAGTGAGATTAACTCTAATACACATACAATTTGGCTATTAACGGATTTGTTTGTTAATTTTTAGTTAATGGGGATATTTAATAACATAAATATATGATAAAGCCTCACCGTGAAACATGTGAGACTTCTCTGCACTGGCTTTGTTATTATATAACTATTTTTCAATAAACTTCATATTTTTATACCAAAGGGACTTCTGTGGATTCATCAGTTGGAGTATGAAGATGTATTCATTTGCTCACACTTTTCTCTCTATTATTGATATTTAATAGCAGACTAGATGGACTCAATGGCTCTAATCTGACAT
Source organism: Spea bombifrons (assembly GCF_027358695.1). Lineage (NCBI taxonomy): Eukaryota > Metazoa > Chordata > Amphibia > Anura > Pelobatidae > Spea > Spea bombifrons. Next base: position 35,652,804 of record NC_071093.1, read on the forward strand.
CAAATTGTGTATTTCTTTTTCCCTACAAACCTAGGTCATTCTGAATGAAATTCAATTCAAAGTAATGCATTCATCCCACTCGGATAAAAAATATGACCTTCATTTTTAGTCTTTATTTGAATTTGTATGGCTTAGTTCTGGCGTGAGATGGAATAATGTACATCGACTTGTAAGAACAATCATTTTGTTAGGCGTGATCGAATGCCAGAATTAGGGTTTTGCGGAGATAGTGCTTGATGTTTCCTACTAATGTATGTAGATAAATTACCATGGTTCTATGAAGTGCATCTTTAGTGTAAGTTACACAGCATAGAAATGCCTCTTTTTAGTTATCAATCAAGTAGTGTGTCAGAACCAGAGACGGAGCGTAGCGCAGGATCAGGTAACCAAAAGGCTTTAATGAATAAGGTAGATTTAAACACACAATTCAAAAGACACCAAGCACAGTACCGTAGTCTAGCAAACAATTCCAGGTTCAACAGGTAAGCAGCACAGTTCTCAAAGCCTGAGGCGCAGTTCCAATTAAAGGGGCAAAGGCAGGTAGAGGAATCCAATAAAGGGTAGCCAAAGTTCAATCACCAGAAAGTCAAGCAGGGAACATCCAAAATCTTCAAGCAGAAGGTCGTAGGGTATCCACAAGGAACACGGCTCAACTAGCAAGCAACTAGTGTAGGATTTGCAGGGTCTTTATAGTGTTTCTGATTGGAGATCCCTCCCTTGCGCACCTGATCCCCCTCAGAGCAAACCTGGTCTCCTCCCCTGCACACCTGATCCCCTTCAGAGTAGACCTGGTCTCCTCCCCTGCACACCTGATCCCCTTCAGAGTAGACCTGGTCTCCTCCCCTGCACACCTGATCCCCTTCAGAGTAGACCTGGTCTCCTCCCCTGCACACCTGATCATCTCTCATGGGCATGGCAATGAGTATGGGAGCGGGAGGCAAGCTCCTCCCCCTCCCTTCCTGATTAGCATCTTCCCTCTGTCCATCTCTCGCCTCCGGGGTGTAACCACGCCCCCCCGCCACGAGGAAAGCGCGCGCTTTGGCTAAGCGCGGTACGCGGCGGAATCGAGGCCGGGGATACGGCCTGCCCCGCGGACGGGCGATCGCGCCGCGAGGCATCTGACGCCCGGGATCCGCTCCCCGTGACGACGACTCCCGCCGCGAGGTAGGTAACGGACCCCGGTCCTGACATACCCCCCTCCTTACAGACGACCTCCGGGCGTCTCTAGGACCCGGACGTCCTGGATGTGATTGGTGGAATTTCTTGAGTTTCGCAGGGGCGTGAATGTTGCAGTGAGGTTCCCAAGTACATTCATCTCGGCCATAACCTTTCCACAAGACAAGGTATTCCAAACGCCCCCTACAAATGCGGGAATCCAGAATCCTTTCAACCTCGAACTCCTCAGATCCCTCCACACTAACCGGAGGGGGTGGTTGGCCTTTTCTTGGAGTGGATTCCGGAACCCAGGGTTTAATCAAAGAAACGTGAAAAGTGGGATGGATGCGCCATGATGGAGGAAGTTGTAGACGAACTGCCGCAGGACCCACCAAGGCCGTGATGGGAAAGGGTCCATGAAACCGTGGACTCAATTTCTTTGAAGGACCTGTAGTCTTGATGTGTGCTGAGGAGAGCCACACCTTATCTCCCACTTGATAGGAAGGGGGTTTACTCCTGTGTTTGTCGTAAAACTTCTTATGATCCTGTTGTGCTTTACGAAGCGAAGTCTTTAATATGGGAAGGATCTGTTGCAACAACTGAAGACGGTCACCCACTGGTGGGGCATTACGGGCTGGGGGTAAGTCGATGAGAAAAGACGGATGGTACCCATAATTGGCCCAAAAAGGAGACATGCCTATAGATTTCTGAGTGTGGTTGTTATAGGCAAACTCCGCCATGGGCAACAGCGGTAACCAGTCATCTTGCTGATGTGTCACATAACATCGCAGGTATTGTTCCAGTATCTGGTTGATTCTTTCTGTTTGACCATTGGTGCTGGGATGGTAAGCAGAGGACAGGCGTCTCTTGATTTGTAATCCTTTACAGAAGGCGGACCAGAATTTGGAGGTAAATTGGACCCCTCTATCAGATAAGATTGAATGAGGGATACCATGCAGGCGAAAAATGAAGTTAATAAACAGATCGGCCGTTTCCGCTGAGGTAGGTAATTTGATGGTGGGTACGAAGTGGGCCATCTTGGTCAATCTATCCACCACGACCATGATGGTGTTGTGTCTTTGGGATGGAGGTAAGTCCACTATAAAATCTACGGTTATGTCCTGCCAGGGTCGCTCTGGAACGTGGAGAGGCTGTAAGAGACCGGCGGGTGGAGAGTTACTTCCCTTGGAACAGGCACAGGTTGAACAGGAGCGGACGTATTGTTGTATGTCTCTTCTCATGGTAGGCCACCAAAAGGATCGGGTAGCTAGTTCTAAAGTTTGTCTTTGGCCTCCATGTCCGGCTAAAGGATGATCATGGATGTACTGAAGAACGGTGTTACGTGTTAAAGGGGGAACGTAGATTTGACGCCCTCGGTAAAACAGTCCATTTTCGGCTTGTAAGGAGGAGGTTTCCGAGGTGTCGCCTAGAACTCGACTGTGTTCCCTAAGTTCTTCTACCATCGAAGAGTGAAGCGCCAGAAAGTGAGATGTGGGTAGTATGGTGTCCGTGGTGGGGAGTTTGGCGTCTGATTCGTACAACCGGGATAGGGCATCAGCTTTAGTGTTCTTCGTACCTGGACGATAAGTGATGTGCAATTGAAATCTCGTGAAGAAAAGGGCCCATCGGGCCTGTCGAGGGCATAGTCTCTTGGCTTTCCTGAGGTATTCGAGGTTGCGATGATCCGTGAACACCGTGATTGGATGGATGGCCCCTTCTAGGAGATGTCGCCACTCTTCCAGAGCCATCTTAATGGCTAGGAGTTCGCGGTCCCCCACACTATAATTGGTCTCTGCAGGGGTCAGTCGTTTAGAGAAAAATGAGATAGGATGTAAAGAGTCTTTCTCCCCATCACGCTGTGACAGGATGGCACCCACCGCACCCTCTGACGCATCTACTTCCAAGTAGTAAGCTTTCTGGGGGTCAGGGATCATCAGGATGGGAGCCGTTGTAAAGCGTTGTTTCAAGATTTCAAAGGCTTTTTGGGCTTGGGGGTTCCATGAAAACGAAGTCTTTTTCTTGGTTAAAGCGGTGATGGGTTGAACTATACGGGAGAAACTGTTGATGAATCTGCGGTAGAAGTTAGCAAAGCCTATGAACCTTTGTACGGCTTTCACGGAGGTAGGTACTGGCCATTGAAGGATGGTAGTGATCTTCTTAGGATCCATCTCAATCTTTCCGGGAGTGAGGACATACCCCAAGAATTCCACTCTATCAGCTTCAAAAATGCATTTAGACAGTTTAGCATATAGGTGGTGTTGCTGGAGACGTTGTAACACTGCCCGGACGTGTTCTCTGTGCTCGGTGAGAGTAGGAGAATAAATCAAAATGTCGTCTAAATATACTATGACGAAGGTATCCAACATGTCCCGGAACACATCGTTCAAAAAATGCTGAAAGGTGGCAGGAGAATTGCATAAGCCGAATGGCATGACTCGATACTCATAATGGCCATACCGGGTGCGGAACGCCGTCTTCCACTCGTCCCCCTTGCGGATACGGACCAAGTTGTATGCACCTAGAAGGTCGATCTTGGTGTATATCTTAGCGTCTCTGAGTCGATCCATCAGCTCCGGGATTAATGGCAGTGGGTATTTGTTTTTAATAGTTATGTGGTTGAGTTCTCGATAATCCACACAGGGACGTAAGCCTCCATCCTTCTTTTCAATAAAAAATATCCCCGCACCTGCTGGGGAGGTGGAGGTTTGAATGAAGCCCTTCTTCAGGTTTTCGTCTATGTATTCTTTGAGAGTCTTTAGTTCAGGTTCTGAGAGTGGAAATATCTTTCCAAACGGTATGGCGGCTCCTGGAAGAAGGTCGATGGGGCAGTCGTAAGGTCTGTGGGGTGGCAGTCGTTCTGCCTCTTTGGGATCGAACACTTGACTGAACTCTTTGTATGAACTGGGTATCTTAGGTGCTTCTATCCCTTCTTCTCCTTGAACTGTTGCAATAAGGGAAGACGAGAGACAATGTTGTTGACAAAACCTTGACGAGAAAGTGACTTCTCCAGATGACCAACGAATGAGGGGGTCATGTTGCCGAAGCCACGGGAGACCCAAGATCAGGGGAAACAGAGGAGACTGGACGAGGTTAAAGCTGATTACTTCGATATGTCCGGGACCACTGTATAATTTGATAGGAACAGTCTCTAGGGTCACAGGACCTGATGTAATGGCTCTTCCATCTACCAGCTGGACGGTTAATGGACTGGATTTTGGACGGGTAGGGATCTTGAAGGTCTGGGCCAGCGTGATATCCATAAAGCTCTCGCTGGCTCCTGAGTCAATGATGGCGGTGGTTGAGGTTTCTTTATTTTCCCACTGTAATGAGACTGAAATGGATAAATGCCGGGAGGTACCACTCAGTAAGACAGGAGTAATCAGGGGAGTCGTCTTACCTCGGGCGGCCAACTTGGTACAGTCACGAACGATGTGTCCTGGTTCTCCACAGTACATGCAGAGATTGTTTCTCCTTCTTTGAGCCTTTTCGGACTCAGATAAGGGTCCCCTCGTCAGCCCGATCTGCATGGGTTCGTCTCCCGAGGTGGTTGGTGAAGGGTACCCCGCTGGGGTTGTCTGGGGACGAGTGGGAGTACGAGTAGTCCATCCTGGTACAGGTGTACGTTCCATTCTCCTTTCACGGAGTCTCCTGTCCATTTGGGTTACTGTATGTATCATGGCTTCCAAAGTATCAGGGGCCTCTACTCGGGCTAGTTCATCTTTGAGGGCCTCGGCTAGGCCTAATCGAAACTGACAAAGTAGGGCAGGTTCATTCCAGTTTATTTCGACGGATAAGCGGCGAAATTCGGTGATATAATCCTCAACGGGTCGGCGACCTTGACGTAGGTTGTGGATCGCCGCCTCGGCGGTAGCTCTGGTATGGGGGTCCTCGTATAAAATGTCCATGGCTTGGCGGAATTGGACCCAAGTGTCCAGCGCAGGGTGTTGAGTCTGTAGGAGATGTTGGGCCCAGGTTAGGGGGCCTCCGGACAACAGGGAAATAGCGGTTCTCACTCTAACAAAGTCTGTAGCATAGGTTCGGGGTTTGAGTACAAACAACATTTCACATGATGTAATGAAGGCTCGGTATTTGCTGCGGTCTCCATGGAATCTTTCGGGTAACAGTACCTGCGGTTCAGGGGCTGCTGCAGCACCTCCTCCTGGTTGCTCCATGGGTGGAACAGGGGGTGGACCCGCTGGAATAGGAAGCGGCCCCCCCTGTAAGGCTTGTACTTGGTTTTGTAAGTTCAGTTGATGGTCTTGTACCCCTTGCAAAGTTTGGGCAATAACAGCTATTTGCTGGGTCAGAGCTTGGATAGCGTCCATCATTCCTGCAGGCTCCATATGGCTTGCTAGTTTTGTCAGAACCAGAGACGGAGCGTAGCGCAGGATCAGGTAACCAAAAGGCTTTAATGAATAAGGTAGATTTAAACACACAATTCAAAAGACACCAAGCACAGTACCGTAGTCTAGCAAACAATTCCAGGTTCAACAGGTAAGCAGCACAGTTCTCAAAGCCTGAGGCGCAGTTCCAATTAAAGGGGCAAAGGCAGGTAGAGGAATCCAATAAAGGGTAGCCAAAGTTCAATCACCAGAAAGTCAAGCAGGGAACATCCAAAATCTTCAAGCAGAAGGTCGTAGGGTATCCACAAGGAACACGGCTCAACTAGCAAGCAACTAGTGTAGGATTTGCAGGGTCTTTATAGTGTTTCTGATTGGAGATCCCTCCCTTGCGCACCTGATCCCCCTCAGAGCAAACCTGGTCTCCTCCCCTGCACACCTGATCCCCTTCAGAGTAGACCTGGTCTCCTCCCCTGCACACCTGATCCCCTTCAGAGTAGACCTGGTCTCCTCCCCTGCACACCTGATCCCCTTCAGAGTAGACCTGGTCTCCTCCCCTGCACACCTGATCATCTCTCATGGGCATGGCAATGAGTATGGGAGCGGGAGGCAAGCTCCTCCCCCTCCCTTCCTGATTAGCATCTTCCCTCTGTCCATCTCTCGCCTCCGGGGTGTAACCACGCCCCCCCGCCACGAGGAAAGCGCGCGCTTTGGCTAAGCGCGGTACGCGGCGGAATCGAGGCCGGGGATACGGCCTGCCCCGCGGACGGGCGATCGCGCCGCGAGGCATCTGACGCCCGGGATCCGCTCCCCGTGACGACGACTCCCGCCGCGAGGTAGGTAACGGACCCCGGTCCTGACATAGTGTTTGCGGATGATTAGAGAGGAGATGCCATTCAAATGAAATCAAGAATATTTCACTTTGTCCTAACCACTGAATACCTCAAAGTGAGAACTAATAAGTAGCTTTTTATTTTAGAAGCCTTATATATCTATATTTATTTCTACTGTTGTTTGGCAGGAAAGAATACAACGGTGATAGAGTACGTTATATAAGAATGTAAAAAGCCACATTTACATAATATTGTGACAACTGGAAAACAGTTATTCAAAATGCTAATCACCATAGTAAGTCAGTGAAATTTGGCACATTTGGCTTCAGTTTAGCCATCAAATAACACATACATTAGAATATTAGTTTCAATTTCTCGATCTGCTATGTGCGAGTGCTACAGAATTTAAGAAATCAAGTACTTATTATTATCTTTTATTTATACTGTGCCAACAATCTATGCAGTGCTTAATACAATACATATATTTAAACAGGAACCCCCATCACATTCTTATTAGTATTATTGAATTGCTCAATCTTTGCCATTGCCATAAAGAATCAGCTCAGTGTTGTGATTGAGCGGAGAAGTCACCTAAAATATTACATGGCTGACAATAATGGCAGCCTCCAGGTCTGAAAAGTTTACTGAAATGAAAACAAAAAAACTTTTTTTGTCAGCACTGACCTACATTATTCTATACAGCACTGGGTTTTATGCTTAAGGAGAAAATATATATATATTTTTTTTGTTCCATTGGACCTTCCATTAAAAATTGAGGTTCGGATTTAAACATAATGAAGTATAGAGTGATAAAATTGTGTTTTTGTATTTTATATGCAATATTAAAGAGCATAAGGTCATTTAAAAAAAAAAAACTATTATGCCTCTTGATATTCTTTGATGAAGAGCCAGGGGTTTAAAACTTTGGCGTTTTGTTCTGTCATGAGGCATTTATGTTGTAAATATATTTTTTTTTCCTAGTTTGAATATGTGCTGTCACTTGCTATTTTTAAGGATACTATTGCATTGGGGGGGGGGATTTTAAAGCCAAAACAAAAGTCAAGAATGTTGCAAAAATATTCAAATGAATTAAAAGTATTTACAAAAATATTGCTATCAAATAATACTACAGATAAAACACATATGCGGTGCTAATTAATATATGGAGACTTTAATCTATAAACAATTAGCTAAAGAGGAAAAAATATGAATATCGCATTTAAAAATATTCCTGTGTCAAAGTAGAGATATAACTGTTTGGTGTTTTTTTATTTGTTTAAATGCTTGATTTCATATTAACCATCCACAATCCACAAATGTGCACATTAAAGGCTGTAAGTTAATAGCAAACATATAAAGGCAAGTAGAAATTATATTTACCTGTAGGAGCTCTCCCAATAACCAGGTCGGGAGTGATTCGGCACAGATGGGTAGGGGTATCATTGATATGGCGTTTAGCTACAATGTAAAATAAGCATTATGTTTCATTAATGCTAAAGTAAAGAGGGACATTTTAAAGTTTTTACAAAAGCAGACCATTTTAATTATTTAGGGCACAGTCTAGAACTATCGACTAGATATCGACTAGCGGGAATGAAGAATTTACATAGGAGGTATAGGTTCTACAGAACTCAGTGAATGTCACAATCCTGCCATACTTTTAATATGATTCCGGTGCGTATGAAATTAACCAGTTAGTTTTGGCAATCAATTTTGTATGATCTAGAACCAGAATTGTACAGCTCTGTTTTAGAATGAAGTATTTCCCATGTAGTGATAAAACAGTTGTAGGTTTTACATAAACTAACATAAAACGGCTGGATTTTATCATACATATATGTTGTATTTGACCATTAAAATCAGATGATTAGATTTGTTTGCTACCAGACCTTACAGCACTTTATAGTATAATTTTGGGGCAATGAATTAAAAAAATGGCAAGATTAGTTTTGAGTTTCTACAGAGTTAGAAAATGGCATTTTACATGTAAATTGGGTATATTTTGTTCTGTAGAACATTTTCTCTTAAACAGAAATTGTCTCAAAAAAAAGATATTTACTTAAATTTGAACATGTTATACATTTATAACTAAATGCCCAATCCCTTCCCAGAAATAATTATTTAATCGTGTAAAATGTTGCTATGCTTCTAAGTTTTCCTGTGAACACTTAAATGTCATGTGACACAAAAGCAACAACTAGCTGTTGCCATAGAAACTCAAAATGCTTCTAAAACATTTCTAAGTTTTTTTATGTGATTAAACCTTTAGAAGAAAGATTAAAAGCAAAGATATGTTTGTCTATTATTAAACCTAACATACCAAGGTGTACAACGAATGTTTTGCCGTCTAAGGGTTAAATTAGAAGAAGAGAACAAATTTGATGAACCAAATAATAATTTACTGTCAAATAATACAGTCTCCCATTTAACCAATTGAAAGCCAAATGAATGCACTTGAAATATCCCTTTTATATTCGAAAGGTTAATGTCCTTTGACCTAAAAACTTTTGTTGTTTCGTCTGAGGAATATAATGAAAAGCTTTTGTTGCTCTGCTATAGCTGTACAGTTCACTGCACATTTGTGATAAAAGGACCCATTTTTTATTCAGTCTTTGGACATTTACTGTTGCCATTTTGTTTTCTAGTACAACAGACAATGAACAATAATTGCTTGCTTCATCCATAAATAGCGTCCATGGGAATATTAGTTAAAATTTATTGCCAGAAGTAGCCTAAGGGTTTTAGGATTTGCTCATAATTCATCTTGGAACTTGGTCTGAAGAATTAAAAATGTAACCTCCATTGTTTAAACTGACTCGGTAATCGGGGAACACGTTAAGATATGATGTAAGCATATTATGTGTGCCTAGATCCTAGCTTGAAATACGAGCAAAGTATAAGTTTAGTTATTCTCCCATACCACATGCCATGTAGAGAAATCACACGTGATGCATAGAATACATTTACCAACATCTTATAAACCAAGAGTTTATTTAATTTATGTTTTGCACAATAAAAAAAAATCTAGACAGACATTAGAATAGACATTAGAATATCTGTATGTTAAAAGTGGTTATTTTTGGGTAATATAAAAAATAAATGTATTAAAAAATTGAAAGCATAGTTTATCTCAGTAACTCAAATTTCACCCTAGCAATAAACGGAGGATTGAAATTTGTTCCAGCGTGAGTGATCAAACGGGATTATGACAAATAGTTCTAGATGAGATGCATTAAGTGGCTGGGACTAATTCTCCCAATTTGACACTTTTATTCTAATAAAGATATCAGCGTCCGTGATAATAATATTACACCTTATGTGATCTATGTATACTGTGGCTGTTTTCTCAGTAATAAATGTAGAAGTTACTCTGTTCTTGCCTTTGGTTGTAAAATATTTCACATTGGCTCAAACCCATCTAATCTCTTGCTAAACATTCATGGTTATTTCTTGGAACATTATGAAGGGATGAAAAGCCGTAATCTTGACTTTAATACACTTGTATGACAGTAATGTCAGATGAACTTATCAGGTTGCTGACAGCTTTGATACTATAATAATATTTTCCCTATGACTTCGGAAGGAGGCCACTCACAATATTTTTACCTCTTGAGTGACTTTCAAACTTCAAAACTAAAAAAGAGTAATGCAATGTAAACCTAGCAAATGGTAAGGAACCAAACCGTGCTTTGGATTATTTATATGACCAGAGTTTGGAGAAACTATCAGAAATGTAGTATACCTTTTGCTGTAAATGCACCAATCTTTTCGGAAATGAAACAAACACTGGGATTCAATAATAAACATTCATTTGGGAGGCTGTAAACTATTCTATGGCATGTCTGCCAGTGATCAATTAGGAACGCCATGTTTGTATACCAGTTCAGGATTGTATGAAAGGTGAATCCTAGATTGCTATCACCATACAGAGCATACAGATGATGATTTTCACAAATGCTATTGTTCTCTCCCACTAGGCTTACATATATTGAAATTTCTCATTCAAATTCAAGTTTGGATAAATGGAAAGAGAAGACAAATATAACATCTAATCATATATTGTTTTCCCAAGAGGATTGATAGACAAATGGGCAAAACTGATCCTCAGTCTCTGGTAGAGGTAGCTACATACCCATGGAAGGTGATAACCTATGGCAAAACCTAGAACAATATACACATGCTGCTGTCACATGATAACTTTCATAAGCATAATATTTTCTCAAAGTATTTTTACAGTGATCTCTTAAATTTTGGACAAAAAGTGACATCTTGCAAGTATCAAGGTTGATAGATAATTCTAAAAGGTCTAAAAAGGTCTAAAAAGCCTACATATTGTCTCATTTGAGAATTGGGTAAAACATATAAATGGTTCTTTTTTAGGTACTGGTTCCAAGATGTCGGCTCTCCTTGGTGACAATCCCCTAATCATAAACACATCTAAGACTATATTAATCTTAATGTGTCTATTTAATTATCAGGGGAAATCAGGCACACCACTGTCAAAATTATTATTAAATAAGTTATTGGCTCAATTAAAATGTATAATAGGTGAATGAGATTATCATATAAAACAAGGGTTATGGCATATAAATTCTTTTCATCTTGCTAGTGTTTTTGATGAAATATTTGATATGCAAATCTCTGTGCAGAATAACACACATGGGGATGCAAGTTTTAAATGTCAGATATTTTTGTTCTCCTTTGCAGTGTTTCATGTTTATTAAAATCTGATATTACCATTATGTGACAGTTTTTAGATTAAAGTATTTCTGGCCTGCAGATATTGTGTGGGTTTTGCATCGGCAATGTACTTCAATTGAATTTTCAGAAAGAACTTCCTTGCTGTATTGAATGCAGTGTTGTTGATCAATTTCCCTAAAAACAAAAAGACTAAGATTAACAAAGAACAGCCTGTTAATATATTGGTACTGCGTACCATCCACAAATTATCCGTTCTTGTAATTTTCCATATCTTCTGACACAGACAGATTTTCATGGGTTTCCAGTATGCTATTTAATACCGCCCAACCATCCATTTTTGTGCAACAGTCCAAATTTGAGACACGGTCCCATGTCTTAATTGGCATGATCCCATCACCTCTCCTCATTGTGTCGTTAGAGCAAAGAGTGCTGCAAGGTGGCCAGAGGGATAAGGTGTGCCCCCCTGTGCCTATACCCCTTTATATTACCCGATTTGGATAGCTAAAATGTTGGGGGTAACAACCCTTGTTATACACTTATGTTTCTTTGAACACAACTGAAGAAGTGTAGTTATGTTATATTCGGCCTTTAATATTTACCCTGTAATGTTTTGTACTAATTAAATAGTAATTAGGGATCTAAACTTACAGGAACTTACACATTAACGTCCTTCCTCCTATATGCCTTTGCTTACCTTTTCCAGCCCCTCTTCTGGAATACTTATACATATATATTGTATATATATATATTAACATGTTGAGTTTTGAAAGTAATACTTACTTTATAGTATATATATATATATATATATATACCGTATTTGCTCGATTATAAGACGAGGTTTTTTCCAGAGCAAATGCTCTGAAAAATCCCCCTCGTCTTATAATCGAGGTTGTCTTCTAATCATACCTCATTCTGCTGGGGCCAGGTTGCTTACCGGGCTTTGGTCGCGAGCAGCATCCAGGAGAACAGGAAGCTAGCACAGTCCTCACATAACTCTGCCTCCCCCCCTCCTTCCTCTGGGGCGGGGCCAGAGATGTTGCTGGCACAGGCGGACCCCTGCAGAAGTCTGCGAGTGGGAGATTTGCAGTTCAGGTAAGGGGGTGGGGGAGGGTTTTTGCACAAGTATGGAATGAATGAGTATTTAAATGTTTGTGAATGAGTGTGTGTGTGATAGCATGGATGTGTAAGGGGGGTGGGGGTGGTGGTGGTAGCATGGCATAGGGAGGCTGTAATCACACTACTATCATCCACAGGTTGCAGCATGTACTGGCTGCCTTGGCTTGATAGGAGTATGATTGCTGTTAGCAGTTATATATATATATACCTCCAGAAATGCATTTTAACCCCAGAGTGGCATATAGGGGTATAAGGCATATCATGGGGCAGAGGGGCATATAGGGGGTTAAAGGGCATATCATGGGACACAGTGGCATATAGGAGGGTATAAGACATTTCTGGAGGCAGAGTGGCATATAGAGGGTTAAAAGGCACATCATGGGGCAGAGTGGCAAATGGGGGGGTATAAGGCATTTCTGGGGGCAGATGTGCATAACTGGGGGGGGGCAGGTTGGCAAATAAAAGAAAATAAAAAAATATATATTTTTCTCAATCATAGCTTTTATTAAATATGAAAATTAGTTTACATGAATTAATATTTACTAATAAAACTTTTTTCCTATAGGGTCGTCTTATATTCAGGCTTTTTCTTTTTTTCCTAAATTAATATTCAGATTTTGGAGGGTCGTCTTATAATCAGGGTCGTCTTATAATCGAGCAAATACGGTAATTTGTTTCTTCCTGCTACCAGACACAGGGTTTTAGCCTTTGATGTAAAGCCGCATATACTGCCCAACTTCCCTTTTCTTAATCTATTTCAAGACTGTTAATTTAGAAAATGGTGTAGTGAATGTCAGGCTTTGTGCGATCATAGCTTACAAACTCTAATTATAATTTATTTGACATAGCCAAAGAAAGAAAGTCCCCTGTGAATGCCTGATAAGCAAAATGTGCTTGTTCATTTTGGATTTTTGGGTATATGGGTTTTATAAGTATGTGTTAATAAATAAATTCATTTTGTTTTTAAGTAGTAACATATGATGTCCCATTTTTTTAAAAAAACAGAACAGTAGATTCAGCTTATCAGTCCCCAGTAAAATCCCATTGGTACTTGGTATTTTAAGGGACACTTCAGTGTCTCAGGGAGCCCCTAAACAAACAATGCACATGAAATTACTTTGCAAGAACAGAGCTACAGTTTTCCTACTTTGTGGTCTAAGGATTATTGTCACTGATGGGCTGCTTGAAGCAACCCACGAGTGGAGTGGTGTTCCCATGCACACATACAGGGGTCTCAACAGTCCCCCATTCACATAATTTGCCAAGGCAGCACTGTAGCTGAGTGGTGTACATAAAACACGTAGAAGGAGAAACACATCTCCTGTACGGAAATAGCCGGCGGCTGGTGAAAAGGGTGAATGCATATTGGGTCCATGCATTTGCAAGGGGGACACCATTTAAATTTAAAGAGATCTCTCAGTTATCATAGACATCGAAATACCATGGGAGTCAATTGTATTTTTGGGGGGATTTATTATCTACAGTATTCTTTTACAATATATTTTAGAACATCAAAAACAGCAAAGAAGGGCTGCATGGTTACATTTATCTGATCGGTAACTCTATACAAATAGATCAGTAATAATGCATTTTACTATTAATAATATTATTATTCGTACTATTATATAGAGGCCTCCAAACCTCCCAGAACTATTCTTTGTATTCCAAAAATGTTGTATCCCCCTGGCAGTGCCAACCCACAATTTACCTGTCGGCTGCAGTATTGTAGTAGGGGAATGACAATGTTTCTGCCTATTTCTATGTGGATCTTCCTTCTAATGTTCCCATAAACATCTACAGATCTGTACGGCAGGATTGATCTAAGCTGGATTTAGAAACAAGGTAGCCATGACTACCAAACCTTCACCGTTTACTGCAGCTGCCTGTTTCCGCTATCGTTTATGGATTCTTAAAAATGCATACTTTTCTGGCTCTAGATAGGCTTATATATAGTTTTATATATATATATATCTATATATAAAATTTAGGATTCCACTCCTCGTGCTTCCATACAACATACAACACATGAGCTGTTAACTGGCGTAAGCATACTAGTAACATTGTTATATAACTAATTTAAAATTGACAGTATATTTTATAAGAACAGAACTGTCTCACCCTGTTCCCAAGAGGCGTAAATACAGCATGTGCAGTCCTGGAGGGCTGCTAAGATGGTGAATAGTTTGCAAGTTAAAAATGATCAAGAAAGGGATCTCAATATGTAAAGCGTGGAGGAGAGAGCGGCTATAATAGAAGCATTTAGAACAAGAGGTCATGATCTAAAACTGGAAGGTCAGGGCCTTAGATGTATTGTAAAGAAGTTTTACTTTACTGAGAGGGTGGTAGGTAAGTGGAGTAGACTACCATACCTGGGAACTTCTGGTCTCCGGGTACTCAGAGACTTCCCTTGCGGGACGCAGCCAGGACTGCCCACTGATGTCAGCGGGAAACACCCTTTTAAAAGAAAAATGGGCGGGGAGCAGGATGTGTCAAGACCCCGCGACCCGGGGGATTCGGGTCTTGACCCGGAGAAGCGGTTCTTCACCCGGCAATCAAACCCGGTCAAACCCGGAGAGTTCCCAGGTATGTAGACTACTAACAGATGTTGAGGTTTTACTGTAAGGGATATTAAACATGTAGGGGATAGGCATATGGGTATCCTGAATCTAAGAAAATATCAAGAACTGATTAAGGTTTCAGTCTTTAAAGCACAACAAAAAAACAGACAGATTGGGGAAAAATGGTTCTTATTTAATGTTTCTATTAACAGTGTTATTCATTTTTTTTGAGCTCCTGGCGATATCTTAAAACTCTGCAAGGTATGCTATCTTTAAGCATAAGGAAAGACATCCCTAGGTTTAGACTATGAATAAGGACAGAATCAGAATTATATTGGCGCTGAATTATAATGTTGCATTATATGGCATATAAATACCGGTTTGTAATATTATTTTACAAGATTGTAGTATTTGTTGAAAATGGTGGTAAAACTTAGAAAATAGAACATATATTTTATGCAGCTACTCCAGCTGAGTTATATGAGTCATCTCCTACAGCTGGGAGGTGACTCACTGTGACATATTTACCTCCATATAATTATGCTCATATATATTTAGTCAGCAAACCCTAATTTATTGGGAGGCGTAATAACGTTTTCTAACCTCTGGGGGGTTCGAACTACTATTTAGCAACACTGGGCCTGTGACATTATTGAGGGGTATTCCATTCTCTATACATATTGGTAAAACAGATACACTTTCCAAGATGTATTTTCAAATCCCCGATAAATATCTTGACTTTGAAGAATACACCATTGGCAATAAAGGTGCAAAAAAATACCATAGGTGCAACAGTCAAATATTGAGCTGCAGGGTATAGCACAATACAGCCAGAGACTATGTTTCAAGATATTTTTCAAAATTTTATTATTAGCCTTTACAAAATCCCACGGTGACCACCAGTGCAAATTCCCACACTGCCCCAGAAAAGGCTGCCACCTTTTTACGCTTGGTAAGAAGCAACAATACCATTTTTATAGTTCTGCTTCCTTCTCCACAAGCGCCACAAAAGGTGCTGAAAACACAAGAGCTTAGTGTTTTCTCATGGTAACTGGAAGAAAGGGAAGGCCACGTGGTTATCTAAGTGGGTCTCACGGTGACTTACAAGCTACCGCGCGGCCAAACTAAAGGCTCATTTACAGCAAGAAAAGGCATCGATCTATGCATGCAGGACTGGTATGAGTGCAGAGTCCCGTCTTGCCTTGTGCAAATGATGGCCCTATGACTTAATGTCCAACATGTAGACTTAACTGTTTTATCGATAAACAATCATGGCCACCCCTCACCTTACCTGGAGATCCACCTCACATCGCTCAGCACAGACCTAGGATCTTACCAGCTAACCCAAGATCCCCACTATCCGCAGAAGCGGAACAGGGCCTGAATATCATGACTGACCGTGAAAACCAGGAATGCTGTTAGCTTTGCATTTTTACCTTGATTGCACAATAATACTTTATCTATCTTACATGAGATCAAGTGTTGCCTATTAAAAAAATCCAAATAAAGTCACGCACTAAACAAACACAATGTGCATATATGATATGTTTTTTTATTGTTGCTACTACAGGAATTAATCAGTTGGTATCGGAATAAAATACATTTTATTCTACAACACCCCCCAAAGTGTTATGCATATGCACAAATAAACACAATAAAGTAGCGTGAAGAATGGCTTTTTTTAAAAAATCTCATCATGTATCAATGATTTAATGCCACTGTGCTGGTTTACTGTATGGAGAACCATGTTCTTAATAACATTTTATACAGACAAACCTGTAGTTATTTTCTTAGTCACTGGCTATGTACGCTAAGCATTCCTTCAGTAAAATGGACTAATGTACTAATGTAATTCATCTATATTTCATCTATATTTATCACAGGCCAATAAAACCTCTGTGTCAAATGCAAACAGTACAACAAGCAATCAAGAAAAAGTGTGTGTGAGATAAATATGTAATGCCAGCTGCTAATTTGTAGCTGTTTTTATTCGACCTGATCCTGGCCATTATATAAATCCTACATCTCGTTGATATTATTATTATTATTTTCATTGTAAAGCAGAATTGTTCAGTAGAACCAAAGCTTCGCTGGTCTCAGCAATCTACTAATAGCTTAAAGGCTCACAAAGCTAGTTCCTCCATATTTTCCGTGGGATTAAAGATGTTAGATTGTTGTGGCAGAAAAGGATCCAGAAGGCAAATAATATTTAAATTAAGCTCACCAATGGGAGAAATGATCTTGCATTGATTGCAATTTGCTGTCTATGTCTTTATTCAAATTGTGGTTTGTTCTTCTTAGTTGCTGAATTTAGTATTTCCAGTATATCCTAGCAACTAGACGTCTATATTTCCATCTATATATAATATGCATTAGTTTGCAGGTTTACATTTAGGCCATGAAAATCTGCAGTCCTACTGTTGCCATGACAACCTTAAACATTGGCAGAAGGTATTTCCTGTTCAAATCTGCATAGAGAACGAATTAAGAAACATATCTGAACAATGCATTCAGTCAAATAAGGTTATTCAAATTGTAAATATGTGCCTTATTCTAAAACACAGCCCTTACATCATAGAAACAGAATTTGACGGACATTAAAACCCTTCGGCCCATATAGTCCGCACCTTTATTCCATATGTAAGACTCAGTGATGATGGGTCTCGTTTTAGATTCAGGATAGCGGTATGCCTATGTCGTGCATGTTTACATTCCCTCACTATTTTAATGTCTATCACAGTCGATAGTGTAGTAAACCCAAGTCCTATTCCATGCAGTAGCTTCAGTGTACTAATAATGTTCTAATTAATGGTGCAATGAACAGTATACTAAGGACAGGCATTAGGATCTCTCCATGGATGGGGGAGTTGTCAGGAGAGTTGTGTTTCAGTTCCTCGATTTCACTGCTTATTATAAAGGCCCAAACCCCAATGAGCTTCTGCTGCAAGAAGAGCTTGGCTGGTCCTGTATAAGGTGTAGTTAAGTTTGTTCACCCATTGACTTATACATCATAAAGGGCCAACTCAACCTTTTGTTGGAGAAACTTGCCAGTTTTGACCCTTTGTAATACATAGTAAATGAGTTAGAATCTCAACTCTTCTGAGTACCACTCATGGGCTGCCATAAACACATACTGAATCTTTACATACAACAGTTAGGCACATAGTCTTTATGATAACACCTAAGATTTTGGATAGCCCAGATCTTGTGGTATGCCATGTCTCAAAACTACCGTACCCATTTTAGATCTCTTGCTTACCTATTATTAGCTAAAAATATACATCTTGCAAATGTTAATGCCATAGTGAATTGTCAGAACATCATCACCTAGCAAATATACTTGGGGCAAAAATCAACATATCATATCGATCTTATACAGGTTTAAGCAAATGCCCGTCGCCACATATGTGAATAATCTGATTAATGAAAAACTTTCAGAAGCTCCGTCACCAAAATACCTGCCTTATATTGTTAAATACTACTTTAAATGCACTTATATGTGTAATAAAAGATTTCCAATTACATTTTCCTGTCTCATCTGCTGAAAGAATATTTCCCAGCATACAGCTGGCCTTCCTTTCCTAATTGGCTATTCAGTTAATGGGTTTCTAGATTTTTGTGTTTATTAATTTACCTTTTTTTATAGACTGACACATGTACCATTATCAGCTGATCTAGGACCTAGGACTATTTTCACAAGCATTTAAATCCATAATACTCAATACAAAACATCTTCAGAAAACTAAAACTGAGTAATTTTCTGGATACTTTACCATTGAGCTTGCAACAGGTAATTGTTTTACATTTTCTAAATGTTCTCTTCTTCTTATGTTAAATAAGTGATTTCAAAAGACAATAGCACTGCATTTTTTTCCTAAAGCGTTCTAATTTGCTACTGTAGGCATGTATTTCATCTATATCTTTCATGGTACATTAGTTGTTTTATTAGTCAAAGTAAATTGTCTATTCTTTTCAGCTATGAAACCAGGATACCAAGATAGCATTTATAAAAAAAGTATTATTTTAGAGTAAGAAATAAATAAGTGCATATTGGTTCTTAGTCTTTGGCTAAACAATGATCATTTCAAACAGACTGGGATATTTTTTTCTCAGGATTCCACAAAGTCGCAGCCGGCATTATTAAGCCATAAGTATAGACTGGCCTTTTTTTTTTTTTTAATTGCGTACAAATTAAAAAATTCTATTAAGTACAATGGACACAACGAATGTAGAAGAATAAAAACTTAATACCGCAACAGGGAATTTATGTTTTACCTGTCAGTCTCTAGAATAAATTGATATTAAAGATTAATGGTGCGAAATGTTTTAATGTAGACATTTGTTCCAAGTTAAGATATGACTTCAGCCACAAACCAGGCAGAGGATATATTGTGCAAAATAATCAAATCAGTTCTTTGCAGCTAATATCCATCTGATAATCAATTTAATTGTCAAACTATCTCCATAAACACAATATCATACCCATCTTTCACTGTTTACCAAGATTTCATCTCTGCGTTTCCCATATTAGCAAACTAAACATAATTAATTTGAATTCAGCTGCTGGATTACAGATGATAATTTTTATTGAAAATGTCATTATATTATTATGCAAAACAGACACATGCCTCTAAAAAGGGAATACTGTCAAAATATCATATTTTAGACATGCCTTTACAGGCTGTTTCACTATGCAGTATATTAATAGATTTCGGGACAGCGAAGCCATTCATGCTTGTGATCACAATATGTTTTTGTAGATGCACAAGTTGTTCCACTGTAAATATTTTGAATTTTAAAAAAAATATATATTATTTGGACTACATAGAGAAAAAACAGCATTTATATGTAGTAAACAAAAACAAATAATCACAAACCTTAAAAAGCCATGAACACTCCCATGGAATCAATTTAATGATAAAATGTTGTATGAAATAAAATATCTATGTAAACGAAGCCTCATGGTAGGCAAGTACTATGGGTAAAAATACTAAAACCCTCATTGGCAATTTTATGTACTTTATGTAACAGGCTTGCCTAAAGGTCATTAATTATAACAGAAACAATAATCAACAGATTTTAACATTTTTGCAGATCATTTTTACTTGTGCCCTCTGGCAGCACATCATATACCCATAGGAAGAAGGTTAAATAGAGAAGGCACGTAATTAAAAGTTTTTGCTGGTGGGACACATTGATCTGGGGACACTGCGCTTGTTTAACAAAAAGACAAAAGGAACTTCAGTATGACAGACGCAAATGTTATTTTACATTATAGCTTATACAGCAGCCAATCAGTTCATTCTTAACATGATACATATTTAGGCACCATGTTCAGCTGATATCACAACTGAGTTTAATGAAGAAGTTACTGTTGTCGGAGTAAATAACAAATCGTATTTCCTCTGTGAATTTACAAATTGGTTATCTTGCATTCCCTTTGGAGAAGGAATCATCCGTCTCTTCATGTGGATTAAAAGTATCTGTTTCTTAAGTAATGTTAGACACACTCTCAATATGAATTCAGAAATGTATAAGTGATTTTTGGTTTGGTGATGATTAATTTACTAAGGCTCAGAAAGTATCGAGCTGGTCCAACAAGGGTCTGAATTACACCTTGCCTGTTCTAAATACAGCCTATTATAATCATAGATATTACAAAAGATGCAATAATATGTCTGTAGGTTTTGGGGAACTCCAATAATATGTAAAATCACAGTACCTATGTACCTTATGCAATTGCTGCTAGGCCTTCAGCTTGTCTTCTAGAAAAACCATAGGGGAGGAAGAACTTGGCTGAATGTGATCCCAGGCCTCATGAAAGCTTCCTACCACCACGAATATTTGACCCTTGGACTCAGTAATTCACATTTTGTATTCTATTTTTTTCTTGGGTATCATTTCAAGGCTACAGGAAGAACACAGTTTCCTAAATAACAATCCAAAATGCTGTGTACAGTTATGGGCAGTCATGTTAAGAATCAGACAAGGTCATATGCCCTGGCATGCTAACAATCATGGGAAACTGATGTATTCGAGTACATGCAACGGTGCAATATGACAACATTCCCTCAACTTGCAATATAAAAAAAAAACATTGACAATAAATATAAAATATTTTTAAAAAACAAAATGGGATTCCCTAAAATCCCATTTTAGCCAAAATGGGGCAGAATACCATCAGGCATAGAGATGATGCATTTGCTCCACTCATGTGTGTTTGCTGCTATTTTTCCCAACTCACAGACTCCTAGCGGATATGCCTCATAAAATAATATTACACATTCATAAAAAACAAAAACCTTCCATAGAAAAGCAGCAAGACACATATTCAGCTAAACACAAGTCCTTTGCCTCATCCCACTTTCTTTACGTACTTTCCATCTGGTTAACCTTGTTTTCTTCTCTTATCCGTTACAATTTACTTTGAACAAACATCAGTGAGAACAATGTAATTATTTCAGTTACAAAGCATCACAAGATGGTTTTATACACCACGTTGTACACTCCAATTAAATACTAACAATCTTAGAATGTGCGTGGAAAGTCGAAGCATGCTTATTTATTTCGCTTTAGCATTTATCCCCCAATCTTTTAAAGCAACAGTTGACATTTAATATAGTTGTTCTAAATCCGAGCCCTGGAAAGAGTTTCAGTGGGAAACACTTTACAGAGACTCTTGTCCACCCCTTTTGGGCTTTCGGGCTTTAGTATGTTAACTTAGCAAACCACGTTTCTGTATGAAGAAACATTTTTGAGGTGGATAAAAGGTTTTTGTAAATCAAACAGTGGTCAGCATGATCAATATATCAAATAAATACCTGGACTACATGGAGTTTAGTCAATGTCATTCCTAGAGATTTCAAAATACAATGTACTAAGGGGAATTCCCATCATCAGATTAAGAATAAGTTGTAAAAGCTTGTGTTTTATTTTTATTTTTTTGCATAATATGTTTTCAGGCAGCTGCATTTTAGCCATTTGTATGTGTTCTCGCTCTGTTATCTGAGCCCAAATACCCCGACTCCTTATCATGCAGCCTGTTTTAAACAATAGAAAGGCTTGTTGTTAATCACCCATGAGACACTGTGACTAATGAAAGTCTATGGGGGAACAGACTTCATTAGCATTGCCATAAAGAATCAGGTCAGTGTGGTGTTTGTGTTTTTATTTTTTTTGTTCTGATATTTGTATAAAATATTATGTAATAGCAGGCGATATGTAAGCAGAAAAAAGGATGAAATAATTACAGAGCGATCACATAATTGCTGGTTGCTCGTAAGTATTTGATTCGATTATGTTAATCAGTCCAGCCCCTTCCACCAAATCTGTTTTATGATAATATAGATTATATTATATTAGTCTACCCGAAGACAATCTATGAGAAAACTACAAAACTGAATGAGAGGCAGCAAAGCTCACTTATAATCAATTTCTATTCCTTTTTACTGTGATTTGACATTTAGCAGAAATATTGCCTGAGATGGTGAGGATGAGCAGCGTTTTGTAGTTGGCTAGTGAAGCAGAAGCATCACAGTGTGATTGAAAATCAGTTCAGCTTTTTAACCAGGTATGCAAGCATAATGTTCATGTAATAGCAGCGGTGCAGAATTATCTAATTGTGTTTATTTTCCATTTCATAAAATACACAATAGTCTACTTTAAGCAAATAAAAATGATACATGTTCATTTATTTAAAGGGAACCTCCAGCCATCATATGACAGTTGCCTGGTCCTTTTGTTTCTTGGTTTCCATTTGTAGATTTTGGCTCAACAAAGACTGCGTGATGCTTGTTAGGTTTTTTTTATGTGTAGGAATGCTTGGGTTTTTTTATGTGTGTAGGAATGCTTGTTTTTTTTTATGTGTAGGAATGCTTGGGTTTTTTTTATGTGTGTAGGAATGCTTGTTTTTTTTTATGTGTAGGAATGCTTGGGTTTTTTTATGTGTGTAGGAATGCTTGGGGTTTTTTTTATGTGTGTAGGAATGCTTGGGGTTTTTTTTATGTGTGTAGGAATGCTTGTTTTTTTTTTTTTTGTTTTGTTTTTATTCTCCGCTTAGTAAGGCTTGCTCCAAGAGATAATTGTCAGCAGCCCTTTACTGTGTGTAAGTAATATGCTTTATTTTATGTTTCGCTGATGAGGTCTCATATAGCCTTGCTAACAATGTACATGTGTGGCCCCGCTGAGTGAGGCTCTACCTAGTTGTACGTCTGTCCCTGAAGAAACCTATGAGGTCTTCAAAGTACGCTCGATTTTAAATCCTCTTGTGTTAATAGAGGACCCCATCCACAATTGTCATCGTGTCTGTCCCTCGAGTTAATAATTTTTAGTGTTCCATTTTTACATAGTTAGAATTTAGATTCTCCAGCTTCTGTGATCATATCTACCTCCACCAAACACATAACAAGAGTATTTAACATTTGCAATCAACAATTTGAAACATTTACGCATGTAAAACACACTACATCAGGATAGCAGCTTTCACATAGAGCATAACAGAAACACGTTTTTCATTGGCACTAAGGTGATAACTATGTGGGACGTGCATGAATTAGGATTGGGGATGATCTGAAATGTGATACATTCTCAGCAAACAAACATGTAATATGTAAATAATATAGAAAACGTTCTTTGTACAAGACCTAGAAACAAATTAGGAAAATTGTATAGTCACAATTTAACAATTTTGTCAGTTGTACATAGCAAATTTAGCACTATATCACAGGTTTTATGACGGTCCTGACCTCTAGTGCTCTAGAATATTAAGATGTGATAGTTCTTTACACTGACATCTTAAGGGACAGCAGGTCACAGCTCTTACTGTTCACAATTTATTTTTGGTGATGGTAATAAAATGATTTGCTCAAAGTCCTGCCACAGCAATTGAACCGTGATATCTTCCTCTGTCTAAGTGTAAGAAGACGTGTACAGCTACTTACTGGGCCAAGATCTCAACTATTATTATTTAGCTCTCCAACAACATCTTTTTTAGAATATATGAAATTTTTGTATTTTTTATTTACTCTCAAATTGCTAAAGGTAAATATAACTGCAACATTTATGTGTAAAGTATCCACGATATACATGGATGGATAGATAGATAGACAGATAGATAGGGAAGCAGATATACTAGACAAAACCATATAGAAACATAGAAACATAGAAAGTGACGGCAGATAAGAGCCAGAAGGCCCATCCAGTCTGCCCAACCTCTGAGTACTCTCCTTTAGTACTTGCCCTTATCCTATATCTAGCTTGGCATTATGCCTATCCCATGCTTGCTTAAATGACTTTACTGTATTAACATCTACCACTTCCATTGGGAGGCTATTCCATGCGTCCACTACCCTTTCCGTAAAGTAATATTTTCTGATGTTACCATTAAACCTTTGCCCCTCTAGTTTATGCTTGTGTCCTCTTGTTGCGGTTTTATTTCTTCTTTTAAATAAACTTTCTTCCTTTACTTTGTTGATTCCCTTTAAGTATTTAAATGTTTCTATCATATCCCCCCTGTCCCGTCTTTTTTCCAGGCTATATAGGTTAAGATCCTTTAACCTGTCCTGGTAAGGTTTATTTTGTAATCCATAAACCATTTTAGTAGCCCTTCTCTGCACTTTCATTTAAATTTGTCAGGGAATGTAACATGTAATACATGTTGAAAATAGAGAGTGTAGAAAGCAAATGGGAATTGATTTGAGTGGTCAGTAGAGGGTTAACTCAACTAACTACACTAGACTTAAGTTGCATACCCATGTATGCTAATGCTCCAAAAACAATTGCACATTCACTAACATACACGTTGTTTGTGAGTGCCTGCGACACTTACTGATACATAGTGCTAGCTGTAGAGGCAAAATACGTGTATTTATTTAACAAAGGCGTAAAGAAACATTGAAACGAATATCAGCAAAAAGTATAAGCACCCATACCATGAGCATCCACAGAAACATTTCCCAGGGCAGAGGGGCAAAATATTAGCCTTATGCAAGGGGCAGTACATATGCAAAATTGCATGCCACTGGCTCAGAAACTTTCCAATGCGGGGAAGAACTATGACACCGGTTTGGATATGAAATCCAAACACACAGCGCTGTGATTACCAAGGTATACCTGCGTAATGCGGCTCTGATTTCAGCAAGCAATCTGCTTTTTTCATGAAAGGCCTCGTTTTTCGATGGGTCGTTGAATTCGAGCTCACAAGGTCAAGAAGTGAGTCATTTCTGCACATTGTCATTAGGATGGAACAAGTATATTACTAAACAACACACAGTGAACTATGTAACCGAACATACTATTTTGTCAAGGTTAATGGATACGCAATGAGAACTTGAAAGTAATTGGCAGCACTACAGACCAAAATGTACCTTCAACAAAATGCATCCAATTTTCTCAACCCGTGATGGCCATGACATATTTAGACTTATTTACTTAATTTTGGTATTATTGCCCAATTATAATTACTCAATGGATACAATTTTAGAGAACACAGCCTGCTTTAACGTTGTGCTTACCAATTTACTAATAAATGCAATTATTTAAGCAGTCATAGAACAGTTCAGTACCATGGACAGCTCCACTACAATTAATATATAACCTTTAGCTGAACCCTGCATAGTGTCCAATTAAATTCTATGAACTAAATACTCAACTTTAAAGGACCTTTTACAATCATACAAATATGCCATTCAATCATGTCAACTGTTACAAAGTATTATACATATACAGTAATTAACCATATAATATCCACACTGAAAAACATATATTTTTTTTCTTAAGACTACAATAAAATTTAAACATGAACAAGCGCATATATTTATTTGCATGGAAAAAATAATTATGTTTTATATAAAACCTCAAACACTGAGTATGATGTAGAGGACTATATATATATATATATATATATATATATATATATACAGTATATAGTATAGATATATATATAGATCTATATAACAATGGACGAGAGGTCACGGGGGGTGATACTTTTGGGTGACCTGCTCCTTAACTGTGTTGCTGCTCAAAGGGCCAGTTACAAGAGAGATCTTTGATCTCCCCGACTGTCCCACTTACACCATTTTCTGGTGCAGAGTATGAAAAGTGGTCTTATCACCATGGTAACTTGTGTAATGCTCTTGAATTATGCTTCCAAGAAGGAATTAGCTGTCCCTGCACAGTGCATCATTAAAGGGAAATTATATATATTTTTTAAATGGTGCAAAGCTTGAAGAATAGTCTTATACCCATAGCAACCAACAGAATTGCCCAATTACTAAATACAAATACATAATAAAACTCACATACTCCATCCTCCATAAATATCATAAAAAGATGAACACAAAGTTAAATCTCTGCCAATTAACCATACAGCTATTGTATTATTATACCAAACAGGAGACAGATCACCAAATGCAGGCCGCCTTCACAGGAGATACTCAATACTCAATCTACAATTTCTTCCGTTTCATATAGCACATGGGAGGATCTATAACGCAGACATATAACGCAGACATATAACGCAGACATATAACGCAGACATATGCCTATTTGAAGTAGGAAGATAAGTGATTTGTAATACTAAACATTTATTGCATTACTGGCATAAGTGAAAGCCTCATACTTCTAAGTTATTTTGTTCTGCCAAGTGACATAAGCTTTCCATCCTTAGCTAGGCATTGTTATGTATTTTTAAAAAATAATGATTATTGAAATAATTAACAAAAAAAAAGTTTTCTGTGTTTTTTTTCTATTTTTATTTAAGAAAAAAAAAATGATTTAAATCCTAGAAGAGTAAATAATGATATCTGCATGTGAACGCTCAGACAGTTTATATGTATTATGATATTTCTGGTGAAAAGCACAATGTTTTCTTTTTCATTCTGTAAACATTGTG
Organism: Spea bombifrons; assembly: GCF_027358695.1. NCBI lineage: Eukaryota > Metazoa > Chordata > Amphibia > Anura > Pelobatidae > Spea > Spea bombifrons. The sequence continues at coordinate 35,679,397 of NC_071093.1, forward strand.
ACATGGAACGTTTACATGTTGTCGCATCCGTGACGGGAAAACATGCCTTTTTTTATATTAAAATCACACTGGATATAGTAACATAGCAGCGACATATCTTTCTGGCTTAGAACAGATAAATGCGGTATGGTGGTGAAAAGCAGGGTACACAAATTCCACACACCTCAACATTTCTAATGACAAAAGGGAAACGTGTTTCTATTGGGGGACATAGCTGTTATGGAACCATTATATATATCAGCAAGAAAAAGCTTATTGCTTTAATGAATATAAGCTGGCCTCGACCAATAAAGGGTTACACCTCACGCAGATACGTGAGAGACGCAAGTAGCAGTGTATTCAGTTATCTATATTTTACTAACCGCAAGCGCCATCCTGGCTATATCTAGTTGCAGGAAAGTATCTAATATTTGCTTCTAACTGTTTTCTGCCTTTCTGCCTATTTCCGCATAGTTTCAGGATTAACCAATTAATAAGTTTTACGTAACCTGACGTCCCTCTTTCCGGGGACTATATAATCTATAATATAAACAAAATAAAGCAGAGTGATTTTGGACCTGACCCAGAGTGTGTCGTGTGTCTTATTTCTCTCTCCGTGCACGTACATTTATATTCATATAATTTGGAGCAGTTCAACAATTGAAGAAAGGCTTTATTGGAAAGATCCAAAACATAGCTTTATCATGAGACAGATTCTGAGCTCCGGGAAATCAAGGTAAAAAAAAAAAAAAGAATACATGTATTAAAGAGGGGGTCTTCCTCCAAAAAAAGGGGCACATAATTATTATGCCAGGTCTATGCATTGATTGATTGCAAAAGAAAATGATAGCATACTCAAGAATATGATGGTACATATTTATAAATGAATGTGATTCAGAATATTACCAATTAACCATTTGAGTTATGGTGATTAATATGGTACATATTAACTCATTATGTATCGATATATGCCGATATTAAGGATTTATTGGGGAGATGTGCTAATTTCTAGGGAGCACCCACTCCAATGAAAGAATACTCTTAGGTTTCAACAAAAACAGCCAAAAAAATATATTCGCATTTGCCGTTAAATCCATTTTACGATTTACCATGTTAAGAGAGAAACAAGGCTAAAATGCATTGTAATCGTACTGCGCAATTCCTATTTGTAAACCTACTGGGACCTTGAAACTCAAAATCAGCGGAACTTAGGAGACTCCATTAGCAACCTGGAAAAATACACAACCCAAGACGTACACAGATGGGTCTCGTAATACTATAAATTCAACCATGGAAAAACTGTCTTCACATCTGCACGTCGGAATGACAGAAGAACCTTAAATGACCTCTGCCTTTTCCTGTCACCTGGAGCAGACAGGACCAGGGAACGGAGCATAGAGGAAAAACAATGGGGTTATGTAATTAGCTTATTTATAGGATTAAATCCGTTAAACCACAAATCTACTAAGCTTTTAATGAAAATCTACATTCCACAGTGTAATTGCAGCCTCCCCCTGCTTCTAATGAAACAGTTCCCCCTTTGTAGGACTCACGTAAATTATTTGCGGATGATCTGGGCATGGTTTCATAATGCTGCACATGAACGACGAGGTTTGCATCTCTTTCCATGTGGTCTGCTGTGCAATGACCCTGTTGTCGCATCACATCAGCGAGAGCCCTAGAGACAGGAGTAAAGTTGTACACTCAGATTAAAATTGTTTGCAAACTAGAGCCGAATAGAGCCGAAAGCAATTGATAACACTACATACCAGTATAAGTATACCAACTAGCAAAATGCTGCTGTTATACCACAAATTATTACTATATATTCATAGAAACATAGAATCCGATGGCCGAGAAGAACCATTTGGCCATCTAGTTTGGCCATCCAATTTTCCCTGATATACGACTCAGGTCTTAATTAGTTTTTGGACCTGTCTTATGCCTATCCCATGCATGTTTTATTCTCTCGCTGTATTACATTTGAACCAACAGATCCACTGTATAAAAAAGGAGTCATGTTTCATTTTAAAATGTAATAACAGTGCTTCTGGAACGTCTTCTTTAGTTTTACTTTATATTTAAATGCCCAATATTAAAAGTTAATTCTCGTGGTTGCAGTAAGGAAATGGAGAAAACAACAAATTCCTTTAACTTGTTCGTTACATTTATATATACAGCGTCAGCTGATTCTGTAGCACGGTTACAAAGGGGACAGGGAATATATTTAACAAATTTAAAATTGCTAATAACATTAACATATTCATATTCTGGTTCAGGAGGAGAAGAGGTCCCTGCCCTTGTGAGTATACAATATATCAGTTCATGTTGATAAGATAAGTTAGTGTCACATTTACTTCCCATCAATAGACCCCCCCCCGTTTACACTGGGACAAGGGCAGAGCATGCTAACAGCAGATCCCTGAGTATTAGTACGGGGAGAGAGGAGATTGTACCCCCTTACCTTTATTTCTTCTATATGCTACTGTAAGCATGCAGAGATCTCTAAGTAAGTCGGTTTTTTGATTCCTTTTCTTTTATTAACAACATAAAAGTGTTTAGATAACGAGAAGGGGATGTTTTTTTAAAAAAAATAGGTCATGAAATATATAGTTCTGTTGAAAGAAACAACCTTGAAGGCAATTGTCAATTTAGGTCTATGTGAGAACATTGCTTTGGAACCCTGAAAAAAGATTTGCTACACAATGTGCATTCACTATGTAGTTAAAGTAAACACCCTCCCCAATATTTCAGGGGATCTGTGTAGGGGGGTGGGATAGAACAGGGGGATTGTTAGAAGCAGGGTGGGATCATCAATGGTCCTCAGCTTCAGTGTCTTTAAAGGTGGCCATGTAAGAGCTGTGATCAGTTTCAAAGCACAGGGGGATTCTCTGATCTTCCCACTTAATATATGCCTCACATCATGCTCAGCAGTGCACAGGTTAACCCATTGAGGATGCTTTCTGAACATCATGACACTTGTAAGTTCATAGCAGCTGGAGTGCAACACATAACACACATTGACCAGGACTGACCATCTGGCACACAAGGAGAATGCCGAGTGGATCAGTGCGTCATGGAGCCTCCTGTGTACCCTTATTGCCACTCATAATGCGGATCCCAACCTTAAGTGTTGTGGTCACATGCTGCAAAATGTAAGAGCATAGTGTGCGGGTGCGTGTATTCAGCCATTGGCCATACATGTCATTCATTGGCCTCTGGCCTGCAAGTGCCTGGGCCAATTGTAATCCTTAGTCTGTCCCTGCATGTAATAAGAAAAAAAACAACAAGTATATGATTGGAAGTTGTAAAGTATATGTTGATGTGGATATTCTACCTATCAATCGTCTATATACGGGCCTAAATCTACAGTACGTCCCTATCGATGTCTCTAAAGTGGGGATGGAAGTAAGGATAAGGGACTATATGTTGTATATTGGCATTGGTTGTGAAAATACAACCAAGTACATTTATTTGACACATTAGCATAACTTCACTTAAATGTACTGACAACTGGGATACCCTTTTGTTATTTTGACATGTAGGCATCCTCTAATAATTATTACACATGCAATGGCTCTGATAATTCCCCCTGACCCAATTTTATGGAGGAAAAATAGTTTTTTTTTTGTATACTTTTGACACAAAACAATGCATCTGTCATGTTGTATTACATTATTTCTACAAGCTACATTTTGTGATTTAATAAAACTCAACACAACTTGACACACAAGTCACAATGAATCAAACAATTTCATAGAAAGGACTGGTCTTTTATGGGTTAGTGACTTCAACCTTTGGCACCAAAGATTCTGCACATTCAGACCAAGGGTAAAATGGCTTTTTTTAAAAAGATAAATAAAGGATTATTTAAATTGTTATTGATCGAAATATATCAAATTAATTGAAGCTAACAAAATAGATCCAAATTGTTTCATTCCATTGAGCATCTTCAAAATATTTTCATAGTTATTTACAGGGAAAATAATGTATTGATTTAAAAAAAATTTACTTGGGTATAACCAATTTGACATATATCATTATAGTGGTAATTGAAATAATTCTTGCTGCCTCTCAACATCAGATTAAAGCAAATGAGTTTAGAATAGTTGTTTTGGAAATCTGGATCTTAATCCCTTGTGCTATTACAATAACAAGTTCAACTTCAAATGGCTTCTAAATCAAATTACATTTATGAAAAGATAATGTGAAAATAATGCTGTTTCTTTAGACCTTTTGAGAAATATGTGTTCAAAACTTGGCAAGACTAAAGAAGTGAACCGTGCAGATGCATTTGACGCTTCCATATGCATTTCATACCTCCAAACACTCCCGGTTTTCATGCAACAGTCCTGATTTTACAGGAAGTGGGAAGCACAGGCCTGTTGGAGCGATCCTCTGATCTCCCATATACATTGCCTTTTGTTACACCGTCACTGTCCCTTTAATGCATGCTTGTATCTGATTGCAGTGTGTAATATGTGAAAATTAGTCACATAAAGTAGAAAAAAGCAGTTTTTTTCAAGCTGTCATTTATTAAAATTCCCACCTGACTGTTGAGGTTTAGTAAATCCACCAATTACAAAATATATTTACTTTCCCATTCACTAAACTGCTCCACTATGCATTGTGATGAGCTAAACCAAGTACATCACAGTTTAAACCCATTTAAATACATAAATTCTTATTTAAATCCATGTTTAAATACGAAAGGCTTATTTCAGAACATCCTAACCACTAGATGAGTTTAGGTGATGATAAGGACTATTATTAGAACCATTCGGTTACTTTCATTAGTGGGTCACTACAACAGGATCTTTGCGATGTGACTATTAAAAGGTTAATCTTTTAAGATTCTCGGAACAAACTGGTCCTCAGGATGACACACGTGAATAGTATAATAGAGTCTGAAATTTTTTATTTTATGTAAATGTATTGTATTTCTTGAGTAGAATTTAGCTTAATAGTGAATCCGCTTAATTATTATATGTATGCATTATCATCAAATAATTTATGCTTAAAAATATCATCATGATTAAGTGGCAACCTTTATCTACGGCCCTTGGCTCCACAACCAACCTTTTCCGTCATGGCCTATTGTTAATTGAAATGTATGCATTACAGAAAGGTAAAACGCATTTTGCCACTTTGCCATTCAAAAGGTTACATGTCTTCTGGGGCTTTCAAATGTTTCATGTGGGATTGGAAGGGCGACCATGTCTGTTTAGGGAATTCATGTCAGAGATCATTCATTTGCAAATATGATTTTGTTTAAAGGTCAAAAGTTCCAAATATGATGGACATTTATGCTGCTTTTGAATGATGTTCCTCTGTCTTTCCGTATTCACTAATAAAATTAAAGTGGCAAGATGACCACAACTCCACATTACCCTAGAATATTGGAATCAGCTCTTTGTCCCTGGCAGCAGCACACTTGGACTATGGATTGTCGCAAAAGGCCGATTAGCATCTGCTCTTCTAATAACGCTCATCACACCTATAACACAGAACACCTTACTCAATCACCCTCGCCAGCCATCACTGTGTACATCTGGATGTAGGGTAGAAATCTACGAACGCTTTGGTGTTCCACATGCATAAGCATGAAATGGCAAGTGGCTGTTGGTGGTCTGGTGCTAGGCAACTGTAAATTGCAAAAACCCTTTAAACACAGTTTTAAGAGACATGGAGCATTTTAAGAGGCCAATAATGTGAAACATCACCTTTAAGAGGATAAAAAACATGCATGCATCACATCTAAACTTTCAAAGTAGTCTGATTTCTATATTAAGAAGAAGTAAAAAAAATAAACATGTGCACTTTTTCCAGGCACTCCCACGAATGATAACTTTCTGCTTTCAGAATGACTTCAATTATCATCAGAATTAACTGATTCAGCTGTCAAATTCCCTGTCAGTTTGGTTGCTTTATTCATGTTTTTAGTTCTGTTCTCCTCTGAAGTTACATTCACTGTTTTTTTTCTGCCACCAACTGATAGTTGGATTACTATTTGTCAGCACAATTACTATTGAATTCACCCGGATCTGCCACATTGACTATCTGCTGTCTACATAAAAATACACAAACACAATTCAACAAGTGGTTGGTGATCATAGAGACAGAGGTGTGATTAACCGAAACCTGTTGTTCAGGCAGTATTTCTCACCATTATGTGTTCTTTTGATGTGATTTCTACTGTTCTATGCAGCCGTTTGTGCGACTGCCAGAATCTGTAGCATAACAAAGCACAAATAAGAATTTGTTAGGGTCGTTTCCATTGGGCTTTTTGTGATAGGAACATAGATAAGAAACAGATAAGAACCATTCGGTCCATCTGGTATGCCCATTTTGCCTGTTATAAAGTGAAACTTTTTTCAGTCCTTGGTCTTATGTTAGCTTAAGGATAGTCTAATGCATATTTCATGCACATTTAAATCCCCTCACTGTGTTAGTCACCACCACTTCTGTTTGGAGGTTTTTCAACTTATATACCACCCTCTTGGTAAAGTAAAACTTTCTTACGTTAGACCCTCTCCTTTTTCTAAGATTATCCCTGCATATACTGGAAGTGTTATTCTCAACCTGGTATTACGGCAATATCCAATGACAAAGTAACCATTGCAGCTTACTGGTTATCAAGCCATTCCTCAAGAACCTACTAATACATGTCTTTCCTGAATAGCTACCATGCAATGGTGGTATTGTGATCAAGCTTCATGAAAGCTGCAACGGAGATCTGTGTTGCAACAGCACTGACTCGCATTACTTTTTTCCTGCCAGTCAAGGGAGATCAGAGGACCTCCCCAAATGGTCCACGGGACAGTGGCACAGTTCCTGGTAATCATTACTGTCCTGTGAAATCTGGGACTGCTTTGAGATTTGAGGCTTTCTAAATATGTTTAAGGCCGGCCCTATCCTATATGCACTCATTTGGTAGGGGGCCCCAACTCCAATGTCCAAGATGAATGCATAACTTTGATGCAATGCACTCATCAAAGAAAGAAAGTAATCGTCCCTTAATGGCAATTAAGCAAATGTGGTCACCCTAATCAGGGGCCAGTTGGGGAGATCCCCTGCAACACAGACCTCCATTTCAGCTCCCATATGGTCACCACGTGACACTCTGAACACCACAAGGTGACTATTTCTGTAAGGCAGGTGAGTGGCCACACTATGACTCTACCCAATTAATCAACCAAGTCTCTCCCAACACGCTACTACATAGGAGTTCTGATTTGGACACTTGAAATGTTGGGGGTACGGTAGAAGCATTATAGATTATATTAAAACCAAGCCCAAAAAATTATTATTTTTTAAATATTGAAAAAATTGCATGGCAGGTTTATAAATCTATAAAAGTTGTTTTGAAACGTCCAATGCTATCTATAATTTAAACATAGCTTGCTAGTATTTGTATACAATTTGAAGAATCTAGTATCTGCATACCATGTTCTAAATTAGAACACTGAATATATAGTATATATCTGTATATACATGAGAGTTCTACAACTGTAATGTCAGGTCATCCATATAATCAAAGATTTAGTAACAGTAATATTTATAATTATGTTTTCACCATCTTACTGAGAAACGTAAGTCATTTATTTTGCCAATTAGTTATAATTACCTAAGCAAAGTATGCATAAGCAATGCCGGCTTAGCGATTCTGTAATTTCACGCACTCATTCATTATGTATTAGATTTGTTGTAACTTGTATATACTTTTATTACACCCATCGGAAAGACAGATTAAATCAAAGTATCGGTTAATTTTCACTTCTCAACAAGAGACAAATTTACGTGCCGTTTGTCCCTGGATACAGTATCTCCAGGGGAGCAGTACTCCTGTATTTTTATCGTGCCCCATAGCAAGAAAATAACTCTGGGTTGTGTAAAGTCATTCTGCATTGTGCTCGGTGAGGTGTATTAAGTAAAAGAACTGCCATATTTTTCTTTGTTTTTCCTATTATAATAACTCTTTGGCCAGTCTATCGTGTCTAATCCGTACCGGGCATGCTGGAACTAGATTAAGGATTGATTTATTTGAAATATAGATAATATGTTACTTTAAATAACCAGCCTTTTGTGTATTTTAATAAATACTAAATCAGTATTCTGAAGGAAACTACCTTAAAAGGTTCTGGTGATTTATTAAAAAAAAAATAACTGTAGGTTGCAGAGGAAAAAAGTTAAATGGCAGATGTAGGGAGGGTTAGTTGAATTGCTGATATTGGAAGAAAAAGTGTGGAGGAGTAAAGTGTATGAAAGCAACACTTGTTTGTCCGTTTGTGTTTGTTGGCTACTAAAGTTACAAAGTCAGCCTACAGTATGTGCTATGCCTTACTGATAAACATTCTCACCTAAACGCATGCATCATTTGAAACGTTCAAATAGTCTGAATAGTTTTCTTTCTATAACTGTTAAATAAATAATTTATTTAAATGTTACAAACCCAGCATTAACTAGATGTTAAAAAACTCACAGCTTAAAAAAAAATAATAAATGCATACGTAAATTTATTCATTATCACTTTTGGACTTGGTGTGGGTTCAAAAACATCAATCAACATTGGACACCCTATAGCTAAAAGGACTTTGTCGGTGGTACAGCATAACACCTATCACTATATACTGAGGCACACATTGACGGTGGTACAGCATAACTGCTATCATTATATACTGAGGCAAACATTGACGGTGGTACAGCATAACTGCCATCATTATATACTGAGGCAAACATTGACGGTGGTACAGCATAACACTTATCACTATATACTGAGGCACGTACTGACGGTGGTACAGCATAACACCTATCACTAGATACTGAGGCACACTTTTATTAACACACCAAAATTGGACAAAAAAAATAAATAACAATCTTAATATATATATCTTCTCCTAAACATCTGAACACAGATAAAAAAAATAGCAATAGAGAATGTTAAATATAATGAATTTATAATAATATAATAATAATAATAATATTGTCATTCATATATCTCAGGTATAACTATGGCTGCTATTTAGTACCACGTTAAATTCAATTTCCATCAACTATAATGTGCACATTTTCTTGTTCTGAATGGGTTGCTAAAGTTTCATCTAACGTTGACTCCATTAAGACCTCTTAATTGTCTAGTTTTTAAACCATCTCATTTATATCTAATCAGGCCTATGCAATGTATCTAATTAAAATATAATGAGGTTATTTTAATGAAAACTTAAAACTAATTAAATATGTCCATTATTCCTGTTGAGCATATTTAAGGTGTAAAATGCTTTTTTTTCAAAACTCATTGTTGCCCCTTAGTGAATTCTTCTAAGAATACTATATTCATCAATATTAGTCTAAAAACAAATCTCGAAACATGAAAAATGACTTAGCCCACTCGTCCTTAATATTCTGCACCCACTCAATAATGTACTGTAAGATCAAATCACAGAAACATAGGGATTTCAAATTCTAATTTGTGCATCACTAAAAGCATATCTAAAAGTCAGGACAACCTTTCCTTTATACTCAGTACTAGTAATAATTGGCTTTTTTTGTCTGTATCTGATTTCTGTTAATAGGAAAGAAGATACATGTCCATTTCCTTAGAATCTTGAAATATCTTGTAATTGTTACAAACTAGTAGTGTTTTCTTTCAACATTATATGGAGACAGCTGAGTTCCTCGCCCAAACTGTAGTGTACTTTATATTTTCATGAAAAAGCCTCTTTACCTAATGTATCAGTTTGTCTTAGTCTGTCAATTCTAATTTGTTTTCCATTTGAATATAAGTATTATAAGAAGTTTTGTGTTAATTGTCAGTGCTAAGTAAATGAAAGATAATAATTATATGATCATTAAGTTTTATTTTTCTAATAATGACACCTATACTAGAGTACTGAATCATCTTTCAAAACCATAGGCACATGCACCGTCTCCCTTTCACTCTCTATATATAATTGCTCTCTGGGCTGCTCTGGTTTTAAGGCCACTACCAGAAGTTATTGTGCATCTTACTTGCAATTCCACTTACAGCCCCTAGGGTGTACGTTACTCATGGTATGCATTTACTCATTACCTGGATCATTTCTGTGTTTTGTTTGTGTCTTTGTGTATTTCTTTCCTGTAACTGTGTTTTGGACAAGGCTGTGTAGTACTCACTTTGCATATTGTCTTCCAAATTTAGGTTGCTTTGTTACAAGGCTACCCCTACTCTTACTCCTAATCAGGTAACAATCTAGAATAAAATAAAATAATAAAGGTTAATGAAATAGTGGTTGGATTAGGGGTAGCTCTGTTCTTATTGATTTTTATGATAAGGTGTGAATATCTGTCAATTACATTCATATTACATAATCACCCACTTTTCCAATATGATAATATATAGTCCATGTCTTAAAGTGGTGCATTCAGGGTAATATGTAGTCAGGCTGTGATCGTCATCATTTGTTCACCAAATGTAGATACACAACTAAAGTAATATAGGTCAACCGTTAAATACAATAGGTATTTGCATTGTTCGCATTGTATTTTCAGATTTCTTGTGTTGGTATATTTCCAATGTTAAAATAATACAGTGATATACTTATTAAATTGTGTTTTCACATGTCTTTCTAGCCTAAAATCCTTGCTATAGAATTTTCCAGCATATCGCTCCATTTCTAGATTATTAATGTAAAGTACAATATACATCAATATCAAAGCCTGAAAAGCGAGCTTTAGTTTCTATTCTCTGTGTATGACTCATCCAATGTTAATAGTCCTCTGCTACCTGCTCCCCTAAAATATAGTTTAATAAGGAATTTTAATTGTTCTCAGAACTTTCATTTTCCTTACTTGTTCTGAATTTTTTCAGAAACATTCCATATAGCTCCTGTTAATTTTGTGGAGCCTCTATGGAAAAAAGTAGAAGAGTTTTATTTAAAATGACAAAAAATGTTAGAAGCATATCTGGGAACAGCTACCTGGAGCCCCTCTTGCGTGAGAGTCCCCGCTGACATCGGTGGGAGATCCCGCTGATGTCATGGGCGGTCCTGCTGATGTCAGTAGATGGTCCTGGTGATGTTGCTCCCGCGACCCAGAGTTTCTCTGTATCAATCCCCAGACCCAGAAAAAATGTGATAGTCGTACAGCTATACTGAATCTAACACTAGGGACTGATTAGGGTTTGAGCAGCAAAAATGGGAAGACTAGATGGGCTCTTATCTGCCATCAAATTCTATGTACTTTAACATAAAAACACAATAGATTTACTTAGAAATGTAGAATTTATATCGTTGCAACTTGTTCATTTTAAAAGAAATACACCTTTAAAAATCTACAACAAAATTGCCTTTTCTAAGCCCATGTAAAGAAAAACATTTTTGTTTGTATCCAGCAAGTTATTAGATAACCCCAGTGTCACTGGCAAGAATAATCAGGTCAAAGAGAAAATGAACTATAAAGTTATCTTATTTCGATAAGTGTGCATGATGTATACAATGCAGTCCTCCAGACGTTCAGGGACAACCTGGTTTCTTTTGCCATTTAGTTGAATGAAGAACTGCTCTTGAAACAGTTTTAGGCCAGCAGAAAGGTTAGCAGAAAATTGCACAAATAAAGGGAATCCCTCAGGAAGCCAAAACATATTTCTCATATTCTTTGGACAAGGTTCAAAAATGTGTGCTCTAAATCCATACAGTGGGGTTTATGAAAGGAAGTGCCTATTAACAGCTAAGTAAGATAATAAGAAATTCCGACTGGCCATCGTACACTTCTGGCAAATGTCTGGTGGGCCGATGCCCGATAATCTCTCCCACCCACTGTCCAGGCTGGTGTATTATTGTAGTCACTTTTGTCTCTATGCTGATATAAAAGTACAGTTTGCAGCTGCATGTTATTTTCAAGTCATCTTAACTCAAACTCGTTCCTCCTCTGTCACCTGGTAAATTCAATGCAACCACAACTATAGTCTAAAGTCTCTCTCATACATTCAACTCTTAGGCCAAGCTCCTATTGATAAGTAAACAAGCTTGTGGCAAATCTGTAAATACTGGAATATCCAATCAGCTAGACACACAAGGAGTCCTATCAGCCTTTAGCACTGCCTCCTTTTCTTTCTCAATGAGGGTAGGGGAGGAGCATTAGACCACACCCACCTACTCCCCACCCACTTCTACCCCTATGCATGGCTAGCCCCACCCCTTAACAAAGCCATTACTCTGCAGAAGGTGTGCTTCTAGGGAGTCAACCCTGAGGTCCCCAGGTAAGCATTGAGGGTCACCTCAAAGACGACATTGAATCATTTATCTACTGCTCATGTCTTCTTAAATTATTTATCAGGCATGTGCAATCGTTATCTTATGTCTGACTTATTGGTATATAAAATTGTCATCATATGTTTTATTTACCCCAGAATATAACCGCATGTTTCAGACACAATAATTAAGATCTAAAACATTTATAAAGTCACAATCTAAATAAATGAATAGAAAATAAATAGAAAATTCTACATGACAGGTTGGGTTGATACTTTCACACATTCCATGCAGAGTTACTTTAACGGTTAAACAAAGTATCTGACAGCATCTTGCGATGATGTTTTCACAAGCTCTGGCATAAATGGTCTTTTTTTTAAAACATGTTTCTTTATTATGGCAAGATTCAGTTTGTTTAATATGTTAAATATGCAGACCACATTATACTGTCTGGAAATAGCCTAAAAAGTGGAACAGGCTCAGCGTGATGACAATAGTTTTTGGACTAACTGCCTGGTTTCACATGTTGCACAGAAATTATCATGGATAACACTATAAGATACAATAAGATCAAAGTAAGCCGCCCACAGCTTTTGGAAGTTACCATAGCAACTTCAAACATCCATTAATTTTTTGTTTGGAAAAAAAGGCAGTTTATGAACCTTTGAATAACACAGACAAAATGATTCTTCTGTGCCTTTGTTTAATTTCTCCTTTGAACTCTGTCAGAAGGCTTGGATGATTTGAGTGGCATAGGAGGCCACCAAAGAGTTAGAGATACCTAATGTTATTTAGTGAAGCATAATAAACATTGTGCAAATATGAAATAAAACACTTTTTTATTTTCACTTTGTTGAGTTTTTTGACATTGGGGTAAATGGCAGGGGTAGTATTTTTTTTCACTGTGAATACCTAAAGATGTACAGCACTGGAAAATATGGTGCTAAAGATGGCGCTATATAAATCAATAATTGTTTATATTGCAAAGAGGACATTTTGGAATAGAATGGGGAAAATATTGATATGGAGGCTTTCTCATGCAAAGTGTTCAACCAGTAGTAGAACAAAAGTTGCCCAGTTAACTGGAGCACCAGTATTATTGAATATGTATCCTGGTCCCTAAAGGCTTTACTCACAAGGCTGGCGCTAACTATAAGCAAGGTAGGTGCCAGCCTAGAGCGCAGACCTACGTGGGGGTGCCTGGTCTGCGGTGGACTGGACTACTGGTCCACCACTGGAGGAGCAGGGCCAGGGGTGGGGAGTCCAGTCAGCTACAGAGGAGGACTGCAGTTGTAGGGACATGAGGCCTCTGTCTCACTGCTCTCTCGCGGTCATATTGTGACATTATATCACGGGGTCACCAGTGAAGCCGGGTGCACCGCCACAGAGCACTGAGATAGAGGCCTCATGTTCCACAGGACTTCAGCAAGGTAAATAATGGGAAGAGATAGTAAGAAAATGGAGCGATATAGATATATGGGAGAGATAATAAAGAGAAGAAAGAAAGGGGAGAGAGATAGAGAGAAGAGGTAATATGAGGAGAAAGGGGAGATATAGCGAGAAGGGAGGGATAAAGAGAAAGAAGATGGATGGGAATAAAGGGGAGAGAAAATGAGATAAGGAAAAGTTGCAGAGATAATAAGAAAGGAGAGAGAGAGTGAGAGACTAAGGGGGAAGATAGGAAAAATGGAATGAGATAATGAAAAGGAGGAGAGATGTGGCAAAGGGGAGAGATAAAGGGAAGACATTAAGAGAAAGGGGAGAAATAATGTGTTTGTATTTTGAAAGTGTGTGTATGTCAGGCAAGTATGTCTATGGGTAAGCAAGTGTGTAGATGCAAAAACAAGTATAAGCCAGGATGTTAATGTTTAGTGACAAGCGTGAATTTGCATGTGTATGTATGTGTTTATGGGCAGCCATGTGTTTTTATGGGCAGGCATTTATAAAAGTAGCGTATATGTGTGTATTTTGACAGTCTATACATTTCTGTTACATTTTTGGGCCTAAAGTGTATAGAATGGATGTGTGTGAGCCAGCCTGAGAGGAGCCCTGAGACAAGGCTTGAGACTCTGAGGAGAGGCCACTGTAGGTGCAATCTGGGTGCTAGGTAATCCTATGGATGCAATCTGGGCAAGCCCTGTGTCTGTGTGTAATCTGGGTGCTGGTATAAATCCTTAAGTGTGTGTTATGGGTGCTGGACAAGTTCTGTGGAGGCAACCTAAGTGCTGGGCAAGTCCTTTAGATGTAACCTGGGTGCTGAGGCATGTCCTGTGTGTGCAAACTGGGTGCTTGGCAAAAACGATATGTTTAATATGGGTGCTGGGCAATTCTGTGGATGCAATCTGGGTGCTGAGCAAGTCCTATGTGTGCAATCTGGGTGCCGGGGAGGGCCTTTGGGGTGCTGGACATGTGATCTATCATTGTAATTTAGGGTTGCTGCGGAGCCCATTGAATCGGTTTGAGAATTTATTACGATTTATTAATATATGCTTAGAATGGCAAGACAAATTATTAATATATTTAGAATTCATTTAGTATACATATATTTTTTCAATATTAGCAAGCTATGTTGCTTACAGAACAAGCGAAGGGTTCTCGACATTGTTTTAAATCCGGCCAAGAATGTGTAGACAATGAAAATAAAACAGGCTTAGCCTATCAAGTTAGATGCTGTTCAGACACGACGTTGATGGCTTGAGACTAATTTGTCTTATTTCTTTTTCCTTTCTAGCACTGGTTGTTGCTCTTGTTAAATGAGCGTAACATGAGAAAATTGCAAAGGGAGAGGATGTTAAACTGCTTGGTGTTATATTAGTAGCCTATTGGGTCTGTCTTAACTCAGATGGGCTTCCAGACTGTGACAAAAGCAGTGCATGATTTAACAAAGACAGACATCGTATCGCCTTACAAGTTTGAGCACTAATGAGTTTTTATTTATTTTTTACTTATTCGACAACAATTTTGTACTTGTAAGGAAATGCTGGTGCTGCTGTCAAAAGTCAGCCATCCTCATAATTACTATAGGTAAATGTTAATGAAACAAAAGACAGCAATGTTTAGTTGAGTCATTCATAATCAGGTGGTAATGTAATCCAAAGTATAGAATATGTATACATTTCCCAGACTGCAAAATGTTGAGTATCACATTTCTTTATGAGATGCATATTTCATATATTCTATAGCTTTTCGTTTAAATGTAATTTTTGCATGATATCCTGACGTAATCTACTTGACGGTGGAATAATCAATATCTCATATCTGTGGGACTGATTGTATAATACACATTTTTCATATATCCCACGGCTTTTTATTTAAATTTCATTTGTGTATGAAATTCTGACGTTTAAGTATACACTTCTTTTTTCTCCATTCTCACTCAAATAATGTTTGTCAAATGACTGCTCACATACATTAATATTACACAGTAGCTCACATAGATACATAATTACATAAAAGGAGTACATTTATGCAAAGTAAATATATATAAATAATATATAATACAAACATATTTAGCAGAATAATACATTATCGTCATCACATGAGAAATCAACTGATTTAACACAGATAAAATGTACATTTCTGCTTCCAATTTTTTAAGAATTACAGAAATAACAGTATTGTTTGAAATCACATTAAAAAAAATAATGTAACACTAGGTAGCATTACAATAAGGCGTAAAACAAACATAAAATATTATATGAGAATTCACATAGTAAATAAATATATGTAGTGTAAATCTATGTAGAACATGCTGCTCATTGGGGAACATATAAATTAAGTAACTTGGATTTTCAGGGGGACCCTATAATTACTATGATTCAGCCCCTAGGATGATCAGTTTTTTTTTATGAAATTCAGGGCTATTTTTTAATTTTCTCCTTTTAAATTAAGTAGGGTTTAGGAGACATTTCAAGAGACCAAAACGTTCTGGGGACAGAGTTCACAATCTGGGGATTGGCCAATTACTCTGGTTACTCTACCCTAGGAGGTCTGATAAACTTATACTGGATGCCCTTGTCAAGGGTATAAATTATAATTCCAAATGCAACTGCAATCATTCATTTCAACTTTACAGTCCATGATACCCCTGCTATAGAAAAATACATATTAAAGTACTTACAGGGTACTTTAACATGCATTATTCAAAATGAAAAAATAAATAAAAGCACTTATCTGGCACAGAATATTTAACCCTGCTGCAGCAGCTGCCCTCCTCCCACAATCAGCCAATCAGTGGCAGGAAAGTGCTCCCGTTGAAATGAATGAGCTGTAGGCGCCGGGAAGGGGCAAATGCATGCGTGGGGGGTCTCCAGAATCACCCAATGAATTTGTAAAATGGACAACATGAACATTTAAAGGGGCAATTGAAAGCTATCATATGCTTTACATCCCATTGGATGGCTGGAGTGTCCCTTTAATGAATAAAAAATAGTTAAGGTTCCTTGGAAACATGAGACAAATAAGCATACGAGTGATACAAAGAATAACGAGGTTAGAGTTATTTCTTTTAAACACACAGATTTCTAAAATATTCTTTTCACAGCTGTGTTTGTTTTTATAAGGTATCGTAGCAACCCAGCATGACAAATGCACTCTGAATGTATTTAGCTATCGACTAACCTTTACAATAGGCGAAGAACAATGCAAATGATTCAATATTTTTGCCCTTCTTTCTGTTTTGCAAGTGTTTACTTTACACAGATCTTAAAATTAGCCGACCCCACTGAAATAATTCATAATAAGTAATACACAAAATGAGCAAGTACATGTTCTCAAGGTACTGCACACTAACCTGTATTTTCTTCAAAATACATTATTTACAGCATAACGCTTGGGTAGCCGCAGATAAACAAATCAAAATACATGGCCGTGTGAATATGCAGGGTATTTGAGGAGGTTTAAGACGTTATCTGCATTTCTAGCACCCTGCAGGCTGCTGTTATATCGGCAAGTCAGTTGATTATAGATTTACTTATAGGTTAGGAGTATAATGATAAGCTTTTACAGGGCCTGGGACATCATCTGGGAACATTTTCAGCAGTATAATAGTTCTTATACACCACTTACACACCTCATATACACAAAAGGTATGTACACACATCACATATTACATATACACAGAGGTACATATACCAGAGGATGGTTTACTACATCTCATCCTTCAGATGCGTGTACCTGATAGAAATCCATAGGGACTCAAAACTTGAGGGGATAATCTTAAACTTGTTTAGGTTCGGTTCCAGGTAGCATCAGCTCCTTGTACCCCACACAGATGGTTGAGTGTCCAGCTCAAGCCCTCACGGTTCTTCAAACCCATTTAGTAAGAATGTAGCACGGTTCTCTCAACATGATGTATTGGACTGTCTCTGTCCTACCAATATTATCAAATCTTCAACATCAATTCCCCTCTCCAAAGACATGCTAACAAACCAGCTATTGCCTTTGCTTGCATCAAAACTTTATTAACAAATGTTTGTTACCAAAATTTGTTAACAAAGTTATTTTATTTTTCTATCAAATGTGGAAGGTAACAATTAAGTGTTGATGCAAATAAAATGTTTGTGTTGTTACAGTCCATGTAACATTATCTCAATGTGTTATTATTTATACTATACTGATTTACAACCTTTGGAAAAAAAACTTTACTTATGTTGTATATATAGATAAATACATTAATTGAATGATACATAATGATAAATATGACTGCCCTTTGAGGCGAAATTTGCAGTAGATTTACAGAGGGATTGTCTGACGTCATCCAAATAAATGCGGTTAGCAATATCTTGGAACGGTAGAACTTGGTGAGCATAATGTGTTTCCACATGCTTCCTAACAGTGTATGTCAACATTACATGTCTTTGTAAAGCATTATGTATACCTCATTGCCATATATATATAATTCTATTCTAAAGTAAGTCTATGAGGGACGCATTCACAATGAACATCTTCTAGTCACATACATCTTATCTGAGGATCTCCACTTTAAGCAACCCAACTCAAAAGGTCCCTATATCTTTAGGACAGATGACCTTTATAGATATTGCGCCGATTAAAACAGCTTAAAGTTTGATGATGTGATATTTTTCTTACGCAAACCTAAATGGTATGATCTATCTAATACCGATCTTAAGAATTCAGAATACCTCTAAGCCTTTAAGTATTAATACTTCTAATGTTATCATTGCAGATGGTGCAGGTTTCTCCTATCACTTATCGTATTATTGTCATGTGCTTCATAACAGTGCTGCTGATGTCAATCAATTAAACTATGTGTACAAATAATTTCAAACCAATCTAGAAAATAGCCCAACTTTTTTTATTTAAATGTGTAAATATAAGACATTTCCAGATGCTGTTTTTGTTGGCAGCAGCTTTTATTTCATAATTTAAAAGAATACAGATAAGCTAAATAATAAAACATGTGAGGAGTGAATTTTCCCCTTCAAGGTTTTCCAAAATGTTAAAAAAAAATAGTTTTTTTTTAATAATGATTTAAGGCGGGTTGGGGTTGAAACTATCTTCAAAAATTGCCATTACCCATTAAATGTTTTTGAAATTTTACATAACCGATTAAAGAATATCCTTATGACACTATATAAGTACAAAACATGTTTACCAACTGTTATAAATGTAATCATTCTTATGGCAAAAGGGAAATCCCTGATCAGAATGTGAAATTCTGAAAACTGCCTGCAGAATGCCAATAATCTCTAGAAATATACAGACGGCAAGAAGTCCCACTTTTCGCATGTCTGGTCTTAAGGGATACCAGAGGCGTACCATATCCGGCTTCTGCCACCACAAGGGTATGGGGTCCATAGGTATTGTGAATAGGGGCCTAGGGCTCAGATGAGGGTGGCTCAGGTGGACGCCAGCCCTTCTCAGCTTCATGCACAGAAAAGACATCATTGTGTATGTACATGTGTGCAAGTGTATATGTATGTGAGAGTACATATATGTACAGAGAAGAATGTTTGTGTGCATAAATCATTAGAACCTATGGAAAACGTAAAGAAAAAAACCAGGTGTGAAACAATGTTGTAAAGTAAGAATTCAAAACTATATATACATATACTGTATGTGTGTATATATATATATATATATATATATATATATATTTGGGGAAAAATAAGTAATTACATTTAAAAAAAAACAGAGAATTACTTTGCACCTGATGCTACCCTCGGAACAGCCCTGTTTGTATCATTTCTCGCCCGGAAAATTCACTTATGCTTATTTTAAAGTCAGATGCATTGGGGATCAGCAATGTTCTCTGCTTTTTATGTTTTGTGGTAATAAAAAATATATATATAACTTAAACAAACACTTAAAAAACCTGTTAGATATAAATAAGTGTAATGGTGATGTTTCTAAATGTAGAGTCACTTTGTCACCGCGGTGGCACTTTCTGACCTCGGGCTGCCTGATTATTCTGCCGTACTCATGAAAAGATGTTCAATGATTGTCTAAACATTCACCATTTACAAGACTTTCTTACGGTTCTATGTTAAATAGACCTTTTTAGTGGCGCTACTTAGCTGAACCAAGCAATCACACAGCCAGAGATACGCATGGAAAGGTTATAATATGTACAGGCATGTTTAAAATATCTCATTACGCACAGCATGTCACAGATTGTGAGTTATTTAGGGAGTTCACATGCAGGACTAGAAACAGCAGATGTACCATAAGCAGGAATGTTATAATTGTCTTGTATATGCGCTGAAACCCTCTTACGTGCATAAAATTGTTCTGTTATTATATGCCAAATAAAATGTGTTTTTGGCGAACATTTAGTTCCAATAAAACGTAGAACAACCTTTTTCAGTATAAGAAAACAGGTCCATCCTGCATGATTATGACATTATAATATAATGTTTTAAGCAAAGAGTTTTTTTGCAGAATATTCCACGATATCTACTGAAAAAGAATGAATACCCAGTAAAAAATAAAAAAAAAAAAAAAAAAAAAAGCATGATTTATATAAATACCATGGTATGGTATTCGATCATTTAAAATCTCTGAGCATAAAATGAAGTTTATCCATAAAGATTGTCAAAAATGGGACAAATCAAATAATATTTCCAATAATATGCCAAATAATCATATTTTCTACTTTCATTTTGACTCATATTCTGCTGTTCTACTGGTGGTGTTGTGGGTTGTGTCCATATCTCCTCACTACTAAATTGTGACCTTGATGTCTAAGATTATTTAAGTAGCTGAATGCCAAGAGTTAACTTTATACAAGAAACATATCTTACCTAATTCAGACTTCAGAATTACATCATTTTCTGAGAGCTCTCCATTGAATCACATTCAATCCTTGATGATTGCTCCATTATCCCATGCTGCTAATTTTACTACGGTTTCCTGGGCAACCAGGTAGAATCACAAAGAAATTAAAAAGTACCAGTAGACAGAAAAAAATCATAGTATGGCAGTTATTTGCATAGTTAGTATATTCATGTTATGTAAGTAGTACTTTTATTGTAATCTAAGGTTTTACTAGAAAATATGATTATTGGCATTGGCTTAAAAACACAAAATAGCCATTTGTTTCTTATGTTTTTTACTATGAAAGGAAATCTTTGTGATGCATATCCCCAGTTATCTTTCTAAAGAACATTGCAGACACTTTCAAGAAATTGTCACATTCAGCAACGAGGGATCAAGACCCAAGTTTTTCATCAGACAGTAAACTCCATAAATCATAGCAGGTCTGTGCCTCAATGAGATGTACGATGCAACAGTTTGAGAAGCCAAAGTTTGACACATATTTAGCACAAAAGTGGCTCATTGTTCCAAGGATGATAGTATGTCATTTTGAAAACTACCTGTTACAATCTGGTTTGCCCAATCTGTAAATATTTTTGATGTTATTATACCAGTAATGCATACATAATTCGAGGATTATTGGCCGGCGATTTCTGAAAATAGTTTATTTAGAAGGGTTTATTGTTTATGGTAAAACTGCATGGCAGGCAAGCCTCCATTTAATATTCTATAAGTCAAAATATGCAGGTATGATAGAGGACTTTATCTTGTGATCTTAAAACTTCCTAATTCTTTCATATATTTTGAATTAGAATCAGTCATAATTAGAAAGGTAAGTAAAGAGTTACACTTAAGAGAGCCATTGGTGATTAGATGCCTGAATTATTAGTTTTAGATGTTAGGTATTTAATTATCATGAGACCTACTATCCCGCTAACGTTGGATTAATCAACAATTATGTGATGATTCTCTATAAACTTCCATTGCTGGCTGCTTAAGGACAGTACATGGGAGTTGTTTTAATGGATGTAGAACACAATTATATAACCAGGGATAGATCATTTCCTAGTGTCAGATAGAAAATACATCCTTAAATATTAATGTAATTCATTTATAGCATTCTGAACACAATACTGTTCATTTGTCTTCTGGATATTATGTTTGAGGTCCATCAAATGTTTTCACTTGGTTTCTACTTGGTAGGGAAATCCTCTGTTCTAGGTGCTCTCATTTTTATGGCTTTCGCCTATTAAGATTCCTTTAGCAGCAGTCAGAAGAAATGTGACGTTATTTCATGTATCCCATACAAAAGATTCTTTAAAAATGGATGCATGTACACCAAGTCCAATGTCCTGGGAGTTCCAGGTGTTTAATGATACCTACACTGGGTCCCCATTATATGGGGAATGCTAAGATCTCTGTCCACCATCCCAGTAGTTCATTGACAAGCAGTGGAGCAGACCTTTTGTTAAAAGAGTTCTGGTAATCCCGTTATTTAACACTCATTTATATAAGCTCATACCCTATAGACTTCAGTTATTTACGCTTAATAAAATGTCAGCAGGAATCATAATTGGAATCCTAGTAAGGTACTTTTTTAATGAAAATGCACTTGTGTGTGGATCAACATTTCAAAGTTATCCCAATATTTATGCATGCCGTTCTTTGTTCAGCATTCCATTTTGTTTCTGGGTTTTTGTTGACTGGTTTACACTGTTCTAGACTGTATTTGACACCTATGCCAAACTGCCATGTGATGTAGAAATTAGTCAAAGCTGTAGCAGCTGCTAAAAAGCCACATCATTCACTAAATGAGCAGCTATACGTTTTTCAATTTGTGGCTTATAGCAATATATCTATATCTATGCCTCGTGTATATATATGATTTGGGTCTATACAGTATACAACCTGTTACTTGGCATGGGAAGAATTGTGAAGAGAAGGAAGTTGGCTAAAAGGTCCAGAGCCTAGTGTCCACCAATATGTTTAATTGTACGGTTACAGGGCTTCAATGAAAAGTTTCTCCCGCTTCTGATTCAACATTAAAAAATTAAAAAACGTGATTAAGAATATTGACAAATGGTTAACAGTTACCATATTCACCTATCTGGTACAATAGGTTAAATCAGTTATTCTTTGTTTAATGCAAATTATTAAATGCCTAAATGCCCTATACAGTATGACTCAGTATCCAGAGCCTATTCCATCAGTCATCCACCTTGCCCTATATATCCTATACCCTTACATCACCCCTCAGCCTGTCAATCTATTGCTCCAGAGCATAACCACTTATTATATGTTGTAACTGTTCAGCTGATTACAATTACAGATGTCATAGGGAACACTCCTAGAACACCGCAAAGGGCAATTATTTGATTTTCTTTTTCATCTAAATACATTTTTTGCATCATTCCATAAGAATAAAAGGCAATTTACTGTACATGTAACCAAGGAATACATGACCAATACAAAAAAATGTACTAGTTAAGAATAATGATGGGAGCTTCAGGCCATCAACAGATGGTATGTTGACCGTTATACCGGATTCAATATTTTCTCTATAGTTCAGTAGAGCAATATAATTACGGAATGCTACCCGACTTCGGGAGGTAAGAAATAGAACTGGTCGGTACAGCTGTGAATACATTATCTTGTAGGTGATTTTACGTAGAAGATCCAAATGTATTTTAAATGGCCCGTGACTAAACCTTCATATTGGTCTCAGGTATATCCTACCTTAATTTTGCAGACAGCTGAATAGCCTTAGAACAGTCTATGATTTCCCCAAACTTCTTTAGTTAGTATATGTTTATAAAAATAATTAAACATGCCCTGCTGGTTATTCTTACATCTTTGAGCCATTGTTGATATTGAATTGATCTTTTTTGAGGTCACTGCCATAAATTCAGTCTACATTATTTTGCTTGGGTGCATTATTTTCAATATTATGCATAAAAATGATATTCCGCCTTTTCTTTATTTCCCCTTTTTGAGAGGTAATATATAAACGTATGTGAGTACCAGCATGCCAAAACCAGAAATGAAAGAAACATCTCAAATGCCTAATCGGGGTCAAAGTTATGAAATGTTGTGCAGTTACCATGGCGACCAACTGAATTGTCCTGCTAATTGCTCAACATTGGCCACTTTTCACCAGAGCTGCCATTTATAAGGATGTTTCCAATACACACCAAATACACCAAATACGATATATTAAGAAAAAGTGTTTTTACTACATAACAAATTCTTCTGTTGCGAATGAAAGCATTGAAAAGTCTCAATACCTGCGCTATACCTGCGCTATCTCTAAGCACATATCCACAAAAGCCTTATCAATTTATCTCAATTTTATATATATGACAAACTATAAGGTTTATAGTCTAGAAAAATGGGGAAAGGTACGGTGACTACACCAGGGGTCAGACTCTGCTTAATTGCTCATTGTTCCTTTTTCACAGTGCGTTTTACTCATTGTTAGCAGATAGCTAAACCCGAAATAAAGTACAATACAAATGAAAGAACATAATTCCGCGTGAAACGCTTGCCATAGTGGAATGAGAATTCTGCTGTGTGACATTTTATGCTGCTAAAAATGGTTTTGGCTTTTCCTTAGAGAACAATTCACACTAAATATCTCCCTTGCTTATTCAGTCCTATCCCTGAATGGTAAGCGGTTAGGCTGGGGAGGAAAGCATTCATCAAAATGTCTAAAAGGTACAGTTTCCCAAGGGAGAAGATAAACAATATGAAAAGGAAATCAATGACTCTATTTTAATGGCTGCAGAGAAAATGAGAAAAATATCCTGTTAAAAAAATAATTAAATCAACTATAGCTTATTATTATTAAAACCTTGTTATATACTGGTGAACTGTTTATTTCTGTTAATGGTAGACCTAACATCCAGAACATCCTCCAAGCGTATCGTGTATATAACCAGAACACAATGTACACAGTAACAAGTAAACAAGAGTATTAATGGCATATTTTCTCACTGCTGTAATAAGTGATCGTAATGTGGGGCATAGTAGCACAAGCCTTGGGTTAAAAGTATGTGCACTGTATATATATATATATATATATATATATATATATATAAACAGCCTTTATTTATCACTACCTAATGACATCATGTCAAGTAATACTTTGTTACCAAACATTTTTCACAAGATTTCCTACAGTCTGCATACATCATTTTACACGCTTGCATAACTGCATAGATATATGCGCTTATAAAGGCATCTGTACATTCAGCACACGGTATTCGTGATGCTTCTAGAATCGCGGAAAAGTCAAATTTTATAGATCTCAACCTGTTTTTTTTGTTTCCATCTGCTATCATGTGGCTGAGATTTGCATAATGAATCAGAACACAGAGAAGTTAAAAATATGTCTTCACACTGGAGCTGACACGATCTGAATGTTGAGATGATAAAAAAATGGGCTTTTGTCCCAAGCTGTCAACCTGCCCAGTGCCCACACACATCTTTCTTTCTCTCCCCATCTCATATATTTTACTCTTGCCTTTTTTTACTCATCCATCAGCTTCTCAACTATTGATGCAAAATCGAATCTATCTATCTATTTATCTATCTATATCTCTCCTATCGTCTCTCTCTTGTTTTTCTCATGATAAATCACAAAACAACAGAACAGCAGCCTAGAAAATGGGAACTGCCCCCGAGAACTGCCCCCCCCCATCATGACCCAATGTACTGATACAAACAAACTATCCATTTTCCTCCAAAAAATCTCATCTTTTATTCATAAACATAGGGAAGAATATTGTGTAGACTAGAGGTTTAACCCTGTGTAAAGAAAAGATGAAGTCATTAGCCGTTGGAAGATGTCTTTAAGACAAATGAGTTTAACCTAAATACCTGCACACCATGCAGGTGTATATTATACTTCCTAACACAAATACAAATGCTGCAGAGCACAGAAGAGGCTTTCATGTGGCGGATGAGTGAGGTACTGTATTGTTTATACCACAGTAAGGTTATAATTGATGGAATAACTTCATAATCTAAGGGAGGTAGTGTACAAGGACACCTGACCCATCTATACCGTCTTCACTTGACACTGTAACTGTAATAGCCGAAGTAAACAAATGCAGGTGACATTTCTTAGATTACCACCTAATCGTGATAAAAGAGAACATGATCTTTATCTGAGAAACACTGGTGTTCTTGATGAGTTCCCTTGGGATCATAAAGAGTTAAGAGAGGAAATATCGCTTCTGGTGGCAATACAGGGCTTGAGGTGCAGAGAATGCAGATAGGGGACACTTTAGGACATTTCTGAAGACGACGAGAGGTTACATGCTTAATGATGACCTACCTTGACATATTTTCCCTCTGCGGTCTATGAGCTTTCTCCAGACCGAGTTTGGTGAAAATTCCAACAAGGACCATGACAGCTACTACTCCACATATGATATAGACAATCAGGTTAGCTTTATCCCTATTGGGATCAAGCAGAGGATCATCAATCTTTGGGGGAGTCTTTCCAGGAGCTAGCCAGTTCGGTCTGTCGTAGTTAGTGCATATACTCTGGTCCAGTTTGGCTTGTTTGAACTTACAGCAGTATCTGAAGCCACAAGTACCACAGCAGTAGAGAAATTCCCCGGAGCTGCAATTAAAGGGAGGGTCCCATTGCCCCATAACATCAAAATATCCTCTGCAACCCTCAGCAGTCTGAGGGGGCTCCGACGACCCTAAATCTCCATGGTTTGAAAGGTTTACATCGGATACCACCACAGTGCTTCCAAAGTGCTGACCACCTTTGCTCTGTGCCCAACAGAGCAAAGTAAAGAGATCTACTAAGAAGTAATAAAGAATCGCCTTAAGACCTTTCATGATAAGTAACTATCTTCCTTTATAGTGATTTGGAAGATCCAAAGTTGTAAGAGACAACCATGAGGAGAACACAGAGGACCTTAGCCCATCAATCAAGGTCCATCGTCATCAATAGTACAACTGGGCATTGCAGTCCTCACCTTGAAGGGAGGTGTGATGATAACCCTCTTCTTCCCCACAGTTCTCTTTTTGCGGTGATCTCTCTGTGTCTGTGTTCAGCTCTTGCTATTCAGCACTTGTGGAATCGAGGAAAGCAGAGGGGAATCTGGATTGTTTAGAGTAGTGTAAAGAGAGAGAAAAAGAGAGAGAGGGAGGTGGAGGGGGTAGGCAAGAAGAGGAGGAGGGAGAGGGAGGGATGAGGGAGGGGTGGCAATGGGTCATGAGTATTTGAGGGAGTGATTCCAACAGATGAAGGGGGTGTGTGATTTAACCTTACAAACGCTAGGGGATTTTGTGCATAGCTTTCTGACACTTAAAAGGTTAAATGTGAACCAAGTGAGCAGTAAGGATTCCCATCCTTCCCCTTGTATATGACGCTGTGCACTCTCAGTAGCCAAAAACAAGATCAAGCACTCTCATAATCCAAAAGTTTCCCTGTTTCTTACCGAGGAACTAAATTATACCGATCTTCATTGCAGGAAGAAAGAAAATGTATATCTGTGTAAATCGTTTTAGATATAATCTAATCCACAACACATACAAACAAATGAACTCGCACACGAGTGTTCTTCCAATGTATTCCCATACCTCCTGCATCTACGGCATGTTAAATACGATTTAATCAGTCTCTTCGTATACCAGTATATATAGCACGTATCTGTCTGTAGGTGTGTGCCATATATATAGAAATAGCATATACATCGCATATTACTATCTATTCTGACCGCACAACACATGTGCTTCCATAATAGTGTCCAAAGAGGGATTTCAATTACAGGAGAGACTCCGTGGGTTTAAAAGTAATGCAGCGCCACTGGTTTAGCTTCACTGTAAGCAAAACAGTCAGGTGAGGAGTGGATACGACTAACTTTGGAGTATTTTTATGTAGGGGGCTAAGCAATGCATGGCAGTATTGTGTGGCTGAATCCTGAATATCTATACACGAGATAAGTGTTTTCAATAGTATGTATACAATTTGCAGTATGTGTTTACCGGGAATGCACTGATTCCCTCCTTTGTTGTGCATAGATAGATAGATAGGTATATAGATATAGACAGATAGATAGATAGATAGATAGATAGATCATAGACAGATAGATAGATAGATAGATAGATAGATAGATAGATAGATAGATAGATAGATAGAAAGATAGGTATATAGATATAGACAGAGAGATAGATAGATAGATAGATAGATCATAGACAGATAGATAGATAGATAGATAGATAGATAGATAGATAGATAGATAGATAGATAGATAGATAGAAAGATAGGTATATAGATATAGACAGATAGATAGATAGATAGATAGATAGATAGATAGATAGATAGATAGATAGATAGAAAGATAGGTATATAGATATAGACAGATAGATAGATAGATAGATAGATAGATAGATAGATAGATAGATAGATAGATAGATAGATCATAGACAGATAGATAGATAGATAGATAGATAGATAGATAGATCATAGATAGATAGATGGACAGATAGATAGATAGATAGATAGATAGATAGATAGATAGATATGCACCATTAAGAGGCTGATTAAATTATAATGCAGGTGCTGTGGAAATACATTTTCTAACGCAAGAAACCTTTGGTTTATGAGCATATGCTGAGCTTGTGTTGGACACCATTATATATATATACATAGTAGGACAGGAGCCCTTGCTGTTCATTCCGTTCATATTTAACAT
The DNA here is from genome assembly GCF_027358695.1 of Spea bombifrons. Taxonomy (NCBI): domain Eukaryota; kingdom Metazoa; phylum Chordata; class Amphibia; order Anura; family Pelobatidae; genus Spea; species Spea bombifrons. The sequence goes on from NC_071093.1 coordinate 35,707,598, forward strand.
TTATTTAGCATTATGAGCGGATGTAAATCACTGCAATCGATCCACTGATAATGGCAAGGTTAAGTCACGCACCCCTACAGCTTCTGGAGGATCTCCTTCCGATACTCATGACCCATTTCCATCCTTCCACTACCACTACTCCTTCCTGCTCTTCTTTCCTACCCCCCTTCTCTTCTCCCTCTCCCTTTCTTCTTTCTCTCGCTTTGTACCACTCTAAATAATCCACACTCCTTTCTGCTCTCCTTGATTCCACAAGTGCTGAAACGCACACGGGGAAAAAAAAGCTGCAGGAAGAGAAGGTGTGGGGCAGAAGAGGGTTTATCATCACACCTCCCATTTAGGTGAGGACAACACTAACCAGCCGCAGTGTTTTGTATCTGCGTGAAGCTCTTGGTGTTTTGTGTCTGTATGCAGTTCTTAGCTTTCAGCACCATGGAGAGAGAGAACAACAGACAAAGAACAGTGGCCATGGAAAAGGTGCCAATGGCTTATGAGTCTTCGAAGGAATGTAATGAAAGACAAAGGGTTGATTTCACCCTGTGTTTGTATGCAACGTGTGAACTTTCCAACTCAAAGGAATACGTCTGAACCAAGTGAGCAGTGAGAGTTTCTAGCCTTTCTGCTATATGTGAGGATGTATACTCACATAATGCAAACACATGCTCAAGACATATGAAACATTTCTCTATTTATTAATACCTATGGAAATATGCATTAACATTGTATTATACAACTTTTTTAATGATTATCTTAGTAGCCCCTGTAAAAACACATAGAGATGTGTCTCGACTGTGCTCGACTTGGCATTGCCTGGCTTAGTAAGAAAAGGGTTACGCAAGCTTTTAGGGAAAGACATGGCTTTTACAAAGACAAAGTAAAATGAAATATATATATATATATATATATATATGTAAGCTTGCAAGCAGGGTACTTACCTAATGTATCAGTTCATCTTATTCAGTTCTAATTCTGCCATACCTTTCTAAATGTATGTTTTATTGGCCCTAAGTATAAGCTAGCATATATATATATATATATATATATATATATATAAAACATTGAAAAAAAAGTGCAGGTGCCAGTATCAAATTGGATCAGGTGTGTGGTTTAGTGACCATCTGAAAGAGGGAAATGGTTTGAAGAGGCTATGGGTAGAGAGTGAGGGACAAACAAAATCCAGTGAGGACAAAAATATCTCACAGATACATGTGATTCACCAGCGAATGTTTCATCATTTCTAAATATATCATGAAGAATGGTGGAAAATCTGTTCAAGGAAAGGCTGGGGGCTGGGGGATATCTTCTATTTATCTTAAGTGTTATAAAAAATGGACAATCTGTGTTTTTTCCTTTTTTTCAGATGTCACAAAACTCAAGCTGTGCTGTTTGTATACTCGTCAAACACCTTGTGATGGTGACACATCCTCCCTATCTATATGTACAGTAAGGATAGGTTAATAAGCTAGGACATTTTGTGATATTGATTAAGGATGGCAAATTGCCAAATTTCACCCTGTTCTGGAATAGAACTCCCATTACTTTCAGACATCTGGCTGATAAAATAATAGTATAATGATACTTTTTGATTAGTTATTTAACTATACCTGAACATGATGGTCACTTTGGGACTATAAAGAGGTGTATAAGAGAGCCTGTAGCATACCTCTAAACAATCAAACTTTCCTGGTGCCCTGGGTAGCTGCCACACTGTTTCACTTTTGTGGGCAGTGGGGATCGTGGGTCAGACGGGGAGACTATATGACCTTTCCTGACCAGCTCAGGAAGCTGTAAAATCATCAGAGGTCTTTGCTACTGTCTATGCGACTTCCCTTCCAGCTCCTCTCGACCCACTGCAGGTATGGTGGGCGAGTGACAGAGCTTCAGAACCTATCCACTCCTGGTGGTGGCGCTGCATGCTTATGGTGCCAGCTCCTGCCAGTCCCTTTTCCAAATTACACACCTGAAATGTTGGGGGTATGTGGTAGCTGCTGCAGAACATCTTGAGACACGCACATGAAAGTATCTTTTTTTAGGTGAACCTGCATGAGAAGATAGATGGATAGAGAGACAGATAGACAGATATGCAATTAGTGAGTTGCGGGAGAGTTGCTTGAGATGAAAAGTGTTAGCTCATTGCATTGGTATAAGAAGGGCCAGTGAGTTTCTCTTGTAAAAAAGCAGAAAAGCAAATGTTGTGGTCTAAGGCCAGAAGCCACTAAATTATGTTCTTGTGGCCACAAGCTGGATACGTCTGGCCACATGCTATGCTCTTACACTCTAGCAGCAAACTCTACACTCTAGCAGCAAATAGTTGCGCATATTGAGCCTGCGGCCGCACACTGAATGAGGTAAGCATTGGCTACCTTGACCATCTACGCATTGGCCATTTGCCCGGTATGCTAGATGGTCATTCTGGGCCTGGTTAATATAAATTATTAATTCCACCACACCTCACTTACTTACATACCCAGAAACCTGACAGGAAATGCTCCACTGGATGCCTCCCCCTTTTGCTGCATATAGAGATGGAAGGGTAGCAGACCCGGGCAGGAGGGGACTGGGTTACTTGCACCAAGGGGCAGAAATAGCCACAGCTGGGCAGGGTGAGGGCAGCAAGTGGAACTAAATAGAGTGGACAAAGCTAGACAACACTCCTCTCATCTAGAGATCAATGGCTGACTCATAGGCCCATTAATCAAACGTGATACTCTGATCCTGTAGGGCAAACCGAGGTATGCATACAATTTCCCAGGTATGCCAACATTTTCAACTTTAGTGAATTAACCCTAAAGATATCACTCTCATATCACAGTAAAATGCACTCCCTAATTGAATGGGTACATATAGTACAGTTTAGGATTAAATAGTGCCACAAAATGGCCCCTCACCAACCAGTTTTAGAGATTTGTATGTAACCAATTGGGGTGATGAGTCACAGAATTGGCAAAAAGGTTTCTAATGGGGGTTAATATCCTGTTGGATGCACGTGGAGGTTTTACTTAAAAAAATGATTCTGACAAACCACTTGAAAAGTGGTCTTGTCACTATAGCAACCAATGGATTAGTAAAACTACAAGGAATATTTCATTAGTTGCTATGGAGATAAGACCCTTTTTACACAACATGGCATTTTATAGATAACAAATATTTGAAAAGTGGAACATTGATTTTAAGGAAATATAGAAGTATAGACAGAAAATTACATAGAAAGAAGGAAATTATTAAAACCAGAAAATTAGTAGTTCAAGAGCAAGGGTTAAGTCTACAGCTCTTCTGTAACACTGACTGCCAAGATGTTCATCCAGGAATAAGCGCACTTCTTAAGGAGGGTAGTTTCTAAGGGAGGATAAATTGAGCAGTTGCTTTGAGGACCAGCTGCTCCATTGACCAAATCATTCCCTGTGATCATGTGTTTGTACTCTATGAAATTACCAGCTACCAAATATGAGCCTTTTGTTCACAATACAACCTAGTTTCCCCAAAAGTATCTCCTTAACGTATAAAGCAAACTGTGGAATTAACTAGGGGCAGCAAATGTGCATCCTGCTTCTATAAAACATGGCGCGGTGTTCTCAGCTTGCCCCCCTTGCCATTTCTTCCCTGCTTCCATCTTTCCACTGCCGCACTAGACAGAGGTTAGACAGGGCAGGCGTCTGCTTTGAATATCACTAACCCCTCTTCAATCCTGTCAATGGAGGGGGGGTTACAGAGGTCAGGAGGACAGGGACAGCAGCCTGAAGAAGGAGGGAGGAACAGACAGAGGAGCTCCAAGGACTCTAGTAAAGGCGGATAGAATTAACTCAGTGAGAGCCAGAGTATCATGCGTTGTAAGATCATGGCTTTGGAGTAATTCAGCTATTATTATTAGGTTTTATTAACAGGGTGCCAACGTATTCTGCAGTGTTGTACAATGGATTAAACAGACAAAAACAGAGACCGAAAGAGTTATCTCATACTCTATCACATGTCCTATTTTCCACATTGTATCTAGGATAATATACAATATTATCATCTTTTTGGAGGGGGTACTAACTATTTAAGACTTTGCCTTGATGGACTAATAGCCTGTAAATACCCCCTGTTGAATACTTATAGGATTTGCAACCTTAGGTCTTACCCAGGGTAGTTTCCTAGCAAAGACTCTGCCATGCATCCTCTGAAGAATGTCCGGGGCAAGAATGCTAGAGGCAGTACCAGGTAGCCACAGACTTCCATGGTGCCAGTGGACCAGCAACAGGGGAGATCTGTGATCTACCCAACCAGCCACCTGAGCAAGCAGCACAGCAGGGAGACAATTGCCCAGTACGGTGATCTGCCCCAGATTTTGTGACAGACCATCAAACATCGTGCCTTGGCCTAGGCTGAATGTAAAAATGTAAAAGATTTGTAAGCGCTATTGAATCTGTGAACCCAGAGCCACTTTATTATTATTAATATTAATTAATAAAATATGGGTAGGAAGGGGTCAGAAGTGCATATTAAATATCCACATGCCTATAAGAAAGAATGCAAAAAAAATGCAATGTGTTTACTCCCCAAATATTGTGACATAAAAGCAGCATATTAAGAATGTGTCAACCGTCAACCAAGGAGCCACAATTCCCATGGGATGATCTTCCAGGGTATAAATGATTATGCATTGTTGTGTAAATCAAATTTTTAACACAAAAGGAAATCAAAGAAGACGCATTGTTTCAAAACATTAGCAATTTCTCATCGGATGAACCTATTGGGAGTTATATCTAAAAAGCACTTATGGTTTAACCCCTTAAGGACAATGGGCAGTCCCTAAACCCATTGAAAGCAATCCATTTTGAGCCCGTACATGTACGGGCTTTGTCATTAAGGGGTTAATGTTGTAACGTGTTGCAACTGTTACTGCAGGTTCCTTCACTTTCGCCACCAAAATAACTTTTTAAACGTAGTCTCCATTGTTACATAGTTTGTAGTAGCCAATTCAGACATTGTATGAAAGAAAGTTGACCTGATATAATAATGTGATATGAAGGGTCAATCCTGCAGAACTTACGCAATAAAAAGAGTTGAATATATTGTTGATATTACTTATATTGATATTTGTTAATAGTATTAGTACTGTTATTACTACAGCCTGTGTAGTTCCAGCTTGTTTTAATTGTTACCAAGTTCCCAATTTTTTGAAGTTTCTAGAATCATATAAAAAATATTGACAGGAATTAAATAAAAGTACGTTTTTATTCTCACAAATATAGAATTTAAATAATTTATTTGGGGCATAGAGTTCATCATGTGCTATCTCAGGCTGCCACCTGTTCAAGCGCATATGATTTGGATAGCTATAATAGAATTTGAGAGATAAAAAGTATATTGCAACAAATGTGCAAAATATATGTACCACACGTTATTTCACAGTAGGCATCTTCTAAAAAAAGTATGTATTTTTTTGGAAGATACCCGGGCAAACATAGTGAAGAGGGGGAAGGAATTAAGTTGTCTCACAAGGCTAATGAAATTCATTACTTGGAACTTTTTTTTATTTATCACGAGTACTTTGATTAAAGAGAGATGTCATCGGCTGCAGTGGTGTGCTTCAATCCTTATACCATTTTTATTGTTAGAAACAGATATACAAACCAAAGTAATTGCTTTGAAGTAACGTGTCTGATGATGAAATAATGTGCCACATGTTTGATGACCCATCCACCTGGTTCTCTAGCATTATTGAGCAATCAGGTAATTCCTACATTTTCTGCATAGTAATAGTTGCTCTAGAAGGCTGTCAAAAAACATGTGTTGAACACTAATAATCAGATTCCAACTAGTATCTCTTCCTTCTCGCTTGTTATCTGTTGATTGCCTTCGGGAAGTAGCTTGTTTCCTGCACCGGCTTATTGGCTTCAAAACCTACGTGAAGAGAAACATCAAAAAATGCCATTTGTAGAAGTTCATAGTTCACATCAAGGAAACAGATGTAGAGTCTGTAATATTGGTTGCAGACCCTAAACTATCCAAAACTGTTTGATAGCAGAATACATGCATTTGGATAAATTATTAGGGTAAGGCATTCCACATAATATGTGAGATTAAAAATTATATGAATTAAGAGTAAATTGTTAAACATGTAATATGTGAAACTTTTGTCACTAAGGTTCCAAAAATAAGCAAGACGTAGACATGCTTTCTAAAAGCTTAATCTTTTTGAGGAATACATGATCTGTGGGAGATGTAAAAGTCAAGAAAGTAATGTTGAAAAAAGAAACTTGTTACATGGGTATGGAGTGGGACAGGATTTTTTATAACTCCGCTCTATAGATGACATTAACTAATTCATATTTTTATTCAAAATTGGTCCCAGAGGAGACAATGCCCTTGTAGTCATATAAATGATAGTACATCAGGGTGGACATGTTATATGACCAAAAGTATCTGGACACTTGACCATTACATCTATATAACCTTGTTGGACATCCTATTCCAAAGCCATGGGCATTCATATAGACTCCAACCCTCTGTGACTATAACAGCCTTTACTCTTTTGAGAAGGCTTTCCACAAAGTGGTGGAAATTTGTGCCAATTCAGCCAAAAAAGCATCTGTGAGGTCAGGCACTGATGTAGGACGAGAAGGTCTGGTTCACAATAGACATTCTAATTAATTCCAAAGGAGTTCAAAGGGGTTAAGGTTAGGCCTCTGAGCAGGCCACTCAAGTTCCCCTTCCACAGACTGGTGCCACAAAGTTGGAAGCATACTATTGTCTAAAATGTCTCTGTATGCTGTAGCATTAACATTGCCCTTCACTGGAAGTGACGGGCTCAAACCCTGGAAAAAACAGCCCCAGACCATTATCCCTCCTCCACAGAACTTTACAGCAGGCACTATGCATTCCGGTAGGTAGTGTTTTCCTAGCATCTGCCAAACCCAGATTCGTCCATCAGACTTCCAGTGAAGAGTGATTCATGACTCCAGAGAACGTTTCCACTGCTCCAGAATCAAGTGGTGCTGTGCTTTACACCACTCCAGCATATGCTTTGTCTCGCACTTAGTGATCTTAGGCTTGTGTGCAGCTGCTCGACCATAGAAACTCATTTAATGAGTCTCCCGATGCACGGTGCTTGGGCTGAAATTGCTTCCGGAAGCATCTTGAAACTCTAGTCAGTGATTCTACAGAGCATAGGTGATTTTTACGCGCTACACGCTTCAGCACTTGGCATCCTACTCTGTGAGTGTGAATGGGGTGTCCACATACTTTTGGTCATATAGTATAACTAAGATGGTAAGAGAATAAAATTATTCAACAGAATATATAGACATACCTTATCTTAATTATTGAATCACAGTTTGAAAATAATTACTCAAGAGTCTTTAAAAATAGGATCTACAGATGAATTGTTGGTAGAGGACAGGGTTACTGATTTTGCCTTCATCAATATTACCTAGGCATTAAAGTATTGCAATGGCAAATCCCCATAAAATAACTCTATGAGCCACGTGAGATTTAGCAGCTTTTTAATGGATCATAAATTAAATTATGACTCTGTGTGTGTGTGTCAGCGCACATTTTAGCAAGAATTAGGAGTTTCTTGACATCATTGTGGGAGACATAGAGGCATTCTGCGCTGTCATATCTCATCAAACACGTTTTGATACATACAGCATTTACCATGAAAGAGATAAATGGTTAGAACAGATCCTGTGTACCAGTGTATCGTGTTCCATTTGCCGTAGCTGAATGTAACCTTTATGCTCACTCTAGTATAAAACAAATGACTTCTGCTTTCCTCTTGTTAACAATGGTTTATCCTTGTTAGTGTAACTAACAATGCTTCTAGTAGTATTGAACATGTGTCTACTACAACTGTCTTGCTGTAAGTACTAGTGAACATGGTTATCACCTGAAGCAATAAATGTTCAAATATTTAAAGGGTAAGTCCCCTGAAGCCACACATGTTCAAATATTTAACTGAAAAGTTACAAGATCATTTGAAAAAAAAACATGTTTTCCCTAGAGCTCCTTAAAAAAATGCCAGGTAGCCTTATTAACCAGAGATGCTTAAGAAAATGTACACTCCGGGACAGTCAGAGTTCACGCTCCTTCTCGTTTTCCTTCTTTCTGAGAGTTAGAATTAAGCTTTCAGACCAGAAACACACACAAAGAATTAATATGGAAAAATAAGGGGTTTATTAACAAAAGCTGGAGTTTTCATTTTTTGGGTTTGCTTTCTGAATTAATTATGCATGATGAACAGCCAACCCCCAGAGAGCCTTGGAAGAAGGGCTAAGGATGTCCTTCAAAATGTATACTTCAATGGGCAATGCTTTGTGCAAGGCTAACTCATTTTCTTGCTGCGAACGTTCACTGGCGTTTCCCTTGAGAATGGATAGTGAAGACTTTTTTTTACTAAAGGATAAGTTGCGTTTCCTATACATTGTGACGGAACATTCTTGGCACACTTCTGCTACAAGAGGAGCTAGGCTGGCCCCGTAGAATGCATAGTTTAATCAGAGGGATTTCTGCAAAATCTCCTCAGTTATTAAATTATGTATCATGCTCAGTCGTTCTAACTTATCGAATTTCCGCTTCCGTCAACTCACGCGATGCCGCGAAGATAAGGTAGCCTAGATGGGGAAGGGACCGGGGAGATTAGTAGACGAAGATGGAGATCTTCATGGTGTGTGTCTTTGTCTATGTTTTCTCGCCGCCGTCTTCTCTTCTTCGTGTCTTCGGAACGAACAGGAAAACGCACTCTTCATGTTCATTTTCATGTTCGCCCAAAGATGAATGCACAAGTCTACTGCTTACTGTTTAGACTTACTCAATGTCCCTGGTCCTACTGCTTCATGTTCTATCTGCTGGATTACTGGATTATTTGCATAGAAACTTCTTTGAATAATTGTCACTATGTAAGAATTCAATTTGTTCCCTTTCAGTAACTTCACATTTATTGGGTTTGTTTGAACTGGTGACATTTGCTCACATATCCTCAAGTGTTTTTAAAAGGCTTGATCCCCTTCAACATGATATTGATGCGCACTCAAGATGTTTAAGACACAAAATGAGCAATAAAAATCAATATAATGAAATTCTCAGGCCATTATCTCAGATATTTTTAAACCACTGGGAACAATTTTAATGTTTCAAATAATGTTCTCTCTCAATCATTCCTCACCATACTGTTTCGTTCTTCCCTTATTTAACAAAATCCCATAGGTGTTCGTTAAAGAAGATAAATCATTGTTATGAAGTGAAGTATATAAATCATTTAGATAGAAATTAAAGATTTTGCTTTGAAATGTAGTTACTTATTTTATTTTTGCTGCTGTATGAAACAATTATGTTTGACAACTCAGAGGAGGACTCCAGGGTAAGGTGGACTGGAGGAAGTAAATAAATAAATATTATTTGTAATACAATGTGGTGTAGCCATGTATAATACCATTACATAAATTATGGTGGGTAAAGGTGATGGAAAACCCTTCCACTCAAAATTAAGGCGGTAGTAGAAGTATTATTAAACACTCATCTACAGACACCAGACAAGCCAGAAGGCTTGTTTTTCCCTCAGAAATCTCATGGTGCTGCCACAACCACAAGGGATTCTGGGTAGGCAATGCAAATAAGGTCAACAATAATCACCTTTTGCCTCTATATCCACTTTATACATGGATCCCTTGAAAGTAATTGCCCGCTGTACAAGCCTTTAGACAAGACTCGAGTAAGAGGTGCAGTCGCCAGATCACTACTCATGTGTAGCCATGTATAAATTGATTGTCCATAAGAACCAGTTCATGTTTTTTTTTAGTTTAGGACAGTGAATGGTGAGCAGTATCATGGATTCAAACAATCTCCCTGTCAATATCAAACAATATAACAAAAAATACTACTTAAGAATAAGCTTAAATGCATATAATTAACACATGCATTTTTGATGACTAGTTCACTTTATAGAGATATCAGAAGAATGTGTTAAGTCGCATCATGACAGGAGCAGGGTTCATGCATTAGAACGGCGGTATTAAACTTTAATAACTTCAATATAAATAAGTAATGAGAGTATATCATACAATATATAAGATGCTTATCTTGAACTATCGAGCTGCTAGGTAAATGTTCCTTCAATAAGAAAACTTTCACTGATGCTCTTTACAAACCATAAGATGAAAAGGAAGTGCTTGAGCTCATTTACATACAATATACCTCCAGACAGCAGCTATAAAACTGTGCTGAATTTGAACAATATCAATATACGCACAATTATGAACTTAGCATTTCAAACTCAATACTTTAATCTCAGCAGGGTCATCTTTAATACAGGGAATAATAGCCAGTTCCCAGGCTTATGTTAGGGGTCCCTAGTACCTGTTCCCCGGCCCCTCACAAGACTGCACAGTCCTGGGCAGAAGGTCGGTACAGCCACCAACAAAGACCTCTCCTTGTGCTTCCACCGTTGAGTCCTGCACACCATGTGCTGTTGGAGAGCGCCAAAGTATGACATCATATTGCAGTGCCCAGCAGCATGCGGCACACATATATCACAGATATCATTTGGAGTGGGCAGTGTGTTGGAAGACCAAGAGGGGATCTTGCCTCGGGCTCTTTTTTGTTTAAATATGGACCGGAATGTCAACAGCTTTCATTATACAATATTCTTACGATTATCCTTATTCCATATAACTTGAGACCAGTGGCAATGTGTGACCGTTTAAATAGGCAAGATGTGTTAACATATGTTCATCTTATTAGGAATAATTCACTCCCTGTTTTCAGGATTTTCTGTTATCTAATTCCTCTCTTTTTTGCTGAACCTTGCTAGGTTGAGGAGAAAAGGATGATTTTTAGACAAACACACTTTTATTATTATTATACTTATATTTTTAGAACTTACTTATAGAGTTTCTGCCACTAACAACCACTGAACGCAACTTCACTGAGGTCAAATAGTCTCTTATTTTAAACCTAATTCTTAAAACACCATCTACTACTTATACTATAGGTTATATATATTCATATAGAATATAAACTGCTAAATACCGGTATATCTGTTAGCGCTTAATAAATAAATATATATATATACACCTATACCAGTAAAAAAAAATCCCAAATTATAGGTTGTTTTAATTAATTAATGAAAGCAAAAGCCAAAGGTGATATTTCCTCTTGAAGTCCTTGAACGCCTTGACATGCATGCATGTGATTTGCAAGATAAATTTGCTTTTTTAATGTAAGGCTTTGACGGATACAGGGTCAGGAGTTTAAGGCTAAAGCAAAATGTATCTGTTCATTCATACCATCCTCTTGTGCAATTTACATAATTATAATAATAGGAATTTAGAAATACTACTCCGTAGTGGGAAAAAAATATTATTTTCTACCTTTCTTTCCTGTTGCAAGAAATGTTCATTTTTTATCCTCCTTATTTTGCCAGAGTAAAGGAGTATCATTACATAGGATGCCAAAGGGAAAAATACCATCTAGCTTCATTAGCATTCCAAGTTTAAATTAGGTCCACTAGGCTCTATTTTAATGATATTTTAGATGAGAAACTATTTTTTTCTACAAACCACCTTGGTGATTTCTCCTGATCCACTCCACTGTGGATTGTACTTTACTGACGCCAACCATCATATGTGAATATTGTCTTATTTCTGCATGGTTATCCATTTTTTTCTAAATTATAGTCTTGTGCAATACGTTTTAGTACAGTTATCCTGACATCGACAGAATGTTTGGCATATTCTCTAGGCGCTGTGCTGTTAAACATTTGCCCAAGACAATGTTTTTCCAGAAAAAAATCTTTGCTTGCTGTTTCTTGTGATAGCACCAACATTATAGAGCAAACGTGAGTGAACAAAAAGAATTGTAATGGTTTATATTACTGGGTTTAGAAGATGAATATATTTAGGGGTGAAGTGGCAGCTTTGTACGTGAGGGGTAAATGCACTCATAATATTTTGAAAACAAATACAATACTGTACGGATATGTGACTTAGAGTCAATGGAGGACATGTGCTGGTGTTCTGAGAAAGGTATATAATGGAAAGTATACATAGTAATATATAGGTGCTGTCTGGTTTACGGGTTTGTTATTGCAAAGCAGTCCATGTAAATGTTAAGGGGCAACAGGGGCAATTACACTGTTGAGTACCAAACAGGGCTGCCTTAAATATTAATGGGACCATTAAGCATTTGCTTGCCTACTCCTTGGCATACAATCACACCACCCCCCCAACACCAAAGAGGAGGCAGGGGAGGAGCACTATACTATGCAGATTATATAGCAAATTAATGGTGCCGGTCCAGCGAGTGACCTGAAATAGAGTGCGAATAGTGATCATGGCCGGCTTTAGGTGTTCAGATACCCTGTGCGGTTCATACCCCTGGTGTTCCCTCCCCCGTCCTCACCCATAGAGTCCTTTTGTCCCCTACTTTTCTCCATCATGTAGTTCAGGTATAGATAAAATAAACAACAGATGGAAACAGGGCATTGCAGGTTTAGATCAACCGAATAAGACATACAAACCCTGTATTTGCAGGTATTAATAAATAACACATGGACTATAGCACTGCAGCTACAGAGCAACTCAATAGCACACAAACAATGCCTTGCAGGTACAGATTAAACGAAATGCACTCAAATTGCATCCACAGGACCTGCCAAGCACCCAGTTTGAACACATAGCCATCTGTCACCAAACCGCCTGTCTGTGCCATCTTTGCCCCAAACAGCCTTCCCGTGCCACCCCCTCACACACACACACACACAGCCTGCCTGTGCCATTTTTGCCCTAGACAGCCCATCTGTGGTATCTGTGCCCCAAACAGCCTTCGTGTGCCATTCTTGCCCCAAACAGCCTGCCTGTGTCATCCTTGCGTCAAACAGCCTGCTTGTGTCAAATTTCCCTCCACTTACACATTCATTCTATTGCACGCAAGCTTATTCACAGATATTCACACATTTACAGATACTCATTCATTCACAGATACTCATTACACATATTCGTTCACAAATATTCATTCACTGATACTCATTTATTCATTCACTCATTCACAGATACTCATAAATACACCCTCCTCCACACCCTTACCTCACCCGATTTCTCTGTGGCAGTCTCACACTTCCGCAGGGGCCCTCCGCTAACCTCTGCATTGCTCGAACACTGTGCAAACAACTTCTCTTACAGCCTAGAGGAACCAGTAACTCAGCATTATCACGTGAAGTAACACGACCCTGCTTCATTTCTACTTCTCCTGGGTGGTATATGAGAGCAATGCAGAGGTAAGCTGTCCCTACGTTACAGCTAAACCTCTGACACTGTAGTTTTAGATTATGACCTCTTGTTCTAACATTTCTCCTCCTTTGAAATAAACTTCCCTCCCATACTTTGTTAAATCCCTTTATGTATCTCCCATCTTTCTTCTTTCCTCCAAGCTACACTATGTACAAATTTGATTCCAATGGATACTTTTAGCAGTGGGGGGTTTTGACATTTACTAACAGCTGGATTCCTAAAATCACGAACTGTGAGCTGAATTAGATTAGTTTGTAACAGTTCCATGCAGTATGCCCTATTGATGTATTGGAACTGAGAAGAAGTAAGTAGATTTGCCAATATTTTAAATCGGGATTTGCTTTATTACCTGATGAAACCAATCAAATTAGCAGATAAAATCCATTCTACATTGGATTAACATTTCAATCACTGTGTCATACCTATGGGCAGAATAAACATTGCAAATGCTAGTTTTGCAGATCTATGTGATAATGGCTAAATTAGCACACAGAGGTAACTTGATTATTGACTACCCTGCTGAAAGATATTAACTATCTAGCCTTCATTTCAGACAAAATGTTCACATTTTAGGCACCCAAATATGTGTTCTGATCTAGCAAACTGCCATAAAGTCCCCGGAACAATGGCTGGGTTGTATGTAGGCAATTCCGTGTCATGTTTGTATCATGAAAAGTATTTAAGGGACAATTTTTAGGGTAGACCCCCATTTAGACCAATTGTCTCCCACTCCCAATGTACTTTCTGTTCATGCCTTTTTATGTCCGTGGGAAGCGTTACCTGGGGAAATAGTAAATCCAGATACTGAATGGCTTTATGAGTACAGTGGATACATTTTGACAATCTATTTTATAAATGTATAAACAAAATAAAATAAACTGTGGCTAAAGCAGATATACATCCGTGGTACCTGCTGGCATAAAAGGCTTCTACCCCTCCCTTTATTTTGGTGCAATACTTGGCACTCGTCTGGACAATGCAAATGGTTGAACTTGGTGGTCTTAAGGCAAGAGACAACTCAAGCCAATAATTAATATAATTATGTGAGACTTTTAAAATCTACCATATGGCTAAACCATAGCAGTAAGAGTATTATCTGAAGCAGGGCCATTCTGTGGGTTAGGTATCTGACTGGGGTAAGGCTTAACCAAGATTTTTTATGCCTCTTTGGGGCCCAGTAATTATTTAACTGGGAGAGTTATTAAAAGAATAATGTATATTACTTACACAATTACATTTATAAACCAATTTCACATTGTTTCTATACCTATTTTAGTTACTTTTAAGGCTGTAAAACACTACATATTACTCAAACACTCCTTGAAGGATATCTTAGGGATATTAGGCTAGCAAAGAACGTCAGAAGGATTTCGGTCCCAAAGATCGACACACGGGAGGTATGGTGACACACTGTGTCTCCACACCTATTTTCACTGAAACATATTTTGAGGTGGAAAATAAGCAGATTGGGTAATTTCATTAGTTGATTTACTGCTCACTTCAGCTGTGAGAGGCTTTTTCTCGGTAAGGTAATCCCCATTTACGTCAGTAAATAAATTCAATTCTACTCAAAGAATTGAAAACCACGCTGCATGACTCAGTTTGAAATCGCTCCACACAAAGTGTGTCAGAACTCTAATGCCATTGCCGATATTGCCTTTACAATACTCAGGCTGCCATTACGATAGTGGGTTTTGAAGAAGAAGTGCATTTCTCGTTATTTTTGGTATTATCCAATTGTGTATAGCAGAAAAAGAATTTCAGAGAATACAATGCTTGCTCCCAAAATATTATATAGTATGTATGTTTGATCTTTATACCTACCTACCACAAAAGTGTGCAAACTTTACTATACTGTCCAGACGGAATTAACAATCATCAAGGCGGGCTACGTATCTCATATGTTTATTGTACCTGTGGGTGGAAGGGAGTCCATCTGTCCTAGATCCCTTTTTATATCTTAATTGTAATATCAGAATAGATAACTTCATGCTGATGTCGGTAAGTTGTTTTCATTTAATAAAAATAACCAATGAGGCAGCATACATTAAAATGTATCTGTCTCCTAAAAATGTAAAAATATGTAAAAAAAAGGAGAAAAAGTAGGACATTTCTGGCTAATAAATGAAAATTGCAGATATTGGTTCTGATGTGCAAAGACCTTAATTTGCCTATTTTCTTTCACATCCTTACCTTACTTCCATATCCATGGTAACGTCCATTTAGTGTTACAGAAATATGCTCCTATTTGGTGCTTTCTGTCCCACTTACCTCTATTGATGTCCCAAAATTGCTGGGTTTGATTGTATCACAGTGTTCCACAGCACGGAAACTGATAATAATTTGCAGAAAATTATGTTTATGAATGAAATTATATTTTTCCTCTATTAAATGTCTTTCTCATTTACATCAACAGCAATGATGTCATGTTGAGTATTTTCACTCAACTGCAGTTTGCAGCAGTTTGTCGCTAGTTGGAGAAACTTCACTAAACCCAACTCAATTTGGCACATGCAACAAAGCACTCTTGACAATTTTGCTTGCAAAGTATGCAAGTTAAAAAAAGAACTCCAAATTGCAAATGCCCCTGCCAGTGCAAAGCCCATTAGACATATTATGTCCTTGTGGTCAAATACCACAAAATCCTTAAGATGTAAAAGTTGTTAACTAGTTAAACTTTAAGTGCCATGTAATACTGTTTTTGTCTTTAATGAAGGGAAAAAGACATAATACGCAATACGCTTTCCAAGGCATCCATAATTGACTCCCATGAAGTTAAAAAAAGGTCCTTTTAAAAACAAGCCAGCTTTGCTCAAAAGGGAGAAGAAATCCTTTGAATCCTGGAGCAGCCTCAATAAACCATGGATCAACAACATTTAAATGACTGTATGTAAACTGCATACAAAAGATGGAGAAACTAGCTGAGCCAACAATAGACAGATTTAAGTGCTCTGTCCCCTAGGGAATCCCTACTTGGAGGAGTCTTAACACTTACACTATAGCAGAGGAAGAGCCTTTCTCAGAAAATTTAACAAATATCACCCATAAAATGGCACCCACAGCCCCAGACATGCATAAAAAAGTGAGACTAGCACACCAAGAACCGACAGTGCTTAAATTCCTGCTCAAGAGACTCTCAAATATTACCTCACTTGTGCCCTTACAGAGGACAAAATCACCGTCAGCATAACAGAGTAATCTCACCCACAAAGGACAGTCTAGAACCAAACCGCAAGGCGAATTTCCTCTACAATATGGTGGCGTGTGCTCTTGGCTGAGCTAGTCTCAACTTTTTTGTATAAGTCTGTTTTCCTTTGGGAACCTCTTGGGCTTTTTACACAACTGTAAAGGTGAGTCCAGCTAAGGACCTCCTTTCTACCTAAAGAGATGCCAATTGTATGTTATTGATGTAACTCAGGAAAGGCATAGCTATATCTATGCTTACAACCTTAATTCTATACTATTTTTTCATGTTAATTTCTTTCTTTGCATTAAAAACTCATCGAGTTTGGTGGGGGGTGGGAGTCAGCCTTTTTTCCGCCAACTTACTGCTTCTTCTGGTAAGGAGCAACATTTGGCAGGATAGGGAAGGTGCTGAACCCATGGTGCGTGCCGTGGTTCTTGCCTTTTGGGGAAGTACTCCAAGAGCCCACGGATCTTTGGAGAAAGAGAAGACCACGTGGTCAGTCTCTCCCCCATTCCTCCAATCATTGATGATGTTGTCGCTGTGGTGTGCACTAAGGTTCTGCCCTGTGGCAGAAGCACAATTCAGGAGGCCAGGTTAACCGAACAGATAGCAGGGAGATGTGGAACAAGAAGACAGGAGAAAATGAACAAAGACAAGACAAGACAATAACGACAGCCTGGTCTCCTCTCTGACAGCTGGGGCCAGGGAATCACCATGATGTGGCAAGGATTTGCGGGGTCTGTAGAAACCTTGATCAGGTCTGTTGCCACAATAACACAATTTGCGATAAGTCAGTGGGCCTGCATGCATACTGCATCCCTATGACAGAGCTGTCACAGGGCTGCAAACAGCAATCAGAGGATCCCTGTAGGATTACACTGACTTCTATAGAGGAGAACCTCACTGGGAAACCCTCTGTTGTATACGGGAACCCCCTGCGTGTTGTGCAGGAGAACCCTAAGAGGTGAGGTCCTCCTGAGACATCAAAGGGGTTCCCATGTGCTAATGAAGATCCCGGGATCTCTATATGTGCACTGCTCTCTGTTTAAAAATATTAAAAAATACCTTTCCCACCCCTTAAAATAGCATGTGTAATTTAAATTGGGGGTGCAACTAACTTAGGGGGTATTACTGAACATAAAACAGATGCATCTGGAATTAAGCCTTTAGATATCAAAATGAGGCATTCAAATAGAGAACATAACAAATTGAGATTCTAAAACATGAAAAATGTGCTTATGTTGTGCAAAAAAAAGCAACCAAACTGTTTGCAAAAAACAAATTGAACGCATTGCCCTTTTCCACATTCAAGAGAATGCTTTTAATAGGACATCTTAATAAAATTCACATATAATAAAAACTGGACAAGGCTAATTTTTTATTACAAGTATCACATTCAAATGAATTTAAAAAAATATTGTATTGTCTTAAAACCGTTCCAGTTGTTTGATAATATTTTTGGACAGGTGCATATTTGATTTGTATACGTTTCTCGTTATGTAATTCCTGTTCTCGCCGTCTGCATATAATCCCCTCTGTTAAAATGATTCCTTTCCTTTAATTTGTTCTGGCAGCCTTAGAAATGTGAACAAAGGGGAGACAGAGCCATTCTGGACAGGAATCTGAATTAGTAATGCAGGTCTTGTAACCAAGGCCTCCTTCAGTGCTATTGTAGTAAAATCCCCTCACTTTAAAACAAATGTTTCCCAAATTATTATACTGATTGGCATAAAAAAGCAAAAAACCAGTGTGGTAACAGATCAATGATAATTATACGGTGGATTAAAAATGCAGACAAAGTAAGGACATTTCCAATATAATCAAAACTCAACATATCTTGGCATTCTTACAAAAATGATGTTTCTTCCCTGCTAGCAAGCAATCTGTTAAATGCATTGGACCATGCCCACCGTCAAATAATATTACTGTGAAGGTGAACTAAATTGGGAATACAATTTTACACAAAATATAAATATTCACAATTTAAAAAAAAATAAAAAATTGAATGGGTACATTTTATGGTGACGTTTGCTGCATATATACGTAGTGCTATCCAGATTGTTTGAGAGGGAGTACATTGTAAATTGCTTCATTTTGGTTTTTGCTTACATCTCATGCAACTAATTTCTCACATTTTTGTTGTCAACAATTTGATCCTGTTGAGCACCAGCAAATCACAGCTGAGTGAAATATTGGTGTTTGAAGAAATTCTCAGGTATTGTGTGATGGAGGACTTCATTTTTCCTCTCCATATGGGAGCTTGAAGAGGTAGAACTGGGCTTTAATGAGCTAGAATTAGGGATACAATTATAGGCATAATGCCTCAGATAATGGCGACGATTGCAGCGTTGGGTGTAATGGCGGGGGAGCTGAAGAAGAGATAGTTGATTAGCATTACATAATGTAGGAACTAACATTAGAACCTGTCTTAGTTGGACATTGGACAAGATAAAACAGACCTCAACAAAATATGAAGCTAATATAGGAAGAATAGGGACAACAAAAAAAGGATTGGATCTCGTATAGTGTTAACGAAGGAAAATAAATGTTTGCCTTAAAAATAAGGTTGAGTGTGCAAACAAAATGGCCACTAGATTGTGGTTTAGGGTTTGGGTAAGGTTTACTGTAATGAGAATGTGGCGTTATTTTTCTTGAACTATTTTGACTTGGGTCAACTGGAATAGGATTGTGCAACGGTACCCTATCGATCTAAAATTACTTCGAATGACATGTTCTATTCATTCCCGGCTATTTGAAAATGGCCTATAAGTTGCTTGAGAAGCATCATTAGATACAACGAGCACAGCAATAGAAAACACCGATTTTGGAAATAACGTGCCGAGGTCCAATTGCTTCGTTTATTTTTAGATCATTGTCCTTTATCAGCACAATATATGTTATATGTGAAACATCTTAGTTAAAAATACCTTTGGGGACTCTGTGGATATTAAGAAGAGAAACTCCTTTATTGCACGTGCTGGAAAACTAAATTAAATTGAAGTGAGCTTGTAAGAGACATGGCACTTTTTTTATAGCTTCTTCATTAAACATGGAATAAAAATCTTACAACGCATAATATCTATTTCATCTCTTTTGATGTACAGATAAAACACAGGCATATACTCTACAGGTGGTCTGCCATCTCACGGCCTGGAGAATACCACCCATTGCAAGCTGCAGAATATACCTGGAAGAGGGGGCTTTGTTGTTCATATTTTTTTTACTGTGGCTCTAGCTAACTATAAGAGGACATCAGACACATTTAATACACTTCAGTATTTGTACAAAATGATCCAGAGGGATTTCTGATAGGATTCAGATGTGGAATATGACATTGCTTTCATGGCATTTCAGTTTTTGATAAGCTCCATGCAGTTTTGACATACAGAATCCCCCGAGGGCTACTCATTAGAAAAGCTGTCTACTCTACAAATTGCTAGTTTTCTATGGTTAACCCATTGTAAACAAGAAGGCTATGCAGTGCATTGGGTTTTACTTCCAACGTTTCCAAGTAAACGACACCCAGAGCTCAACTCACCACTCTCTCCCGCCTGCTGTCATACATGGTAGGCTTTATTGCCTAAAGAATGAGTTGGCAGGAAAGTTTGTTGGGAGAGTTGGTATTTTCAACTCCCCTATTTCATTATTCATTATGAAAGGCAAAAATGGTTGTGCTGGCTATGTAATTCAAATCTCACTGGTTCAACTATACATTATATAGGGCCATTATACATTGCCTTTATTATATGTTTATGAAGGCATTTTTCCACTTTTTGAGGAACAGCTCCAATACGGTGTTTGCATTTTTCCACTTTTTGAGGAATTACTCCAATACGGTGGTTTTTTTTTCTTTCTGGGTGTAGTGCATTTTAATTATATGACTCCTGAGCCCAGTCACCACAGGGTTAATTAGTTAAGCATAGGTATATAACTTGTAACTTAGGCATCATGCGTCAACATGTACAGATCACTGGGCCCGAATAGGTAAGGAAACACCCAAGCACATAAGAACAAAATGGCGAAGGGCCTCTGTTTAGGGTGCCTGGCCAGCATCATAAGATTCACAGAACAGAAGCCACCTAGAGATAACACCATCATGTAAAGACATTCAGCCCTGGAAGATTCTGGAAAGTCCCCACGATGACTATAAAAACCTAAGACCGCAACTACCTACGGTGTTTGCGAGAATGTGCACGGGCAGCCGAGGATGGATCCAGGGATCCTTGCGTCCAAGACAAGTGGCTCTTTTTAAAGACTGTTCTGAGGGGCTTCCCAGTCCCTGCTGAGTTGGAAGTTAATCAGCTTGAGGAGTGATAACTACTTGGCTCGGCGATGTATTACTGTATTGATATTTGACACTATAGCATTGATTACTGTGATATCGATTGATTGCTTAACTCGTTTTATACACACATACATACATAGATACATATACGTTCGCACACACAACTATTTTCTATCTGCTGGAGTTCTATCAAATTATTGTGCTCTCATTCCGTATCCTCATTGATTGGTCAAAACATTTGGTCAACAGCGGAGGTGAATTTGATGGTCTATGTTACAGTCCCTACAGCTCAGTCCTACCATTGACATCACCTACATGGCTGCATAAAAGAGATTGTTTTTGCACGTGCCATCATAGAAGTGGCTCTGTGTTAAGATGCACCTGCACATCGTTGGCTCATATATGCCTAGTTAATCTCTTTCCCTCTCTGTGCATTGAATTTATTTTTTTTTGATATCTTGTTTATAAATTTATCTCCGTGGCAAACACTCTTGTAATTCTTCTCATTTTTTCCACTTTTTTATTTAGAAATTTTCCTTTTAGTGAATGTTAGGAATCTGAATGTAAATAATCAATATTGGATTAAATGGGGATATTCTCTTTGATATGAGTTATTAGACACACCTTACTCCCTAAAATAATGTACAATATTGGAAATTGTATGCTTGCTTATTTTTCTCCACATTGTTTGTTTTATGGAAAGAAAAAAAAAATAAAGAATGAATTATGAAAAAAAAAAAAAAGATGCACCTGTATTCTCTGGTGCATCAAAGTCGTTGCAGACAAACTTTTCCCAACCTGTATATTTTAGCAGATAAGAGTCACCAACGTCTGTTTTGTCCAAATCTTTGCCTCCTCCTAAGGTTTTGCAAAGACAGCCTCCTTTTTAAACTATAACGTTACTGGCATGCATTTTACACATTTGTTAAGTGTTCTTGCATGTCTGAAACCTTAATGAAACATATATGAATTGTACAATTTAATATTCATCTAACCCCCTCTTCTTGTATTTCAGTAATTACCAGAAGAAAAGATATGAACTGCAGATGCATAATTATAGATACTGAATTAAATTTTCAAATGCTAGAGAATACATTT
This sequence comes from Spea bombifrons, assembly GCF_027358695.1. NCBI lineage: Eukaryota > Metazoa > Chordata > Amphibia > Anura > Pelobatidae > Spea > Spea bombifrons. Next base: position 35,729,433 of record NC_071093.1, read on the forward strand.
ATGTCTCAGCTTGTTACCCACAAGCAAGACTCCCCCCCCCCAATTTATCTAGGTTGTGAGATGCTGCTTCTTATTTTTGGCTTTCGTATGAAACAGCAGAAAAAATAAATTGTGAAGTGATGTCCAGTTAGATTAATTAGTCCCCTGGCTGGTCCATCAGTGAGGATATTAATGTAAGGTGATTGCGTAAGAGCACTGAACATGATAGCTTTCTCTGTATACGGATTACAAATGATTTATATATATATATATATATATATATATTATAATAGCTTACAGTTACCATATCATGGTGGAAAAATCCAGTTTTGGTGAATGAAACACTAAATAATGGATAAATTAACACCAAAACTAAGGTAAAATTCAACAATCTGTAGTTTATTGAGTACAGATGCCCCAAAATTTTAAAGATCAGCTGAGGTTAATGAGAAAAGTCTGTCACCCACCGTGCAGTTTTATGACATTTCAAATGCTTGGATTTTGCACAAAGGGCAGTCCATTCCTGACCCCAAGTGTAAGGCGAGTCTACACGGGGACCTTCTTGCTCACTTGTGCCTACATGGATACCCAGGGTTCCTTTGTGCAGAGAAAATTTGTGCAGGATTATAGATGTGGATTATCACTGTGGGTAAGGTCAGAGGGATATATACATATTAATTCTTTTTCTGTAATGATAAAAATGTCCAAATACTAATGTACTATAGGGCAGGGTATTAAGTTGCTGTACATTAGTAGATGGGTCATTCTCATGCCTCTTTTTATTGAGTTTCAGCTAGAAAAATATAACTTGAACATTACTTTAGCAACATCAAAGTTGATCTGCTTGTTATATATGTGTCAGATTGAAGTACCTTGACAGAAGACATGGCTCTTACGTATATTACTTATTTCAATCTGAAAATACAATTACTTAGGATTGTTTAGTGTATTCAACTGCGAAATTTAATATTTTGAAAAATGAAGCATATGCTTTAAGCTTAAAACAGTGATATTCCATTTCTGGAAGAAAAAACGTCATTACAAAAGTGTGTAACACAAAATTGCCTTGTCCTAATATTATTTTTTAATTTGCCGTCCCAGGAGTCCCTCTACAAAACGGTTACTTCTGTCTTGAGAAACAATTGAAATTTAACATACAATCTCTGGAAACATTGTGATTTATGAAATTTAAGGAGCTTTTCTCCAGGGTTCACCGAATGAATTAATGTATTATATAACAAGGAGAAAACATTTTGAAATCCTTATTCAGTTGAGAATACCATCAAAATCGTGCTGGAAGTAATCAAACTTAGGGAAAGATTAAATTAACTTTTAAAGCCCTTGCCTATTGCTACAGATTTTAATGTTCTTCAAGGTTCGACAATCAAAAATGGTGTGTGTTCTCACTTCTCCGCTACAAAATACATTACTGGCCAAAGGCATTGTTTGCTTATGAAGGACTGTTCCAACAGTTGTTTAATTTAATTTATATGTCTCTTTTTAACATGTTAAATACTTATTTCATGTGACAGAAACTTGGAATTCTCCTCTCCCAATCAAACATCATTGAGATTCACAAAAATGTTTTAATGGATGCAAAAATATTTAATAAAAGCTAGACATGTGTATGTAGACCATTTTTTGGTCCATTGGTTTTCAGAAAACTTCCAAAACAGGGCAGGCCCTTCACACACACACACACACACACACTCACACACACACACACACACGCACACACACTCACACAACAGTGACAACCTCTTCCCCCAGGGTAGTGGACAGTGGCATTTCCAGCTTTCATATTTAGGGGGCACATGGGGGGACAGGGACCAAAGTAGGGGGGGGCAATTCTAAAACGCTACATGTACACATATATATTTCAAACAAAAATGTCTCCTTTTTTGTTAAATTGGGACTCCCTCCTCGTTTTCGGACATTTATACTAATTAATGAATTTAACAAAAAATGTTAAAATTAAAATCTTTACAAATAAAAATGCACAAGTCTAATAAAAGCTTTGAACCTTTCTTCTCTGCCACATTTCTTCCTCAATCTATTCAACCCATTCATTCCTGTGCTCAGCAAAGATTAAAAACGTACAACAAGCAGTACCTAAGAAAGCTTATTTCCATTAGTTGATGGGAGGATTTTGATCATATTTGAGAACTCCCAGGTCTGGCAGTCTTAAGATAAATGGAAACATTTTCAGGATTAATGGATGGGTTCCCAATGGATTGCTGCTACGCAGAAGGGTAGCAAGCAGCATGTAGAACCAAGGTGAAATTGTTCCTGTCAGTCAGCTTTGAACAGATTGGGGAAGAAATGTAATGCAGGTAGGGAAGAAGAGATTTAAACTTGTATTTGAACATCCGTGCCAATCTCAGATTTGTCCACTTGGCAGACATCCTTCTTGTTCTAGAAAAAGTTGTGGGGGCTTAGTGTTCTGCAGATGTTTTCATATCCATACACCATAGGGCACTGAAATGAATATTTCATTTGACCGAAACAGTCCTGTCAAAAGATTATTTGTTTTACACAACAATTCCTATAAATCCCTTGAAGAACTGGGTTACTCAACAATTGGGAACATTATAGTATTGTGTTATTCATGATGTTCTCTGACGTGTACCATGTAATCATCAAGAAATGTTTCATGTAAATGAAATAAGTGATTCTCTCAAGTCACTGTGATGCAGTACCTCACTGCAGTGACCATTAAAACAGCTGTCAACTCCATTTCTTGTATATTACATGTTAAATTACCAAACTCCCCATCGAATACCCCAGAGTCTTTCCATGAACGTCAGCGACAGACATGTTCCTTAGAGCGTCTGCACCATTAGTCAGAAGAAAAAAAATTAGTCTTAAGAAAATGAAGGCAAACAAAAGAAGTGAAGGCATACAGAAGAAGTGAAGGCATACAAATTGTGTGTCTGGTATACACACACAATGGAAGTACATAAGCAGATACCTGGTTCTCTTGGTTATTTGCATTGACTTGGTGTTGCCTGCCCCACCATCCAGGTGCCTCTCTGTATTGGTACAATACTCTACCATCACACTGGTTCCATCCATTTTCTGCAGCAAATTATCTTTTTACATATACATCTAAAGTAACTCACAGAGACAGACATCTCTTTAATTTGTTTTAATAGCAAGAGGCATTATCATCACCCACCATGCCATGGTTTCTGTAAATGCCGATCAAATGTAATGTCTATTTGTTGATTGCGTGTCTTGGCCACAGGCTGCTATTGAGTCTCTGTCATTGACTTTGACAGTCTACTTTTCTCGGTAAATACCATAACAGAGTGATTTTCTGTACGGTTCTCCAACACTGGAAGGATTAAAACAATAGAAAAAGTATCAAAGTAAGACAAAAAGACGAAAGACACAGAGTGAATGGTGACTTTTTGTTCATGAAACAATAATACTAAGTGCTTTGTGGGTGTAAACTGTTGCTGAGTGATGGATGAAGCTTTGTGTCCAACCTGTCTTGTGAATCAAAGTAATGGCAGACAGATCATCCTTATCTGAATGTTTGTGGAAAAAATGTTATTAAAGTAGTAATAATAGCGGAAAGTGTAAATTTCTTTTGGGTGGGGTAAATAAATCAGGGGATGAAACTGGGAGAGTAATAAGGCAGATGGGAAAAATGGATATGGGGGTAAGGGCGTGTGGGAAATATTTGGGGTAACATATAACATAAAAGGGGAAATATTTTCTTTAAGTTTCAGAGGGCCACATCCATGCTTTACATATTACCCCATATTATACATTTTTTAATACTATTGCCTTAGGGGTTTGGGATAGTGATCATAATTTATAATAATTTTATAGGTTTTTACTAATAGTGTAAGGACTAAGGTGCACTTTTTAGATTTTGATTTTATTATTTTAATTTTTTGTGTGTATTTTTTTTTCTGTTTTTGCACTGACTCTCATGGTGACATTACTGGGTTCCCAATGAATTTGATTTTTTTTAAATTTGTTTCATATACAGTATTTGCCCGATTATAGGCTGCACCCCCCCAGCTCTAAGTCTTTAAAGAGACAGAGCTCTGCAATGACTGAAGAGATATTTTCTGATGTGCTGGACTTCATCTATTGAACTAGCCAGCCAGCCAGCCATTAAGTCTAACAAGTTACAAATCATCTAGTATGAAATAAAACTTTACACAGCTGCACATACATGAATGTCCACTGACAGTAGGACATTGTAACCAAGGTAAATCTATCTGTATCCAATGTTCACCTTACCCCCCACCCCCGGTCCATTTTGACAATTAGAGTGTTTTAAACAGTTGCTATTTGGGTTTAAAAGCATGGAACTAGTGGTAATAGTAGAAAGGTACTGGAAATACTAGCTTAGGACAGAGTCACTCAGGAACATCTACATCATTCCTGCATGTTAACACTAAAGCTTTTCCAGAGTGTTTGAGCATATTCACGGAACTGATGTTCAATGGGATGGAAACTGGACAATGACGATGAGAAAAAAAATGGTCTTGGCCCCGAAAAATTATTCAAAGGGCTTCTGTAATCTTATTCATACACACTTATGCTCCTAGAAGCAAAAACAATGGAAAGAATAGATGAAAAGCTTTGTTACACCTTTGTCTAGCATAATCATTACTTTAAAAATAGCATTAAAGTGCAAATGCATGATATTAGATTTAAAGATCTTCTGAGCACCAGAGCGCCACATTTTCAATACAGATGTAATTATCAGCATACACCTGCAGTCAACGGTTTACTGCAGCATCGTTAGATTTTCCCTGCGTTCCATGCATCATAAAAGAACGCAGCACATCATGTTTGGAACTAATTGTAACAGATTGCACTGAATAAATCTAAGATAAAAATCAGACGGGATATTTAAATGGTCCCTTGATCATCAACAAACGCTCCATAACTTATTTAACCAATTTACTGCTAATCATGTGAGCATTTCCCCTACAAATATGAAAATGATGTCATCGTTCACAGCCACAAACCTGTTGCTGATTAACAGATCATTTAGATAATTAAGTTTAGTGACTCAAACACCTATATTGAATTTGTCTATGTACTGTAATCATTTCAAAAACCACCTGCAAGTGAGAAACCCTTTTTTTTAATTGGCCAATTACAGGGGTATTGATATGTATTGATAAATATTGCCTCTCTTTTTCGTTGAAAGGGGAGAGTAGCTTGCTGGATGATGATGTTTGGGTCTAGCCAAACCTATCCCTACGGCTAGTCCGGCATTCATATGAAATCACTAGCCAAGAAAAGGGAGGGCTCTGGGTAGCCTACCCTGCGAAGTTACCAGGCATGCCCATAATGTGCCGTGTACCTCAGCGATCCTCTATGATCATTTTTATGCTAATTCATAAATATGTCATCACAAAGAAAGTAAGTACATTATTTTTCCTCATTTTTCCCCAACTCACAAATGCTGCAACATTGTTTTGCTTATTTAAGAAATAGCTTCATAATTGGTAACAACTATGCGTTACGAAGATACACAAAATGAAACAAACAAGTAAAACACTGCATAGTTTGTTTGTTTTTTTCTATTTCTTACCTTGGATAGCATTTTTCCCTCGTATTACATAACTCAGCTTTGATATTGCCATTTCCTTAGCAGCAATGTTTATTTTGGGCCGTGATTAGTGATTTATGAAGGCCATTGAGCTGAATATTGGACTGCGAGTGAGTTTTGAAGGTAAAAAACAATTACATGACACTTTAAGTATTTTTATGATGGCTGGATAGCGTAAGGTCAATGTTCCTGTTAGATAAACCGAATGGAAAAAAAAAAACATTTGAGACAGTAGGGTAGATAATACCTTAACTAATTATGTTACTTGAATTATTTTTTTTCATAGGGGCACTTTCTTCAACTTGCATTATTGCCTTAACACGACATGTCCATCCCATTGTAATAGTGATGGTGCAGAGCATTAATGATTTCAACAGGAACTGTCACAGCTGAGGTAAAACCATAATTGAATCTAGGAATGAAAACCATATATCACTTGTGTTATTATTGTATATATTTGAGTTATTCAGATTTATGTATTCCAGATCTGGCAGCAAGGAATGTCATGCAAACTGTCCCGCCATTTTCCATAGCCTCTCAGTGATTCCTAAATGGCCGTCCTCGTGCCAGCCTAAATAGGTGGTAACACGCTGCTATTGTAGCTGAAGGGCATATGAGTCTATTATTCCTCCGTAAAGCTATTCTTCCAATGACCTTAGTGAGAAGAAGCAATTTAAAATATGTGGAGCTCCAAGACGACCCCCTTACCGCACAATAGAAAAGCAATCCAAGTATTTTTTTATTAATGTTTTCCCTTACGAAAAAAATTACTGCAGTTTTTCTGAAGTAATACTGCAGTTTTTTGGACATGAAAAAACTGCAATACTGCACTTTTACTGCAGTATTACTGCACATTTACTGCAGTTTTACTGCATTTGTACTTCACTGTACTGCAGTTTTACTGCAGTTATTTTTTTTATATTGCAAACCTACAGTTGTACTTCAATGTACTGCAGCTTTATTGCATTTGTACTTCCGTACAAAAATAACTGCAGTAAAACTGCAGTATAGTGAAGTACAAATGCAGTAAAACTGCAGTAAATGTGCAGTAATACTGCAGTAAAAGTGCAGTATTGCAGTTTTTTCATGTCCAAAAAACTGCAGTATTACTTCAGAAAAACTGCAGTAATTTTTTGTAAGGGTTTATTTAATAAAAAAATATATTAATGATAACTGCGCTGTACATACAGTAGTTGTGAGAGCCAAAAACCCATTAGTTGGAACTTCCACAGTAGATCTGACTTCTCATGAAGAGGATGTAGGAACAGACGTGACTTTCTATACAAATTCCGAACTTCGTGTCTCCCAGTGTTGTTCATGGGCTAGCCATGTCTGTACCCCCAAAATGCGCTTTTCCCAATTTCAGCAGTGTCAGTATGTGCCAGGCAGGCATTTTGCTGTGGGAAAAGTGTCACAGTTTAAAATGCCCTCTCCATTTCTCTCCCACAAAAAATGACCAAGCTCTTTTGGAAATTACAACAATTAAAAGAGCTTGAAGGTGGGTCAGATGATGCCTGAATATTAATATAAGGATTGTGTTAATGGCTGTGTTGGAAAGGCCCACAGGACGCCAAGATACAAAATCAAATCTACACCGCCTGCTGGGGCTCTCTATTCCCATCCTGTGCGTCTTGGAAGAATAGGCTGGCGGTTGTGGCGATTGAAGGCCGTCATGGGGGAAGCGGCACCCCGCTGAGCACCCGGGTCCCTCATTCCAGATTGACATAGGGGGGCCAGATGTGCCTTACATCTCCACACTGCCGCTGGAAAGACTTTATTCGGAACAGCTACTTATCAACATACTACATTTCATTCCAGTCATTCCAATTCATGTCAGAATAGTCAGATCTGAAATTCCTGTCCCCCTTTTATCTTCTTTTTCATGTATGATGTTTAAAGTTGCATCCCTGGTTCTTCTGGTCTCATAAAATAGTCTCCAGTAAATCAAATGTACAATGCTCTGCAAATTCATCATGGTACACATACCTTTCTCTCTGCTCCTTCCAGTTTGATGGCAGCAGAATTTCTATATTAATTCATTTGACTGAATGTGAGTTCCTTTCTTTATTATAGCAAGGAGCTTTGATTTTTTTTGTACAGTTACTTGCACAAGGCTTCTAAAATTGAGATTATCTAAAATATTACCTGACCTGTAGGCTTATACTATTTACTTTGTTCTCTGTTCTTTTGAAAGTTCTATCAGTTCATTTTTAGTTTCATGACGAGATAATCATCTCCCCTTCTGATGATAATTCATCCAGTCCTCTAAGGACATTTCAATCTTTGTCAGATTACCTTGATGTCTTGTCTTTCATAGAGGTTGCTGCTCTTCTACAAGACAATTCACAGGATACCTGTCCAAGATTGATTTAATCTAGTATGATTTTTTTTGTAAATTCCACACTAGTTTCAGCAGTTAAAACCAGAGTCACCTGGCAAATATTATATATACTGGTTTGTGGACATGAATAATAAAATATGTTTAAGGTGGTAAAGAATGAACGCAATGAGAATTAAAATGGGATATATATATATATATATATATATATATACAGTATCTCACAGTATCTCTCTGCTACAATGTAAAGTAAAGAGTGTACAGCCTGTATAACAGTGTAAATTTACTGTTCCCTTAAAAATAACTCAACACACAGCCATTAATGTCTAAACCTTGGCAACAAAAGTGAGTACACCCCTAAGTGAAAATGTCTAAATTGGGCCCAATTAGCCATTTCCCCTCCCCAGTGTCATGTGACTCATTAGTGTTACAAGGTCTCAGGTGTGAATGGGGAGCAGGTGTGTTACATTGGGTGTTATCACTCTCACACTCTCTCATATTGGTCACTGGAAGTTCAACATGGCACCTCATTGCAAAGAACTCTCTGAAGATCTAAAAAAAAGAATTGTTGCTCTACATAAAGATTACCTAGGCTATAAAGATTGCCGAGACCCTGAAACTGAGCTGCAGCACGGTGGGCAAGACCATACAGCGGTTTCACAGGACAGGTTCCACTCAGAACAGGCCTCGCCATGGTCGACCAAAGAAGTTGCGTGCACGTGCTCAGCGTCATATCCAGAGGTTGTCTTTGGGAAATAGACATATGAGTGCTGCCAGCATTGCTGCGGAGGTTGAAGGGGTGGGGGGTCAGCCTGTCAGTCCTCAGACCATACGCCGCACACTGCATCAAATTGGTCTGCATGGCTGTCGTCCCAGAAGGAAGCCTCTTCTAAAGATGATGCACAAGAAATCCGCAGTTTGCTGAAGACAAAAAGACTAAGGATATGGATTACTGGAACCATGTCCTGTGGTCCGATGAGACCAAGATAAACTTATTTGGTTCAGATGGTGTCAAGCGTGTGTGGCGGCAACCAGGTGAGAAGTACAAGACAAGTGTGTCTTGCCTACAGTCAAGCATGGTGGTGGGAGTGTCATGGTCTTGGGGAGCTACAGTTCATTGAGGGAACCATGAATGCCAACATGTACTGTGATATACTGAATCAGAGCATGATCCCCTCCCTTCGGAGACTGGGCCGTAGGGCAGTTTTCCAACATGATAACAACCCCAAACACACCTCCAAGACGACCACTGCCTTGCTGAAGAAGCTGAGGGTAAAGGTGATGGACTGGCCAAGCATGTCTCCAGACCTAAACCCTATTGAGCATCTGTGTGGCATCCTCAAATGATGTAATCATGGAGGAGTGGAAGAGGACTCCAGTGGCAACCTGCGAACTCCATGCCCAAGAGGGTTAAGGCAGTGCTGGAAAATAATGGTGGCCACACAAAATATTGAGACTTTGGGCCCAATTTGGACATTTACACTTAGAGGTGTACTCACTTTTTGTCACAAGCCGCAACGCAGCTGCTCTCCGGAGTACCCGTGTCTATCGGGTACCCACAACGTCCCACGTCCGCGCTTCTATGCGCCCTCGTGTAGCGGGGGCTCACAATGCCTTACCTGTCCTCCAGAGGGAGGGCGGCACACACGCGCGCTCACCACGCCCCCCCTCTTATCCTCTGCATCCAATAGCGACAGAGGGATGCTCACGGAGTGACATCAGAGACAGGGGGTGTGGGACATGAGAGCGTGGTAAGTTTAAAACCGAGCACTGACTCTCATTCAGTGCTCGGTTGTCGTGTCAGCCACATGCTCAGTGCCTGCAGCAGGATACATGATGCCAGTGCCTTATTGACTAAGTGAGGATTAGCATTTCTGTTCCTGTTACTATATGGACTTTGCCTGCTCCAGTGCCTTATTGCCTAAGTGAGGCTCAGCATTTCAGTTCCTGTTACTATATGGACTTTGCTTGCTCCTGTGCCTTATTGCCTAAGTGAGGCTCAGCATTTCTGTTTGGATTCGCTTGCTGATTAAAGTCTGATCGCTATCAATCTCCAGTTGTGCCTGTCCTGTTTCTCGTTCGCTGATCCATGCGGGTTCCTTACCTGATACCTACGTTACACTTTTGTTGCCAAGGTTTAGACATTAATAGCTGTGTGTTGAGTTATTTTGAAGGGAACAGCAAATTTACACTGTTATACAGGCTGTACACTCACTACTTTACATTGTAGCAGAGAGTCATTTCTTCAGTGTTCTCACATGAAAAGATATAATAAAATATTTACAAAAATGTGAGGGGTGTACTCACTTTTGTGAGATACTGTAGCGCCATCATATTCCATAGCGCTGTATAATGGGTAGACTGTACATAACGAGTAGTATATAACATAACAATTTGACAATCTAGTCTAAAACTAGAGAGTCAGAGACTGTAATGTAAGCAATCTATTCTTTACTAAGATACATGGGCCAGTCTCCCAGCAAAAGTGGTGGAGGTGAATACAGCGAGGAAATTTAAACCGGAATGAGCTATCCTAAGCATCCAGACTAAGAACTAATGGGGTTTGAGTCCTTCAGGAAAAAAGGGGCAGACTACATGGGTTCATAAATATGCCTCAAATTCTGTTTTTATGAGAGGCACTTTAATAAGACATCTGCTCTGTGTATATTATTATATTGGCAATAGGAACGGCTATGGCCAGTACAGATGTGGAGTATTTACATGACGCTATGTTAGTTCTCGCATTAAAATCATTACTCACGCTTTAGAACTATTCAGACAATTTAAATTTGGGATCAGGAAAGCCACTTAAAAGACCTTCACTGGTGAGATGGGACAGGGACCTCTGGTCACCCTAGTTTATAGTGGATTGGACAAATGTGTTTGTAATATTGCAATTAATATAACAGAAGTATATACATATATATATATATATATATATATATATATATATATATATATAATATATATATCTTCCTAGAGATCGCAATAAATAATGTAGTTACATCAAGTGCGGGTGTGATTACAAATAATCCGTATATCAGCGGAGCCAAATGTCATCTAATTACGCCCTGTCCCAACACAGACCAGCAGAACACTCGTGTGGACTTTAATAAGACTAAATAATCGAAACCACAAACATCGATCGTCTTTTTCCCTACGGTAGGAATAGATTGTCAGGCAACGCTAATCGCCTGACGATGTAAACCGGAAGTGGGGTAACCGTTGGCGCTGGCATGCATAGCGGGTAGACGCGTTTAGTAGCGGGCTTCCTATAGTTTACTGTGGGCTCGTAGGGCTTTCGGTTGCCAAACCCGCAATGTCGGAAGAACGTGAAGTGTTTTTGAGAGCCAGAGGCAGGACATTTACCTCATTCCGTGAAGGTAGAGAGATTACACTGTTTCTTTAATCGTCTGCTGAAAGTGACTTTCTTACTTCTGTCATCCAAGATCCAAATAGTGCATATGTGCTGGAAGATTTGGCTATACACCTTGTATACCTAATCATAAAACACAACAACCCTAATTCCAGACCGTTATTAGGATTTAGCATAGCATTACAATACCCAATCCGGACCATCAAATACTACATGCAAGGCTTAAATTTGCCATTATTATTCTAAATCCGGATCACTGACACAAACTCTGTTCATAGCAAGTCTGTCAGATCTAAATCCAGCCCGTTAATAGCAGTCCCACACAGTAAAGGTAAAGTGTCTGTGCTTTTAATGCTGAAATAATAAAATATTAGCATTTTATTTATAAACAAATTCTAAATAAATTACCTGTTCAGCCCTGCATAATATTATGTGTTGTGCAATATATATATATATATATATATATATATATATATACACACGGTATTGGTAAATAATACATTAAAATACTAAGAAACTAATTTACACTCATTCCTTTATCACCAGCCACAAACCCCTGATAACTGATTATATGTAACAAGCCTTTACCTTTATCATTGTTATTGGCAATAAGTTATTTTTGATTTACTAGCGCAACAGCAGCGTAAGTTACATCTGACATAAGTCTTTTGAGTCGCCTGTTAATTACCTGTTGATATGTATGGCATCATACATTAAAACAATTCTAGTTTAAGCTAGTTTTGTTACTTGAACCTACCTGGTATAATCTTATTACTATCTTTATTTACAAAGTGATAATTTGTCACACAATATGTGAAAATCCACACATTACTGCACCAGCTCTTGGAAATAAAAAAAGATTTTTGTATTTTTTAATTCATCAATAGCATACTTGTGTGAATGTATCTATAAGTTATGTCATCAGGAGTATGTCATCAATATAAGTAATGATCCCATGAAGAAGAAAAGTGTGTCGGTGAAGGGGAAAATGGATCTGTGATTTGTGCTACCAAGTCAAAGATCTCTTCTACAGTGGACCCTTGCATGGTGTTATAGTTGTTGGGTGGACCTTGTTTCTAATAACACATCTGTCGTGTGCTGCTTCCCCCCCAAAATGTGTTCTCCCTGTGATCCCCTGTGATTAGTGCTTTTTCCTTAGGGAAAAGTATGTCCTAGGGGTCGGCATCACATACAACAACGACTAAGCCGGACTGCCTCTGCAGATCACCATAAAATAACATTGAAACTAGGTACACCTGTCATTGGTTGCCTTTTCCCACCAAACAACATGAAGCAAGTAGGCACCCCTCTTATTGGTTGTTCTCCTGTTGGCTACCTTACCCTATGCCCAGGAGTCTGCATTAACCAGCCTCTCGCTTTTAATTTCCTGCATACCCCTTGTTAATTGGTTTCGTCTGATTTGAATCTATAATTGTTTGCTTTATTGTCCCCCTTTGAGAATACCAGATAAAAAAAAACTACTTTTCCCGAATAAAGTGCTCATGTTGTTTTTCCAACCAGGTTTTGTCTGGTTTTTGGAATGTCTTATTACTTTTTTACAGCAAGAGAGATCCACTGGGACCCTGGAAGTGGGATAGTGATGATGACGACCAATGGTTAACCTTTTGCACCCTGTTTACCATCACTCACCCCTTATCTAGTGTCTATCTCTTTATTACCCCCTTAACTCCTCCTGAGCCTCTTTAAAAAAAAAAGGGAAAATATCCAACTCAGCCAAGAACTGAAATGCAAAACAAATTTCCATTGTATGAGGAAACCAACAACTCTAGGCATACATTCCATTCTTCATTTGAGTCATGAGTTAGATATGGTTGATGTCTTTCTGTGCATAATGAGCAAGTCTCTGTCACAACTTGTTTTGAGAGAACCCCAGAGGGAAATAAATACATACAAAAAGGATTAAACTAACTCAGCGGAGGATGGACAGTGCTTAAAGAGCTTATCCTATAGGGAATAACTGCTGGAAAAGTCTTAAAATGTTAACTCACTTGTGTCATTACAGAAGTAAAATCTCTATCAGGCTAACCATGCCCACATGAGAGTGCTCACTGAGTTAGCTTTTTGATCGAGTGACAGATGACCCAGAGCACTTGTGATACCAGCTTGCATTTCCCATACTCCCTTTTGCTGTTGGTAGATGTTATTTTTCTGCAGATTGTCATAATTTGTCATAAAATTGTGATAAACTTCAATGTGTTCTGCATCTTATATATTTCCAATATTTTGCTGCATTATATTGTATGCTCTTTTCTATTAAAAGCATAGAAATGTGGGTATTTTCACTAAAGGTCAAGCATATTGACTAACAAATATACTGTGTCTCTTCTAGTTTGGTGTGTTTGTTCTGGCAGCTTTCATTTAATTGATTAACTGCTAAAATGAAACATGAACTCACTGAAGTATAGGGTAGTTCAAAACACAGAAACAGAACTAACTAATGTGGCAGCCATATGATTTAGCTGCTATCACTTGGATGGGCAGTTGTACAGTATATATATATATATATATATATATATATATATATATATATATATACAGCCTGACTGTGGAAGGAGGTGGAGTATGTATAATTCATTACATTTTCTGCCAGAAATCCTCCCTCCGCTCCCTTTACCTGTATCCCCCTGAGGACAAGCCCTCTATACAGTCTTCACCAGCCACACTTCACCAGAATGCAACACACTGATCTTTCTTCAATATTTCATACTGTCAGATACTCCCAAGGTTGGTAGATCTACAGCATATGTCTGTTATCCAAGACCATATAATTTTATGGCCCTTGTATACTGCTTTTGTTTCTGGTCAATGTAGCTGTTTTTCTTTATGTAAACAATGATGTATATGTATAACAGTATCTAACTGATAGGTTCACCACTTAAACCCACCCAACAGAGTAATTTTTTTTTTAGTTTCCATTGGAAATGCCCGGAGGGCTAGTGCAGAAACCCCCCCACCTCATGCATTCGCTTCTTTCCTTATTCCCAGCTCCTAGGCTTGCAGGAGATGTGTTCAGGTGAAAGTGTCTCCTGCCAGCCGATGTCAATGCAGTATACTCCACACCATCCATCACTGGGTTTTGTATGAGTTCCAGGGGGTCCAACAAGACCACTACATGCTTGTGCAGGAAGCTCTGCCATTGCTTTAATACAAAGCATTTCCTGCCACTGATTGGTTGCTACAAGTGGCACGAAAGCAGGACCACAGAGGTGCACTTAAAATACATTGTTCATTTGTATATCTGTATGGTATGCTACAACTGTCCCTTAAATAAGGAGAGGGCCTACATTAGGTTCTGGCACTCAGCTTGCAATCACGTACACAAATTATTATTAGTATTATTTATTGTTTTATATAGCGCCATCAAATTCCGTAGCGCTGTACAATGGGTAGACAGGACATAACAAGTAGTATGTAACAAATAACAGGTCTGACTTGAAATTGTACATTCACTGAGCACTACAAGAATGTTTACTATTGAGACAGTTTATAGAGTGTAGAAGTAAAGAAAACTCTGGAACAAAAAGCAGGCGTCTACTGTGCTGTTCTCAAAAATGGCAGTACCCTTATTGCAATTTCAAGGGCCTGTACTGCGCGCATCAATGTTTTCCTTTCCCTATGGAAACCACCGAGTTAAATAAAAATTACATTGCCTCGTTATGAGTTTAGAAGCTCATTAGGGAACATTACGACATCCCATAGCAAGCTCGCTTTCTGCAATCTAAGACAATTTTTGCTCCTACGCATAAAATATAAATGCAATTACTTTCTAATAAACCCATAATGAGAACTTTCACCAAACACTAACATGTTTTCCTAGAATGCTGTAATCTTTACCTTGCCAGAGGGTTTTGCAGTGGGTTGGATTGTTGTTGCTGACCCTC
Organism: Spea bombifrons; assembly: GCF_027358695.1. Taxonomy (NCBI): domain Eukaryota; kingdom Metazoa; phylum Chordata; class Amphibia; order Anura; family Pelobatidae; genus Spea; species Spea bombifrons. The sequence goes on from NC_071093.1 coordinate 35,744,615, forward strand.
TGCCATAGAAAGGGTTATTTTCTAGGCAGAAAAAAAAGACACTCGCCTTTGTTTAATGCCCCAGGAATTGTTTCACTTTGTTTAGCGGAAAGGTCAATCATTTCTTTCTTTACCAAAAAAAATTTGTGCTGGAAGTTCCTTGTCAAAAAAGTAGAATAACAATAATTTGCCTTTTTACACTTGAAAGCTTAATAGAATTGAAAATGTTGAGATATTTGAAAGGCGCTTATTTACCAAAATGCATGGATTATGGATACCCAACAGGCTTTCTTAACGTCTTATATTATTTTTTCCAAGATGAAGAATCAGAATGGAAAGGCCCGTTCTACTTCATACAAGGAGCAGACCCACAGTTTGGCCTCATGAAATCCTGGGCTCTTGGTGACTGTGATCTTGGAGGAGATGAATGGGACCAGGAGATCAGATTAACCGAGGAAGCAGTGCAAGCCATTAATAAGCTAAACCCCAAACCAAAGTTCTTTGTGTTGTGTGGTGACCTCGTTCACTCAATGCCAGGTAAGAATTAAACAACTTTCAACAATATTTGACAATGGAAGAACGCTGATAGGTGAGTGGCTCAGCATTACCCTGTAAAAGAAAGTACTTGTTAGTAAGAGCTTCAAATGATGTTATATCATAAAAACAATATTGTTGATCCACCCATAGCCAAAATATTCAATTTTAAAAATGTATTATACTCCAGAGTCGCATTAGTGCTTTGAAATGGGTAGAACATGAGATGAGAGAAAATCGCCTCACTTCTCCTCCCTGATGAAAGCTTTTACACTAAACATCTCCAGAGCAATCGAACCAAATGGCATAAACCATAAGCTCCAGGTGGTTTTATAAAATTAATTTAGTTATGCTAAATTCTCATTTCAGGATTAATAAGTGATGGACCTACTTTAGGATATCTGTTTACAAATACGTTTTGTGACTTATAGTTTAGTGGTAACCTGAAATGAAATTATGTAAAATAGTGTTTGGACAAATTAATGAGGATATTATATCACTACTTATAGGAACGTTTATGAAGTATGTTTCATTATAGCCATAATACTGGCAATTTAATTCAGCATAACATTAATGTGCGAGGAAGTGGAACTGATAAAAAGGAAAATTGAAAACAGAAAATGTAACGTACTGTATTATGAAATGCCAGCTTGAATAAGCAAGTGTGCACACAAGCTGATAACCAGTGAGCGTTTAATGTACTTGTTATACAGATGTTCAGAATGCTATAACAGGACATCCAATAACTTTGGAAAGTCGGTGTAGATTTTTCCGAGTCCCCTGTATACCGAAACCCCTTAATCATTCCTCAGGGGTACAAAATACAGTTCAGATTTTTTTAAAAGCATTTATTAACCTCATGCTGTACGTAATAAGGGATTTGAAGGCTGAGGAGTAAACGACCTACATATGGAACAGATGTTGGTGGACCTTTTATGATTCATCCCCTCGGTAGGGTTCTAAGTGCTGAGAGGTTAATCTATGAATCCATTATGCATTGTTAATTGTTCTGCTTCAGAGAATGCGGTAGAGAGATAAAATTGTTGAGTTAGTATTCTATGTTAACACCAGAATGTTTTCATAGTCTTATGACCTGTACGCAGAGTAAATATATATTGCTAGATACCAAATTTACAATGTTATAACATTGGGATGTGTTTTTACTCTGTGGTTCTTTTTCTCTTTGTCTTTCATATAGATGATACATATAGATATATACAGTTGTAAGAAGAGCTACGTAAATTATTTTGGCTCGTTATAAATAAAAGATAATCATGTATACACGACATGGCCAAAAGTATTAGGACACCCCTTCTGATAATTGAGTTTGTCGTTTAGCCACACCCATTGCTAAGTATATATAGGCTGCCATCTCCATAGACAATAGACACCACTTTTGCCACAGTTTAGTTCATGATATTTCTGCCCTGTTAGATCTTCCCTGGTCCACTATACGTTCTATTATTGTGAAGTGGGAGTGTCTAAGAGTAACAGGTCAATCACAAAGGGGTAGGCAATGCACACTCACAGAATGGGCAACATTGGCAAACTTCAGACGGGCTGTGCTTTCTTGAGCAGGGGGACCTTGTGGGCGCTGCAGGATTTCAGTCCTTCACAGCTTTGTGTGTTACCAGTTGTTTTCTTGGTGACTTTGGTCTCAGCTGCCTTGAGCTCATTGACAAGATCCTCCCGTGTAGTTCTGGGCTGATTCCTCGCCGTTCTCATGTTCATTAAAACTCAACTGGGTGAGACCTTGAATGGAGCCCCAGAACGAGGGAGATTGACAGTTATTTTGTGTTTTTTTTATTTGAAAATAATCGCACCAACTGTTGTAACCTTCTTACCAAGCTGCTTGGCGATGGTCTTGTAGCCCATTCCAGCTTTGTGTAGGCCTACAATCTTGTGCCTGACATCATCGGACAGCTCTTTGGTCTTGGCCATGGTGGAGAGTTTGGAATCTGATTGATTGCTTCTGTAGACAGGAGTCTTTTCTACAGGTAACAAACTGAGATTAGGAGCACTCCCTTGAATAGAGTACTCCTAATCTCAACTCGTTACCTGTAGAAAAGACACCTGGGAGTCAGACATCTTGCTGATTGATAGGGGATGAAATACTTTAGTACTTTAATACTTTTCACTGAGTAAAATGCAAATCAATTCATAACTTATTTGAAATGTGTTATTTTGGATTGGATTTTTGGACCGGGTCAGAGCATCTCCAAAACTGCAGCTCCCAGTCTGCAGTGGTCCAAGGAAGGAACAGCAGTGAACCATCAAGAGGGTCATAGGCGGCCAAGGCTCATTGATGCACATAGGGGGTGAAGGCTGGCCCATGTAGTCAAATCCAACAGACGATCTACTGTAGCTCAAATTTCTGCAAAAGTTAATGCTGGTTCTGATACAACCAGATGCAGTGCATCACAGTTGGGGCTGCGTAGGTGCCAACCAGTCATGGTACCTGTGCTGACCCCTGTCCTCTGCTGAAAGTGCCTACAATGGACACGTGAGCACAAGAACTGGACCACGGAGCAATGGAAGAAGGTTGTCTGGTCTGATGAATCACATTTTTTCACAATATTAGGCAGGTGGTCATAATCGAATGGCCATATAGCTGTGTTTATGTAAATCAACATACTAGTGGTTAAATAAATTTGACACTTAATTTCCTCCAGGGACTGATAAATATTTAAAAATCTTTTTCAGTTTAGCAAAAACCTATATGCATCTAGTTTTGTGTCAGATGATAATTATTTGTTCCCAAATAATTAGACATTTACTTTTTTTCTGGAGAGGGTGTGGGTTTGGAATGATGTTTATAATGCAGAGTTGGTGTAACATTATCTTTAAAGGATGATCACACTTCTGCAACAGAAAGTGAAAACAGAAAATAATAAACATTCAAACTAGTAAATGGTGCAGAAGGGCGCTGGATTGTGGTGGACTTTTGGTTTCAGGGTCCGTGAAGACAGTGGAGACTTTGAAGGAAGAGTAAGCGTTTATATAAACCAGACAAAATACATACTTTGGGATCTGATTTTTTTTTTTAATAAAAGGAAAGGAACGTTGCCCCAACACCTTTTAAAAAGTTTAAGCACAGACGTTATTAGATGTTCTCATTTTTTTCTGCACCAGACTAACAGCACTTTGCCGTATGCTGTGCTATCACAAGCCTTCAGAGTTTCTAAATATTACCTAGCTCATTAGCACAGAGTTCACAACCTTTCTTGAAGTGATTGTTTAAATGTTAAACCTCTAAATGCTGAGCCGTAGTTAAACTCAAGGAGGTTAATATGAAAGTATAGACATTGTGATTACTTAATAGCCGTTAATCTCTCGTGTAGACTCTTCATATCTGATCAAAACTACCCGTAGTAGTTTTCAGAAAGAATACTTTTAGAGCTTCCGGGAATCTTGCCATGATATGAAGTTTGGTGTCTTGATCAGCTTAGTTACAGTGGTGCAAATTAAACTCAATACTTCATACTAAAAAAAACAATTAGTGCCTTTATTTCAGAAAGTTTTATGCTGAATTAGACTTTTGAGGTTAACAAATATCTGATGCAAACGAGAAAAGATGCTGGGCTACATGAATTCTTTCTGATGTCCTGGATAGCCCACTATGAATCATTGGCTTCTATACTTGAACTGCATGGACAAAAGATAATAGAAAATATTAATTTTGCTCCCCTGGCCCTTTCTGAGAATTAATAGCATATCTAGTGAAATACGACTTGAATATTTATTTACTAGCTCCCTCTTGACATCAGAGGTCACTGAAGAAACCCATTTGGTCAGGATTGTCAGGAATCTGTACGCAGAATTCAACAGCAGATATTCTTTTTCTGCTGTAAAAAACCATAACCCTATTCTGTCCTTGATCTTGTGTTATCTTCAGCATAGCCAGTGATGGCACTAAAATATTGGGGTAGCCTATAATTTAGCTATAGAAAAATGTTACAGCAGTTTTATGTGATAGTTGTTTGTTAAATTCAGCAAACTACATCAAATGGCACCTTTTATTTAGCAAATTAACAAAAATGTTTTTTTTTGTAACAAACAATGCTAACATACAGTATTCATTTATTACCTGTGAAATTAATTATTGAAGGTGTTTATAATGGCTGATGAGACCTCAAAGACAAGATTAATATAAAAAAGACCATATATTTGTCTGTAAAAACAAATGCATGAGAAAACTTTTTATATATTTTATCATGTATATTAAAACATACTACTCCAGTGCCGAGAATCCAGGTAGAGTTATGCAACTGGGGAATTCTCTGTTAAAGAAAAAAAATCAAACCAATGGTATAATATGTATATACCGTATTGGCTCGAATATAGGCCGCACTTTTTTCCCCCACTTTAAGTCTTTAAAGTGGGGGTGCGGCCTATATTCGGGGTCTAGCGCCCGACGCCCGGGACATGCAGTCCCGGGCGCCGGGCAGGCAGCGGGGGACATCTACGCAATACGCGTATACAACTTCCGGTGCCGGCACATCCAGTGGAGGACAGTGGCAGCGTATCTCGGGGAGGGAGGACAGTGGCAGCGTATCTCGGGGAGGGAGGACAGTGGTAGCGTATCTCGGGGAGGGAGGACAGTGGTAGCATATCTCGGGGAGGGAGGACAGTGGTAACGTATCTCGGGGAGGGAAGGCAGTGGCAGCATATCTCGGGGGGGGGGACAGAGGTGGCAGCATGTTTTTTTGGTGCTTTTTTAAAGAAAAAAACATTTTCTTTAAAAAAGCACCAAACTTTTAGGGTGCGGCCTATATACGGGGGCGGCCTGTATCCGAGCCAATACGGTATATATTTTTACTATGATGCCCCTTGAGGAACACACCTTGTTTCTAGAATCAAGCATTCTGTGCTCAGACTGAACTTGTGTATGAAGCTGGATTGAAACTAAATTTAAGAAAAGTCTTGAATTCTAAATACATCAAAACAGAATACAGTGAGATTCCGATGACTTGATTTAGAATAAAAATAAGCGTTGCAGACTACATACTTTGTGTAGTGATGTTTTTGAATCCTTTGCTTGTGGTAGAAAACAATTTATCCTTTTTTTTTTTTTTTAAATGAAGGCTTTCCTTGTTTGAGTTTTTCTTACATTTCAAGCACAAATTTCTCACAATTCATATGCAAAATGTGCTTTCTTTCCCAAATTTATGCTCATTATATTTTTATTGAACAACAGACTTCTGAAATCACACTACTATGTATGCTAAGTAGGGGGGAGATTAAAATACAGTTTTTGCAAAATCGTAGTTACATAGTTAATCAGGTTGAAAAAACTTCCAAGTACCCATGTCTGTTGACTCAGAAGAATGTATTTTTTAACAACTGTGTATCTATTAAAGATTAAGCGCCACTCGGGAATACATGTGAAGTGATTCACAGATTGGACCCTGAGTGAGAGGTTATCTACCTAGCTCGTCACTGACAACAGCCCCTTTTCTCCAGAGGTTCATCCTCTGGGTACTTTGCAGCAAAAGAACTTGTAAGACAAGGATGAGACCGAATCTTAATAAGCACACCCGCAGTATGGGACAGAAGCTCATTGCATTAACAAGTAAGTGCTGGGGGCTCAAGGATTTATACTCAAAATGTAGCGTCTGGATTGAAATGCAGGTGTATCAATGCATAACACGACATACATGAGACTATGCGGTGAAGGCAACCACATGGGGGACCATTTCCTTAATCATGGAAGGGGTCAGAATAAAAATGAACAAAACGCATAGTGTTAACTCTACAAGACAGAGGTTATAAATGGGAAGATATACACCTGCTATTGAATGGTTGGGTTTCTAGAGTAAGAAGCCAGTTTGCTTGGTCAATATTCTGGTGGAATTATTTTATATGCATTATATATGCATGCATATAGGTGTCGGCATTCTTTATTTCTTCTGACTCATCCCCCAGCAGCCTCGTTTGCTAATGTGGTGGCATACCATGGTATGCTTTTTGCACATGCTCAGTAGAACTCCCGTAGTCAATGGAAACTGAGCTTCTATTAAAACTGCTAATGTTTTGCCAGCATACATGGAATGGCCCACTGCTTAATGGACTTAAGTGGGAAGGCTATTGAGCATGTGCAAGAAGTTTACTTACTAATGCTTCTTGGTTTTAGTAGAGGCAGCCAGGAGAGGGGTTTATTGATACAGACATCGTATTTGCTAACTTTAACAAGTAAAGAATGCATACTCTAATTTACCCACAGCGAAATGTATTACGGTGTATGAGAAAAAAACTCTAACATGCATTAAAATTGAAATGCAGTTTTGGGGACTAGACTCTTAGTTGAAGAAAATATTATTTGGGCTATATTTATTCTTAAAATCTTTAAAAAATGCCTTCAGTAAGTCTAAGGTGCATGGATAAAGATTGACTCCACTAAGGCCTTCTTCCCCTGTTTGAATTTCAAGATGGTGGGTTCGAGTGGTTACTATGCTCAAAGCATTGCAGGGTCTTTTCTCCCAAAGAAAGGCAAGAGACCATAAAGAGAACATATAGCTAGTCTTTTTTTGTTTTTATTAAAAAATAACTTCTATAAATAAAAAATGTATGTATAACAAAAGAAACAAAATAGCATAATACATTGTTTCTATATTAAAATGCACTATAAACACAATATAAATGCAGTGCACAGATCTGATTTTGGGAAATCCCCTATATGCTGTAAACCAAAGGCACTGTAAAAGCGCCATTCCAATTTATCATATTGGCTAAGACTTCCCTTTCTGCCTGGCTTATCACGGAACTCGCATGATGTTCAAAGAACGTCTGCTCTCCGAGGGGCTTTAAAGTTATCTACAAAGCCAAATGCTCACATCCGTTTCTTGGCTTATTCTTCCTTTTAGTTATTGCATGAATACGTTGGACGATGGTCTGACTTACAATATTCTTGTAGAATGTTTTAAAAGATATATGGAGGTTAATATTTATTGACTTACATAGCGCTATCATATTCTGCCACTTTGTACAACGGGTAAACAAGACATGTAGTACTTCATATAACAATATGGACATACATTAACAAAAGGTCAGGAAGGCCCTGCTCAAAAGAGCTTACAATTTAGACAATAATCTTTGTCGAAGAAATATAAATGTTTTTGTAGCTCGGATCACTTCAGATGTCCTATTCTTTTTAGGAAGCCAATATTAGGTTCCTGATTAGATACCGGATGTCTAACCAGCATTATTACAATACATTTGTGAAAACACACTCTTTGAGACTACACAAATATCAACCTGTTTTAACTTAATTTAATGAGTAAGATGTTTACAGTTATTGGAGTCATCTTTGATTTAGCTTATGCCCCAGTTGTCTTCATTCGTAAAGTGGATCTGTCCTTTCACGAAGCCTACATACTACTGTTCGGTTGATTAAAAACCACCAAGATTATATTATTTATTAAATCAATTAAGCAACATTTGGATCTGAATCATTTAGCCTTCCTATTGCTCTACTTAAGTTATTGCTCACACACAGTTTTTTTATTACATATACAGTTAACCAGGGCATCTCATAGTCTAACTTACAGATAAAATGTGTTTGATGTCTATAGTAATAAATGAGTAACAATAAATACATTTTCACGTTTGTTTCTATGATAAATTACACACCTACTTCAGCTGAAGTAAAATGCCTCCTAAGTACTAACCTAACAATGCCCCCCAAAAACACAACAAAGGCACAAAAAGCAATATACACACTACACCAAAGATCATTGTAGAAATTGCTTTAATTTCCCCAATCATAGTGATATACTGTGATCGGAACACATCTTATTATCCTTATAAATAAAATAGAATGTATGTAATGGGGCGTTTTTACTTTAAATTGTATCCCTTAATCTGACTAAAATAATAATTTCATACTATTTACCGTAATAAATCCTGCAAAAAGCATTGTCGTGTAGATTAACATAGCAGAGATATGCCCCTTTTCCATAATTACTTTGGTTTTCTCTACTTTAACAATACATAACTTTTATATGTTTTTATAAAGGCTATTCCTACTGAATGTAAAATTCTGTGTTGGCCATGGGGATCTTCATATACCTTCAGGACCAGTGGTAGCTATTGAAGATACTTGTACATAAACATGCTGATACCATGACATTTTAAGAACAAGAATAGATGCAGAAATATAGCTGCCGGGACAATTAGATATTTCAAAGACAATGCAGAAAGTATAGGCTAGACCCTTAGAAATGTCACTTTGTACAAATCATTCCATTTTGACAGCGCTGAATATCCTTTAACTGTCGTGGCCATAGCTAAGTCTCCATTATATATTCCGTGATGTACAGGGGGATTGCCGGTACATAAGGATTGATGATGTCAGGGCATTTTCAGTACCTAGAAATGTAGACGTCTCTGGATTCTCTGCCTGTATCAGCCGTAAAGTCTAAAACATAATGGGCAGACATAATGTCAGATATACATTCTGTCACAATAACATTATTTGCATAGATTACAATGAGAAGCACAGCGTTAAAGCAATACTGTATATTGGCTTTTATTTACTAACTGAGATAAATGCTCTTAATTTTAGCTCATTTTGTTTTTCATTGGGAAATATGTGATGCTTGCTATTTAGTTACTTGTGATTTATCTCTAGCTTTAAATGCAGCCCTCTATGTTCTTGTATGTAACGCATAAAATGTACGCAGTACTATGCATCCTATGCATAGATACTTCACAAAACCTCTGGATTTTTAACATTTTCTGCAACTGACAAATTTCTTTTTCTTTCTTTCTCTTGGCGTGTTTTTCTTTTTTAAATACTGTATTCATGGGAAACGATTGTGGGAGTGATGGATGAAGCAATACTTTTTTTGAGGAGCATGTTCTGAGTTTGGTTTGAAGATGTGCTGAAATGAAACATTGAGGTTATTTTCGCAGTGAAAGGTGAACCAATAATCTTCACAAAAAGGAAGCTAAATGGACACTGGTGTATTTCAGAGATTAGAAAGATGGCTCATCTTGAGACATTGTTTAACTGTGGAAATAAGCCCTGGGATTTGAGCTGTGTTTTCCTAGTTGCAGTATCATTTATGTCCTGTGATTTCCTGTCCTACCTGTTTGCACCGAGTTCTACCAAGTGATTTGTCTCCTTTTCTCTGTAACCAAACATTTCATCAAAGAACTATGCTTGTTTCCTTAACTTGCAATCATACCGTGCAGGGTATATGCGCATGCATGCACAGAAAGCACTTGGTATGGATTCAATCCCAGCTAGGTTCAGCTAGGATTGAACCATTAGTACTGTCTGCACACCTGCTAGACAGATTAGAGTTCCAGTATAACAAAAGGGCTAGCCTCAAAAAAGTCTTACTCATAAAAAGACTATGCTCATATGGAAGATACACTGATCGGCCATAACTTTATGACCATTGGCAGGTGAAGTGAATAAGACTGATAATCTTGTTATCATGGCACCTGTCAGTGGGTGGTATGTATTAGGCAGCAAGTGAACATTTTGTCCTCAAGGTTGATGCGTTAGAAGCAGGAAAAATGGGCAAGCGTAAGGTGTTGAGCGACTTTGACAAGGGCTAAATTGTGATGGCTAGATGACTGGGTCAGAGCATCTCCAAAACTGCAGTTCTTGTGGGGTGTTCCTGTCTGCAGTGGTCAGTACCTATCAAAAGTGGTCCAAGGAAGGAAAATCGGGGAACCGGCTACATTGTCATGGTCGGGCCAAGGCTCATTGATGCATATTGGGGTTAAGGCTGGCCCGTGTGGTCAAAACAGACGAGCTACTGAAGCTAAAATTGCTGAAAAAGTTAAAGAGACAGTGCATCACAGTTTGTTGCATATGGGGCTGCGTAGCTGGGTGCCCATGCTGACCCCTGTCTACTGCTGAAAGTCCCTGCAATGGGCATGTGAGCATAAGAACTGGACCACAAAGCAATGGAAGAAGGTGGCCTGGTCTGATGAATCACATTTCTTTTACATCACATAACTGGCCAGGTGCATGTGCATCGCTTACCTGGAGAACACATGGCACCAGGATGCATCCATGGAAGACCCACCTCGCAACTTAAAGGATCTGCTGCTAACATCTTGGTGCCAGATACGAGAGCATACCTTCAGAGGTCTAGTGGAGTCCATGCCTCGACAGGTTAGGGCTGCTTTGGCAGCAAAAGGGGGACCTACCAATATTTTAGACAGGTGGTCATAATGTTATGGCTGATCGGTGTATATCAATATTATATATAAAGAAACCCTGTTTTGGGAATACATATGAGGTCTCCACCATTCTCTTAGTGTTTTATTCACTTAAGTAAGTTCACACCAAAGAGCTCAATATGCATTATAAAGGACAAACCATAACAGTGTCTTCAACACAAAGAACTTGACTGGTCTTGTGTAATGCAAAGTTAACTCTGTAAGCTGAGATGTAAGAAATGTACCTAATTGATTGAGCTATGCATTATGCAAGACAAGTTCAGCTCTCACTGCAGGAGAATCTTCTCAAGGTTTCCCTTTTATTACAGAATAAAGTGTTGGTAAGATGCAACTGCCACTTTCCTGCAGAGTTCCATACACACTAACTCTTACCTTGGGGAATAAAGTAAGACAAATAGACAAGCTTGATTAATGATCACATCAGTTTTCTAATATATGTTTCTAACTTTTCAGGTATCGATTTTAAAGAAGATCAGGAAAGAGATCTAAAAAATGTTCTCCAGAAGACTGACGGAGATATCCCACTGGTGTTTGTCAGTGGAAATCATGACATAGGAAATGCCCCAACTCCTGAAACCATACAGACTTACTGCAACAACTGGGGAGATGACTACTTTTCTTTCTGGGTTGGGGGTGTTTTATTTCTTGTGCTAAATTCCCAATTATTCTTTGATTCTTCGAAATGCCCGGAACTAAAAGAGAGTCACGACAGATGGCTTGCTTCTCAGCTTGCCATAGCCAAGCAGCAGAAGTGTAAGCATGCGGTCATATTTCAACACATCCCCTTATTCCTCCAAAATCCAGATGAAGATAACAACTATTTCAACATAGAGAAGTCGCTGCGGCAGGACTTGTTAGAAATGTTTCATAAAGCAGGTACAGTGCTTTAATACTGATAAGTAACTCATATTGACATGTTCTTTTTTGGTATAGAAAAAAAAAATATTTTATCATGAGTATATTGGTATGAGATTTACAGAAATATATTTCTGGTATCTGATTGTCTCCCCATCTCAGAGGAACAGTTTCCCTCAAGAGTTTTAATGTGACCTTCCCCGGCTGTCAGAGATCAGAGTTCCCCGCACCGGTGCAGGAAATTCTTTCTGACAGTTGGGGAAGGTCTGCGCGATGGATGCAGACAACCCCCGCTGTTAGGCACACCTCCTCCCAGGTGCAGCAGAAGTTGTCTACGCGAATCGCGTAGAGCTCTACACACTGCCCGGACTACGCACCGGGGGCTCAGAAGCGCCGGTAAGTGTGGGTGGTGGGGGGGACAGGAGGATCCAGGTCCCCTGCATCGCTGCGGGGGATCCGGATCTTAGTCTCATAGTCAGACCTATTTGAGGTCTGATTATAAGACGACCCTGATTATAAGACAAGGGGTATTTTTCAGAGCATTTGCTCTGGAAAAAACCTTGTCTTATAATCGAGCAAATACAGTAATTTGAATGTTTAATTTAGCCTACAGATGACCAATACAAAGTATCTACATTAGCAAATCAACAATTTTCTGCGCTGTGGTCCATGTTTTCCTTTATGTAAAATTGTTTTTAATTGGTACAGGTATCTTCTCAAGTACAAAGGGCTGTGTAGAGCCATTGATTACAAACGTATCATCTACACTAGCTATTTCATGGGCCTGTAAGCACGATTCTGGGGTAATAGATAACTGTATGATTGCTTTTCTCATTTGAGTTAGAAAGGCAATTTACCAAATGTATTTATTAGCTTATATAAGTAGGATTGGGTCACCAAAAGAGTGCATTTAAAAGATTTGTGCGAAAGCAGGTTACTCTCTTTATTTTTACTTGTTTCCTTAGAAACAGCTGCCGTGTATTTTTTTTTCACTCCGTCCTCTTGAAAAAACCTTTGTCGAATGCCTAGAAAATATTGTGATAATGTACAAATAAGAAGTTATCACGGCAGGACAGATACGCAGATGTGCAGTGACACCAGTTATTTTCTCTTTTAGTGTCTTGCCCAGCGATAATCAATTTTCAGCACATCCTTGGTTATGAAATTGGCTTTTTTTTTTTTCCTTACATCAACTCCTGCATACTTAGAGGACGAGAAAAGACAGACAGTAGATAATGAAATCCATCTCATGACGTTCAAATTTTCTTTCCCGTTTTGACTTTTTGAAGTTTAAGGAGCTTAACCTTTTGAACGTTTAATATTTATTCCAATTTTCTGAACGTAATGAATACAGAGAAAAATTATTCTGGCTCTTTGATGAAAGTTTTTCTCCTTACGATCTGTTGCTTCCTTGAATCTCAATATGCTTAGTTGAAGTGTGTTCAAAATGCAAACTAGGTCAACTGGTAATTATGTTACAGGAAAGGTGGAATAGATTACATTTGTAAGCTGCATCGAGAAATTGTTGGAAGTGCAGCTTTTTAGACATGTCTGGCTGATGCAAGCATCTGTATAAACACAAGACAACTCCAAAAATATTTTGAATACGGACAAATTTCTTAAATGAAATTAAATAAGAAAATAGATCTAGGCGTATTAGCCTGAGAGAAGATGGAGTCTTTATTGAACATTCAAATCTTTCAAGACCTCAGAGGAATTGCATCTGAAGAAAAAAACCCTGATGTCCTGAAAGATTATGTGACATCACATGTTTTTCTACGTTCACTAAAAGGTATCACCTTCGACTACATCAAAATTTTTACCGTATTTACTCGATTATAAGACAGGGTTTTTTTGGAAAAAAAAATCATCTGAAAAAACTACCTTGTTTTATAACCGAGGTCATCTTTTATTCAGACCTCAGATCCGTGGCACCACCACACAGTGAACTCAGCCTGGGGGCTTGTTTCTCACTTACACTCCCACTCGCTCTCTCACTCTCTCTCAATGTCTTCCTACTAGAGGACTGCATTGGGAGGCGGGTCCCGTGGGACCCGCCAAAAAACTTGCGGGCGGTCTTGCTGGGGCTGCGGGCAGTCAGGCACTGTACCTACGGGTCCCGGTAATCCCGCGCAGTCCCGCAAGGCTGTCTTCTCGCTGCTCCATAACAGTGTCTCCTATCTTGCTCTGCCCAGGAACAAGGCGGAGTCACGTGATGTGACGTCACTTCATGTGACTCTGCCTTGTTCCTGGGCAGAGCAAGAGAAGAGATGCTGTGAGGGAACAACTTGCGGGACTGTGCGGGAAATCAGGTAAGGAGGCGGGCGTGATTGGCCACAAATGTGGCGGGAGCGGGCGGGATTGGCCACAAATGTGGCGGGAGCGGAACACCCACATTGCGGCAGCGGGCGGGAGCGGGATTAAAAACAGCGGGAGCGGGATTAAAAAAGCAGTCCCACGCAGGGCTCTACTTCCTACCTTCTCCGCCATCCACTTCCGTGTCCCTGTCTCCTTTTCCACAGCTCCGTTTCTAGTCTTGCCTCTTCTTTGCTCTTCTGTCTTTTTTCTTTGTCCACTTCTCCCCGTATCAGCTGCATTATCCAGGTGCTTCTGCACCTTCTCTGCAAATCTGCCTGCGATTTTCTGGCTTCTTGGAGTACTTCTGTAAAAGAGGAAAACAGCGGCACGCACCTCTGGGACAGCCCCATTCCTCTAGTTTCTCCAAATATTGCTTGCATTCAATATCACTATTTTATTAAATATCCTAACATTTCAGGTGTCCAAACCAAGTCACCAGTGTTTGAGGGCTAGAGGCAGAATGTGCTAATGGCTTGAGTGTATGGAAACCATAATATTTCTAGTTTTCTTCATCACAGGCAGATCAGTCAGTGTGAATTTCCAACCCTTCGTGTCCATGTTGCCTTAAACAAAAGCCATCCCATTAAAGTTATTAGCATTTGGAAATAAAAATAAAATTTACAAGTCATAAAGGCACAAGTAACAGGTATAAAGTAATCAAGCTGACTTCCTTTTTTATAGTAGGTTCACACCAAAATAAGAAGGCATATTTCTCGTGAAGTTCATCCTTTTCTCCAGTCGCTTATAAACAAAATGTATCCTGTTAAAACTGCAGCTTTGATTTTTTTTTTCTCCTAGTTTTATTATTATGTCGCTTTATCAGATTTATGGATGTAATTTAAACCCTTTCTCATTTTGCCACAATGAAGCCACACAATTTATATAGTTTGATATGATTAGTACCACTTATGTTTAGAGAATTTACCATGCCCTCCTTAATCAGCCTAATGATGCAAAGATAAAATATCTGTTTTTTGTGAACTATAAAAGTACATTTAGAATCTGTTGGCAGTACCTAACAATAAAACTCAGTCCTTCTTAGCATACTGTTTTGCTAATGTGCTATCATTTATCCTTAGCTTAGATGAAAGGCCAACTGCAGATGCTACATCTGTTGTTCTGTAATGAAACACATTTCTCATATTTTAGGTGCATTTAAAAGCTAAGTTAATTGAATAGAGAATAATACCCTATATTATAACGCTATAGGCGTTTAGGGTGACCGGATAAGGGGGGGCGGATTGGTGGTTTTAGGCTGTTCAACCTACTACTGAATTAACTTAAGTGTAGCATTAGAAACCGCATTCATTGTACCCCTCCCAGAGGTAATTCTTTAATCATGTAAAATGTAGTCTCTTTTTTTTTTTTTTTTTTTTTGCTGGGGACACTCAATTGTGGTGACCCGAAGGAAGAGGGTTTGTTGTTGAAGAACCTAGAAGTACTTTTTGGGTGCTTTAATGTGATTAAACCTTCAGTGAAAAGAATAAAATGACATCTATGTTACTGTTGGGGAGAAGATCTTTGAAGAATTTGGTACACACCCAACAGTCAAAGTTTTTTTGGTGATTTTTGTAGTGGCACTAGTGGCGCCAGTTCTGGTGTTGTGGGCAGGGGCAGTTAAATGTGGTGTCACCCTTTTGCAGTTTATAGCTACTGCTATTGCCTCTAAATCTCTAGAGGCTTGTAATGAACTCTTGCACGAAGTATTCAATAAATAATATCAAACATATTGACTGATGTCAGTGTGCAAACACAGCACGTCTTGGTGTCAGGTCACGCTGCTCCATGCAGAAGGCCATGGTTGTATTGAGTGTGCATTACATGCTTTAGCTGGTATCGCTGCTGCTATTGCTGAATGTTTATTCCAATTATATTGTGCTTACAAACGCATCTGCAATGTTTACATCGGCTACGCTTCTGATTTACTTATTTACACTACTTCCTCAGGACTGTGATCAGTTTCTTTCTCCAGGTATGATCTCTTGCACTGATCCTGCGCCTCCTTATTAACTCTCCATCCCACAGACTTGCCTTACCAGTCCTTGATCTTATTTTCCGCAAGATCGAGTATCTTTCTTTCGGCAACCAAAGTTCATCATTATGACGATCTCATTCCTGACCTTTTCCTCTTGGATGACACTGAATCTCATTTTGAGATTTTCTCTCATTCCTTACTTATTTATTGACAGTGAGACATTTTACTCTTTTAGCTCTCCAAGCCATCCTTCTGTGGCTTGTCACTTGTGTTTTCATTTTCTCATCCTCCATGGGGTCTCCAGTTCATTTAACAGATAAAAGGACTGTTCACCAGATACATTAGAGCCATGACTGGGGTCAAGGCTTTACATACATTTTTCATGTCACTATGACTTTTTTGTAACACAATCGGAAGAATATATTTTATTTACACAATTTGTAAACAGATTTTCTTTGCTATTTATATACATTTTTAAAAATCGTGGTTCACTAGTATCATTCAAACAGTGTTTTCAATATTTAAATTTTACCTTTATTTGAACACTATTCCAGATATTTGATACACTATATGACCAAATGTAAGTGGACACTTGACCATCAAACCTATATGAGCTTGTTGGACATTTATAAAACTGTGGGCATTAATCTCACTTCATATTAACTGGCAATTACATTCTTCTGTAATTTTCTTTGGGCGAATACAAGCATATCCATTTTTGTCGTGTCTAGTTCGCGTAATTGCAGGGTATATACATGTACTGATATGTAATCTCAGGACATGTGATATTAAAGCATTGTGTAAATGCTTTAATATGCGTTCGTTCAAACCTGTTAGAAAAAAAAAAAAGTTCTTAGGAGAAGCTGCAGCACAACACTCCTCACTGATTCCATTT
The DNA here is from genome assembly GCF_027358695.1 of Spea bombifrons. Classification (NCBI taxonomy): domain Eukaryota; kingdom Metazoa; phylum Chordata; class Amphibia; order Anura; family Pelobatidae; genus Spea; species Spea bombifrons. The sequence goes on from NC_071093.1 coordinate 35,761,411, forward strand.
CTGGGGCACCCAATGGCTGTAAAAAGCCAATCAGTGGCAGGAAAGCACTCCTATTCAAATTAATATGGGGAGCTGTTGGTGCTTGCCCAGCACCCTTGGGGTGCCAGTGTTGGAGATGACTGGCGGTTGCATATACCATGTGGGGGCATATACCATGTTCCACTGAACACATCTCCAACAAGCCATGGAGCAAAAAGTGAGGAAAGGGGCAACTGGATCTGCAGATATTTGCACCTGGGATCATGTAAAAATCTAAAGGGACCACTCAGCTACCATCCACATGAAAAAGTATATGTGATGGCTGGAGTGTCCCCTTAAGGCAAGATCATTTAGTACCAAAACAGGGCCTCAAGAGTGTTGGTCTTAAAATAATAATAAACAACTGCTTTTCGGTCATATCTCTTGAACTGACTATAAGCCGACACCTGAGAGACTACCTGCTCTTGAAAGCTTAAATAATTACTTTCACGTTTAAGTAAGGTGTTGCAACAAGCAGAATGTTACCCATGTAGGACTGTCGTTTTCTAACACCTGTCATCATATTTACTGTCCCTTGAATCCCCTAACAAAACAACGTTAATTTCAGACAAACACGGATTTATTGTTTAAAACTTTCTAAATTTCATCACGATAGAAATGAAAGCATTTTATTCTTGTAATATCCTTTATAGACAAACAGTTTCCAATAATTGATTTCCTCCCCCTGCTCTGGCCTTAAATATTCTAAAACAATAAATCAATGCAATGTTTAATGCAGATATGAAAAGCTTATGGCCAATAAGGCAATATTAGAAACCCAGCTTCATTTTAATATTTAATAAAGGATACTGACACTTAATGAAGCTGGCACTACAGAATTCCAATACAAATAAATTGAACTTTAATTGTGTTTTTTCCACAAATGCTGTATATAGAAATGTCAGCTCGAGTAATGCAGAAATAGTATTCCCATCTTCTGTGTTTCTTATTATTTGTATGTAAGTGTAATCGTATCAGCCTTGCCATTAGTAGTATTGGGCAGAATCTCTCTTTCAGTAATACAGAAAACTAGAAAATACATGAAATGTTTTGTCTTCAAGTCTGAAATGTCCCGAATAAAGACATATTTGACTAATTTTACACCAACCCTTGGTTGTGTAAAGATGTCTGACACCATTGGCAGCATAAATATTTAGCCAGTTTTGTTGTCGTGGTCCGATCCCCAAACAGCTTTTCGTTGTCTAGAACTAGATTACCATATAGCAGAGGATCGTGTGCAGGTGAGCGCTCACCTGAAACAAAGAAATAAATGATATATATATATATTATGACTTTTCTGTGGTTCTTCCAACTATAGGACAATAACTAGATCATATTAAACAATGATGGGAGTTTCCAACCATAAATGAGAACATAGTCCAACTGTTGATGGACTACTAAAACATTTATTGCAAGAATACTAAACTATATACCCTTACAATGCCGTGGCTTATATAGAGATAAGCTTAAGGCAACCTGTTTATCGACAGGCCAGCTTACACAACTTCAATCATGCCCTGCATTGGAATTCAAGCCATTCATTATCTGGATTCTCTTTCAGGGTAAAGTTGGCAGAATACCAAGTTTTCTATTTGGCGCTGCTTCTTCTTTCTTCCCAAATTCTGCTTTAATCCTAGAAATATGAAAAAGTTTTGCTAATACTTTTTCTTTTTTTCCTTCTTCTTCTTAAAATTACTTTGTTGGAAAGCTCTAGCTCTGCCAGGAGAAAAAAAAAAGACTTTTGAAGTTTAATGTACTGAATTATAGATGTAACTTGTACCCTAGGTAGATATTCACAGCTTGTACAGAATAAAGAAAACTTTATCAGGAAATGAAAAGCAGTGAATCACATTCAACTGACAGAGGATTTGCTGTAGAACCAATCAGTTTCGTATTTTAGTAATTGTTTTACCTCTTGAAATTCTTTCTTAAGTCAGTTATATCAAGTAGCTGTTCAAACAAAATGCATAATGCTATAACACTCACTGAATGAATTTAATCATAATGAAGGGTCTTAAATCCTGAATGGGAAGACATAAAGGTGCCAATTCCTTTAGAATATGAGATGTAGAATTATAATACCTGTACAAAGACACCATCAGTCCCACTCGTAAGAAAGCAATTGGGGCTTTGATTTAAATTTCATTCTACTGTTAAGCCTGGCTTTTTTGTTTGCCGTGTATTACGTTGCTCCAAAGTTTGGCATGTAGAATACCCTCAAGATGGCTGCTATCACAAGCGTGTATTTTACTAACGCGTACTTGTATGCAGCCCTTGTATACAGTGGTTGTTTCTTCGTTAATTGTGTTTCAGTACCTATAGAAGAGGGTTATTTGTTAATCCAATATATAGTTCCAGCATTCAAGCAACAGTGACACTGTGGGGTATATTCATACCTGACAACTTCCCAGTGCTGGCTGTTTGGGGCTCCTTGTCTTCTGCTCGTTACAGGAGGAAGGGGGTTACTCTCTGATAACAGAGCAGGGGCTATCCCCATTTACACTTTAAAGAGGTGCGCATTGGGCAAATAATAGGTGGAAAGTGAACAGGGCGTGGTGGGACCAAACACAGTTCTTCTGCCTTGAGATCAAAGGCAATAATACAGAGTCTTGGAGAGACTCCAGGTAGAACTTGGTAAGTTTGTAATATATACAATATATACACACGCACGCATATATACACACACACACACACACACACACACACACACACGCACATATAAGGGACAGAGACACTTTGGGGCAAAGTACCAAATTTAGTACCAAGTTAGTTGCCATCGAAACAAAGGAATGTTCCCCATGGTATCACCCACCAGTTATGATATCTAGGAATATGCTGCACTGTACCTATTATGAGTGCACACACACATATAAATATATATATATATATATATACACACACACACACACATATATATGTGTGTTTTGTATTTAAATAGATACAGTAACAGCTTTACAATTCATCTTCTAAAGGAGTTTAAACATCTGCCCTATGTTATTTCTGAAAATAGACAGAATTTTGATGTTTTGCTCCCGTGATCATGGTTTCTACATGTTATGTAAGAAGTCTAAAAGACAATTTATGTTTATAGATGAACTCATGCTCTGCGTGGCTGCTGTAACATAATCATAGATCCGGTATACAAAATTCAAACACAAAATGTTTCATTAGGAAACGCCACGGTAAAGATTTCTGTAGACTTAAACAAGGTTTCTCTTTGAAAATGACTGGATGAAGGTTAAACGGCCTCTGTTTACTAATAGGAAATTGGCCCAATTTATAACCCAGCGCCAGACAAAACAATTGGATGTGAATAAAGCTTTGTTGGCACATTGTGTCTTTATTTTCATTTGCTGTTATAAATCAACAGTGGGTGATCAATTTACTTTACAGAGCATACATCTCCAGAAAATACCGTATGTTTCTGATGATCATTTTTAGCTAGAACAACTGCATTTATAGTTTAATGTCAAAATGGCTTTTATTATCAACAATAAACCATCAAAGACTGGCTGTTAAAGTATACATAACCACAACTCATCATTTTGGAAGCATAAAGGTAAAAATATGGTTATCACAATCTTTTGAGGAAGGGCTTAATTCTATGGCTAATCGTCCTTCACTGGCAATTTATAACTTGGCCTGGCTACTCTAATGAGAGGGGTAGGGACTGTGTTCTGATTTAGAAATCCCAGATATGGAGGTACATTGATGTGACCAAGCCTTTGGAGGTAAGTTGATCGTTTTACTTCATTAATTTCACAATGGATTACAAACTCAGCTGATCGGCTTAGTTGACAGCATTTCTAAAAAATCATTTCCAAAAAATAGTAGGCCAGCTCAGCCTTTCTTTCAGGTGAAGCCCACTGAAGTTGGCCCTTCATATTGGACAGTGAAGTTAAAGCTGGGTACTTCCTGGAGTCCTTCTCCTTCTGGTGGAGTGACTATATAAGTGGTCGGGACTAGCCCCAGGCAGCCTTGAATGGTCTGGGTTGGAGGGGTAGTGTGTGTGGCCAAATGCTGCTCCCCTGCTGGGAGAGAGAGGCCCAGACACTCCGGGTCAAACCTGGATAGTTCCCGAGAATGCTGCAATCAAGTGAGTTACGTTGCCGGATGTAATTGTTTTAAAGACCCTTTAAATACAATAACATTTCTAAACCATAGAGGGAATCTGTTTTAGCAGTCATTTTGTTTATAGAAAAAAAACATTGTTCCAGCTATTCAAGTTTGTTACTCAATGGAACAGTTACGTGCCTTAAGTCTCCCTTTTTTGTTGATGCATAATTTGTGAATGCCATTATTACTAACATTGTTAATGTGGCCTCCGTAACGCAATAAAGAGCACCGATGAGGTCTAAATCAGTTTTTGGCATTATTCCTCTGTGTAAACGTTATTCTTTAGTGAAATTTACTTAGTAAATCTAGTTGTTCAATCATCTGTATTTTGAATGGTTTTGTCTATTTACAATATTTATGTGTACTTTTCTTTCTTGCAGGTGTCAGAGCAGTGTTCTCTGGACACTACCATAGGAACACTGGAGGCATGTACAAAGACTTAGACATGGTGGTGACCTCTGCCATTGGATGTCAGCTTGGACAAGACAAACACGGTCTTCGCGTGGTGGTTGTCACTGAGGAGAAGGTTGTTCACAGATATTACAGCTTAGATGAACTAAATTCCAAGGGCCTTGATCAAGACCTTATGGATTTAATTAATCAGAAATAATGTAATCAACACGTTACATACACTGATATCGACATACTATTGTTGTGGTGGAAAGTCTTTTTTGTTTGTTTAATAGAAAACACTACAATATCAACGGTGCTACTACACCCAGGTCTGATCAGCTTCATCATCAGTCTGTGTATAATTTTTTGATTAAGTATTTTATTTGTGAGAAACATGCATCCAAAATGTTAAGACTAAAGATTAGTTATTTCTCCTAAAATATGATCTTTTTTTTCTATCATGTAAATTTTTAAAATGTTATCCCACAGAACTGCTTGTGGCAATTTTTCATTCTTATAGATAATGATCATAGTTTCTCTGTAGTTTTTTTTATGGCTTTCGTATCTGATTGTTAAAAAGCAGCCATTATGCACATACACTATATATTCTATTACCCGCATTGAAGCAAAACACTTACTGGTATGATTATTAATCTAAAGGGACTCTAAAATGGACATTTTGTGTAAAAAAAAAAAAAAAAAAAAAAGAAGAAGTTCTATAACACAGAGGTATATTCTTCAGCCAGGCAATATGCCAGACAGTTCAGAATTTCAACACTGTATTTGCATTGCGAAAGCCCAATCTTACTGATCTTCTCCAGGAAGGATGCCATGGCAGGCCCTACATAATGCCAAGGTAGTGTAGGAAGTTCAGTAATTTCACTGAATTAACCATGTATTATGCAGAACCTTGTGGAAGGGGACGCCAACTAGCGCATAATGATGCCAGGTTAATGAAATGCTGAAAGGCTCCCTCCATCCATCATATGCGCTTCAATGCTTATGATAGCTGCGTGAGCCTTTAACCTTTCTGCTTGCATGAGAGGATTTTGCAGAATACACCCATATGGATTTGCCCCTTTGCAATATATGTGTTCTGCCAGACATATCTTCCTGCTTGTGATATACTTACCGCTCAGCTCTTGCCCAGTACTCAGAGTACTTTAATGTGAATCCTCCACCCACTCACAAATAAAGCTGAATGTCTGGTCTACATTAAAGCAATACCTTTGCATCTTCCCTTACCATTTTTATATCACTGTTGTGCTTGTATGTGAAGCACTTGTTCATTTAAAATATTTTTTGAAGAGTTATTTTAAACCAGTTGTAAAGTAGTTTTATTTGAAAAAAAGTTTAACTCGTCTGCAGACCTGAAGGCTATTAAATATGACCCCATATTTTTGAGCATTTATATGTGTCATTTATTTCCAAAGACTGTTGTGTTGACAGATTGCAAATTGCTACTGGTTACTATATATATACACACTAGTAGAATTGTATATTGGTACAGAAAGCAATAACAAAGCTATTAATAGAGTTATTCCATTTTAGAACACATATGGGTTACTTGGAAATATTAAATTTGATTTGAGGTTTTTTTTTCTGTAAAGTAATTCACTAAAATAGACTATGAATGTTGGGAAAGTGCCATTGTGAGGTTATATTTAATCCGTAATGCCTCTTTGTTTAATTCAAATTCAGTAATCAAATGTTCTGTATAATTTATACAACTTTGTAATTATATGTTTTTTTATATGCAAGCTAAACCTTTCAGATAAATAGTGTTAAAAAAAAAGTTCTCAATGCGTTACTGTTGCAGACCGTATTTCGACAAAGACAGAATAGGAAGTTGGTAGAATTGGAGAATAAAATCAACTCGGCAACGTGAATATTAGAAATTCGCTGCACAGACTCTGATGGTGTCTACAACCATCGCAATAAATAGAATAAAAAATATAGGAGAATTAGACACCTTAGTGTCAAGCTACCTTGGAGCTGGTGCTGAAATACATACCATAAATATCAATGATAAAAACACAATACAAAAATATGTATAATAAAAGACAGTTCATAAGACAATGGAATAGATATCAAAAATGTATTAGCCAATAGAATAAATAAGGCTTAATTTAAAATAAATAGATACATCACTTACTATCTTTCAAGACTGTAGGATTCTTGTTATGAGAAACTGAGGTTATATGTAATATAAAAGGGAATTAATAATTAAAGCAGTGAAGGCAATCGTCTACCTTAGATTCTTAAGAAGTAATGAAGTTACTTTGTAAAGGTTTTATGGCATCTGGTTATTTTTTTTTATAATTTTTCACAAATGTCATTTAAATCTGCATGTTGGCTTTGGGTTAGGTGTAAGCTTTTTCTCTGTGAATCACATTTTCCTTTTTATATTTCTGTTCTATATTTTGATTTTTGTAAAAGTTTTAAGGTTAATAAAATTTTAGCATATTAAACTTATTGCGAAAATAATCTTTTTTGTTTTCTTAAATAATTTCAAAGATTTGGATTGTAAACTTGATATAGATTTTAAATACACATCCATTTATCTAGAAACAATAAAAATGACAGATTAGCTATTTTTAGACCTATAATCCACTGTGTTCAAAATCTACCTTTTACAAAAAAGCCGTATCCGTTTACAACTCTCTCTCAAAGGGCAACCATTTGTCTATTTATAAATAGATTGCATCAGGTTTCCATATTTCTGGTTTATAGTATAGTGGAAATAAGTAAAGTGCAATAGGAGTGCAAAGCCCAAATATCACCCAAAGCCAAAATCTACATTTTAACACTTATTATAGACCCCACACTCCATCATGTTTGTTAGCAGGCAATATACCTACATCCACAGTTATTTCATCATTTATTTTTGTCTATGATTTTGATATATATTTTTTACCAATTTAATTGGTAAATAAAATAATGAAATTGTTTCATTTAGAAAAGATAAAGATCTTGAAAAAAGGCAAGTAGTCGTTTTTCTAGTTTCTTCTGTTGGCCAGCACAATGTATAGATCAGTTGGGGAGATGTTTTAGATAGGATGGTTGACTACTTTTAAGTTTTTTTTTTCTAAGATCCTCTTTTGTTACTGATTTCTTAATAACCCCACATGCACAGTAGTTATGGAATGTTTATTCACTGCATTTGCTGCATGCAAGGATGCTTAATGTGTCTATATTTCATTGACTAGCAGGTCCTTCATACAGGATTAAGCTGAATGCACCTAAGCGATGTTTGGCAAAATCAAATGGAATCCCTGCCATCTGTTACAACGCAATCCCATCTGCTTTCCTATAACTCTCTGCTGAACATTTTGTTAAAGTTAAATAAAGATAGCATTAAATATATGATGGTCTTAAAATAAAATTCCATTTTGGTAAATGCAAAATGTGATTCTAAACATGACTTGTAAAAATGATGATTTTGAATACCTTTTCTAAACCTTGCAAACTACAAACATTCTAGCCATTTAACTGACTGGCAGTTTACATAACACTGCCTTTTGGGTCTCTTTCTCAATATTTTCATACTGTATCCAAAATAAATTGGTATGTTATGTGTATCCATAGAGAGTTTTATTTTTAATTGAGATGTTTATGCACTGCTGGGCTATTCAAACATTGTGACATTTTTGTTGCCCTCGGGACAGGAGCTATCCTGCCATCTTTCTCTCCACAGACGCGGAGAAGGCCTTTGGTAGGATAGACTGGTAGTTTATGCTAGCCACTCTCCGGCATATGGGTTTTGGCTCGGGTTTTTTTTCTTGGGTCCATTCCCTGTATACGACCCCCTCAGCACGGCTAGGCATCAATGGCTCCCTCTCTGACTCTTTTCTCATAAGAAATGGGACTCCTCAGGACTGCCCCTTGTCGCTGCTGCTTTTTGTGCTTTCTTTGTGCTGAATCTGGATATCACGGGGTTGCAGGTGGGGCGGACTGTTCCCAACATTACGCATTCAATTTCACGCCCTTACGGTTTCCAGACTGGGCAGAGTCAACAATATCAAAATGATTATTACGCCCCGGCTCCTATATCTCTTTCAGACTCTCCCTATACATATTCCTCCTCCCTTTTTTGCCTGTTCGCTCTGCCCTTCTCCGGTTTGTTTGGGGCCGCCGCTCCCCACGGGGATCTCCGCCTACTTGATGTCTGACGGCCTTAAGCCAGTGGAGGGCCACTCCTCTTGAGAGATTCAGATATGCACAGTTATGTAACTTTTTTCGGTCGTTGGAGCAGACATATCATGTTTTGAGGGACCTCACCAAATTTGAAACTTTATGCGCTTCCGAGACCCCTCCGGCTCATGGTATTTCCTTGCTATATGGCCTGCTCTTGTCCATTTTGAATCCTGCTCCTCCACCATATATGGGCAAATGGGAGCCACTTTCTGACGGCAACAAAGGCACTGATTCCTTTGCATTGGGGTGATCCGCCCCCCCCTTCGGATCGAGAATGGATCTTACGTGTAGAACAGAAGCAAATTCTTGAGTTAGTAGACTCAGCTACTGATGCAGTTGGTATCACTGGCTGCAGTTCCTCTCTAGCTCTTGAATCTGCTCCCTGTTGAGCTCTACGCCCACATAGGAGATAGTGGAGACAGGCCTAGGGACCTTCCTCGGCATCTCTACTGTTACCCCTTCCATTTCTTTTTTCCCTCCCCCCTTTTTTTCCCTCTCCTTCTCTTCCCCTCCCTCGTCTCCTTTCTTCTTCCTTGCCTCTGTTCCCTTCCCTTGAGGGCAGTTACTGTATTTTATGAGATGTAGTTTAGTAAATCCTTGCTATTTGCGTGGTCAGTAATCATGGGTTAGCTTATTAGCTATAAAGTATTTTTATTCGAGATAAAGTAAAACCCATTTTTCCTATTCACATGCACCTCGCAGATATCCCGCGACCATGTGCAGTGAGACGCATACTGCGCGACATTGCAGATGGGATAAAGGGGTTCAAGCGTAGTGCATGTGTGTTGACGATGAGCTATAGTGACAAAGAGTGTTAGATAAAGTGTTTTCTTGGGCTTTTGTAATAATGTATGTGTGTGTTTGCATGTGGCTGAGTGAATGAGTAGAAGCAATGTGAATGAATGGGTGACTGAATATTGGTCCACCAAGAGATTATTCATACAGTACTATAACAAAGAAAACAGTGTATATAAAATACATTTATACAATGCATAGTACTGTATAATTGTTTTTTTTTGTTTTTTTTCTTTTACATGAAATGTGTTTATGGTGATCAGTAGCAAAAACGTGTATGGTGAACTGGGCCCCACAGGAACCTGTTATTCCCATAGCATCAATGGTTCAGTGCTCATTCATAACATTTTCAAGGATCCTAACCACTGTGAATAAAGATTGTGTGTAATCATTTTTGTTTGAGATATTTTCCTTTCAGATGATCCTCTCTGTCCAGATTTTGAAAGTATACAAAACAGAACAAAAATATGACATCCGCATACTTTATGTGAACATTTATGTCCCTACGGGACAGAAGCGAAGCAATTGTCATAACATCAAAGGCATATTTTCCTAAGTAATGATTGAATTCCACCTAGGGGTGCATTATTTAATAATCTGGCCCAGTATGATATATTTTCTCTTCGCATATAAGTCTCATAAAACTTTCTGTCCACAAGGAATAATGCCAGGGCTAATTAAAAAATCCATCAATATTCCCATCTACGAATAAGCAAACGCATTTCTTCTATGACAATGTATTATGAATAGGAAAAATACTTTAATAATTACAAAAATGCTGATACAAAATTCTTACTACCACATGATGCTTATTTAAAATAACTAACACAGAGTAAGACAGATATGTTATTTTTTTTTACAGGGGGAGTGTCACCATATATTTATACTTTTGTTATTGTGCTGTGGTTGTAAGGAATATGTACTATATGGACAAAAGTATTGGGACACACCTCTTAATTATTAATTACAGTCTGCATTTACAACCATTTGCGAGATTAATGGGTCCTTCTGAAGAGTTCAGTGAATGCAAACATTTATAGGATAGGTGTTAGGCTATCCTGATTATAAGAAAGGACCAAAGGTCAAATAAGGTTTAATGTTTTCACAGCAGGAACAAAATGGGCAGACTAGTTCTTAATCTGCCATCAAGTTTTGTATTTCTGTGCCGATAGATATGTTTATACTCCTGTGCCCGATACAATATGATAATCATTGAAACACAAAAGGGGCAGCAGCTGTACAAACAGACAATCAGGGTCTGTTCTGGCTCTTAATGCTTTATAATGAGAATCCAGACTGATACTTGGTTAATGTGCATAGTAACTCATGAAAATATGAAACTTCCCATTAAAACACCAGCTTTCACCCTATTTCTCTCAAGCAAGCAAACGTCCAACAAAGTCATGCCAGCTTGTCATTTTTTTTTTTTTTTTTTTTTTTTTTTTTTACAAGTGACAAGCCTGCACCTTGAAAACAATGCATCACCAATCAAGGTACGGATAACAGCAGAACTATATGTACAAGGGTTATAAAGTTTTGTTTCATGTTATGTTATGTGTGTGACTTTTTTATTTTATTTTTACAATTCTATTTTCTAGTAGAATCTATAATTTGCTTTGGTCAGAATGGATCTTACCTTTGCAGATTCCAATTATAATGACAAGTACTCCCCAACATTCTAGCAGTAGGATTCTAGCAGTAGGATTAAGCAGAGGAGGATCTGAGTATCTTGGCCTCTACGTAGGACCAGGTTACAAGAGGGCAGGCATCTATAAAGTCTTACAATAAAACTTAACTTTGATGAGTTAAAATTACAATAAATGTGACAAAAGCGGAAAACATAAAATAGTTTAACTAAAGCCCAGTGTTGCTGAACAGGAGTTAAGAACCTCTATATTTGCACTGAGAAACTCACCCATAATTAAACCTAAGCTCTTTAAAGATCTATCACAGTCCCGGTGTCACTGAAATTTAAGTAGGCTTGGTCAGGAGATTGTCTCTAACATTAACAAAATTGATATTGGTGGAAAGTAGGTGAAACCAATATGTTTACGTAATCAGGGGCCATATCTCAAATACAAGAGATGAAAAAGGTGAAAATGATGGGCCACAGAGAACTCTTGTAGCCGTGAAGAAGAACTGAAAAAAAAATAGCTAGAAGTACAAGTAATAACTGATCTGAATAATGCTTTAACAAGCTTCATTATCCTAAAATTTCATATATCATAATAACCACAGAGTGAGACATTACATTCAGCAATATAATTAATGACAAGCAATTCATCAAATTCAATTTTATGAGGAGAGCAGGAAATCACAATCTCATAATTATTATTATTATTTATAAAATCAGAGTCTGTATGGATGCTTAATAGAATGCTAATTTTAAATGAACAGGTTATTTTTCAGGTTGATACGGGCTACGTAAGATCTAACAAAATGATTTTGAGATTTTGAGTGCAGAAGAAAAGAGAATGGGTGATTTCCTTGGACGAGAACAAAGGATGGCTGGCAAGATTTGTAACTATTTGAGGCAACTGCCTGGAGCTTTTTCCATTTGATTTACCTGCAATTCCACATACAACCACCAGGTGAGTAGATTAGATAAACATGTAGGAAGTACTTGCACGGATCCTTTCTATGCTTTTTTTTTTTAATTTTTTTACATAGAGCTGGCCCTGGCATTAAAAAAGGAGGGCCGCACTTGGGTAATCCAGCAGCAATGCCCTTGCAAATCCTTCCATTGATCTATCTTCTACCATGCCCAATAGCCTTTGTCTATTCATCTCCATTCTGTATCTGTATTTTGGACAGGACTAGCGAGAGTATTGAGTTTGTTGTCTGCCAAATGTTTTTTGTGCCACTAACTTTCACCCCCGCCCCCCACACAGATATGAGCCCTAGTCATTCAACCAAATATGATCAAACTATGTGTGAAGAGAGAATGCCTCTCTTAAACACGTATAGTTACTTCTAACCTGTGTCTTGGATGCAGTTCCAGTATTTTCAGCATGTATTTTGAGCCTGTTGTACTTTCTACATTAATCGCTAGCTCTATGTCCCTGCTGGGCAGAAGTAGAATGAGTTGCTGCCTCTTGGTCTTGTAAACTAATGTGCGGAATTTATGCTGGAAAACAAAGGGCACAAGAAGCTCACTCAATCAGAACATTACAGAAAATACTACTCCTTATTCCAGTGGAAATGTGTTATGGTATTTCTAGGTCAGTCCCTAGATTTTGTATATTAATATTTATTGTTATTTTTAGTGTTAGTCACTTTGTAGGATTTGGTTACTGCAGATATGTCTGGAGACCTGTCTGGAGTTACCCATTCTGTAGTTCTTCTTCTTAATGGCAAAGGGATGGGGCGAAGGTAAGTCTGGTGTGTTACTGAGCAAGGAACCTACTGAAACCAGCAACATAATCTGTAATTTTCGTATAAAAATCCTCAAATCAACATTGCCGTAAAGAAGAAGGCCTCTATTAGGCAACAGGGTAAAATGTCATTTTTTTCTATTGTCTTTGCTTTCAGTTCACAGTAATAACAATGAGCCCAAGTCCTCTTATAGCGTGTGATATTCTGAACACATTCCTATTTAGGCGGAATAAAGAACAGAATGTAAAGTACTACTCAGATACTACTGAGCAGTGAATAACATAAAAGACACTAATTCTATGCGGCTCTACTGTTGTTATTTTCTCCATGACCTACTTGATTCTATTTCTCTCATTATCTTGTTTCAGATAATAAAAGGGAATCAAATTCACATTCTGCTTCTGCCTGAGCCTACATTTCCCTACCATTAGCCATAATTCTTCAAACACTTTTGTTTGAAAGGTGCTTAAAGCCATTATTTTTTTTTTAACACGAGGAAACAAAATATAAAGTACAGAACCATTATATATACATTTTTGCATTATGAGTTAGTGTAAATTTCAAATAAATGGTGATGTTGTGTTATAAAACAATTAACACCAAACTCTCCAAACATACATTCTTATACATGCATGCTTGCTTCCATACAGTATGTATACATGTACTTCTAATAACGTATTTGCTTGATTATAAGACGACCCCCAAAATATGAATATTAATTTAGAAAAAAAAAAAGCCTGAATATAAGACTACCCTATAGGAAAAAAGTTTTACTAGTAACTATTCATGGAAACAATTTTTTCATATTTAATAAAAGCTATGATTGAGAAAAATATTTTTTTTGTTTTTATTTCCTTTTATTTGCCAACCTGTCCCCCAGTTATGCCCCGAGGCTTGCCACTCTGCCCCCAGAAATGCCTTATACCCCCCTATATGCCACTCTGCCTCTCGGATATGCCTCAGACCCTCCTATATGCCACTCTGCCCCATGATATGCCTTTTAACTTATCTCTGCGGGGAATTCTCCTCTCTGGCAGCCGGGGAAGGTCTGTGTTTGGTGATGTCCCCTGCAGCGCTGCGGGGGATTCTTGTAGTCAGACCTCTATTTGAGGTCTGATTAGAAGACGACCTCGATTATAAGACGAGGGGTATTTTTCAGAGCACTTGCTCTGAAAAAAACTCGTCTTATAATCGAGCAAATATGGTATATGTTTCTTCATATTAGACATACTGACATACTAGAGATGGTATGGGGAACTTTATCATTGGTAAACCAAACAAAAGCTTTTTTATAGGCAATTTTTCCACCTTTTGATCTCAAAGGGTTAATTCTCTCAGTCATACTATGGCACAGGCAAACCTTAGAAAAAAACCTCTTGCACTATTAAAAGACCTTTTAATGATTGCGGTAAAATTAGGGCTGCCATCAGGGGTGTACAAACTGTACCCGGGTATAGGGCTCAGGAATGCAATGGGAATCCCTGATCTGTCACTGGCCTTTTCATTTACGGTTCTGGCCCTTGTGGTCAGCCCAGAGGGCCCCTTTGCAGAGATTGAGGTCTGGTGGAGCCTGGTAGCCCCCGCAGCTTGTAACTAAAGCTCTTGTTTTTTTCTACCTATATTTTATGGTGCATATAGCCTCTCAGTACACATATGAAATAAATAATTCAGCAAAGACACGGCTCGAAAAGACATTGTGAAAGCGTAATATAAGCTTTAGGTTTGAGAATAAAAAAGTGTGTTTTTTTTTAATTCTGCAAAAAACAAACTTGTTTCATAGCAACCACAAATTCTGCTAACTGCTTCTAATACGCTGCTAACGTCTCATGTATGTCTCAGACTGAAAGCAACAGGAGCACGATCTGCAGACAGAGACCCAATAAACAACCTGATTATCAAGGAGGGGAACTACACAAAAACTGTACAATGTATTCAATATTATACTTTCTTTCGTATTTTGAACAGTATTTATATGCTATACATTTTCCAACGGCTATAAATGAATCCTAATGGAATATAAAGCATCAAAGATTACTGATTTGATGTAAAAAAAAAAAAAAATCTACCATACATGAATAATGTTTAGAATTTTATTTGAAATAAAAATGCATTTTGATTTATTATATTTCTCCTTTATGTTTTATATAGCTCTTGCCGGTATGTGCAAAAAATATATATTTATTTATGGTTGCCACTGCTGTGAGACTTTGGGATATATGAAATATAGATCTAGGAAAGTATACTGTGTATGAGCCGTGAAATAAAAAGAAAAAACAAGGGTGAAGGAGAGAGCTGAATCTGAAGAATAGAGTTGTGGACAGAAACAGTTCTTTTTTGTTATTCTTCTTTATTCAAAGAGGGAATATCATAGAACGTGTTAATTTATGTATTAAAAACAGATTGCGAAACTGACCAATGGAAACATCTATAAAAGTTTAGAAAGGTCTAGAGTATAACTTTTGGAAAGAAATACAAGATGACCCAACAAAAGGATATTCAAAGTATTTGAGTTTATTCTTGGATTCTTGAGTAGACTTGGGTTTTACTCTCTTGCAATGCACAGTAAGGTCTGATGCATGCTGACGAGCACTCAATAATCCATCACCAAAAGTAACTATGTTGTCACCCAAGTGTGACCCTGATGAAAATGAGAGCAGTGACGTACAGATGCAAAAACATTCCCCTAACCTGTGTTCATATGCAATAAATGTAAAGCTTACCTTTCAAAAGAAAGAAGGAGTCAAACCAAGAAATTTGTGATAGAAACTGTCTTTCATAGGATCACCCTGATAGTGAACATTTAATCAAAGAAAGAGACAGGTACATTCACGTTGCTTTTAATTATCTTATTAGCGTTTCGTTTAGGAATTTTTTTATAGAAGGAGTTGACGGTTTCTTCAAAATAATTACATTTTTTGTAATTTTAATATGTTTTGTTAACTTTTAGCCAAAATTGTCTCAGAGATTCTTCACGCGCAAAATGATTACTAAATTAATTAAATTAGTATCTGTACCTGCGCCAGTCTTGGACAAAATAGGGCTTTGGGATTTCAAGAACATCAGCCCACAAATTAAATGATTGCCTTGCTCTCTGTTAATGAAAAACAGAACCAGAAGGCCAGTGACCCACTTGTATAACGCATGATCAGCCCAGGCCTGCTTACTGATTATCTTATCTAAAGACCCCTTAATGTTCTTTATATGAAGATGTAATAATTGGGCTTTAAATTATTGTATAAACAGTAAGTCATTGTGAGTTGTCAACTCCAGCAGATCTATTCTTCATGATGCATAGTTATTGCTGTAATGAGATATTTGTTATTTTACTCTAGGATCAGCCCCCAACAATATCAGAAAAAATACCATGTGCCGAAAATTGCATCTCAAAAAATTCTCAAGCTTCTGAAACAAATTAATTTTCTGTGAGCTACCACATCTATGGAAAGATCCAACTCTCAAGTTGGTTTATTTTATTTTATACCTCTTTGTTCCATTCAGTACCATATTTGACTTGTATAAACTTCAGACGAAGAGAATTGACTATGGTACTTTACAAAATAAGATGAGGCTAAGAATTGGTATGAAGTAAGTAAAAATATATATGTGAATTCAAGATGCCATTGAAATCAAGAATTACATTAAAGTGCAGGTTTGTTGTCATAACGCAAAACACTCCAATCAGTGAAGACTGATTAGTTTCGGAAGAAACTTGGTAGTAAAAATCTATTTCCACTGCAAGTTTATATCATTGGAGATGCTGTAAAAAAGTTGACAGTGAAAGTAAAAAAAAAGTCTAGTCTAAGAATGTTTGATTGCTAGGTATGGAGTTGAATGTGGATGAAGTCAGACATGTTTGTGCTTAATATAATTTTACCAGTATAAAAACATAGCAGAACAGTTCATCTATCACGCTTTACTGCATTTATGGTTTTATTCTAGAAAAGCAGTGTAGTTCTTACCATACTGCTGGCACAATATATTCTTGTAGTCCCTTGGTTTGACATTTATACCTGTCTATGCCAGTGTGGACTATGGAGAACGTTGGAGCCTTTATATATGGAATAGATTTGTTGAGCCTCTGTTCATAAAGTATGGATTCTACTGCAACATATTCTGTATTTAATAATGCAAATACCCACAGGCAATAAATATGTATTCTGTTCTCCGTACAGGACTGGAGCAGTGTGCGCATGCTAACTAGATTGGAGTTACATCGTATTACTGCAAACCTCCAATAATTAGCTCCAGCCATGGATGGACTCACTCACTGGGATACGTAAAAGATTCTCGGTAGGCTGCTTGCCCTGTGACCAGTCTCCGAGCCTACGCCACATTGCCAGCAGTCACGGAGTTTTATGACCTGCTAAGGTAAGCAGTGGAATGCTGGAAACTAAGTTACTTGAGGAACAAAAGGAGGGTGTGTGTTTTTGCATGTGTGTATTTAACACTACAGTGAGTGTGCTTGAGTGTCGATGAAAGTGGTGAGTTTGCTTGAGTGTGCATCAGTGTGATTAATATGAGCAATCATCTTATTGAGAAGTTGTGGGATATGATGGAGGTCATGGGGCCATTGTGGTAAGATATTAATTAGGGAGCGCTAACCCTAATAAAAAAAATAGATGCTAGGACCCAAAAATAAAATTAAATTCAATATGATATGCGGAATTTAGTTATTTCCTAGGCTGTTTTTTTTTTCCAGTCCAAACCTGGCCCCATCTCTTTCACATTTCCCTTGGAAATGTATAGAAAGAGTGGTATTAATATGGGCGGATGGAACCAACGCCAAATAGGTTGTAAGGAGTGGTGAACGCTCATAGATAGACTAAAACACAGAGACACAGAATTGTTTGAAAATGGCATAACTTTTACTTTACCCTAGAAATAAAGTTAAACATGGACTTGTGGGCTTGATTTGTTAGCGTCAAGACTGTATGATAAAGTTACTGGCATTATCACAAAGTTCTAAACTTAGACATAGTTTTGTTTCACGCAAAACATGAAGGAAATATATGATTAACTTGTGGGTTTCATAAATGTACTATACGCATTTTGTTCTTGAATATCAACAAATGATATTGATAAGTAATTTTGTAGCGACTCCCTAATGGCCCCAACCAAACGGTTCTAAAACAACCCTTATGAAATTCATATCTTGCCAAGATTGTGTTTTTTTGATTTATAGTCATAGTTGACTTTCTTTATTCTCAATATCTAAAATTCCAGTAGTATTTTTTCCTGTAGAACAATTCATTCACTCAAATAACTCTGAAATTTGTTCGTAGAGGACACTTAAAGGGAGTTATTTTACTGAACAAAGCAATAGCAGGAGAGTTGCAGTTTCATCTTACTTCACTTTACAAGGCGAAGGGCCAATCCCCAAATTATTAGGAAAGGCTAAGGATCTCAATATGTATAGCTTGGAAGAGAGTTTATTTAACCCCTTAAGGACAATGGGCAGACCCCTAAACCCATTGAAAACAATGCATTTTGAGCCCGTACATGTACGGGCTTTGTCATTAAGGCGTTAAAAGAAGGAGAAACATGAGGACAAGAGGCCATGATCTAAAACTAGAGAGCCAGAGGCTTATATGTAGGGTGAGGGAGTTTTACTTTACTAAGAGAGTGGTAGAAAAGTAGAATAGCCCACCAGCAGAAGTGGAAGAAGTAAATACAGCGGGGGGCTAGCATAAATATAAGACAAAGGACCGATTAAGGTTCTTTCCACCTGTATTAATCGGCAGACTAGATGGGCCAAGATGAAGAGAGATTTGTCATCGATGGACCTTAAAAATTCATATTTCATTCAGTTCATTTTCAGAAATGCAAAAAAGTTTATTTACTCAGCATATAGTACAATTAATGTTTTTTTTTAACTTAAAAAGTATTAGATGTATTATAGTTAGGACAGGTATTGATAGGGAGGCAGTTTAGATGTTCAGATGTGGAAGAATAACCTTTTGACAATTGATTTTAAAAGATTTTTATTACAGTGATGGGTAGATAGAGCTGTACACACAACTGCATAACCCACAAAATTCCTGCTTTCCATTAGATAAAAGTTTTAGAAGATATAGCAAAACTTCCTCAAAGGTAACTTGCGCGACTTATTGAAGGGCGTCTTGCTTTTTAAGTTCACAGCTTCAAAATATACAGTAGTTTAAACACAGTAGGAACTATATAAAAAGCCACGCTTCTAACCGTGTGGATGTTAAAATCTAGAAGCCGTTAAACAAGGTATTTTTCCTTTCCAATTTATTTCCATTGTAACCAAGATAATGAAAAGATTTAAAGCTCAATGTCTCCAGGCACGCGTTTTCTACACTTATTCACACATAGCATAGAAATGTCTATACATCTGTTTATGTCCAATAAGATCTGTTTAGGGGATGAATACAGATGCCACAAGGATCAAAGTTCTAAAATTAATAATAAAAACATGAACTTTTATTACAACAGGAGTATTCTGGCCAGAATACAGGCGTGTAAAGCCAGTCTTCAAAGGCAGATCCTTAAAAGACCAAGCGTCGGGATATGGAACTAGAGTATCAACCCGGCATGGCCCTGCCAAAAATAGCATTACAAATGCCCCATGTTTGGGATCTTTTGGCAGCTTGTACGCACAGTTTTTGTTCTGAATTCTAATCTAATACCCTTATTGCACAGGTAGCGAAACAGAAATCCCAGAGGTACCCTGATTGCTAATATTCCAGAAACAAATAGATTTATTAAAATTTACTAAAGTTAAACAACAAACTATAATCAATAGACTTTTAATCTAGGTTACCTTTGCCTTCCAATCTGATAACCATAATCCGGCACATGCGCCAGCTTGTGTGGTCTTAATGGTTCGGACATTGGGCAGTTGCCCCTTTTGCCCCACTTTACAGACAGTCTCCGCTTCCTGATCCTAAGTGTGTATGTAAATAGTGAGCAGTGTGCGATTAGTGAGTGGGCTGTGTTAAGAGTTGAACTTACGATGTGTGGGGTACCCACAATCTGGGTAATTAACTTTTTTGCAATGGGAAGGGTGGTTGTACTTTCCATTGATAGACTACTTTGTACAAGTGGTGTAAGGTCCCTGTAAATGCACTTGTTTTTATAGTTCCCCCACCTCCCAAATCCTCATATTTGCCCTTTAATCTAATGAGGGCTCTAAGAAGCTGCTTCATCTGTGTATATGGTAGCGCCGTCTCTGCAAACATTATCCTGAGTTCCAAAATCCCATTGTAGATCACTTGCATTTTACACAGTTTTTGTACATTTTAGAATTGTGGATCAATCTACAGGCTGGCTTTTAATCAGTGGGACATTTTGCCGCACCACTTTAGAAACCTCGGGCTACATTCTAAGCCTGCTGTATTCTGTTCCGTAGAATCCTTATCTATCCAGTTTCATCATGTATAGAGCTGTATTGATTTGGATTTAAGCAGGGGGTATCTTTTTTCCCCATTGAAGTACGCAGAATACACTACAGTAGCTTTGGAAATAAGAGAATATAAAAGACAGACACAATAAATCGTTTCAAGATAATGAGGCATTTTTTTGGAAATATACAAAGAACAGGATCATAAATAGTGTTATTGATAAAATGAATTAAGTACCCCCTGTTGTCTATAATAAGGAGGTAATTGTCTGGAGTCTTCAACTGACATCATAAATCACCAGACAAAAGGTTGAACACCTTCTAAAATGTCACTAGAAGACTAGATGCAATTAGAGTCTAAATTAAATGCAGTAGGGAGCTTCATTTTTTTATAGGAAATATGTTTGTAGAGTTCTCCCTCTATTTTGTGGTAGTGATTAACCTTTTTGTCTGTATAGCTACCTAGTGTTTTTTTTTTTAAGTTGCCTACAAACCTAGACATTAAAAATATCCACATCTAAGCAATGGCAGGGACTGGATCTCTTTCGAGAGGAATGCCTACAGATAATATTTTACTAAATACAGAAAAATATCTAAAATATATATATATATATATATATAATATTTAAAAATATACTCAAGCTTTTTCTCCATTCTGCTTGAATTAGAGCTTGAATTATAGTACCATAGTGTTTAGATAAAAAAATGTAAAGGTGCCAGGTTTCATTATATAAAATTTTTTTCTATTTACAAATTGTTTTGAACTATTTATCTCTTTCATCTTAAAAAAAAAAAAAAAAGTACCCCAGCCACCCCCTCTTCTGCTGTTGTCCTCACTGGCATTTGATGTCATAGATGCATCTTTTAATGCATCCGGTGGTGTCTACAGTATAAATGGGTTGGTTTGGGAGTTTTGAGGCCTGGCCTGTTGAGCAGCAATGCATAAGGGTCTGATTGCCCAAGAGGATGATTTGTCTGAGACCCCCCCCATACCTATTGTCCTCTGCACACTAAAAAGTTTGTTTGGGAGGAAAACAAGTATACCAATCTGTACATTACCTTCCTTTTCATTTGGATGCTACATTATATTACTGTACACAACGCTGTTTGATACTCAAGGGAACATTTTTTTTTCCTTCCCTAGGACTTCCCTTACAGACAGTCAGAATGGGACCATACTGTAAAAATCATTTCTT
This sequence comes from Spea bombifrons, assembly GCF_027358695.1. Classification (NCBI taxonomy): domain Eukaryota; kingdom Metazoa; phylum Chordata; class Amphibia; order Anura; family Pelobatidae; genus Spea; species Spea bombifrons. Next base: position 35,782,864 of record NC_071093.1, read on the forward strand.
ATTGTACTCATGGTTCTAGGAGGACATGACTGCATCCAACAACTCCCCCTTTCTTGGTGTGGGCTCATTCATTATAATTTATTGATACTGAGAATTAATCTCAGTTACTTCGAAGGTCATGCATTTTTTCCAGGATGTGTACATCATCAGTACTCAAGGTTGTCATTCATCCCTGGTCTCCTTAGCCACCGCAATCAATGCATACTCATGGTGACAAAATAATTTCTTATTTTATGTATTCCGATATTTAAAGTTAATGTGTAAATAATTGAAAATAATTATCTGTCTTTCTGTTGATCTATCTGATGGGTTTATGTATGGCAATTATTATTATTCCTTTAATTATATATTGCTAACAGCTTGTTACAGTACATACATTCAAAAGCTATAACAAAACTAGACTTGATCAATTATTAACAATAACAATTATTTACAATATATGTATGTGTGTGTATATATGTATATATATATATATATATATATATATATATATATACAAAGAGTATTGTGCAAGGGTTTTAGAAAGGTAGAAAGGTACTTGTAATGTCAAGAAAAATCTAAGACTTGAGCAGGGAACCTTGACACCATACAGACACAAAAATCCAGGTAGCTTCCTTCTGATGCAGAGATAAAACAGAAAGGGCCGAGCAATGTTCATGTTTTGGAGATGAATATAAGATGAAATAGGTTAATAAAATATAAAGGATCTGGACACTGATGGTTCATTGCACAATTAGGGTTTATCTGTGTTAAAATAATTTTCAGGTTTAATTTAATTTAAAATAGCTTTATTAGTATCCCAGAGGGTTCATTTAACATTGCTAAAGATAATATTATGATTGAAATTATGTTAACACTACCAGATATATAAGACAATTTTGCAATAATTCTATCTATCATTATAATGAACAAAAATAATAGTGTAAATAGAAAAAACTATTTTATGTTTTGTTTTTTGTAAAAATGTTGAAATGTATTGTTAAGAAGAATATGCTTAGGTTTTCTACTGGAGAACATTAACAGTTCAAATTTATATATTTCTACATAGAAAAGATAAAGATATTATAAACTATAACTGGAACTTTTGTTAGATTGGTGTTGTTATAAAGTTGGAGAAATATTATATATAACTGATATTACGTTGAGCCAGAAACCAAACGGGCTAAAAATATAAAAATCGTCACTGCCCGATGGAGAGATATATGACGTAAAATGCTGGCCCTTCAAACCATGCAGCTACTACTGCTAAAGATGCAGAGCTCTCTGTCAGAAGCAGGGCAGATGTACGACCAGTACAAGAGGAGCCTCCAGGCACACCCTCTCCCGATTGGATGAACTGGGGAGAAGGGGTGCCAGGAGGCTCCGCCCTTTTGCAGAAGTGTACTGGGAGGCTAGAATAATGAAGACAGATTCCCTGAGAAAGAGAAGAGTTTCTGTACCTATCATTCTCTGTGAATCTATCTGCATTAATCTTGCCACTCAGAGTGTGCCCAGAGGCTCTGCTCTTTTTGCAGAAGATCACGGGGAGGCCATGTCCATGGAGAAGCAGATGAAGAAAGAATATACAAGGAGCAATGATCAAAAACAGAAGAAAAACAAGAACACGCAAGAGAAAAAGTTCAGCTCCTCAGCAAGAAGGCTGGGATGCGGAAGCAGTTGGCAGAGAAAGGTAAGGAGACCTTCAGATAGCATGAGGGAATGAAAGTGTAAAAGACTAAGTGAGATTGTGAAAGCACATGAGAGAGTGAATGAGGTTGAGTGACAACGAATTTCGTTTCCTAATGTAAAAATCTCTTGGATTTTCGTCCCAACGGAAAGAGCAGGAAACATCCAGAAATGAATGGACCAAAGTCGAAAATGTATCCGATCGTTTTTGGTCTATTTGCACAAGTCTAGTGTGCATGTATATAAGAGGGTGGTGTATGTTACTGAATGGCATTAGCATGTAATGTTAAAGTCTGTATTGGTGTATGGGGTTAGCATTCGTGCGTGTGTTAATCTTAGTTTGTTACGGTATAGTGCTAGATTGTGTAAGTGCATGGTATTAGCATGAGTGTATATATGTTAGTATTTGGTGTTAGCATGTGTGTCTGGGTGTCAGTGTATGATGTTATCATGAGTTTGTGTGTCAGCGTATGGTATTGGAATGTTAGGGGGAGCTTAGGGTTAGTGATGTCTGGGAGGAGGGGTCAGAGGATCTCCAACACTACAGCTCTTGCAACAGGGTCATGGGCTGTCAAGGCTCACTGATGCACGTGGGGGGCGAAGGCTGGCCCGTGTGGTCAAATTCAACAGATGAGCTACTACAGCTGAAAAAATGAATGCTGGTTCTGATAGAAAGGTATCAGAACACACAGTGTGTCACACTTTGTTGCGTATGGAGCTGCATAGTTGCAGACCAGTCAGGGAGCCCATGCTGACCCCTGTCCACTGCCGAAAGTGCCTATAATGGGCACGTGAGCATAAGAACTGGACCACGCAGCGATGGAAGAAGGTTGTCTGGTCTGATGAATCACATTTTCTTTTACATCATGTGGATGACTGCGTGCGTCCACATGGCACCAGGATGCACTATGGGAAGAAGGCAAGCCAGCGGAGGAAGTGTGATGCTTTGGGCAATGTTCTACTGGAAAACATTGGGTCCTGCCATTAATGTGCATGTTACTTTGACACATACCACTTACCTAAGCAGTGTTGCAGACCATGTAAACCCTTTCATGGACACGGTATTCCCTGATGGCATTGGCCTCTTTCAGATAATGCGCTCTGCCAAAAAGCAAAAATGGTTCAGGAATGGTTTGACGGGTTTAAGGTGTTGACTTGGCCTCCAAATTTGCCAGATCTCAATCCAGTCAAACATCTGTGGGATGTGCTGGATAAACAAGTCTAACCTATGGAGGCCGCACCTCGCAACTTACAGAACTGAAAGGATCCGCTGCTAACGCCTTGGTGCAGATACCACAGCACACCTTCAGAGGCCTCGTGGAGTCCATGCCTCAATGGATCAGGGCTGTTTTGGCAACAAAAGGGGGACCTACACAATATAAGGCAGGTGGTCATAATGTAATGGCCGGTATATACATGTGAATAACGATTGGCTCTCCTTTGACGTTGTTAAGTGTTAAAGTTGTCATATCTTTATTGTATCATATATGCATTCATGGAGGCTGCAATAACTAGGTGTCCCTAGCCAGGACCAGACTTGGTAACTGGCCTTAACGTGCCAGGAATGATTTTAATCCCCAGACTGGCCCTGTCCCTATCTTTCATTTAACTTGGTGTTGGTAGTTTAACAATGTGAGAACAAAGACCTATGCCTTTTCCGTTGCAGATGTCTGCATCTTTCAGCGCTAGCAGCTGAGCAGTATGTAGCGTTAGCATATGACATCCTAGCCTGTATCTCTACACAGGCAGTTCCTATTATTATTTAAAATGTCTCTTAATACTTTATTTTCAGTGTTGAAATATACATATATCCTTCTTAGCAATCTATTTCTACATTAAAAAACCCATAAGGTACCTTTTTTTTCTATGATTCATTAATTGTAATGTAGATATAATTATTGCAAAACCGGCTAATATATCTAGTAGTGTTAACATGATTTCAATTATAATATTCTCTTTAGCAATGCTAAATGAAACCTCTGGGATTCTTAGAAAGCTATTCTAAACTAAATTAAACCTGAAGATTCTTTAAACACATACAAAAGCATTAATCATGGCAAAGATATCAAAAAAGCTAAACCTGTAAATGCAATTGTGTAATGAACCATCAGCGTCCAGTTCCTTTGTATTTTATTGAGTTATTCCAAGGCTCAACAATAATTTTTTTTCACCATCTTTGATTCCTAAAGAAATATTCATCTCCAAAGCATGAACATTGCTCGGCCCTTTCTGTTTTATCTCCGCATCAGAAGGAAGCTACCTGGATGTTTGTGTCTGTATGGTGTCAAGGACCCCAGCTCAAGTCTTAGATTTATCTTGACATTACATGTCCTGCTATGTAGGGTAAAAGCACTGCTCCTCACAGATAAAAAGAACAAACATTTGTTTTAGAAGCTCTCACATCTTCAGCTTTTTGAGGAATCTCTTCGCCGTGTGTAGCATCACTGCAACGAAACCGAGGTCCCCGTTCTCAGAAAATATACAGAGTTTGCCTTTCTCCTTATTCTATTACATTTCTTTATAAAGTGCTATTCCATGGAAAGAGTAAAAATTAACAATAACATTAAATTGTCCAAATGACCAAATATAATGTAAATATACCAAAATGACAATAACATATTGGTACAGATGGCAAGAAAGCCCTATGCTTGAGAGCTAACAATCTATTAGGAGGTTGAAGGGAATGAGGAGCCGCTTGATTATGTGATCATAGCAATTAAAATCAACAGCCTGGAGATCTAAAAGGTGGGGGGAACAGATGGTTTCTTTGGAATTCGAGAGTTTTGTATTTAGAGGATAGACTACATAAGTTACTCCAACTTTGCCCAACAAATCACCGTGCAAAACTGAATCAAGTACTATCAATGTAAAGCTTACAGACATCAGTACAAAGCACGATCGCCGTGCCCAAGAGCAGAATGGGCCAGGGGCAATTGCAATTGCCCTGAAAGGGCCAATAATTTTCTATTAATCATTTATAAGAGGTAGATATTGCTATAGCTATAGAATATAAATCATTAAGAAATGTAATCTACTGAAGGTAGATAAAATACAGAAAAGGTTATTATATGGGGCAAATATGCATTTCATTGTGTTGGCTATTTACAACAAATATGAAAAATAGCTTCAAAACGACATTGAAACAAGCTCTATGTATTCAGAGTCACACAATGGCAGAAGAAGATGAATTTATAGATATGTACTTTCTACTGTAAAAGAAATGATTTAAACTGATTTTTTTTCACTACTAACATTTTCAAGGTTAAAATCTCCAGCAATTTTACTGTAGGATGTAATTGTCCTAGATTCAAAGAGTCGAAACATGAGCAGGCTGCGGGGTAAATGACTAGAACATTATTACGAGACATTCAGATTTAGGGAAAGCGTTACAGGTCCTTACTCATGCAATCATTTATACAATAAGAATCTTGAAAGTTTCTTTGATGAGACTACACATTTTTATAAATCTAATCAAATGCTGGAATTTAAACTTATTTTAATCTTGGTAAAATGCAACATAAAGGGGACAATGTATTCGTCTTCACTGATATCTTAATGTGATATTTAAGACTATATAATGTAAGCATTACACCAACAGTGTGATAATTATTCCATGAGCTACTTTTATGTAACTTGTACATTTGCGATGGAGAGCAAAGGAAAGAGGACTTTTCTTTTATAGCCAACGCTTTATTTAGTTAATATGTATCTAATTGCACTAACAGAGTTTACTAATTGCTGGTATGTTTCAATGTGTGTGTGTGTGTGTGTGTATAGATATATGTATATATTCATACCCCTATAAATTAATCAACAGGTCCTGTTGAGTACCCCAAACTAACAGGCCTCTTCTTTAGAAGGTAAATTTATTGTTTCAACACCCAAAAGTTTTGGAGGCTTTAGATGTTCAGCTGCTTTCATTCAGCTCCTAGTGATTTATATGCGAGCTAAACTTGATCCACCGTAATCATTTAATGTGAATACAGTTACCTATATCTGCACGATCAGACGATTAGCCACTGGAACCACTTCTATTCTGTGCTGATTGAATGGAGCTTGTTCTGACAACATCTGCCCATGTCTTCGGCTGATCTGCTGTCATTGCAGGAGCGATAGAAAATATGGCGTAGTTCCCTAGGTCTATTCTATTTTTATAAAGTCATACGTATAATGTAAAAATAACTATGGCTTCTTTCAGTTCTTTCCTTATGGTAAAAAGCCTGTTCTGGCAGTCTTATTAAGAGTGCGGTGGATTGATGGGATGACTCTTGTTAGTTTTGATCTCCTCTCTACTGAAGTAAGAAAAATCTTGATGATTGAAAAGCAAGAAAATAGGTTAATTGTAATAAGGAACTTGGTAGGTGATTATTTTTTCTCAATATGCCTCCATGAGAACTGTTGAGATGCGATGCCAGACACAACCTCTTGAGATATATTTACGTAAAATATATTAAAAAATAAAATACAGTAATTACATGCCTGTTATTTTTATGATTCATATTTAAGCTACACAATATACGTAAAATATTAAGCGTTATTTGTGTGAATATCTTCTGCCAGCTTTGGAATCATTGCTCTGTAAGTTTAATTTAGCATGAATGGAAACCTAAACCTTTAAATAATTGAGCTCTGTGGTTGTACAATGGCCTCAACAAACAAGCACTAATCAGAACAGGCAGGTAAGGCCTTTCCAGAGCAAATACATGCTGTTACACATGTTGTAACATCGTGCAACAGAACTCAACACTGCTGACTATTAGGCAAATTAGTACATTTTAGGATTTTTTGTTGTCCCTAAATTGCACAGCAATTTATAAAATATTCACAGTGTGCAAGTAGCTAAAGGTAAGGGCTCCAGGTAAGGGAAGTTTGTGAGGTGTGATTGAAAGAGTGAGGTCTGGTGATATATGACTTCTGGTGATGTGTGATTGATAGCGTGAGGTGTGGTAATTTGTGACTTGTGGTGAGGTGTGATGTGTGATTCATAGAGTGAGGGGTGGTGATGTGGTACTTGTGATGAGGTGTGATGTGTGATAGACTGAGGTGTGGTAATATGCGACTTGTGGTGGGGTGTGATGTGTGATTGATAGAGTGAGGTGTGGTAATGTGTTACTTGTGGTGGGGTGTGATGAGGTGATATGTGTGGGGTGTGGTAAGGTGTAGTGTGTAGCTGATAGTATGAAGTGTGATGGAGTGAGTATGTCTGAGTGAGTGTGGGTTCATGTTGTAGTGTAAACTTGCGAGCAGAACCTAATGTATTGGCTTGTCTAGTTTGAGTTTTGTCAGACCCTATGAATGTATGCATTTTAAGAAGTAATGCGGAAAATCTTGGCATGATATAAATGCATCATAATAATAGCGAGTGTGTATGTAAGTGTGTGTGCTAATGTGTTTCCTACAGAAGGGGAGACAAGGGGCCAGTATGGCCAGACAGCCCTCCCCTGGCAGAGTTGTTATAATTAATAATAACCACTTAGTGTTTCTGCCTTACCAGTCCAATCTATGTATATAAACAAATGCATACAACATACTCCCGTAAATTATTTATTAACCCATAAATTATCTATTAATTACTATTACATTATTTTAATAGGCTGCTCAACTGTGAGATCTATGTTTTCCAGAGAAAGAATAAGAACCATTTATCCGTGATTACTTTTAAAACATATTTAGCCTTTATTTATAAAATGTACAAAATGATATTTCCAAATCAACTATTATGATTTATCGTTAGAACAGTCATTTGAGACAATTAAACGTTCTAAAACATGTCTTGCCACTTGTGAATTGCTTCCCTGGTACCCTTTTAACACATTTGAATCTCCATATTCTCAGTAGAGGGATATGTCGTATTTCCTACTGTGGGAGTCCTGGAAATGGATAGTACATTGAGAACATTAAAGTAATTAGAGGATGATCAAAGCAAGGTCTGAGGGAATCTCTCTGTCCTCCCCCACTGAGACATCAATCGTACCACAGTATGGAGTCTCTCTGTAATACGACCATGGAAAGCAGAAGGATCATCGGCACCTTGCCGGCATCACATTGCTGTCTTTACAGTACCCAGTATTTTGTAATAGCTCTTCTTATGACTAGTACCGATTCTTCTGACAAAGGCCTAATTTTCCATCTGAAACCTTAAAGAGTTTCTTGACATTGCAATCACAAAGTCTGCCACTTGCAGACCTAGATGCTCCTTTGATTGTGAAATTAGCATATGATAAGTGATTATACCGGCTCTTGACATGGAGTACATCGCTGCCCTTAACAGTAACGTATAATTTGGGAACTCATTACGAATTCAGGTGCTGTAACGTGGGTAAGAAATCCGGATTTTTTTTATTTTTTAAGTAAGGTTAACTCCTATTTTTGTTTATTAATTTTTTCTACTATGGACATGTTCAATGAATTATAATAAGTTGCACGATAATGGATTATGTTCTTTGTGTCAGAATTTAATTTTTCTGTCACCTGGATTTTCTTATTTTCAATTTGCCTGATTGCCCCTTTCCAGGGCTGAAGATGAGGACTTGTGGACATCCTGGATCTTCCCCGGATGGACCTTTAAAAGGTAAGACGTGACTTTTCCCACTGGTTACACCCTTTAAGTGGCATTTGGTTGGACCCGCCATATCTGATTGGCAGGTTTTTATTGGTTCCGGTGATGTCATACATGATCTGCTGGGCTATAGATATGAATAGCCTGATAAATCGCATTTTACTTTGGTAAAAATGTCTGATTGTCAGTGGAAGGACATCAATGGTATATACATTTCTATAAATAATATATTCTCTTTAAATACTTTCATGGTTTTTATGCATCTGAACGTTCATTAAATGGCATGGCTACAACCATTCAGAGTGTGCTCGCTATTCCAACTCAGCCTTGAAGGTGTTAAAGACACATGTCAAGTCTTGTAACACTCAAAGCTAAAAATTGCTAGGTTGCTGGAGGGAAACATATTCCTAGAGTTACATTAACTGGTACGGTGTTATTTTTATGGTCTAATTGCTTTATTGAAGGTACTTGCGCTAGACAGTAATTCAAAGTCATTCCTTTGCCCTAATAAAACTGTTCGCTTTACCTTTGCAGATATTTATTCATCAGTTCAAAATATGTCGTGTACTTCTTTTTAAGCCTTCAAAGCTAAGATTTGCTTGAAACCCAACCATTACCATGGAAGGTTTTTGTTGGCGGAAAGTATGTCTAAACACAATTGAATTGTGTAAAATAGAAATATGGCTTTTGGGAGGAAGTTTAAAACTATGCTTACCATTCTCCGATGGTGTACGTTACCGGATACACCAACCGCTGCCCACTGGTTAGGCCCAAGGAGGCAAAAATGTAGAGCTTGGGTTGCTGCTCTCTGCGTAGCTAGTCTCACGCCATTTTGTATGTTTTGGGAATCACTTTGGGTTCTCCCCATGTGTAAAGATGAGTCCAGACATGGATCCCCTCGCTCACTATGACTACCAACTGCACCTCATTCATAAGGTGTATGAAGGCTACACTGTATAGTTAGGGTGTCTTCTTGTTGAGTTAACCTCACCTCTCTGATAAGTACCAGAAAGGCTACGATGTCCAGGTGGGTTTCCTGGTTCTTTCAGCAGGTGTAGTTGCTGTTTTTAGTTGAGTTATCAGACAATGGGAGGGCTTCCTACCTAAACACCTACAGGTTTCAGATGGGTAATCAAAGTTGAACACCCCAAACATGAGACTAAATAGTGTTAATTATGTTTATTAATGTAAAATGCTGTGGTACTACTAAGTGACATAAAAGATCAATTATACATATATTGTATGTGCAGTCCCTATCCTAATGAGGTTCCAAGTGGCAGGAAAAAAGCACTAAACTGGTCCTCTCTTCTAAGTGATCTATTTATGAGCACACTTTGTTCCCTCACCTAGTGCCCTAACACATCATACCCTGCCTGACCTACTGGTATATTGCGCGTTTCTACATAGCATTGGATATGTTATCATCAGAGGACTCTACAATCCCTAGGTTAAAGAACACTGTGTGCTTATAAATAGATTACACAGTAGAGAGGACCAGTATAGTGTTTGATTCCCCCTTGGAACCTCATGAGGATAGGGACTGCACATACAGTATATATAAAGAATCTTGTATGTTACATAGTAGCACCACAGAATTTTAGTGTACAGGTTTTATATACAGGATTCTAGCTGTTTAGTCCCAAGTTTCAGATGAGTTAGACTCACTTGTTTTTGTATGTAATGTCTCCCTTTGGGAATCTTTTGAGGTAAAGGTATGCCACGTATGGAGCTCCTTGCTCAACGTGTCTAGAGAGACACTACATGTCACCAATGATTATTGGTGCAAATGGGCCAAAAAAGATTTGGACAATTGTTTTGCGTCAAAACCTGACCTTTCTGCATAAGTATAGTGGGATTTTATTGTTGGATGAGATGAAGAAGCGCAAGGCTTCTTACACATTTCAAATGCTAATATGCTAAGTCATATCCTTCTTCCTCTACTTCGACTGTTTTATTGTTATGCTAATGTCAGCATATATATTTTCCCAACAATCTTGGTCTTAGAAATGCCTTTCAAATATACACTTAAAATTATTCATTGTTGGATTAGCCAGACAGTTTATTATACAATCTCCCATATGCTGAAGGAGACATATTAAACAAAAAATATATATATACATTGAAAAAATATATACGGTACATCTGAAAATAGTATTCGAGGACATTAATCCTACTTGGAGATAGGGCTGAAATTGTCTTGGCAGGAGTTACCAAAGATACCCAGCAATTTTTACCCACTTCATCGGTGACTCTTACCATTCCTGATATGGTGCATGCAATGTAAAGAGACACAGGGACTATGTGGAGTATCACGATTGTTTCCCCTTTTTGATATGGGTGTCCATTTGTACCCACTTCTAGTTAATGCATCATACACGTAAGGGTTCTGGAAGTAAAGGGTTACATTTGATCAACCATTTGCTTCACTCTGTTATCTGATGAGAGTTTTAGGTCTATAATTAGGTGCTGTCTTTGACGTTGATAACAGGAACTAAAGAATACACACCAAGTACATCTTCACAAGTGTTGTGTAAGTGTCTTCAATAATTGACCGAAAGGATTATAATTCGACTTGCACCAGCCTATAATATTAACAAGACTGTGTCTTGGAGAATTGATATGAAAAATATTATCGGTGATATTTTTACTGACCTGAAATATGTTCCATAACGTATTGATGCACTTATGTTGTTATGGTGCATCCAGAGATCATTAAATTAAGCGGACAGGCACTTTAATGCATATGATAGCTAAATAGTCCCTTTACATTTACATGGTGTACCCTTACAAACATCATCCCACACAAACCCCAATTACCATGCAATCTGATGGCTCGAATTTAGAGCTAAAATGTTATTTATTCCATCTTTCTTGTCTGATTATTTTTTCTGTTTATTAAGATTGTAATCCAAGCTCGAAACTGGTTGCTCAACTCAGTCTCTGCTATGTAGGTGGATTTCTTGAGTTTCCAAGCAATTACAACTTACCTGTGACACATTTTTTGCATATGTTATAATGTACATCATAAAGCTATGACAGTGGTGTTCTTAGATTGTGAAGGCTTACAATTACCCAACACAAATAATGGTTAAAGTCAATGATGTCCCGATGACCTCTACCGGAGCAGCCAGTTGATGAAGTCTTCTCATGAGGCTTTGATGAGATGCAATAGGTTGGCTTTTGTGGAAAATGTGTGTCCCTTTGATTTGAGAAGAAATACAAGTTACCTAGAATACTAATATAATAGTGTACTGGTAAAAAAAACAGTGATTAAAAAATACTTAATGAAAAAATATTCAGGTTTGCTTATTTAGAACTTTTCAAGTACACGAAAACACATTTTTTTAAAAAAATCCTGTTAACTTTAACACAGGCAGTGACTGGTATCTCTGCCTCTCTGTTTTTCTCAAGCAAATCAACCTAAACCTAAAAATTAGGTCAAGAAGGAGAGATTTCAGTTTGTGTTAAAATTACTTGAATGAGCCATTTCCATTTAAATCCTTCTCAGTTCTTTTCTGTGGCATCAATTTTATGCTTCATATCTCCTGACATTGGTAAATTATTCTAGGTATTGTAGACTTTCTGCTAGATTATTTGTCCGTCCAATTTACATGTTTCATAGGCAATTATCAAATGACTTGCTTTTCCTAAAGCAGAGAGTGCGAAGCATGATTTACGTGTCTTATTTTTGGAGGCATTTTCCTACTGTTAAAAGAAGCACTTTGAACACCAATGAGTCATTTTAATTAAAATGCATTTAATTTAAAATTCAAGATATATAGGTGTTACCCTCGCCAACCCTGCCAGCCCCTCCGCTGTGCTGATCGGGGGGCCTCTGGGCAGCGTTCCACGCGTCCGGCGTCCTTATCGGGCACCCTTGCACACAGCTGTGCCACTCACAAGATGGAACAACATGAACAGAGTGATGTCACTCCATTTCAAATGTGGAATGACCCTGGCTTGTCACAAGACTTCCCTGGTCACAGACTCCTGGCTTAAGACCTGTTCGATCTACCTGTTAGTCCCCAGTCTTGGAAAGTCATCACAAAGTCCCACAGCCAGTCAAGGGGGAATCCGTTTGAGGGCGAAGAAATGTTCTTAGACCGACGGACTTTCTCCCATGGGTGGGGACACACTGTCCTACCCTGCACCAGCGTTTCCTCTGCTAGGCTCTACACGACCTTAGGTGTATCATTTAGATACTACTATACAATTGTTTTTAACTGTTAACCATGTGGCAAATGTAGCATAGATATTATTCTTGTACGTTGGTCAGGACACCTCTTAGGGTCTAAGCTGTGCTCTTTTGGACAACATGTGTCCCAATATAGATGAAATGTCTCATCTTGATTTTATTATTTGAACTTGTGTTGGTAATCAGTCACCCCAATACTGCAAATATAATGTATTGCAATCTAGAGCCTCTGAAAACAATGGTATGGACAACCAACTCTCCAAACCTATGTCTTGTCCAGGTGCAACCCTTGGCTACCTCTTCCAGGATCCCATAAATGTAAACCGTTGACTACGCCAACAACAAACATTCTTGTGTGCAATTTCAGGCTTAAGTCCTTTTAATATGTAAATTATCCCTAAATCAGTTAATTTTGGTTTCACAGGCTTCTATTAGTAGAAAGTCACCCCTCTAGGCTTTGAATAGAACCTATCCAAATGCAATGATACCTGATTCAGTGGTTATCCTTAATTTGTCCTTTTTCGGAGGTAAATCTGCGGTTAAAGTGACAATATTATAACACATAAATATGGGAATATTATCCTCCCTTACCTTCAATAAAATGAACAATGACTCATCTGCCAAGGCTTTGATTTTACACAGCTCGCGATTTCAAAGAACCTATAGAAAAATTCACTTGACCTGTTTTAGAAAATAGTTATCTTCAAACATCCTTTGGGGTATGCAAATAGATTATTGCTGTTTCTGGGTACAGAGAGACCTGGGGCATATTAGTCTTTTAAGACCTACATTTCTTTTTTCTAATTAACCGCTTGTACTCCACTGTTTCGTGAAATCTTTTAGCCTTGCAAATGATTTTTGTTTTTGGTGTTGGGACTTCACATGATGTTAGCCAAAAATAAACTAGATCAAGAATCTGTAAATTACTTCAAACTGTGAAGCCATTTTCATTGTTCTCTTATATATTTTAGTGACTTTTTGTCATTGTAGTGGTTTAGTTCATGACACTGATAATCCAGCTAGCACATGGCTCTTTGAATTTTACATGTCAGATAGCTACAAAAGGTATAAAGCCATGCTAAAAAGAGAATTTTTATTAGTACGGTTGTGTGCATATGGCTTGGGAACTTTATATGCAATGCTTACTTTAGAATCTAATAAAATTTGATCAATACAAAAATCAAAGACTTAAAGATATTTTGTTAAATATTTTTTATGGAATCCATAGAATTATGTTCTTATGTTAACAAATTAAGCATCTGCTCCTCCAAACGTAGATTAGCAAAATAACGCAGCTTGTGTTTCTTGGGTAGATATGCCACTGTGGGGTCAATTAAATTAACTTTTATAAAGATCTTCACATAATGCCCATAATATAATATTTATATTATGTAGTAAAGGAATTCAGTTCACTAGTCTATGACACATCCATGCTTATGCATAAGCTTCTCTATGAAGAAATATAGTATTTTGCCCTTTGGTAATCTTTTGTGAGTCCAGCTCATTTGTGCCAAAAGGGATACCAACTGACAGGACCATATATTGGCCCATGAAGACCAATATATACATTTGGGGTTGCTGGCTCCCTCTGGCACAGGAAATTTACCTTGCATTTTTGGTTCTGGACTGCCCAGAATCAGACCGATGTGTCAATTTTTGCTCTATTAAAGCACAACAGAGATGCACCATAGGACAGGCTATTAAGCAGCTGTCTATCCTTGGTGAGCTAAGCTCAGAACTTGATGATAAAAAAATCTCATCTAACCAATAACCTGCAATAACAGATCACGTTTCCAAAGTTACTATGTAGTAAAATGTATATTATTTTTTTATATGATCAGTTACTGTGTAACTGATATAATCATTTGCATTGGGGGAAGGGTTTATGAACAGTGGATAGCCACGGTTGTTTACATTCTATAGCACGGTATTATAATAGAACGTATTGTGTGTGCCCTGTCAATCAAAATGCATGCTGGAATGAAATGCTTGATTAAGTTACACTTAATTTAATCACGCTGGTGTGAATACAGGGTTTTTAGCCAAATCAATACAGAATCACATTAAATTAAAAGTGGTGTCAGTGATACATTAAAGTATTGACCAGACAATGAAAAACACAATTGTCCTTAGAAGAGTAATCCCAGCCAGCTAGTTAATGAATGCTCTAAAACAGAGTCCATCACGGTGCTATCAACATAGAACATAAAAGGGGATATAACACCTATGATGCATTTGAAAACCATGGCTTGCTAGGCTTACATATACATACAGGGATTAAACAGATAATATCGTATAAACTGGCTTGGCATCCAATGCTGTATAAAATAACTAATCTGCCAGCAGCCAGTTTGATGAATGCATTAATGCCTGCAAAGTTGCTGGATGGAATCGTCTTTTTTGTAAATTCTTTTCCATCCAAGTACTCAATTTTAGCAGTTAATGAAACAGGTTGATCCCTGCTGCCGGCTACTGCCTTGTCGATTTACGCCAAAATACTGATTATGCAAGTTTTTCACCAGGTTCCTATCAGGTTCCCTCTCATACCTGCCTAGAAGATTTTTATTTCCACTCTTGTTTCCATTTTTTTAATTGCATTTTACGTACAAGTGCCTGCAATGTAAATTGGACAATGTGTAAATTGGGCAATGTGTAATTCAAAAAAAACCTAAAAAAATACATTTTTAATATCAACCTCAGAGCAAAGGTCTTCAGATGTTAGATGTGAAAGTGAAGTCCATGCATTCTCAATGTAGAATGTAGTAGAGTAACGTGGTTTCTTCATCGCACACTGTTTTCATTACTTGCAGTTGAAGACCTTGGTTGGATTATTTTGTTCATCATTTCGATATTCTAGGTTCCTCTGATTAATGAAAATACGCAAGCAACGTGTCATCTTTCTATCAGTAGTTTGTGTTCTCCGTGATCTATAAGGATAGGGCTGGTGACAGCAGTACCATTATGCATTTCTTCAATGGTATTATTATTATATTTTTTCTTTTTTGTCTAACAGTGTGTGGTAGGACACACAGAGTGTGAGTCTCGTCATAGATGACATTTCGCTGTGAGGCTTGGTTGTTATTTTCCTTAAGTGTGTCACAATTAACTATGCATCAGCTTCACTTAATGACACTAATAGTCAACAATGCTTCACAAGATGCCTCTATGAATAAAGGAATCCTCTGTGCTAATTGCACGGGTAATTTCATTTTTTTTTAACTTGGCATCAAGTCTTATATTATCTTCAAGTCAAAATTTTTAAAGTACAAATATTTAATGCATATGTTCAGACTGTGCTTCTACTACCCAAAGAACAGAATAATTTATACATTAGTCTTATGGCTGTGTTGGGCATCCATTGCATTGGAGTGAATATATTTTTTGTAAGGTGACAATTGTATTAAAATTGAGAAAAAAAAAAACCTTAAACATATTTAAACCCAGTACTCTAGAAACCCCATGTTTCATCAAATGAATTAAATTGTCCTAATGAGGACACACCATACCTACCATTGGCCTATGCTTGGGAATCCTTAGATCAAAAATGCCATTGTTGGTCATGCTGTAGATCTGTTGGAAGATTTCTACAGAAGTTAGAAATAAAGTAATACACTGCAGTGCCTTCATCTTCTTCTTATATAGTGAAGTCACCTCTAGGGTGAGCAGTGTGTTGCTATTCAATAATTTAGTCGCAGAGAAAATATTTCTTCCTTCAGTTGATCTGTGAAGCCATTAAATTATTGTCAGTAGTTTTACCTTGAAAAATGATAGGGCCATGGAAATGTCAACAAATTAGCCTCTTATGCCCCCTGGTCTCATGGTTGTGCGGTTATATATAGCGGAACGGTGGCCAGGAAACAAAAACGTGGGGAAGCATATTTTAGTATATTATCTCATTCACTGGGGATTAGCAAGCGGACATTATCCCAGAAATCTTGTTAACTCTATCACCCGGGACACAGATAGCCTGTTATGTCTTTGCACTTGGTTTGACACTCTTTTACAATAGTTTAAATGCAGTACCCTGAATGATTCTATACAAAGCAGATTTCTTGTGTGGCCCAACCACTGTTACAAGCCTAGAGATGCAACCTTTGCATGCTGACGGCCTGTCTCATGTAGTTGAAAGGGAAGTAAAAGAGGTTGCATTGACTCGGAGTCACAAAGCTTGTCTTCATACAGACTGTTTGCTGATTAGGAGCTATCACAAAAAAAGAAATGTTACATCCCCCCCCTCTTCTTCTATTTCTGTCCCCTACTTTTCTTTCTATGTTCTGGGGTTCAGTCTGGGTGGCTGTTGCCTCTGTGATTTCGTTTCTCCATCACTTATCAAAGGCACACATTTTCTCTCTGGTCCTTCATGGAGAAAGTATATGTCAGTCTATCCCAGAATGTTGGGAGCTGATGAAGATAATGTAACCGGGGATAGAGAGAGTAGCTATTTGTTGATGTGGGTGTTCATTGGAGGGTGGGGGAAGGGAGAAGTTAAGCATAATTGATGCAACACTGACTGCTCTCGCCTTCATATTCTTTATTGTGACTCAATAAGGTTGTCCTGTGCTGAACCTTTGATTTTTTTTGTCCCCTTTCCCTTTTATTTATGTACCCCTCGTAGGAAAATCAATAAGCATTGATTTACAAAAAATATTATCACTTACATAGCTTAGTGATGCATCCAACGTTCTCTCCCAGTAAAAAACACAATATTTTATTGATTAAAATGAATACTTAATTGTAGAAAAAAACTTAAGTACTAATACTTGGTTTTTAAATTAGTGCACAGAACAAAGTAAAATTAATACACAAAATAGACTTCGTGATAGTTTGGGGTGTGCATAAAGCTATGGAAAATAACTGAAAAGTGATTAAAAAAGGGTATTCTAGATCTTATCATTGTGTGGATTGTAGATTTTTACATTTCTTTTATAATTTCTCAAATCTATTGACCCATTCCCAGCCTTGCCTCACTGCTGGGGCTTTGGTGGCCGTTTGTACAAGTGACCGATTTGACAACAGCAATGGCGAGAGAGACTAATTAACAAAGACCCGTGTCGCAGGCAGATGTTGTGACAGATAGCAACATATGATCTGGCAAAAACCATATGACCCAGCGGCAATGATTTCCCCATCCAAGATCAATGCCAAGACATAGGAAGCAAGCGCATTAGGATAATTGCTTACACTGCTCTCAAGTCAACACTGTCAGTTTGGCTTTTTATTGAGGTTACTTCAAATAAGCATTTTTAAAAATCTATATAGAAATAACATAATAAGAGTGTTATGCTGTATGCGAAACTAAAAAATATTATTCTGTGGCTATAACCCTGTGATTCGTCTTATGTGTGTAACAGACTGCAAACTAAAATTAATGGGGTGAACCATAAAGCTCAGTAGAATTTGACGGTACATAAAAAGCATTAATGCTTCCCTGGTATAAAAACCCCAAACCTTACTTGGTCCCTGGTTTTGTCTTATATTCAGGATAGCCGTATCTGTATGATCTTATTTTATGACCTTGCTTTTGTTAAGCTTTTAAACGGAACTTAATGACTTGTATCCTATCTATAGCAACATACCAATTAAAAACTGCAACACCATCACCAGATCCATGGGTGGACAATGGATATTGCAATCACAATTTTGTTTCCTAGAATCAAGATTGTAAATCTCAGTATTCAGCACACAATTGTTTTATTTAAAAAAACACATTGGGAATGTCAGGTTTACAAAGTGTAAATTGCATATTCTAAGTATACATTTTAAACTGAAGTTAGTAAAGAATTTTCATGCCACAAATAGATTCTAACCATCATTATTAAGCAGAAGGACAATAAGAAATTCATTATTTCCCATGATTTCAAGATCTAAGGCACTTGCTACTACTTTCATAATGGTGATGAGGTTAATGGATGGAATCTTCAGACTGAAAACACTACCTGACGTCGCCGTTTAACTTCAGAGAAACTCTTACTTTTTAGAAAGAAAACATTTTTTCCTCTGCGGATGTAAATTACAGTAATTACGACAATCATTTCCCAAATAAAGCATCACTCAGAGGATTTCATTGAAAATTCTGTATATTTTAGTAAATAATAGGCACATTAGACAATACATTTAGGTTATTTATATAAGCACCTACATCTTTCCAAGATGCCATTCAAATATTTGAACAGATTTATTCACTTCCATACAAAGGTATTTCTACAGATTTTAAAAACAAACAGTATCCGAAAAACACTTGTTTTCTTGTCCTGAAATTCATTTTAACTTAGCATATGCATTAAGATATAAAACAAATATACATGTTATATAGTTGGAGCATATTCCTGGTAAGTAAAATCAGTAAAAACCCATCAGTGCACTTATATTGAAGAGAAGACAAAAGATAGAAACTATGGCAGTCCTTGCAATAATACATAAAGCCAACTGAGGACATCATTTATTTTTGAATCTAGAACATTAAAACTGTTTAATTTTATGAGTTTTGTTTGAGCTATAGCTCGCAATATTTTATTCCACATTCTGAGACAATGTGTTCAGTCCTGTGGATGTGCATGCTGCTTTCCAATATGCAGTTTGTAACCATCATTCCCCATATATAGCATGAAATGATAAAGAACTGGGTGAAATACAATTTTATTGACGGCAATCAAAGTGAGTTTCCAAATTAAAAGAATAATACTGTGCAACTATTTTTTAATAAATTGTTATATTACAATATTTTTACATTTATATTAACAGTATAAGAGAAAAGTAGGTCCTAGTCATGTGCTATTAGGATCTGCGCGGTGTTATGGTATTTACAGTTGTCTATAAGAATAGCAGAATCCCACTTAGTAACGGTCATTAAACTGATCCACAAAGCCAACTTATAGCCCAAGAGTTTGTTATTATTCCATAGGTTAGCAGCTGCTTGCCCATATTATTACACAGATAATGAGCCATGTACGGAAGCCACCGCAGGTGACTGTGTCCATGTTTAAGTATGTTGTCGGAGGCTCTAGTCTTACAAACTCAATCAGGGTTTGAGGACAAAGTAGTATTTATACATATTATCAAACACAATTATCCAATAATGAAAAAAAATAGTGACTTATTTCAAGTTGTGAACCTTAGCTATACAGTTCTTTTTCCAATATTTTTATAAATACCAAAACGTGATTATTTCACCAGTGAAGGGAACTATACTATCTTACTGATTTATATATGTTTTTTACAGGCCCATTCATGGTGTTCTTGGAGCAGAAGCTCACTAGGGTTGGCCCTTTATCATATAAAGTGAAGTTAGTTGAATGAAACTGAACACCCGCAGTGCAATCGTATATTTTTTTGGTTGTTGTCTGGATAATCGTATTTTCCACTACGCAGTTTACATGGCAGTACAACAGCTCACCTTGCTTGTCTAAGACTCAAACGCTTACACTTTTCATAAACAAACATCACACGTTACTTTTAATACCAAAATCACACACAAATTACCTTATTACAATCATGTCCGTAGTAAAAATAGACAGAATTACAGTGCAACCACTCACTGTGACCGGTTATCTCACACACACACACACACACACACACACACACACACACACACACACACACACACACACACACACACACACACACACACACACACACACACACACACTTACTCTGTCTGCTCTACAAACACGTATCTTTATTGTTTACAACATACTAAGACGTGAATAATACTATCACAAAACTCACCCAACCATTATGATCCCCCACCTCAAGTACAATCGTATCCTTACTTTTTGTATAATTAAACACCAAACTGAATATATGTGATTTATTCAGATAGCAGGTGATATATCGTATACATCTCTAATATCTTAATAAGATTACATACATTAAGACCCTTTGTAAAGGGGTATAAGGTGCTTAAAAGGTGTGTTTTCGCTTGCTACTCTTGGACTACGCCTCCTATCATCTGCAGCTAAATGAAAGATTAGAGATGCAGTTTTCTGGTCTGCATTTTTGCTTTATCGCCAGAGATTATGTCCTGTGACAGCATATATTTCCCAAAATACAGACTGACAGTCTCACCACAGAGACATCCAACAGGACCGCCTCGAATTTAATATCTAATAATTATTGCAAAAACATGATATA
Source organism: Spea bombifrons (assembly GCF_027358695.1). NCBI lineage: Eukaryota > Metazoa > Chordata > Amphibia > Anura > Pelobatidae > Spea > Spea bombifrons. The sequence goes on from NC_071093.1 coordinate 35,803,413, forward strand.
GTAATTACCCCAACGGTAAAATATATTAAAGTCTGTAAGCGGTTCTTCTGGTAGATGTCTGAAAAGTGATAGTGAATATTCTAAGCATATCCCAATCTTTCGCTTAAGGTTGGTCGTTGGTGTGCTTGTTAAAGCGGAACACATACATAGTGTGGATTATTGCAGAAGCAACATAAAGGACATGATTACTTGACGTATTTGAAGTAGATCCATGGATTCTTTAAGAGCTGAGATGTCACAACAACATTGACGCATTCAAAGGGTTTGAGTCATTATGTTCTATGCAGTCCTCTTTCCTCCAAGACTGATGTTAGCAAGGAAAAAAGGTCAAAGGTCTCCACTCTGAGGCTCAAGATTCCGTGACTCTCTTGGGTGATTGCGAGATAATTTCGGGAAACGTGAAGCCACTTTTGATCGACTGCTTTTTCCAAGCTGTTCTCCAGTGCTTTGAGTGTCACTAAAAGAGAGGGAGAGGAGAGGGAATAAATAGGTAATAGGTGCAAATTACTCACAAAGTGATTGCAACAAAGGTTAGAGTATTTTCCACCATGGATATGTCACTGCTGTACAGAGGTAATCATCAGTGTTCTCGATACATGCCAGATTATATGAAGTGTGTCAACCACGTGATTATTAGCGCATGGAAATGCAGTAATCTCGGGGGGAATAAAACGTACTATGTGTGGAAGTTTAAAAAGAACAATGTTCAACTGTAAGACCTTAACGTGACATAAATACAAACCATAAAGGATTTGCGAATAAAGGCTGGTTTCTGCCGTGCTCCTTAACGTTCTAGTGTCAGATACACTGACAGTGAGATTTGGAGCGACTCTGAGACACCACAACAACAAAGGGGTTAAAGCAGATGATCCGCTAGTGCCTCAGGCAATGGCCTTCAATACAAACCCTGTCAATGCCTGAAACTTGTTTTACACAAGCGGAACAGGGAGAGAGTGAACTGAATCAACGCTCTAGTTACTTAGTTCTTCTAATTAAGAAGGTTTCATTAAATGATAAAGTACATTAGCAATACATCCCTGCTGGGCACTCTTCGCTTACTCAAAGTCTGATCCTTACATGAATGGCTTCTTTTTTTATACTGGCTGCAAAACAAACCATCCCAAGCTCACAGTTCATACTGACACAACTGACACAGTAAATAAAAAATACATACACATTTTGATTTTTAGATTGTAAGCTCATGGGCCCTCACATAGGAAATGATTTGCTAACTCACACGGGCTACAATGAACAGTGGCTAATAACAATGAAAGTCTCGCCGGTGAGAGGAATTTCTTGACCTCTCCCTATGTTATTTGATGAAGCCTCCACTTTATTTAAGAAGGACCTTGCTAGTGCATTGGGAACGTTTACTCACTGGCTCCTGAAGAGATATGCCACAGGTAGTTCACCAGCTGTTGTTGGTGCTTAGAATTTTAATATACACCTGCTTCCCAAGAACTACCTTTGGTGAATAAACCCTATTGCATAGAATTTAATGCATATCGCTCATTACAGATATGGAATTATACGAGTCCCTCTGCAGGACCCAGATCCGTCTGTTCTCTTTTTCTAGGTTATCACAAAAGATCTACAGCTACAGTATATATATATATTAATCCCGGGGTAAACAGCTGGAACTCTGCTAATAAATCAGGTTAGGAGCACAAGTTTAAGCGACGCTCCAAGGCAATTAGAATCCAGTATGTTCTTGATGCCAATGGTAACAGAACAGTTTGCATCCTACTGTACCCACGTTCCTGTGCACCCCAACCACCACATCAATGATAGACACATCATCATCTAGTCTCCAGATCCTCTACTTTATTACATAGACAGGAGAGAGCTGGCTGAGCTGATTAAACGTAAGGGAATGCGTAACTTAGCTCTGGGTCCATACAGGTTTTTTTGTTTTAAATGTAATTTTTATTGACATAAATACAGTAATGACTAATTACCTCCTAATCAGCTAGAGAAATGTTCCAAAGTAAGGAATAGACAGGACATCTAAAATCCATACAATTTGAAATGCACAAGGCAGGTAAGTATACTTACAATGAGTATAGACTTGATACAAATTCAATACGTTGATACAGCAGAGTATGTCAATGTAAAATAAAGAAAAACAAGACTGTTTAAACCACAGAAACAATCAATCAACCACGGGAATAACGCTATGTAGCAAACATGGGTCAGAGCACTGGTATAGAAGGGTCATTTATCCACATTTCTAGGGAGTTTCCCCACAGCTTTTCTTTAACCTGTAGCATAAAACTTTTTTCAGATGCGTGAATCCCTCATCTTCACTCATTAGAGAAGTGCAGTGATCATTACCTTGTCTAAACCAGGTGAACCCCAAACCACTTCAGACCGATTTCATTGCTCATCTGCAACATCAACATCTATCCAGGCCCATAGACCGGGCTCTCTCCTACATGGCCTATTACACCCAGATCAGGCGGGATTTGTCTTGGGAATTACACTCAGAAACTCATTAATGTCATAATTGATTCCAACAGAAAACCAGAAATCATATTGTTTTCAGGTTTTGCAATATACGAGGAATCTTTTGTGTTGTATTCTTTGTACTGAGGCACGATCGATACCATAATATTTTTTTATAGTTTAGTAAATAAATCAGTTTAAGTGAATACAATGCTTTTTTGTTGTATAAAGTGCCTGAAATTCCCACACATGCATAACTGAACTTTTGTGTTGATTTTAAGGAGGACCTTGTAACATGCGACACTTGAATGCACATGTTAGCTGAGCAGTCCCTTTCAGTGGAGACGTTTGCATTGATATATGTGTGGAGCGATTCTGCGGAGTCCCCCATGCATTTTCCTCTTTCCCTACCCAACCCCTTGCCTTGAAGGTGATGCATTTGCTCAAACACATCTTCTTGCCAGTGTGGACACAAGTGGTACTCTCCGCCAGCTCTGGCGTGTTCCATGTGTGGAACTCAGATATTTAGGGGTGCTTCTTATGTCTCTAATATGTTCTGTATATCTTTTATTTAAAGGGCACCAGTTTCTGTTTTCATATATTGACTGAAGACATATACGTTGGAGGATTACTGCACACACCAAATACCAGTTTGCTATTTTGTGAACAGCATTGATTGAAATCATGTGTTTTACTCAAATTTTATACATTTGTATTCATATTCGGTAAAACACAGCAATTTATGGAATCAGGAATAATTTGGTGAGAGTAAGTAATGATGTGAATTAGATAAATGCATTTGAAAGCAAAAAGAGCAATTTATAGTCATGCCACAAAAATGAGCTGGATCTGAGTACATGACAGCCGGCAAAAATTAACATTATCCATCTGTGCGATGAGACTGGATAGTTTTGCATTTAATAAATATGTATTTAGGCTTTAACGTATAACTGAATTTGGAATATAATGATTTATGGTCAAACCGGCATTTTATTAAAGAAGAATCATAGACTACGGATGTAAATGTATTGAGTTTTATTGCTATAAACTGAGTCAAGACTTCATACTATGTGCTGAAAGCTACATGTATGTCATATAACAGCTCAATGAGCTTTAAAGGAATCGTTTAGCTATAAAAGCTAATGAAGGCTCCTATTAGTGAGAATGGACCCACTGGCATATAATAGACCCCAGCATACATTTTAAATCATAGAGAACATATTAACTACTCATTTTATTATGTCATTTATTGTATATGTTTTATGAAAACCTTACTTAAATGTTGATGATTTACTTTGTTTAGTAAATTGGTACCTTTTATTTATTAATACCTTCGTAGAAAACAACAAACTGATAGGAGGTGGGTGTTGCCGTGTCATAGGGCTTAATATAAGACAATAATGATTAGATTAACAGCAATGTTCAACATACACCACAGCAAATGTAAGTAAAGACATTTCTAGGTTGTTATAGCCCATTATTGGTACAGGGCTGGCTTAAGGAATGTTTGGAGAGATGGAAAACAATGTAACCTCATTGTATTTTTTATGCATTATCTGGCAGAAATTGTTTTTTTGGGGGGTGAATACTTTTGCAAGGCATTGTAGGTGGGAGGAAGGGAGATAACTTGACAGTTCATAGGCGTCTCTAAAGAAATGGATGTTGAGGGATTTTTTGACCAACTGAAGACAGAGCAAGAGGGATTCGCCAGAGAGGAGCAATCCAGAGGATAGGGGCAGCCATTGAGAAATCTTGTAGGCATGCATGAGAACTAGAAATCAGAGCAGAGGACAGAGAAAAATCATCGGATAGGAGGAGAGAACGGGTAGGAGTGCATTTAGGATATCGATTGATGGTCCACATTGTTTAGGGCAACTGCTTGGTAGGCCTAATGAGCAGAGATCCACATTAATTCAACAATTTATTAAAAAATACATGAAACAGTGCTAACCAGACTGCCTTTAATTACAAGAATCACGTACACGTATGTATATAGAGATGGGAGTTGGGGCATTGTCACCGATACTTTCAATGATGGGTGGATGGCACAGTGATGGTACATTCATTTCTGTCTCTGGAGATGTTAATGACAATGTATCCAGCTGAACTTGTACGATTAACCTCTGTTCTTTCTTCTTAACCCCACATTGTATTCTCCATGCATGCCAGGGAACCGCAGAATCCATGCTGTGAGCCTGCTTCTTCACCAAGTAATTGTTGTTTTGATTTCTAAGAATTTCTGTTCGGGCGTACAGCCTTAAATACAAATCCATGTAAATTGATTTTCTCATAATGTGTGTTTTTTTGCTCCTCTTTTACTAGTAGTTAATCTTCAGAATGCATTTTAACTGCTCATTTTATCTGTTCTTGTACAAGCTGATGCTTAGAAGATGTTTCAGAGAAGCGCCGATGTAATCACTTGTATAATTGCAGACCTATCCCTCAATTCCCACTATGTTTCTAGAGGGTAGCAACACAGTTACATCGATGCTTTAATTTCTGCTGGATTTGCACTTACTAGCAGAATTTATGTAGTGCAAATTTATGTAGATTGTAAGATCACAAAAGCTGGGACCTCTTCTCTTCCGGTGCCAGCCTGTCTTATGTGTATTCACATTATGGTTATTTTTTATATTGTCAGTTTCAATGTTAATCTGTTATTATTCCCTTCTACTACAATATGGCTATTATTGGTTGGATGTAATGGAGGCAAAGAACAAGAGATAACAAGAGGTAGTGTCCTTGATCAGGCATAGGGCATCACCCTAGATAATATTGCATTTATTTAGAGAGTGTCAGCAGATTCCATAGTGTTATTATAATAGCGGGACAGTAAAGATTAATAACATTCAAATTCACAATATACAGCTTGGTACAACAAGATTAACAGGTATGTACTAAAACAAAATTACTAAACACTGAGAGACTTAAAAAAGGAAAGGAGATATTGCAGTATTACGTTACAAAGAGTAGAATACAAAGTTACCAATGACATTAACACACTTTTACACATATTGGTACAGAAGAAGCTTACAATGTATTAGAAGAAGGAGAGGGAATGAAACATAAGGAGACAAAAGGGGTCATGTAGAGAAGTCAGTGGCCTGGAGATAAATTGTGTGCCTCGCTAAGTCAGTGAATTTGGGCTGTTGAGTAGATCATAGGAACTTGTGAAGAACCTATGTCTGATCTTCACTGTTATTATTATTATATTTATTTGTACCCTGTTTGAATGTGGCTGCAGCTCCAGCCTTCAAAGAGACGATCCTATAATCTGGCTGGGGCTCTTAATCAGCCAGCACAGCCCTGTCTGCCCAGACGGCACCAGCACTACAGGGGGGATAACACAGGTGGGGGAACCCATTGTATCCCTTAATTCCCTCACCTGATACATACCCTGTATACCGATGGGATTTGTGAGGGGATGTGGCTGATGGGATTTGCGATGGGATGTGGCTGATAGGATTGGGGGTTGGGTTCGGTGCACAGTGAATGGAGATTGTATATAAGTTCTGTGTGTTTGTAATAAAGGGAGTTCTGTTTTTAACCTCCAAGCATGAAGTCCTGTCTCATGATTGAGGGAAGTGCTGGTCTGTGACTGCTTTCTTCGGACAGCCACAGCGTGTCCGCTTACTGGGAGAGGGAAGGAGCTGACGGGCGGATGTGTCCAGTCTGGGGCACAGGACGATCCGTCACAGAACTCTTAACAGTGATGGAGATATAAGGAACTGGGTATAGAGGAGACCAGGGGAAAGTTTTGAAAATTTCAGCTTCAGGTAGTGGGACGCCATTCAGAATGCTATTCAGAGAGTTGGCAAAGTGAGTTAAAGAAAAGGGAAAGAGATCGGGAAAGGAAATGTAAATTAGCGTTTCCTCAGAACAGAATTGGTACTGGAACCCAAATTCCAAGTGATGTGGTAGCTAGAGAAGAGTGTAAGCCCCAGAACTGAACCCCAAGGAACACCAAAGAAGAGCAATGGAGAACACAGACAAGTGCAAGCGAAGCAGATGCTAAACGTACGCCAGGAGAGAGCTGTGTCACGGATGCTTTAAGGACTTGCAGGAGATTAAGGTGGTTAACCGTGTCAAAGGCTGTGGAGAGGTAGTAAGAAGTCATCACCTTTTATTTTACAGGCGAGGGGATCATTAGTAATTTTGGTGAGGATTGTCTCAGTAGAGTGTTGATCCTTGTTCATGGTCTAGATATCAGTCCTCTACAGAACTTGGCTGACATTAAACAAGTGGGGCTTTAAGTGTCAGAATATGAACTTCGTGTAATACTCAGAGTAATGACTCAGTGTAAGAGCATAGATTGTTACTAGTGCTTAAGAGATTAATAGTTTGGTTTATATTTTTGGTTGAAAAAGAAAGAATAGGAAAAGCTATGTCTAAAGCTAGCTATAAAACCAAATGTAATATCAGACTCAGCTGACAACTTTTACTGCCATTTATTTCTATTGCTGGTAGAAAGAGTCGTTTGATCAGTGAGCCCAACAGTGGTTACAAGTACAATTACCCATACAAAGTCTAATCCAATAAATTTGTCTTTGTCTCAAGAAGTTAGGAATCCTATTAAAACGAACATCAATCACGGCGCATCTGCTTTAAGAAATGTTAAGATCTGCTTTCAGTAACAGACAACAGCGGTTTTTACAAATGATTCATAAGCTGTATAACAATATATACATATGTCCTGTGTCTGATTAAAGCTTAGGGTACAGAGGTTAACTTCAAGCTGATGCGTGGAGCCGGTAACCCTTTATAAGTAAGTCTCGAGTAAAACAGAGAGGAGTATGAATTCTGGCATGGGATTCCAGCTGGAAATTTCCAAATTAGAAAATCTCACCGAGTAAAATTGGATTGGAGCACAAGGTTCAGAAGCGTTGGCATGACAGATGAGGGCATTGCTAAAAACCTGCACGGAACTGGGTTTGTAATTCAGTCAATACTAATTTTCTATTAGTCGGCTTCATGACAAAGAGGTCTGAGACATCCGCTAGAAACCTTTTACCCCTTAGGGATGATGGTTTTTTTTATATTTATACATTTACAGTACCCACCAAAACCAATATTAATTGTGTTTCAGGGCTTTCCTTTGACATAATTCCTGTATACATACATACACATCTACAATATATAGTATGACAAATGATAAGTATAAACATAAATCCTTATTAATCCTCAAATATATTAAAGAGTCAGTCTAGTCCCCCAATTTATTATATTATTTTAATACATAATAGAAACAGTTTTACACTGAGTGCAAATTGGTGCAGGCATTCTTGACGTTTTGAAGTTAGAAAATTAAACGTCTGTTTCATTTTCCTCGTCACTCGGAAGCATACTTTAGTACGCTTTCTGTAAATGCACAGTGCTGCTCCCATTAAAACCATTAAATGGTACGAATCTCGCCCCATATCTCAACCCGTAAACAAAATGGCAGAACATCAGGCTACTGCATCTGTAACATTCACATTTCATTTTCAATACAATAAGGCAAATACCAATCAGATACCTATTATGAGAATAAGCCGAACGCCCCTATCTGATATGCCAGAGGTTGGCATGCAAATAACAGTAATCCAATCCTACCAGCTGTTTGTATGATCATATCAGTTCCTCCCTGGTCATACAGTGTCTGTCTTTGAATTCAGATTTTCTTCCTGCAGCGATACCGAAACATACATTACTCTACAGCGGTGTGCTGAAACGGTCTAGATTGTGAGCTTAGATATTTAGTACATTAACCTTATGGATGTCACAAAAAAAAGATCAAGAAACCTAAACGTATAAATTAATGTAATAATAGGCATTTTGTATTGATAAAAGGAAAATCCAATGTTTAACATAGTAAATAAATACAGACACACCGCACTGGCTGCATTCTAGATTTGATAAAGAAAATAAATACACTATAATGTTTGGGCAATCATTATACTCTGGGTATATGCACTGGGACAATCACTAAAAGCTATTACTTGGTATTGCGTATTTGCTGAAATACAGTTTCTTACTAATTTTTTGTACATTTACGGATTTTACACTAAAAGAATCATATTAAGAAGGCTTTTTGTGTTATAGTCTTTGGATTATAATTGGCTGCCTGCAGGTACAGGCTTCGAGTTTTGTTAAAGAAAACCAATTTCTGCCAACATAGATTTAAGAAAGGATTTATGGAGGAAAGGAAAAATTGGTAAGATTTTGAACAGGAGCCATGCTACAAATTGTATAGGTTACAGTAAGCATTTGCGAAATGTTTTATATTGCAATTGAAATGTTTTTATTTAGTGGAATTGCATTATGTCTGTACATTCTTCCGAACACACTCATCTAGCCCCATTATCAGTATACAACCTCCCTTTAATCCTTAATTCACACATTATTCATGAATAACACAGATCCAACCTCTGTGTTAGATTTCTAGTCCAACATCTGCACCAAATTATGCAAGATATATTTGTAAATCATATGCGAACATATTTTGGTCTATGATTACTGCCTTGTGATAAAGATACGTGAATATTACATGTTTCCTGGTAAAGAAAATATGTTACCAACAGAAAATGTAGATATCGCTTCCACCACTCTATCTTTGTGGTTTTTTTCCTAAAACATAGTGGAACCAGATGTCTCGGGTCCAAAACGCCTCTTCACAACAACATACCCATCAGGTTAAACAGAGTGGGATAAAATGCTCTTTGAGAATATTTCTTCTGTAAAAATGTAGTTTAAAAGCAGTAATAGATCCATAAAGTCTGAAAGCCCTCCAGAATGGACGTAAGATACAGAAGAGTCCTCCAGGGCAATAATGTAGACTCTTTAAGCACAGGCAGATACAAATTGCAATGTTTGAATGTGCAGGTGAGGGCCAACTCCTCTTGTCCTGAGCATTCATTAGAATATGAGACAACAGTGAATACAGCAGAACTTTGTAGCCTGGTGTCAGAATCAAATCTATAGTTGAGGCTGATATGTGATCATTTTGGGCACAATTTAATTTAATTCTATCAATAGGAAGCCATTTTAATATTATGCTAGAAAATTTAGGCGTCAATCGGAATTTTAGTAGACAAACGGTTTGTGTTGGTCTGCAGCTGTCACGTTTCCTGGTCTGAATCAGAACCTCTGGTTACAACGCCTGATGCATCACAAGAGACTTTCGTTTTACATTCGTCAGCTTACAAACTTCTTGCTATATTCTAGCCATGGTTCCCACATCTGTGTAGGATCAGAGTATTGCCTTCAACTTCTCACTGTAGGCTTTAACATAGCAGTGCACACAGTCAGCCATTGCCCTTGGATGGTCCTGCCTGTGTCTAGTACAAGCACATTGTTGTTTCTCTAGTCCCTGTTGTGTCGTGTTGGGTTGTCTCATTTCTGGCATCCCGACCCAGCTTTTGGCATTTGTTTCACCTGACTGACTACCAACTACCAGGGAGGCACTTGAGGTTCCGGGTGGCTCATCAGGAAGTGCCATGGCCACTCGAACCCAAGGGCTCAGCCTGAGGGATCACCGGTTAGAGGGTAAAAAAAACTCCACTTTGATTCTAAGGGCGTTTCTCTTCTGTTGGTAAACATCAATCTTCGCTCAAGGGTCCCACTTGGACACTCTGAGCGTAAATGCAACAACATATTATGAAATATATGACAATTATATGTAGTTACTACATGGACAAGTTACTGCTGGATTTTTATCTCACATGTAATTAATATGATCATTTAATAATACATTTAAAAAAATGTTATGTCATTGACACAACTTTATTTTTCATCAAAAAAGTCTTCACTTTATAGCGATTCGGAGCACCTTTCTATATATAGTAGAAGGCTAGAGGGTAGGTTTTGCAAATAAATCTAGCATGAACGTGTACATGTAACACTGAATTCCATCAAACCAACCCATACAAAGTGAGAACCATGCAATTGTTATTTTATCCCACTGGAACCTCAGCATACACAGTAATAATACTATATATACTCCCATAAGTAACTTCTGGTAAAAACAAACCTATTTCCTCCTGAATTCATTTGCAGTTTCTTGCCCTTGGGTGGTTAGTTTCAGTTCTCAGTGATATCTTCAAAACTACTGTAATTTAATGATATTGAAAGTCTACCATCCACTCCAAAAAATAAAATGCCCCTTTACTCACTAATGCAGAACAAAATGGTCATTATTTTTTCTTCGCACCAATATGTTTCATATAATTAAGAAATTCTGCAACAAAACTCCCCTTTGCTCTGGATTAACGCCGTGTTTCTTTTAAAGGTAATATGAAAAGATTGCAGCAGCAATGATAATTGAGGTTATCAGAGTCTTGCTGACGCGAGGGAATGAATAACTGGCTGGGGCTTCCATGAATGACATTGGAGATTGCATGTCACTTTCCTACCAAAAGCATGTAATAGCCTTAAACCTTGGCGGAAAAAAAAAATATTTAATGCCGATAAAGTTTGAGAGAATCAAATTTGCCTATCAAGAGAGGTTTCATTAATTCAGACATTGGTGAATGAGAAGAAAAGATGAATCGGGTTACACAAATATGAATATATGAATAGAAATGTTATGTATGCAGAAAATTGGCTTGATTGAAATAATGCACACGAGACAAACCGAAAGCAGGTTTCAATCTTATATTGTATGGAGCAGGCAATTTATCTATGTTTGCAGATATATTAACATATGAGCGGATATATAAGTGATGACGTACCGAGTGTACCTCCAATTTTTAAAGATACATTTCTAATGAAATATTAACCTACTGTCTTTGTTGTCATTCTTAAGGGTTTTTGAAATATTGTTTTCTTAAAAACGATAGAAGTTTTGCATATTATAACTAAATCCCACTTCTGCCTCCAAAAACATACATTTGAGCAATTTAACATAAACCACCACTTTATATGTTATTAATAGTCAAAAAGCTTAAAAACATAGGATATGCCCCTATTAAGGCCATGAGGAAAATATCAGGAATTCTGTTAATTTCTGAATTTTTACATATAATCAGGGGTGTCTGCAGGTGGTTTCTAGTCCCAGACACAGCTATGCCAGATTGACATTGCTTTACGATAATGATTTATAAACATGTAGTGTAGAAGGAGGAGGAGGTTAGGTAAGTGGCTTGAGACATTTTCCCCATTTACAGTTTGCCAGATTATAAATTGGATTTGTAGCTTCTACACTCCCCTATATTGCTACCTCAGCTACCCTCAGACCCTGGTAAGGATCTGGCAGTAAGTATGAACATCTTAACAAAACGTCCAGTTGCTGCTTCTGATGCCAATCACACAGTGGAATTTTATTATTATGGACCATGTTGAATGATTTCATAGAGTGACGATAATAGCACAAGTTTTCTAACACTCTGCATTTCAGGAATCCAGTTCATAATCAGATGCTACAGACCCCAAAGCTACCCCAGTCCACACTTACTGAGGCTTCTTGTGACAATCTCATGGATCTTGTTCCAAAAATCATGAGGAAGTAGAGGTCCGTTCCACCATTACTACAGACACCAAAGTCTCTGACATGTCCCATCACTGTGGGATTGGCAGGTTCATTAATGAACACAATATAGGGCAATTAGTGTCATTAAACCCCGTCTAATTCTCTGGATGGAGACACAACAAATATACTGTGCAGGGGTATAACTAGAAACCACAGGGGCCCTGTGCAGCTTATCAGTGCCATCCTAACCCCCATACAGTCTGTTTGTGCCATCTTTTCCCCAGCCTGTCAGTGCCCCAAACAGCTTATCTGTGCCATCTTTGCCCTTAAACAGCTTCTCTGTGGGATCATTGCCCCCAAACAACTTGCCTGTTTCTTCTTTGCCCCCGTCTTCCAACATACACTCCGGCACACATATGTAAACACACACTGCGGTCCAAGTCAGAAAGGCCCTTTCTAAACTATTTTGAATTGGTATGAGGAGACAGAAACCAAGGGTTGCAGGGGTCGCCCGGGCCCCGTCGAAGCTGCCACCACTGTGACGCCTGTATTTACACCACTGATACTGTGTATGTCCATAAAGAAACAAATACCGAGAATCTTCTGATCCTAAATAGCGTACTGTGGAATGTTCAGGAATGCACAGATATCTAGTCTAGTTTACATCTGATTTTTGTTTTTTTGTACAGATGCAGACACCTTGCTCTATCTCTTTCGACATCAAACAGCAAGCAGAATCAGGAATGTGCAACAATTTCAAGATGGATTTCTCGTACATCGGGAAATGTGTCAGGAAAGACATATTTTTGTTAGTAGCACTGCCAAATTTCACATTTCCTTAATGTACTTGTTTATCCAATATAGCCCAAGCACAGGATTACTGGCATAATTTATAATGCAAATTATGAACACGGACAATGATGCTCTCTCATTATCGACTGCCCAAGGCGGTTCACAGCCTTTCTAGACTTGCAAAACTCAGTGTGAAAGAAAAAATCCTGTCTTGGTTGTGAGTGAATATACCACAGAGAGCTGCAAAACCTTTATAGAACCATAGCGGGTTATTGGCTTGAGCTTTAATGATGGTTTCATGGCTAGCGCGAATTCTGTCTAGCGATATACAATAAATAATTATCTGAGTTTTGCTTTTCCAATAAGCATGGTGACATAATGGTATTTTAAAGTGGTCTTTTCCAAAAAATATATTTAAAGGTAACATAGTGCTGCTATAAAACAAACTTGAAGATGTATGTAAATGATGAAGATGCTAATATTAGTTAAATGTTGCTAACACATCATGCTAAAATGATCAGTACATACACCAATCATTCTGAGACTGATCTAAGCGACATCAAGAACTAATTAAGGTCAGAGTCTTTACATCAAGAAAACCAGGCAGACTAGATGGGACGATTTGCCATTAAATTCTATGTTTCTACACTAAATATTTAGTGTCAGACATCAACATGTTAAATAATTAACCATTGGTATCTTCTCCATCATCACGACTGACATTCCTTTTGTCAGTTTTCTCCACCATGTCCTTTTCTGTCTTCTCAATCAACCCCACAAACACAATTCCTTTTGGCTTTATCTTATTAATTGTCCAGACACCATTTGCCTTTACATACTTTATATACATCTATACACAATAGGAGTATAAATGTAATCTCTACTTACATTTTATTACCCATCAATCCGCTATATATGCCTAGTTTGTTATCTTGGTATAAAATTTGTTTTTAGTCCACAAGCCCATACCCGACACCCAACTGGTCTGAAAATCCTCTGTTCTCTCACACGTGGAGATAAATGTCATTTCAAATCTAAGTCATCATGAATTCTCATTTTCATCTAGAAACAAAATGTGAACAGTAGCTATATTGAACTTTACCCAATTTTTTGTTTGATGAACCAATAGGAAAATATATTAGTCATCCTAAGCAGAGAATGATTTCCCTGATTTTTCTTTTATTCCCCAAGAAGATGGCAACAAAAAAAAGTAATTTTGTCAACTGACTATAATCATATATAGTCAAAGCCTCCAGAATACTAAAGGGATATATGCCACTTGCTGAGCAAAAGATTTATTTCAGACACAAATAGGTTTGGATGGAAGAAATGATTGTGAAAATAACAACATGGAATTACAGGGGGGGTTTGCATAACGCCAGCATGGTAGAAATCACCTTTCAATCATTCATTGCAAGAGGTATCCAAAATTGATTTTTTTTCTTTTTGGGAAAAAAATCTGTTGATTGAGAGAGGAAAACAATGAAAACATTGTTTTTACAGCAATATACTGTGCTACAATAATAAAAATGTGTCTTTTCATCAGGAAAGTCACACGTATAACTCTTTTAGGTAAGCCGTAGAATGTTCAGGTTCCTACACCAACGTGCTGGGCTTTCTTAACGCGTTATTGGGATACAGTAATGCTTGCATGGTCACCAGTCAGGCTTGAATCTATAGAGAATCCCTTGAAGGTCACATCTAGCCTATCTTCTTCCTGTCAAACTGCCTTGATCTTCATCATACTAAGTATTTCTAGTTCATCCGGTGAAGGACCTGCCAAGCTTTGCTTAACAACTAAATCACGTAACAGCCTTCTTCAGAGTCAACTTACGCCTGGCATCGATTCTAAGTTTGGTGAATTTCCAAGGCCACACTGTAGTTAAAAATATGCAACTTGCAAAAATGTTACAGTTCAATAGCTATAGTGAGATTTTATTAACAACACAACAGCACTTTTCCCTGCCATTCAGAGGTTACTATTCCTCATGTTTGTAATAACTCCAAATAACCATAAATTACATGATTAAGCGGGTACATCTGGACGTGTATTTTATTGTATCTTTATGTAATATACTTAGATAATATATACATTTATATATATATATGCATGCATTGAATACAAAAATAAGTATTAAAAGGACAGCTTATTGTCCCAGGGGTCGCTCCAAATAATAATGCATATTAAACTACTTCCGGAGTAATTCTATATGCACAATTGAAAGAAAAAAAAACAGTATTTCAGCCAAATACATCTTCAGCATGGAAAATATCCAGGGTACGGGCAAAGAGACACCATGTAAAGGGACATCTATCGTATGCATATAATGGATTGATAAGGTTGTGCCATAAAAAAATCATCGGCATTGGAAGTTCATTTAGCTCTTAAAAAGAAAAATGCAGCCATTTCTGAAAATGTTCATGTATGATAAGTACTGACCAGTGCCTGGAGGTCATTGGAAATAAACTTAGAATTTCAATGGACACAGCAGGATGCGGAATCGGGCCTCAATCATCTTTCATTTTCAGGAGGTCCATTTTCATCTTAACTTATTTCTATTCAGACCCAGATAAGTGCAAAATGTCGGTGGAAAATGGAACATTCATATTTTTAAGTTGTGTACTAAGATTTTTTTTGTGTGAGGGTGTAGCTTGAAACCATAAAACAACTTGAATAGTTGTACTATATTAAATAAGATATATAATTAGATAATTATAAAACGCTACTTTGTTTATAGTGATGAACGATTGTAGCATGTTAGTACTTTATCTTCCGTTGGAAATCTATTGGATACTATCAGAAATAAATCAATTATCATGTATACCCTAAAATGTATCCAGGATCTGTCTTAGGGACAAGACAAGAACTGACCCCCCCCAAAAGCTGTAAAATCTAAAATTGCAAAGTACTATTATCTCAATTTGTCTATGTTTTTCTGCTGACCTCAATATCGTTCTGTAATCAATGAAGGCAAATTGTGTCTCGCTTTATGTCAAACTGTATTGTTTTGTAAATAACAGTAGTTAAAGGATTTCTGGAATATTATCTCAGTCACACGTTCAGACTTTTTATCGGTATTCATTTAACTTTGAAACCAGCTTTGCCTTGTATCCCCGTGCCAGCTTAAGTTTGAAGGAGACAAGGCACTAAAGGTAAAGAAGTGATGCTAATTTGATTCCATTAATCATGTCAAGAGTGGAGCACAGTTGGTCTCATCCCTAAGGTGAGCTGTTTCTCTGAAGCAGACAATGTTTTACCACATGGCAGGTGACACATTAACTCTAGCAAGGTGCGAATCTGCTACATCCACCGGCAGAACTTAATTAATTCTACAAGATTTCCTCGTGAAAGATAAGGAGAAGAGGAAAAAAAAAAAAAACTTTAGGGAGGCATTTTCAAGTTTACATAGTCAGGAGCTGATTTATTTGTGCTGATCAAAAAAGCTTCACAAAAAAGTGGAAACGGAAGCATTTTGATTTTTGCATTTAATTAAAACATTTTTTTATATATATATATTATATTTTGAAAACAGAAGGCAGTAATGAGGAAAGAAGTATATGAAGAATATTAGCATCATTTTAGCTATGACTAATTATTCTTATCAAAATTATAATAATACATAGGATTTTAGTGTGCACAATATATATATATATATAAATTTAATTATTATTATTTATATAACACCAGCAATTTAAGTTTTCTTTGAGAAAATGGAAATCTTAAAATTGTAATTATGTTTTATTTTTGTTATATTTGCTACAAATAGTGTGTAGGAGCCTTACACACTCTTTAATGGTCCATATACGTTGATTCATCATTATGGCCCGTAATTATGAAATGTTGTAAAAGTGATGGGAATAATTGTGTAGGCAGCTGTTAACTGGCAAGCGGCAGATAAGAAGCTTTATAAGAAGACAAACGGTTGGCTCTAATCTGCAAGCCGTTACCAGCTTTACTTTTTATCACTTGCTTGTGCTGTGGCCCTGGGGTCATACATGGCTGCTTACACATGCAAAGGAACGGCAGATTAGTATGAGATCGCAGGGCTGCTAAAATAAAGAAAATATTTCATTATATGCTTATGGGGAATGCAGATAGAAAAACCACTCATTCTATATCTATATATTTAACTTTGTTCACTAACGCAAGTGACCTCTCTCTTACCTATATAGCTATGAATGTATATATATATATATATATATATATATATATATATATATATATATATATAAGCTAACAATTAACAACTGCTTCCACCGTATAGGGGATATGACAAACCGATACATATAGTATATAAAAAATAAAATGAAGACTTGCTGTCACAGACACAAACATTAAATGGCTTTCATGTACCTAGATGACTGCATGCATATATGATATAATAATTATATATATATATATTCATATAATGTATATTGTGTATAATATAGAACAGGCTGCAATGACTTTTTACTAACATATGAGAACAAATATAATTTATTAAACAATACTATTTCCATTTTACATAAAACACAACTTCAAATGTATGAAAACTAACGCCATCTTTCATCTTGCAATAGGCACTCTCTCCCTTGGCGGCAAACCCTATTGGTTTATATATCTTTACGGTAGATTTAGAAACTGGAAAATAATTTCATACCCTGGAATAAGCATGCGCTAAATGAAAACCGACCATGAACATGTATAAAACATGTACCCTATTGTCATTCTTCATTAAACACAATTACTTGTGAATCAATTTAAAATGATCCAATATCCATTGTTCGCAGTAAATACATTATACAATTTCTTAAATTATGATATTCATGCATTATTATTTACCTTTATCTCCCTTTGTCATTTTATTTCAACATATTTCCATTAGTTAAAAACATGTGCAGGTATGCAAGTTTTGTGAACCGTTCTAAAAGTGGGGTTCTCGCCATAGGGACCAACAGATTTTGCTGCAAATAGAACTAGTACGTCGGTTGCCACGGTGATAACACCACATTAAAAGCTTTACACCAGAACAGCTTTTATAAATAATCATCGTTGTGTACAAATGTAGAAAATACATTTCATGCAGCATTTCTGTAGTTTCCCGTTAGTGTTTTCCTTGTTTGAGAGAAAGCCTAGGAACGAAGCAGAAAGGCTTTCATAAAATCACTGGGAAATTGTGTTTAATGGCAACCACAAACTTTTCTGGAACTAAAGAGCCATCGTGAAATAATACAGGACAGCTTTTGGTTCTTTTTTCTCCTCTAGTGTACATATTTCTGTATTTCCTATTGTAACACATTTCACCGAAGGAGAGGTAAACTACGCTTAATTTGGTAATCCTGGATAATTTGTAATAATATTCAATACTAATAAGGCATAGCCTAGACTAAATAGCAATCTGCATTGATTTTTGGACGAAGCACTTACGTGACCCATGTTTCACAATGTCAATAATCTGTTCACCACGCATTTTGCTTGTTTAACTATATTGCCATTAACCTTTCTAAACGGGATGTAAAACCAATGTATATCTAATGTGCAATACATTAAATAGATTACTGAGCAGTCTATATATAATATTAAGATTAGCCCTTTACACAGTAATATGACCAGGAATACTAAGTAGTAATATTACACACGCCATAGATGTGACAAAATCCAGAGTGTCCCATTTTAAGCAGGACAGCGTAAATTTTCAGGCACTGTCCTACCTTTGCGGGATGCAATGACATAAATTGATATCTTAGAGATACAAATGAAAATCCAAATGTATTAAGACAGGCATTGCTGTCCAATAACGTTGCGGCTGATGATGGCGAGAGCTGTAGTTGTTAAATGAGTGGGTGAATGGGACATCAAAGTTTGGGACACTGAATACTAAGGGATAATGTAAAAGGACTATTTCAAAGAAAGAATGATAGAGACCTGGAAGATGAATGCACAAGGCTGTGTCTGATTTAAAGATAAACATACAGAGAATATGAAAAGTATCAACCTATAGCAGGTACTTTTGGCTAAAGCAGAATTACACATTTATTAAAGTGCCCTTTTTTGGGTGAAACAGTCCCTATTTGGGACCCAAACCCCTCAGACTCTCTTTCCTCTCTTGATGTCCCTCTTTTCTAGGCGCTCAAAAAGTTGGTATTAAAAGTTGGTATGAGTGTTATATGTAAGTGTTAAACTGTCCCGAAACCTTGTTTAATTACCTTAATAGTTATTAACAGGCCACAAAGTCACGTAAAAGTCATGCCTCACAGCCACACCTCACACCCTTTGAAACGTTGGCGGGTATACCAATGCATATCTATGTATAGAAACTTACAATCAAGCTGAACTTTATTGTAAAATCAACGTCTTGACTTGGAAAGCTGTCCTCAATGGTAAAAAAAAGATTTCACATTTAAAAGTGCTTTGCATTACAACCACATTCTGACTGATACAAAATGCATGTGGTTGGAAACAGGAGTCAGAATTAGGCCTATTTGATTTGAGCTAACACTTTTGACACTAGACAGCGAAATGACATTAATATTCATTACTAATTATCCTAGCTCATCTTTTGGAAGAGCACATACTTGCCCTTTTCCTCTGCTGCTGTCTTAAATAAGAAAGTAGAAAATATTCCTTTCTTAGCACGGATCCAACTCGTCCGTAAAAAAGGCAAAACATTTTAGAAATGTGGCCTTATTTCATGTATCCTACCCTAAGCCTAAAGCAGACAGCCATGGAGATGAGGCGAGGGAATGGCTTGCCCTTGGAAGGGGTATGGTCGGGACCAACTGCCCGCCATACCTCAAGAGCCACCTTGTGTCGCTGAGAGTGGTGGCCGCGTAGGAGCGGCACTGGGGGTCTGTGCTGTAACGGCACATATCTTTACTGATGTTACAGCTCCTTAGTCACTGAGGGGATAACAAAGGATCTCCCAACTGACCCATGAACCCCACTGCTGGCAACGGCAGATACAGGGACACTCGGGAGGTATGCACTCCAACAACATAATGCTTTACAAATAAATGTCCACTTGAGCCATGCATTATTCACAGCCATAAAGGATTTCTTGGTATGCGTATGTTTGAGAAAGAGCTTAAGAGGACTTCAAAGAAGATCATGTAGTGTCCTACATTATGTGCAAAAAATGTAATATACCTTTTTGCATGCTAGATTTTAAGGAATCATGCGGATTCTGACTGCTTGCCAGTTCTATTGACAGAATGTCAATAAAACCATGTCGTGCGACAAATGACCTTGGTAACCTTCAGTCCGTCAATGAAAAATTACCTTCAAATATAAAAAAACGCAATCATTTTATCTCAGAAACTCTTTTTAATTTATGGAGATAAGATTAAGCGGATTCTTCTCGAGTAATGAATGGATTGTAACCAAATACTGTACAAAAAAAAAGTTAGCCACAAATACACGTAGGTGTGCATTAATTCAAACACCTCTGGTTATTAATGATTCTGCCTTCATTCACAAGGGAAATATAAAATCAATATAGATTAGATCACGATTCTGCTTTAAAACATGAATTTTAACACTTTTAATCTCCTGTTCCAATGAAAGGGTTGAAATTTGATTTTTGTATCTATTTATATTTTTAATAGCACTATAAATAATGGGAAATTTGCATGAAATTGTATGCTTTTGTTTTTTTTTAAGTTTTAAACTAAAGATAATAATGGCACAGGTGTAGAGATATCTGTCACACGTTTTATGTAAAGTTAAAACATGTTTTATGTGAGAAATGACAGAGATCGTCTTGGTTTTGGCACAGTTAAATCTATGATTTCTAAAAGAAGAAGCTGTTCAGACTGCAAACATGCTTAGGTTTCCTATCATCTGGGTAGATTTTACCTGCAACTACTTTTTATTTTTATTGAGCCCGAGGGGAATGTTTTTTTATTACAATTGAAGATGTATGAGAGAAAAACAAAGTGATCAGAAGAGTCAAAGCTACCTCTATCTGTACAGAGGAGCCTGAAACTCAATATCGTACGGAGGAGCCTGAAACTCAATATCGTACAGAGGAGCCTGAAACTCAATATCGTACGGAGGAGCCTGAAACTCAATATCGTACGG
Organism: Spea bombifrons; assembly: GCF_027358695.1. NCBI lineage: Eukaryota > Metazoa > Chordata > Amphibia > Anura > Pelobatidae > Spea > Spea bombifrons. The sequence goes on from NC_071093.1 coordinate 35,824,154, forward strand.
AGGAGCCTGAAACTCAATATCGTACCGAGGAGCCTGAAACTCAATATCGTACGGAGGAGCCTGAAACTCAATATCGTACGGAGGAGCCTGAAACTCAATATCGTACAGAGTATATACTCATATACTTATTACATACATATTCCACACTCCTCCCTTCCCATAGACGACCCCTAGCAGGACATGGTCTGAGAACATAAAATGTGGTGGGATACCTCAAAACTTTGCCACAGGGCCCTTCTCATACTGGCATCTGTTGGGTAGATATAATGAGTGTTAGCCTTTAAAAAGGCATTCAATAGGGATTGCGCAACAAGAAAAAAGCAAATCCAGTGCGAGGAGGTATAAGTAGGGCAATCACCAGAAACATTTCATTAGTTGCTATAGTGATTGAACCATTTACCTTTTCTTTGCCCCGGGTTTTCTCATTATTATACTGGACATTGGACAAAGATTACTATTAAATTAAATTAGCAGCTTTAGCAGTAATAGGCATGTGTAACAAGGTATTTTGTTATGTTTTAGGTGCATTTTCAACAAGCAAATTGAAAACAAAAGTTACTTACGTAAAGAACGGCATTAGCTGTGTCAAGCCTTCTTTGTTAGGTCTGGCAGCAAACTCTGGCACTGTCTGAATGACTTTGTTCATTACATGTCTCAAGTAATTCTGTAGTTGCTTCCTTCGTTCCTCCACAAATTTTGCATCCTAGGGGGGAAAAAAGACTCTTAGAATTCCTATTTTAAGATCCTGAGGTCATCTGTTTTAATCCAATAGATACATTCGTAACTGAAACTCATTAAAAATACTTTCAGCTTGTGCCGTTTATTCAACAATCAGTGTAATTGATTTGGAGATACTTAGTTTAAAAGATTACCACTGTGATCTGTGTCTCAACATGGCACACGTAGCATTAGCAATTTCTATGCTGAAGGTACCTCCCTTCTTATTGCTAACAAAACTTTACATTATTTTTTTTATTATTACTTCAGCCCTATTTCATGTTAAATGTGTCCATTTCCAATGCATTTTAGTGCAGTCATTCTTTAGTTACTGGACTTCGGTTTCATAACTCATTGGTCTCCTCAATGCTGAGAAGGCATGCAGATACAGGGAACACCTAATTGGCCCCAAATTTATTCTGCAGCATGGAAATGACCCCAAACGTACAGCCAAAGTAATTAAGAACTATATTCAGTGTAAAGAAGAACAAGAAGTCCTGGAAGTGATGGTATGGCCTCCACAGAACCCTGATCTCAACGTCATTGATTCTGTCTGGAATGAAGAGAGAGAAGCAACTGAGGCTGTCTAAATCCACAGAAGAACTGTAGTTATTTCTCCAAGATGGGAACAACCTACCTGCCGAGTTCCTTAAAAAAAACTGTGTGGGGAAGAATTGATGCTGTTTTGAAAGCAAAGGGTGGTCACGCCAAATATTGATTTGATTAAGATTTCTCTTCTTTTCACACATTTTGAACGTTATTAAATGCTAAAAATAAACTATTAACATGTCTATTTTTTTTTTAAAGTATTTTTACTCTACAGCATTTTTACTCATTTGAACCCTTGGATTTTATAAAAGGTCGGGCCTCCTTTGGCAGCAATAACATCAAACAAGCACTTCTGGTGGCTGCAGACCTGCTTTCTTGGAGATCAAGGGGCATCGTAACTTAAGATCATATCATATTTTAAGACTAATTTATACACAAATTCGTTAGTTTTTCTTGCTACATATTATAAAAATTCATAAAAGTTTATCGTAAACTTCCAGGTGCAGCTCAGTCGGTTAGGAACCCAATCAGTAGAAAGCAACTCAACAGGTGCTACTCAACAGTTAATTTACAGAATGATTTCCAAGTTCACTACAGCTTTATCTGTTTAAAGGAGAACATCCATTGGAAGAGCATAGAGCTGAACTCCACATTTTTTATTACACACAACACATTCTCGGGAGTTATTTATTTGAACCTTGCCGCCCTCAGCACACTATAAAAGAAACCCTGCATTGTTTAAAGCTTTTCATTTTCTCTGAAAATAATTGCATTTTCATTACAAAAGAAGTGACCATGAGTTCTACATGTACTTCAAGATTATCTTGGAAAAAATCTTACTAAATGAATCTGTTCACATGTTACACTTCATCAATGTGGATGTGGGTCAAACTCATCTTGAATTTTAACAAAGATGCTTTACTACATATAAGTCATTTGTAGCACAATCACCTGGGGTTACAAACTACTGTCTGAAATTCATCCAATACTGACCACAGGATAATAAACCTTGAGTGTTTTCATGTTTGGTTTATCTCCACAATGGTTATGGTTTCCGTCTGCAGAATCTGCCGGCGCTTTATAAATAAATGTAATGTCATAAATGTAATGTAGTTTAGAGAGCAAAAATGTAAACCTGCTTTATCATCTCCAAAAGTTGTATAATTCTAAGGTGGTCAAAGATAAATGAGGACCCAAGGTTGTTTTTAGTTTTGAGTCAACATAGAATCATAAGGCTTGATTCACTAAAAGGACAACTGTCAGGAGAATAACAATATCAACTTTCTCTCTTCACTGTTAATTTTAATGGGCTAGCACTGACAAGTTTCTCCAGTAAGAAGCGCATAATACACAAGTTAATGTGCGAGGAGAACAAAGTACCTATATGGCATTATACAGGGCAAGCCAAGCTCTTCCTACAGCAGAAGCTCATCAGGGCAGTCAAAAAACGGTACTGTAAACATACATTTTAGCGAAAAACTAAAGAAAAAGAAAAACCATAGAATTTGAAAGCAGATAAGATCCATTTGGCCCATCTAGTCTGCTCATTGTTCCCTGCAGTACCAACCTCTACTATGTCTGGAACGCTGTTCCTCTTATCTACCACAATCTCAGTGAAGTAGAACTTCCCTACATTACATCTAAGCCTTTAGTTTTAAAATATGTCCTTACATTTCCCTCCTCCTCTCTTGTACATACGTTTTATTGAACCCCTTTATGTATTTAAATGTTTCTATTGCATCTCTCTTCCAAGTTAAATAGTTGGGATCTTATGGTCTTTCCTTTTAGTTTTTATTCTGCGAACATCACCATTTTAATATCCCTTCTCTGAACTCCCTTCAGAAAATCTGTAATCCTTAAGGAGATGGGATGTCTAGTACTCTACATAATAATACTCTAGGTGAAGTCTCACCAGAGATCTGTGAAGTTGCATAAACACCGCCCTCGAGCTGCAAGAATATTAATGTTTCTGGCGATTCCATGAGAAAGCAAGCTACAATTTAACATCATAACTCTTAGTTAATGTAATAGCAGCCTAGTATAACAAATACATATCTTTTCGTACCTTGGACAACTGTTCTTTAAGCTATTAAATAGGTTACAATGAAATTTCTGAATAACAGTACAATATCACAACATTATAGAAGATTTGAAAAGGTTCTGAAGAACTGATGCTAGATGGAGAAAGCTCCAGGGTAAAAGAATAATCATCACTGGACTTATGGAGCAAATGAATGCTAAGAAAACACTTGATATTGGCTTATCTTCCTAAGCGGTAGAAATGCACAAAGACTGAAGTAAGTCTGATTACTCATTGTTGTCACCGAGTTTCCCACAGTAGCGGTTGCTCACGATGTGATGCTGTGTGACACAGTCGCTCCTGCTGAGAAAATAGGGCTAACACAGAAGAGAATGTTTTGGCACACGATACCCTTTTTCAAACACTATAATTCCCACAACTTTCCCACATAAAAGGAAAGTAATCTGGTTTTTTTTTCTGGATGGGACCCCCAGGCATTACAGATTTAGTAAAATAGATTCAGCTTTGAATAAATAAATTTTAGCTGATGTCATGCCAATCTGTGCTCCAGTTTTCAAACCTAATTTATGGAAGAAAATTGGAAGGTTTTAAAAACACTCAGCATATTTTTACTGTTTGTCTTAGATTTAGGATTTGATTATTTGGTTTTGTTGACATTGCACACCATCTTATTCATACATAGCTTCCTAGAAATGTTTGCTTGCTTAAGCCTATTGTTGTTTTGTTTTTATTTATAACTAATAGAAATCTACCTGTTGTGGACAATGTCTTTGGTTGCATATTTTGATACCGTCCATATTGATATTTGACAAGGTATGGGTCCTGGTTATAGGTAATCGCGATATGCCTCGAAGCAGCAAAAATGTCAAAGGCAAAAAAAAAAAAAAAGAGATAAAAAGAGATTCATAGCAGATGAAGAATGTACAGTATGTGGCAAGAAAAGAGCCAGAGAGCAATCGATATTAAAAAATTGTAAATAAATCTAAACCTGATGGCTCTCGAGCATTATGTAAGTGGATACTGGATTTGGTATTGTTCTTTGGGGAGATCTGCATTGAGGGGCGCTTGAATTACTTTTGTCCTATTTGCCTCGCGTTGAAGCTTTGCAGGTCTTCTTGTTCTGTATTAAAGCTGTCTGGGCTGTGTAAAGAACTATAACTTATTCACTGCTTATTCTGACTAATTGTATACCACTACTAGTTCACCATCAATCAAATAATATAACGTCAAAACAAACTTTCAAGAAACGATGTTCTATAAGGGCCTAAGAAGGCATAAGCAACAAGGAGCTGCTCTTCATTGGCTTTGATATATAAAAGATGGCACGATAGGCTGTTGTGTGCATGTGTTATTTGACTGATATGTTTCTTTCCACTGATCCGTAAGCAGCTTGATCAACATGGCGCCATGCACAAAACTACCCGTGAGTTGGGATCTTTCCATCATCATACAACCCTGATTTTAATAGTTACATCAAATAAAATCAGCTCATTCATCCATTCGTAAGATTGCAAAAAAAAAAACTCCACCAAATCTCTTTAATTTCTAACTCTATCAAATATTTCATTTACATTTGAATCAAACTCCATTTTATGTGACCTTCCCTAGAGAAATGTTTTTTGAATGGTTATAAAATCATTCTCTTGGATGAATTAAAGTACATGACTTGGTCTTGCAGTTCAAAATGAGCATTAGATAAATACCGCATACTTATTGAGACTAATAAGTATAATACAATTATACATTTAATGAACCTAAATATTAGGGGGAGTTCTATCTCTACAGAAAGGAGTAAAAAATGCATTGTTGGGTAACAGCAAATATATTTTTGAAGAACAATCATATTTCTTTCCCATATTTCCAAAAGCAACAACTGCTGTGTCAAATGAGACAGGAAGGTGGTAAATGAGAATAGTGCCCAAAGCGTTATAGAAATGGATTTTACACAAGTTCCCTGATGATTTGATCAATTGCCTATTGAACTGGACACGAAAAATATACATACATTGTCGGGCCTCTCCATCATGTGTCACTGCGACTTGGGTAACCCGAGGCTATAGAGATGCTGTTGACGTGCATGGAGTGAAGTATTTGCGTGCAATATTATTCCATATATAACAGAAGAAGAAAATGTGTCATATATCATTAAGTGCTTTATGTTGTATAATATCAGAACTAAATATAAGTTATTACAGGAGGGCAAGAGTTCACTTTGTAGGGTCACAGATTGAATAACCTCTGACAGTTTTCTCAATAATGGGATGGTTTTAACCAATATCTGCATCTGCCTTCAGATGCCACTCTGGTAGACAAACCCATCAAATAATTAGTATTAAAGTCCCATTATAAATGGTTACTACTAGTATATCCGAAAAACAGGTTTCATTATTTTTTTAAAATGTATGGTTTTCATAAAGTCCAATAGGTTTCACCGAAGCATATCTGCAATTTAGTACACAACAGAATGCCTCAGTCTTGATCACCCAGAGGGGCATTGGACTAATGATGATGAATGAGGAAAGGTCTTACTAAAGGACTTCATTAGCTGGGGACTTCAATAACTTAAACAGCTCAGTATGGTACTTGATTAGGGAAAGTCAACCAAATATCATAACACAATGTCTACACAATGGCAGCTTCCAGGTCTAGAGCTAAATGAAAAAGTGTTTTTACTCAAAGCTACACTATATTTATAGAACACAGAATACCGTATATCGTTCATGGTAGATCTATTTTTTTCCATGGTACTTACAATTTAAACAGAAAAGCCTCATAATACAGCGAGTAATATAGTTAATATATTTATAACCTTTATAGAATAAAGAGAGTGCTCAGCTCTAAACATCAAAACAGACACTTTATAAGCTGAATTTTAATAGACCAAATTGGACTGGTTGTTCTGTATCTTTATACAAACCTAGTCACCCAAATGAGCACAATGCTTCTCTGTCTAAGCACCAGAACACTAAACAAGCATAACTTATTTGAAAATCCTTTGGTTTAGCTCTCAGGGCCCCAATCAAACACGGTATGAGAAGCAACAAATCTGGATCGAAGCCCAGGCTACGAAAGCTGCCAGGATTGCTTTGCGAGTTACTTAATGAGATCCAACAGCTTGCGATACCACTGTTTTTCAGCCTCGGCATCCCACCATGCCACTGTTGCCATTAATGTATAAAATAGCTCATACACTTTGAGTTATCTCTCTATTAAAAAAGAACATTCAAGCGTTTCATAACGATTAGCATTGTTTCAAATTTACATTTCAAATATTCTTGAATTGAACACGTAGGAACTATATATGTCTGTTAATTCATTCTACATATGAACCAGTATGCTTCAGTGTGAATGTCATTTTGAAGACATGCTGACTAACTCCTGAAACTATAACTCACACTCCTTTCTACCTATAGCATGAGAATTAAAAGGGATATTGTTTTTACATTTTAAATCAGGACAAAATATTTAAAAAAAATGAGTATTTTTGATACCAAGGAAATTGGCATCTACTAATGCTAAAAAAATATCAATAATAATAATGCTTCGATCATTATTGCGATGAAGGGAAAAAGACATGCATGAAAGTTTATCTGTCAGACACCTCACATAGATTGTAGTATTTGTCTATAGAATGCAATTTAGTGCCGATTAAAAAGAGAAAAAGAGTGTGGGGGGGGAAGCAAAGTGAAAATCAGAATGTTGTTATAAACCAATGTTTGTTGAATTCGTACAGTTAGATCTTGAAACTGCTGCACGTGATCTTCCATTTGTCTCCAGAAAGACTTATATGTAATTGCTAACTGCAAATGGAAAATGAGCTTTCTTTTTATTGTCAATTTAATGCTCCCGGAGGATGCGTCAACATGCGCTGAAAAAGCTAGTAATTTTTGTGCAATTCAAGAACTTGAAAACACTACTAAATAGTTGAATTCATGCATGTTTTGAGAGAGGAGAATTTTGTTTATATGTCTAAACTGCCCTGATAAAACCAAATTAATTCAAGTACAAGTGTGAAAACTGAAGATGATTGGGAGTGATTAGATCATAAACATTTGAGTATAATTTCACAAACATATAATTTTTGACCAAAAATCTCCGGATAAAGCCCTGCTTTCCTTGGGTATAGCGTCAGTTTTTTCTTTCTCTGGGCAGGGGAGTGGCGTGTGGCCATACTCACTCCCCCCCTACATCCTGCCAACTCCTCACCCACTTCCCTGCTCCTCGCCTTTGAAGTTCCTCTGTATGTCTGTAACACATATTTGGTCTTTTACGTAAATGATAGGTCATTAGAAAGTGCTTTGTATTGCCCCTAAATAAACCTATATTAAAATCAATAGCACCCTCCACTCACCCACTTCTTTTTCTATATCGGGGAGCTTTGTGTATTTCCGTGGAATGTTTGCGAAAAAACCACTTAAACAAGCTAGTGTTCTAGCACCATCAAAAGGGGAGAGGATTAACTGCAAAGCATAATGGCGGTTAGTTATAAAGAGTAATTGTGGTCTTTAAAGTGGTCTTGTGAGTACGGTAACTAATGGGATCCCTCTGCTAACTTCACTATTCAATTAGTTGTTATGAGGGATAAGCCTTGTTGTTTCTTTTAGAAATATTATCCTTCAGTAGGGAAAAAGGGAAATTCAATATTTTACTGTATGACATGTTCTTTAATTTCTGGACTGTTTTCTTATAGAAACAGGAATATAAAATGTGACGGCATTCAGCAACACCGAAAATGCACTGCGTCACAAGCGCCACTGCAATAGATTTTGCCGTTCAAAGATGGCCCAAAAATAGGACATGGGCACATACTGACCAGATGTCTAAATTCCCCAAAAATGTCCTTTTACCTCCCAAATAACCAAACAAACCCATGCACGGGTGGTATCACTGTACTCAGCAGATGTTGCTGAACACATATTGGGTGTTGTGTGACATATACCAGGAGCTGTAAACTCATACCTGAAGTAAAATCTGTGTGGGGAATTTTTTTTAAAAAACAATTACTACCACAAAGTTTGACAAAGACTAGCGGCTAGGGGTAGAATTAGTGAATGGAAATACTAGCATTTGAAATACCCTGGGGTGTTTGTTTTCAAAAATATATAGTTTGATGGGGTAAATTGCAATATCCTGCTTCAAAGATGTCCCAAATAGCACATGGGGCACAAAATTACCAGATTTGGAAAAAACTGTTTTGAAATAGCAAAGTGCTACTTGTAATTATTGCCCTACAACTTGTGGAAAAAAGCAAAGAAAACATAAAAACATTGGGAATTCAGGGCAAAAGTCAGAAAAAGTCCCTTTTTTATATAGTAAATGACATTTAAAGAAAGCCGTTCTTGTCTTGAATTAAAAAAAAAAAACAATATATAACTTGTGTGGGTTCAGTAAATGAGAAAAAAGAAAATTACAGCTAAACACGAGCACTTCAAAATTTTTTTAACATTGTCACAAAAACTTTCCTCGTTTTGGAAAAGATACAGCCACAGAGGAAAAGGGGAAAAAACTGCAGCTTTTAGCAATTCTAATTCCTTCTTTGTTTGCAAAGCAGTTTAAGTAACCCACTGTATTCTTATTTTTTCAGTACATGCAATTAAGCTGCATGTCACTTCTAAATCAATTCACCATACATTAGAATTGTTTCAGCGCCTGACTGTTAGAAGAAACAGTTTGTAAACAATATTTTATGGCAGCGATATATTTCATGCTTAAATCAATACCTGTGTCTCTACGCTATGTTTGGAACATGTTTCTTTGATGACGACAAAAAAAGTGGCTGAGCATTTTATTGATCTGTTGGTAGGATTGTATTAAACTTGTGTACGCACGGAAAGTCTGTCTAGACAAGACTGATTGGGAGCTGGTAACCTGTTTGAAGAGGCTGTAAACTACAAATATTCCAAAAATTGCTATTACCATGCATAATACATAGATTAGATTTAAATAGGTGACTCTAATGATGTTCCGTATAAAGTACAAGGGTATCAAACAAGAAATATTTTTTGTGGAAATGTATTTTTTTCTACACAGCTTTTTCAACCTATATGTTCCCTGAACGAATTGATAGAGACGGGGAATAAACTCAGCTAATCACATGGAGATGCTGGAGGTGGATTATTGTGCCATTAGATTTTATTGATAAAGTAAATAGAATTGGTATGATTATTTGGAAATACTTTATTGATCTGTAAATATTCTCGAAAGCAGAAGGCGGCCATATTTTGTTGTGGGATCAAATAGCCATACTTCCCAGGGTAGGCTACACCGAGTTCTCCCTCCTCTAGTGGAGTACCTCCATCAAGGATGGGACTGGCTGCAATATCTCAATTTTATTTATTTTTTATTATTTTTATTTTTGTATTAATCTTCTTTTTTGTCCTTTTATTCTGAATACAATACATTTTGAGAACCCATTTCTAAAGTAATCAGCTTTTTCTGTTTGTAAATGGGATAGAAACACTTGCTACTGTTATAAAGTATATATTATGTGTAGACATGGCATGTCCTTTACCAAATTTGTATTTAGTCTGCCGATAAAGTAGTATGCTTAGCTAGAAACATTAAATATCATTAAACTTCAGTTTAATGTCGTTTTATCTAAAAAATGGTTTAGTATAATGTTCAATTGTTCACCCTATGGGACGACTTCATGTATTTAAACACTACAATTTCAATAATTTAAACCTTGTAACTTTTATTGTATGTATTCCTGCTGATTTGGGTTACTCGCTGCTGTGCCTGGGGTACATTTAAATGTTATTTTATTGGTATCTTTAAAGCTATTGGCCATTTCCGCTCATTTTATTTCAGAAAGAGATTTCCCTGTAAACTGCGAGATGCATCGCGTTAAATACAAACCTTATATTTACTAAATAATTTCATACACAAAAGCTAAAAAAGAAAATTGGCATCAATGTGCTAAAATAAAATGTAAACATTAAAAAAACCTACCAAGCTTCCCCAGTGCATAGAGAATGTTCAGCATTAAGCATTGCAGTCACGATTTTAAGCTAAACTCAGGAATAAATGCATTCACAAAACACTTGGAATTTTTGGAAACATGCAAAACCAGATTGCAACTATTTATATTTAAACCATGTTCACGTCTATGCGTCATGGGAGCAGATGCTTATTTTTGTATTTAGCAATCCATTTACTTACCCTAACAATGGTAAAGATGACAGTTACCATGTGGCCCCGTTTAGTAAGCGGTTTGAGCCTGTTTACAATGTTCTAGTGGGGCTGAGAGACCAGAGATTCTCCCATCCGTTTCATAAAGTATAAAACAAATCACAGTGCGCATTATAATATCCAACACAAGTGGATTAATCACAGAGGCAGCTTTGACTTTCTTGTCATTTTTTTTATATGCTTCCAAGTGATTTTATCTATGAGGAGAAAAATTGATTCATAGTTATTTGTTAGGGGCTTCGGGTTTTTGCACATTCTTAGCTAAAATACGAAACAAAACTTCATGTGGGACACCTGACCATTACACCAAAGGGTCTTTGATGACATCACATTCTAAATACATAGACATAAATAAATAGTTGGTTCCCCCCTTTGTGGTTATAACAGTTTCCACTCATCTAGGAAGGCTTACCACACATTTCTGTGGGAATTTTTGCCCATTCATCCAGTAGAGCATTTGTTAGTTCGGGCACTGATGTTGAGCGAGAAGGCCTGGCTCGCAATCTCCAGTTCATGCCAAAGGTGTTCAATGGGGTTGAAGTCGGGGCTCTGTAAGGCCAGTCAACTTCTTCCACACCAAACTCATCCAGAAAAGTCTTTATGGACCTTGCTTTGTGCACTGGGTCACAGTCATAATGGAGTAGGAAAGGGTCTTCCACAAAATGTTCCCACAAAGTTGGAAGTAGAGGACTGCATTGGGAGGCAAAAAACTTGCGGGCGTGTGTGGTCTTGCTGGTGCTGCGGGCGGGAGCGGGCGGTCAAGCACTGTACCTGCGGGTCCCGGTAATCCCGCAAGGCTGCCTTCTCGCTGCTCCCTTACAGTGTCTCCTCTCTTGCTCCGCCCAGAAACAAAACGGAGTCACGTGATGTGGCGTCACTTCCCGTGACTCTGCCTTGTTCCTGGGCGGAGCAAGAGAAGAGATGCTGTGAGGGAGCAACTCGAGGGCAGCCTTGCGGGACTGCACAGGAAATCTGCAGTTCAGGTAAGGAGGTGGGACACAAATGGCACGGGAGCGGGCGGGAGTGGAACACCCACATTGCGGGAGCGGGCGGAACTGGGCAAAAAATCAGCGGGAGCAGGATTAAAAAAGCAGTCCAGCGCAGGGCTCTAGTTGGAAGCATGGCATTGTCCAAAACTTTAGTATGTCCCCTTCAACTATGCTTCCATTAAGGCTCATTAAGCAGAGGGACACCAGGGGCCTGATCTCTCGAGAGGCCACACATGTCATTTGGTGACCACTGGTGTTAGATATTTGTTTGTCTTAAATATCCAAACTTTTCTGTGAGCAAAGAGCAATCAAGACCATGGCTTCTAAGTCTTATTTAATAAAGAAGTATACATACAGCATTGAGTGAAGACAGTTGGTTGTAGAAGCTATAGGCTCTGTATTCTTGAAATGGAGGAGAAAGAAACGACCTTGCCCTTCTAAACATGAGTTTTTATACCCTTTACGTTAGGGTATAAGGTCTTACTATATATGGGAAATATTTGAATTTTAGGAATCCTATTGGAGCCTTCATATAATAGACTGGCTTTCCAAAGAAGACCCTGTAACAGTTACGTCACCTGATTGAAAACACATGTTCCGCCCTGTCCACCACACATTCTGAGCTCCTAGAAAAGAGGAACACCAGGAAAGGAAAGGACGACAGATAGATTTGAGTCCTAAAGGAAACATTTGGGAGGCACGCTTAAAAATACCAAGAGACAGCCAAAACTTAGCTAATGTATGATGAATTCATATTTCTGTCTTGCTTTTACTAGTTATGTTTTCCTCACAAAGCACTCCCAAGTTAAAGTGTTTTCTTTGTAAACTTTTACAGAGCTTTCCTTTTGTGTTCTCTCTCTTATTATATATTGAACACCAGCTGAGGGAGGAGGCGATTCATAAAACATTAGCTTTGTGTTGGAGACGTTTTGAATATTAGCATAAGTGCCTCTCAGCCGAACACTGACAGAAAGCTTCATTTTTTTCTGATACAATCTTAAAGCAGCACACAGAGAGGTGCTGTCAGCAGATTGTGAGGAGAAAAAGATGCGTCTGTTTACATGGCGCTATATCTGTGAGAGAAAAAATAAAAACATTCCTTTGTTACGTCCAATTTGCCAGCCAAGTAAATGTGTTAGAAAATTAGAGGCCTATGATGTGAATTATGTTATAAGGCAGCTAGTTGTTATTATTTTATTATAAAGCAACAGGTAGGTTATGCTAACTTGCAACTCTGTACTAGAATCCTAACTCTCAGTCATAAAGGCCACTGAGTTTATTAAATGGGAAGGCCAGTTTCTTTTCTTCTATCAGAAAAATATGTTTTCAAAAATATTTCTAAAATGTTTCTAGAATCTGCATAATGTTTTCAGGCAGCTGCATATCAGTACTAGCTCTGTTATCTTATCCCAATCTACTAGAGTCTCAGACTCCTTATCATACTGAGTTGTGGTAAAAAAAAATAGAGCGACTCAGTCTTAATCTCACAACCAGACATTCTGACTGATGACAATCAATGGAGGAATGGACTTCCATAATAAATCAGCTCAGTTGGGTGTTGGAGCATAGAAGATAACCCAATATATCACATGACAAACAACAATGACAACCTTCAGGAAGGTTGTTGGAACAAAATGACACAAATGGAACAGCCTCTTATCAGAAGTAGGCATAATGCTACACTGAATTTAAGACAAAATCAGGGACTGTATTGTTCCTATTTGCCATCAAATTCTATGTTTCAATATAATCTATAATATATATCCCAATAAAAATCTGCCTTTTCCACTGTTAAGTATCCCTTTCAGTATTTTGAGCATGTTCGTGGTTATTAGAAATGTTGTCAATAATGTTTTTAAATAAATCTCCACCATGAAATGTTGAGAAAGGTGACGATCTGTTTAGAAAGCCCAGTTTGGGTTGTTGGCGCTTGGATGTGCAGAAGAAAAAAGAAAACAAGAAAAAACAAAATAAGTAAGAATATATCAATCTAACAATAAAAGATTGGCACGCATTAAACGACTCATGCATTAAAGAGATGGAGCCTTGCTGGCATATGAAAACATAATGCAGGGATAGACTAAAGGAAACCAAGCAATGAATTTGCCTTACCCATCAAATTACCAACCCTGGAGATATGCAGCCACTTCAGTCAAATTTTGTAGTTGCTATAGCGACAAACTGGGAGGTCTGCCAAATTTAACAAGATTTTACTACGATGTTGCTACATTATTCTGGGTAATGTACCAAGTCCCTGAAGGCAACTCAGCTTGTCAATAATATAAAGACCGGCAGTATGTATTGTGTCTATAAAGAGATAAATGGACAGAAAAATCAGCAGATAAAATTCAGGTAAGTGAAGCTCAGTGCCGGGAGTGAAACAGCTTAATATGTGGTACTCTGGTATAAATGTATGCTTTAGACATTTCCAAGATGGTTTATCTCGCTTGTAGGAAATCTTTTCACAAACAAATTAGACAGACCCCCCCCCCCACAAGGACAGTCCAGATCCAAAAGGCAGAGTACATGTTGTGCTTATGGCTGTTGGTTTGGAGGTACAGAGATTTAGCCAGCCATCAAAAGTGATAGGAGGGGATAATCAAGCAAAAAAATCAATTATAAGCTCCCTTGGCTGCTTATTAGACACTTGAACTGGAATACGAAGCTATCTACATTAGCATCAGCGTAACGCCTTGTCTAGTAACATCCTGGTCGACCGTGGTACATTATGGTTTCCAACATTTAGATATTACCTTCTTGATTTCCTTCTTTCTGACTGGCAGATCATTGCAATATTTTTATCCCCACATCAGCCCCAGATACAAATGTCTTCCCTTCACTGGTCCTCCATTGAAGAATGGCTATTGGCAAAGCGAGCAAAGACATCAAACGTGGAATAGCCTTCAGGAGATTACACCTAAGAGTATTCAGATGAGCAAACAAAATATAAGGTGCGTGATCCAAAATGAACTAACCCCATGAGTTTGTCCTCACAGATGGAATTCCTCTGGCCCACCGCACTCACAGCCACGAGGAGCTACACAATATCATCAGGAGTCCTAGGTAGTTCTAGAAGAGCGGAGGGGTTCTCAAAAGCAGGAGAAGAAAGGAAGCGTCACAAAAACACAAGTGAGGGCTGCTCCTTGTACTACAATGGTATTTGATGCTGTATTTATAACATGGGAAGGTCCAACAAAGAATTTTTAAATGACATAAGGTTCGTTATGGGTACACACTCCTATTTTTTATGCGTCAGTTTTTAGGTGGTGTGATTATGGAAACACTTTTCTTGCATCGGATTGCTTGCGTGTGAATATATGGAAGTATGTATATATTTACCTGTAAACACGTAATTACTTACACAAGCAGCACTAAATTAAAAAAAACATAAATTATATCAACATCCCGACAATTACATTTCCTCAGGATATGCATGTTTAAGTGTAAAGCAGATGTCATTATGTAATAATTGAACCTGCTAGCAAGGGATCTTCATAATGTAATCAAAATAGCCTAAAAGGCCTTAAAATATGCACAGCTGCAAAGCAGGAAACATTTGATTTCTTTTTAAACTTTACACTTAAACAGATAAATGCAGAATACAATCACATCATAAAATATGCATGTTACACTGTATTTAAATCTCGAAATCTAGGACTCACAGGTCCGCACTGCATTTTACTTAAATACAGTGTTCTACCTGCAGAAAAAAGTTGACAAAATTCATAAGCTTACACAGACCTATTTGCAAACTGCTCCATTTTAACTACGATGGACCATGCGGCATGATGACCGTATAGAAATGTTGTACGCTGATCATTCAGGTGCTGTACCAGCTAATTTAACATTTGTAACAAAAAGTAGCAAAACCTCATTCCTATAACTGCGGAGCACCCAAACGGTTCACAGAATCAAAATCATTTCAAATTTGGTTTCATTCACAATTTTTCTTGGGAAGGCTTAATTTCCATGTGACATAAAGGCAGATGCTGAAAAATTGTTTCCATGGAAACTGAAAAAAAAACACATTTCTTAAAAGATTAAGATTGCATACCTTGAATCAACATCTTTCGGTAAATTTTAACTCCTAAAGTAGCATGCTGACCTTTTCTTTGAGAGACTAAACATTTTTACTGCTTTGCCACAATAACTACATTCCTGGCTCTCTATCTTGGTTTATAGTGAATGAAAATGTTACAGAGGTCCGCAAGTCAGGAAGAAGGAAATCAAACGTCTAATATCTAAATGTCGAAAACCATAATGTACCACGGTCAACCAAGGCGTTATGCTGATCCTAGTTGGCCCTTCTTATTTCACTTCAAATGTCTGGTCTGTAACCAAGGAGATGTATGATTGAATATTTTGGTTTGATTACCCCGTCCTATCACTTTTGATAGCTGGGTATATCTCTGTATCTCCAAACCAACAGCTTTAAGCACCACTGACCTCTGGCTGTTAAAAGGGAAGTCTTTGAGCGTTAAATGCAGCGCCGTACACAGTGATTTAAGCCTACAGATAAAACACAGGTTGCTATGTTATAAGCAGGCCAGAAAACAGAATAAAATGTGTCCCACGAAGACATTCCTTTTAAGTATAAAAGGCTTATTATTCAAGCAGGATGATCATTAAACATGTAGTCTTTTGTTTTTATTTCTTGCTTTCTTCATGACAATGTAAAGTAGGCAGCATGCTGTGGGCAGTAGCCAAATTATACTTAAAAAGGATTAATTATATCTTACTCAGCCAAGGGAATAAAAAAAATGGATTGGGCCGAATGGGCAATTATTGCTAGGGAGTCAAACATAAAGGTCATAGTGACAGTAACATGAAAAGGCAGAATGTCCAATAAATGTGATTCCTAATGATTTGACAATAGTGACACAGCTGGCACCTGTGATAACCTCTTTCCCATGTTCTAAAGAACTCTTCTGCACTCAATTACCAAACAACGTCGTCAGAGGCACGTTGTAAACTTCAAAATAAGTCATCTCTGCTTGTTGGAAGTGTGAAAAATTATAAATTTCTAAAACAGCTAGGTGCTGAAGTACAAAAAATACGAGGAAATGTAAAGCAAGTATAAACATGTGGGGATTTTTTTAATCGACAGGTTTATATATTAATGAAAATTAATTAAAAAAAGTTTTTTTTATAATAATCACGTCATTAATCAGCGGAAAGCAGGAAGAACGTAATATGAATTACAATGGAATACAAGTTGTCTGATGTAACAGAGTTATATAAAACAAAACGCAACAGCAACAAAACAAAAATGGCATGCGTAGGAAACAATGGATTGCTGATCTGAACAAGGATTTGTTTTGTTTATTGCATCTCTCTCTTGGAATCTTTACATGCATACATTTCTCCGATAACAGATGCTCCTTGATCTCCAAGAAACAGTGAAGAATGTATTAAAGGGGCAGCCATATATGCGGTCTCTTCCAATGTATTATTCCCTAACAGCTGGGTTCAGCATTGACCCATAATGTTTTCAGCACTCCAGCCTGAGGACATTCAGTGCAGTATACCACAACTCACCAGAATAGCCCCAGGGCCATACAGATGGTATGTCTGATGTTTCATCGTATATCCGATCTAATCAGCTGCCCAGGGCTCCGAGCTTGTGTGGAGTTCCACCTATGTTTGTAAGCAAGTGCACACAGCAGTGAGCACTTGACCTAGAGCTAGCCCTTCAAACTGGTAAGACATATCAAACAACTCATTGGAGTTTATCATTGATCGCGTAGGGCGGCTGGAGGAACTTGTGTGTTTTTACCAGCCCAAAACATTGGTTGATTACATTACCTGTTACCTTTTTTTAACCTTAAAATGATGAAACCACAAGACATTTTTTTCAATCTCATTATTAATAATTTGAAAAAAATAATAAATAATGACATTACAATTACTACCTTGTTCCCAATTGCTTTCTTTGGCGGAAACTGAAAAGCCCTCACGTGTGGATATTTGCTTTGTAGTTTGTGATGCAAGCTCCGGAACTCGGCATATCTACGATAGATGTTCCATTCATCATCTTTAATCCTGATATAAACCTAAAAAAAAAAAATCAAAATACTTAAAACGACTGCTACAGTTTTCAAAATAAATAGAAATAAATTACTCAACATTTTCCAGCATACAAGTATGGTTACTAAAAATAATAATGCTTGTTAAGTTAGCATTCATGAAACATTATTTATATATATATATATATTTATATATATATATATATATATATATATATATATATATATAAATAATAATAAATATATATAAATATATATATAAACCATGGGAAACTGAAATACAGGACATAGCTCCGTTCCACACTCATTCCATGTGCCCCCCCCTTTCTTAGTTTTAATACTGGTCCCAGTGGGGGTGTACCATGGGAATTAGAGGGGCATCTAACAAATAACGTGCCAGACGTGGGTCTTTCATACTGCTTGACTGATGTACTAGTGTTCAATATGAATATAATTTCTGATGTAGGACTGGCCATTGGTCGAAACATTGGGTGCTCATTCCTCCACAATCTAAAAAGGTAAAAATATATAGTGCTATCTGGACCGGGGGTAGTGGTTTCCTAAAAGGCTAAGTCCAGAAAGTAGGTCTGGAACACAATCAACACAGTTTATACAGTCGCTTTATATATCTGTCTACAGATTTATGGGATTACTAAACTAAAAGTTCCATTTTATTCCACCGTCACTGAAACATATACCGTATTGGCTCGAATATAGGCCGCACTTTTTTCCCTTCCGGGTTGTTTACCCGCATCGCCGCAGCCGGTGACCGTCCGGGCGATGCGTTTTACCTCTGCCCCCAAGACTTACCGGAGCAGACTCCCGGGTGTCTTGCGGGGCGCCGGCGGGGGACATCTACGCAATACGCGTATACAACTTCCGGTTGTATACGCGTATTGTGTAGATGCGCCCCGCAAGGCACCCGGGAGTCTGCTCTGGTAAGTCGGGGGGGGGAGGAGGACAGTGGTAGCATATCGGGGGGAGGAGGACAGTGGCAGCATATCTCGGGGGGGCGACAGTGGCAGCATATCTCGGGGGGAGGAGGACAGTGGCAGTATATCTCGGGGAGGGAGGACAGTGGCAGTATATCTCGGGGGGGAGGACAGTGGCAGCATATCTCGGGGGGGGAGGACAGTGGTAGCATAGCTCGGGGGGGAGGACAGTGGTAGCATATCTCGGGGGGGGGGGACAGAGTGGCAGAATGTTTTTTTTTTTTTTTGGTGCTTTTTAAAGAAAAAAACTTTTTCTTTAAAAAAGCACCAAACTTTTAGGGTGCGGCCTATATACGGGGGCAGCCTATATCCGAGCCAATACGGTATATATTCACCATCCCCTTGTTCCTTGTTCATTAGATTGCTTTAAAATGATGAATCGCACATAATGATCATTATGTGTCCTTTCTAAAGGTAAAAAGGTTCATTACATGCCAACCGGTTTCTGCTGATTAAGGAAGCAGACAATCACACACAGATATAATATAACAGAGTTCACAGAGCATCACAAAGATAAAGTAATGGGAACCCACTTGTTCAGGATAGAGCAGCCTAAGGTTGATTATAACAACCTGTGGGCTTTTCGTTAACCCATTATATACCGTTGTCTTCAAACAGGGTAACATTTGCGGTATTCTCCACCTATTTAACCTTGCATGTCATTGGCATTTTGAATATTGTTTCTGGGTTTAATTTAAGTCACCAAGGACATGCTGACCTGCTGTGACAGTAATTAAGAAAAGAAACCAGCTGCCAGAAAAAGAAAAATTGCTCCAAGGGGGCTTACTATGATACAGTTAGAAAGGACACCTAAACCAAGTAGAGAGAAATGGGTAAGGGAGTGTGCGTATGCAAAAAACAATTCCTTTGCCAGAGAGAGAAGAAACATAGGGAAGCAGGGCTTTCCTAGAGGAACTGTGTCAAGGCCAGGGGGTTCCCAGGTATGATCATCTGGCAGATTTTAGGATATCTGCAATAACCACAGGCCTGCCTGCAGTAAACAAATAAATTCCCAGGTATGTCAACATAAACAAAACATTCTATGTCTACTATTGATGAATGTTGCACCTCCACTGTACAGGCTACTGTTGGTGATAAGAATAATCTAAGATTATGATTTAGAATACTGGTAGCTTTATTTTTCACTATGCGAGTAGAAATGTATTAAATATGACAGCATCAGTGGACAGCGTTTTTTGAGGGGGGGGGATTATCTTGTTTCTTCATCCAGGGTGTAAAGAGTTTACAAATTGGTCCATTGGGATTTTAAAACAACTGGAAGCCACTTTTTCATTAGGTCTGATTTTATGTATACAAAGTCAATTTCATTTTGCCTAAAAAAAACACATAAAATTTGACATTTCAATTACTCTGCTGAAGCCTAATGAAAGCCAGAAAAAAACCAGAAATAGTTCAAATTACAAAAGAACTTAACAGCAGTGTCTCATCTCACCAAGATTACTACTCCGCTAAACTTTAACTTGAGATGAGTAACCATCAGTAATTGCCTACTTGGCTTTCTTTATAATTTGCCCTGATCATTATCAGATGCCTAATCACATTTAAGCACATTGTTTCTCGTAGGAGATCTACTCCAGAAACATGGAGTGTTGCCGAGTAAGAATTGCAGGGAAGTATTGTGTTCTCTATAAAGCTTCTCTTTTTGTCTATAACTAATTACCCAATCTACGTCAACTCTCAGTGATGCATCTACACCTGTTTTGCAGGTCAACAACAATCTATACAATCTCTAGCCTCTTATCTGTGCCTACCTGGGGTAAAGCTTTATTTTTTCCTTAATAATGCTCAAGAATGGTAGCCAAATGATAAAAGGCCAAAGAAATTAGCACATCTTTTCTATCAAGTAACACAATGCCTCTGTATTAGGAATTATTTCATGTTAACCTACTTCCCTGGATACAAATGAATCCTCCAGAAGGTTCTGCCAGTATGTTTAATTACACAGATCCCCCTGTGTATGAGTTTATTTCCCGATCTTCATGTGTAAGACAGGGCCACAGGGCTGGAGAAATTGACCTTATTTTTCATGTTACACATTTTTATTTTTGTACGCATGTAGAAAGCGTTGCTACCTGACATAAACCGCTGAAATGTATCTACAAAACAACTGCAAAAGATTACCTGGAATGCACCTGTTCTTAAACACGATTAATTACCGTTAGTGCTGCTTCTGTTACATAAATTAAAGTACCTTAACTAAAAATACTTAACATTTGGTTGCATTATTTCTGGATCTCAAAGCTGCCAATCACTCTACACTGCCTGTAATCTCTTTACTGCCCTAGGGCCTTCTCTGCAAAGACTCGCAGACCCCTCGGGCAGGAACACACTTATCTAATATTAGCTAATATCTGTGGTACCCAATTGGTAAGTCTACATATTTAACTAGAGATATATATTAGAAACTACTGTGCTGAAGAACAAGATGGACTTTGGTAATTTCTACAATCCCCATTTGGTAACATTAGTTAAGAGTCTATTTTTTTGACACCTGTAGTGTCAGCACAAATAAAAGTGGAAAATAACAATATTCAAACTTTCCATTATGTTTGGACTGATAATACAACATAGGAATCGGGTATCTCAGAGTCTATCTAACATAGTAACAAACACATCTTCAACAGTTCAACAGTTCACAAAGCAGGAATGTCCCATTCAAGAAAGTATTTCTTCACTGGGAGGGTTGATAAGTGCTATAGCATTTCTAAAGAAGTTGTGGAGGTCAATAAACTGAGGGAAATTAGGTTGTCTACGTTCAGAACATAGGGTGAGGCCAAGGACCAGATAAGGTTGACATCTTACAATGAGTAGGCAAATGGGCAGACTAGATAGGCAAAGTAAAGGCAGAAAAGGAAAGCCACCCCTTAACAATGTCAATGTGACCCCTAATGGTGTACCTGTGGGGCAGGACAGGTGATGTTCCAACCTTTACTGGTCTTTAAAAAGGCCGGTACTAACAATTGTAGAGCAACTGTGATTGTCACGACGTGCAAGCAGTTTTTATTTGCTATTAAATTCTCTGTTTCCTGGAATCTAATATATTGCGTGTTGTTTCAAGTTACTTAAAAAGGGCAATTATACAATACCTATTTCTCAAAATAAATTAGAATAATGCCTAGAACACAATTACATTAAGCAACTGTGATAAGTATCTTAAAGATGATTATAATTTGGGAGGTATGAAACATAAATGTATTACTATAAGATTTGTTATTTAAAGCGAAACCATGGTAAAAGTAGTATGTAATAACCGTTACACAAAACACTAATGGAAATCATCTGTTATGTTTACAGACCATTAAACACAAAAGTGCTGTCACAGGTAACTGTTCTTAATATAGCTCATGTTACTTAGTAATGTTACCATTTGAAATGCCAGAGCATTTGACATCAGAGCTTTCCTCACAGAAGTGCCGTGTGGTTTTTCACCCCTTTAAACAGTACATCAATTACTAACATCAATGAGTAAAAATATAGCATTCTTTCCACTTGAATAAAATTAACGTTGACTGCATCGCAGGCTGTATAAAGACCAGGGCACAGTCCGAAGAATTATCAGGATAAAAAAGTGTCAACCAGCTCTTGAACAATGACACAGGAAATTAACAAACAGCATTTAAAATGTTAATGAAACGCCATCTTTGTTTGCCATGATGGCAGCTTCATAAGGTAACCAGGTTAAAAAAATGTCAGTGGTCTGTGCTCACAAAACCTCAATGACCAGGGGATGGTCCAAGGGAGGTACCTACGCTGATGTACACCGCCGAAACATGCGATATGAAAGAGTTTTAAATATATTTTTCTTGAGTAAAATTATGCCTTTCCAGATGTCGCTCGCGTGTAAAATTACCCTTGTTCAGATATCGAGGGCACACCAGTCCATGGAGAAGCCTCAAGGATGGCAGTCTCTGATCCTTGATTTTAAATCAGTCTCTTCCATATCCTAGCAAAGAGAGCTGGGTGATCTCAAACTGCTGGATTGGTTTCTGGTTTGCTGTAGTTTTTGTGTTGTAGTTTTTGTGTTTTGCTGACAAATGGAGAAGCCACTCCAACTTTCGAGAGCAAAACACGTGTCCAGGGGAGCAAGGATTTATTTTATTTTGTTCTTGATTGATACTTTAAGAAAATACATTTATTTTTTTATAAATCTGTGTTCTGTTTGTGATTGTTTGATATCCATGACAGAAGAGCATTTTTGTGTATTTTTTGTAAGAAAAAAAAAATTAAAGGTTAACCAATAGACACATTTTCACAGCCTTCTTTGCTCATATTTACCAAGGGTAACTTATAAACTCAGTAGAGCAGGGCCCTCCCCAATCTGTAAGTCAATTTGTTATGTTGTATACTAATTGTTATGTCCCATTGTACAGCGCTACAAAATATGATGGTGCTATATAAAAAAAAAAATAATAATTAGTGGACGGTGTTGTAATATATATTTCATGCACTTTATGACCAAAACACTGGCAGAAGAACTCAGAGACTTTAAATGTGGCACTGTGATAGGACCCCACCTTAGCTACAAGTCAGTTCGGGAAATTTCTGCCAGGCTTGATCTGCCCCGGTTCTAGCATGACTGTGCCCCTGTGGCTTGGCGTGGAGGAACTTGAGGCCTCCATAGAATCCTGACCTTAACCCCACTGAACTCCTTTTCTTAAATTAGAATTTAGATTGCGTGCCAAATCTTTTCATACGACACCAGTGCCTGATCTCACAAATGCTCTTTTGGCTAAATGGGTACAAATCCCCCTTAGCACCTTTCCCATTTTGTCACTGTATACACACAGACATACTTACACTATTGTGGGCTCATTATTAAAAATAGTAGTATTTCTTTAATGTTAGGCAATGTTAATCTGGAAGATTGCCCATGAGTACTTTCAGGCTCGGATCATTGTAATAATATGGTTGCAGCTGGATTCTGGAGAGCAACTCCGCTTTCCACTGTCAGTTTGACAACTAACTGAAAAGAGAGACATTCCCAAAATAAACTGTAATGATGGACACTAATAACTACTGGTAATTGGCTACAATTCCTTACACATTTAGCTAGGATATTTCGGTTTCTAGAGTCTTTGAATTGAACAGAAAATGACACTTCCAAAACTGATTAACCTATAGATGGAATAATCATCATCAAAGCTATGATTAAGAATGCATTGGGCTAGCATAGAAACTGTTTAGGAATAATGCGCTACAATATAAATAGTTATGATTTGAATAAATGCATTATCTGTCATGGGATATACTATCATTTTAAATTTGAAATATATTTTAAAAGAAGCACTTCACATTGATCTGATGTATTCAGCACTTTCATATACGGACAAGGACCCATAGCATAGAAGTGTGAACCCTGCCACAGTTTCTCCCAACATCAATAAATCACCCCATAGACGTACATTAAACAGCTTACAGATGGTGGTACCTGTCAACATGGGATTTGCTCTGGGAGATGCCATATGGGGTCTATCCAAATTTTAGCTATCCATGCCTTAAGATATATATAGCGCCATCATATTCTGTGATCCCGGATTTATATTAATTGCAATGAGGGTCTATTGAACTCACAGAAGCAGAACATATATATGTTTGATATACTGTATATCTTCATCACTCCTAAATCCTACATTTTCAGTTCCTAAAGTGTGACTTTTTAGGGGGAGGTGAATAAAGGATTACCAGAGGAAAAAGAATACCTGGATCTCACCAACTATTGATGCAGAATTTGTATTTGACACATAAGCTCCACTTCAATAGGTGCACAAAAGCACACACCTTCATCAACTGTACAGCTCAGTGAGATGGGATGATCTTTCTGGATGGCCTATTAATGATCACCAATGCCCGCAGCGGGGTGGCTTGGCAAGACAGCAGGACTGCCTCATGCCAACTGAGATACTTGGGAGGTATAGCACAACAAGTGCCATGCACATACGGAATATGGGGTGCTCAGCTCTCATTCCCACTCAACGTGTTAGCAATGGATTCCCTACACCACCTAAACTAAGGACTTTAGACAGAGGGCCAGAAAGGTGGCCTAGTACCCACGGAATTAAGAAACACGATTAGAATCGACACAGGGCAACCAAGCGAGTAACCAAGAGCTTACCAACCATGATGCCATTTGTAATATGTAAACTGCACACCTTCAAAGGCAACTTTATTTATGAATAAAATCATATTTAAAAACCTATAGGGTGTGAAAGGCTGTCAGATTCTTAGGCACCCAACAAACACACACACATATATGTGTGTGTGTGTGTGTGTGTGTGTGTGTGTGTGTGTGTGTGTGTGTGTGTGTGTGTGTGTGTGTGTGTGTGTGTGTGTATTTGTTTTATTTTTTTTAAAAAAGGGAAGTCCCAAGAAAAACATATTACATATTCTCCTCTTGAGCATAAAGTTCAGTGCAGAACATAGTAATGTAGGTTAGCGCTGAAAAAAAATAGGTTTTACCCAGGGTTTCTTAAGCCTATCCATTTTCTGCAAAAAAAAATATATATTAAAAAAAAAAAGGAAGCTGCTGTCTATATGGGGCAACGAACACTATCCGAAAACAAAGCTGAGGTTCCATTGTTAACTCTAAACTGTCTGCAGTTAAGCACATTTCTCTGCAGTGTTTTTTAATATGGAAATAATGAAGAAATAAGAGGTATTTAGATAAACATGGCTTCATTAGTCCTCAGAGGACTTGATGACGATTTCCACAGCAGTGACTAAAATGTTAATGGCTTTACAGTTTGACGGCTACGGTTCTTCGGTTTGTTTGAAAAACAACCAATTTCAGCTTTTCTGCAGTAATCATTCCAAGGTAATGAAATGCAAACATGACTACGAAAATATGCAACTATAATGCGATTAGTTTTCAGAGGCTCTTTTCAGCAGAGGTATCATAACAATTAGAAAGAACATTCTTGTTATAAAGAACAAATCCCACATTAACTTGCACAGAGACTATAAACATTTAAATAGGTTTACATCATGTTCAGTATTTATGTTTACAAATTACTAGGGAACGTCAAGGTCGTTAACACGAGTACAGATTAACTCTGAATAGAGCCAAAGGCGGTGGGATGAACTAGACATGCCCCGAGCTGTATAATAACTTGGAGATCAGTATGGTAGATTGCCAAAATCACGGGTTTCAAATTTCTGACACTACACATACTTGTTAACAATATAACAAAGGCGTGCAAGCAGCTCCCTAAATGATATCCCTCATTTGAATCTGTTTTGCAAATCACCTATACATATGGAGACTATGGGATCTCAATCCGTATAGCTTGGAGAAAAGGAGAGAGAGAAAATGTGATAGAAACATTTAAATACATAAAAGGATTTTAAAAAGTACAGGAGGGATGTTTATTTTAAATGAGGAGAAAAGTTAGAACAAGAGACCATAATCAAAGACTAGAGGGTCGGTCAGAGCTTTAGATGTAAAGTAAGGACATTTTACTATACTGAGAAGGTAGTACATAAACGGATTAACCTGCCAGAAGTGGTAGAGGCTAGTACAGTGAATGAATGAGTGAGTGAATGAATGAGTCTTCATATCAGAAATAATGGGCAGACTAGATGGGCTGAATGGATCTTATCTGCCATCAGATTCTATGTTTCTATTCTATTGATGGAAATTTACAAGAACTCAGACACTCAGGGGTCTAGATTTAGTTATTTGAGATAAATGTAGCCCTGATGTCTGGGAAGTTACTGTAATAGATGAAACGTTTATAAAACGTAACAGAATTTAGTGCAGGATAAGGAGAAGAGACCACTTATGTACATTTTACTAGTGAAAATATAAATACCATTTACTGTTTACAGTACTTGAACACATCACGCAACAGGGAAATTCTCAATATCCATTCATAGTTTGTCAACCTGGTAGGACAAGGCTGTTGGTAAAGGAAAGTTGGTAAAGTACACCTTTAAATCATGCCCCCCTCCACTTGCCTCGCTCCATGGTCAATTCACTAAAAAGATGTATTAAATTGGAAGTCAAGGAGAGTTTCTCTGGCCACCTTGTAGATTCACTAAAGCCAAGCCAATTTACAACATTCTCACCAATTCCAATCAACATGATCGTATTGCTCGCTCAATGAATGTTTAGTGGTGTCATTAGTTGTTAGCTTTTTGTGTTTACAGTAGTGTATCCTTTTTTATCCATCACGAAAGCAGAAGGAATATGCCATTGGAAGACCCATCTATCCTTAGTGCAAACAATGTGACAATTCATAGTAAGAGGTTAGGTGTCATTTTAGGTGCTTAACAATTTTCTTCTCTTGTCCCATTCCAAACACAACAGTAAGACTTTCTTCTGCCTAATGATCTGCGTGAGGAAAGCAATCAATACTTGCTCTGACTCCATTTTGCTATCAGCCAGTGATTGAAACAAGCGAAGGTTATTTCTTTTACTTTCACGGAACCACTTTTGAAGTTAAATATTGATTTATTGACATGCTCATCTGCAATGAATGAAATATATGAAGCTTATTCACTTGCATTGATTCTCCCCTAACTGTAAGAGGCACTTGCTGGCAAACACTGCTGGAATGGTCATCAGATCCACCTATAGCCAAAATTGCCTTAAATACTCTTCTGTCCTTTAGTTTTGATGACTCCAAGGAATTGACTATCAACTCATTGGTTTGACAGATGTTCTTAACTAGTCTACATTAATAGTATAGTAAATATTAAAAACATGCTTTGGAATTTCCAAAACAAACCTCACATTTCAGCTTCTAGTGGGAAGGATCTAGCAAATGCTCTGAAAAACAACCATCGTCTTATATTCCCTGCAGGGGACCTGGATCCTCCTGGCTGGCAGCCGTTGGAGGTCTGTGCGATGTGCACAGACAACCTCTGCTACTGCCGGCACTTCTTTAGGGGGTTAAAAGGAATATCAGGGAGGCAGAGTGGCATATAGGGGGTAAAAAGGAATATCCAGGAGGCAGAGTGGCATATAGGGGGTTAAAAGGCATATCTGGCGGCAGAATGGTATATAGGGGGTATAAGGCAGTTCCGGGGGACAGAGTGGTATATAGGGGGTATAAGGCATTTCCAGGGGGGCAGAGTGGCATATAGGGGGTATAAGGCATTTCCGGGGGCAGAGTGGCATATAGGGGGTATAAGGCATTTCCGGGGGGCAGAGTGGCATATAATGGGGGTATAAGGCATTTCCGGGGGTCAGAGTGGCATATAGGGGGTATAAGGCATTTCTGGGGGGGCAGAGTGGCATATAATGGGGGTATAAGGCATTTCCGGGGGGCAGAGTGGCATATAGGGGGTATAAGGCATTTCCGGGGGGGGCAGAGTGGCATATAGGGGGTATAAGGCATTTCCGGGGGGCAGAGTGGCATATAGGGGGTATAAGGCATTTCCGGGGGGGGCAGAGTGGCATATAGGGGGTATAAGGCATTTCCGGGGGGCAGAGTGGCATATAGGGGGTATAAGGCATTTCCGAGGGGCAGAGTGGCATAAAATGGGGTTATAAGGCATATCTGGGGAGCAGATGTGCATAACTGGGGGCAGGTTCGCAAATAAAAGGTAATCAAAACAAAAAAATGCATTTATCTCAATCATAGTTTTTATTAAATCTGAAAAAATAGTTTACATGTGAATTAATATTTACTAGTAAAACTTTTTTCTTATAGGGTAGTATTCTATTCAGGCTTTTTCTTTTTTCCTACATTAATATTCAAATGTTGGGGGGTGGATCGTCTTATAACCGGGCAAATACGGTAATAATCAAACATTATATATTTCCAACAAGCAAAAATGTACTGTGTGAGCAATGCACACGTTTTGCGATTACGTAAAGAATTACATTCAGATACAGATGGAACATGGGAGTAATCTTCCTTATAGACATGTTTGCATGCCATGTGTTTAGCACATACATATATATATATAGTTCATGCTTTTAACTATGTTTGGGCAAATGGCATAACATCTTAACTTTATCTCCAAGGCCATTAGTTGGCTAGTTCCCTGTAAGGGTCCAATATAATGATAAAAAACATCGAAAGTATTGAGTAAAATTATATTTTGCTGATGTAAAGACAGACCTTAATTAGTTCTTGGTCGTGTCTGAGTTATCCAACAGCTCTATGCCTATCCCATGCATGTCTATATTCATTGTATTAGTCCCTAACACTTCTGATGGAAAGTAAAAACTGTTTGCCTATTAAAAATAATACTGTCATCATAATCATGTAAAATAAGAGCCTCAATTAATAATAATGCACCACGTATTCCAAAGTAGAAAATGTATTTGTATTTGCTGTACAGTATTTGGATGGATGACCAACATGGAATTCCATGTCCCCCAGCTTTCTACTCAGTTCTTGATTCATAGTATGAAACGTTTACACATCATTTTAAAATGTATTCCTGCTCAGAATTTTACATCTAGTTAACTATTTTACTACCAATAAAGCACCAATGAGAGTAGTGCGACGAGCTAGACTTTTCATTTACTGATGACAATCTTTAGCCAAGTGATGGAGCAGCCTCCAACCCGAGCTGCCAATATGTCTTAGACCAGGCTGGGGGCAGTTAAAGGGGGAAGCATCTCCAGCTGTGAAACAATATTAATACTTCATAAACTGTAGCCTGCGGACATACACAGCTAAAAATATAACTGTATATTTCTTTGTGTGCGCATAGACAGATTATGTAGAGATTGTAGGGGGAGTAAAAACCACCCAACACGGCAAAATGCATTTGGTGACATGACCTGGAACATTAGGAACCGGTGGTACTGTTGGCTATTTCTACAGATGCAGACCAGCGTGGGACTTATGCGGGGTGCTGCCCTAGGCAGTTCTATACATGACATGTAGATGCAGAAGTAAAAAAAAAGTAGCTTTAAGAAACACTGTTATTTAGCTCTCTCTCTCATCATTGTGTCTAATTAACAGATGGAAGCTGAACTCAAAAATACGCTCCTAATCAATACGTATCACACTCCAATTCCTGGTAACCGCTGAATCGTGAAAATGTAACTTTTTTAGACGCACTACGTTTCTGAGAAGATTCATACTTGGAATTGAAATGTTAAACATATACTCCTGAATTTCTGCAGGAACAAGATTTTCAAACCTAGCAGTACATTTTTTAAGAGAGGAAATCTACAAACATAACCCCCTATAAAAAATATCTCTGAATCTAAAGATTAAACAAGTTAATAAAGCGAAGCCATCGTCATATAATGAAATATGACAGTAGAACTTTAACTAAAGAGAGAGAATAGGACAAGGTGCCAAAGTCTCAGTATACACTTCAGCAAGCACAAAACATATCTCCCAGACTGAAATGGCAGGCGGAAGACTTGCCCAGAGCTGTCAACACAACTTAATATTTCAGTAGATCATTTGGAGAGAAAAAAAATAGCAATGCATTTATGTCAGTTTCCAAGCATTTTAAAATGGTCTCTTAATATTCCAAATTGGGGTTATAAGTAGAGTTCAATTACATAATGTCCTGTTTAGTAAATTAAACAGGCAAAACAGTGTACTTTACTAAATTAGTCAATATTTAAATATGCCATATTTCTTCTCGTCTCTTGAAACTTGATTGCAGGGTCTTAGAAAATACTTTGCTTTTCCTTCCTGTAACAAGCAACATACTGTATACTGCAGGCAGTAAAACTGTTTAGTAAATGCTATAAATTTGTACAAGTGCTAAAAAAAATTAAAAATGAAAAAGTATATGTGAAGGAAAACACAGGTTTGACCCATTTGGATTAGCACTGAAATTTGTTACCAGTAAATTCAGGTTACAGGTACAGCAGGGCTTTATAGGTGCTGATCCACTTGACACAATATTAATTGTGCTCTCTAGCATGTAAAGGAAATAAACCTTGGCAGCTTTTCTAAACCTCCTTTCACTAAAGGTTTAACTCCCAGAAAAACAAAATTAAAGTATTTTTTTATGCATTCCCTGAAATACTATAAATAAGCATACCTGGGGAGTCTGCAGGTTTGACCTGGAGTCTCCGAGTGAAGCACTTTTGTCCCTGGGTCTCCGAAACAGCGTCTTCTTTGCCAAAGAGGAGAGTGGTATTTGGCCACATCCATCCCCTTCCCACTCCCCACCCATTTTAGCTAATATAGCCCCACCCCTAAGTGCAAATGTCCCCACCCCATATAACCCCCCCAGAAAAGGGAGGGCTCTATGCAGCCTAACCTGGGAAGCTCCCAGGTGGGTTAAATGAGGCAAATGTTGACATTATTAAGGACGTATTGCTTGGGCATTTAACACTACTAGAAATTATATATGTAATGCTGCATTTAATGAACTTGTCCCAAACTCTTTTGGTCCTAGCACAGTCCCGAGTAAGTAACTACTGTTGAGTTTCTCCAGTGGAAGGGGTGAATTGACCTTGCATAAAGCATAATTAATATGGAAAGTTTTCTTGTCTTGAAAATCTTTGTATCATACAACGCCAGGAAAGAAAAGTGAAGACATTGATTTGAAACGTATATATTTAGCATTGCCTATGACTATTATATAATAAATGCATATATAATAATTTGTTCATCTGAATGAACCTCAAACATATAATACAGCTGACAAAAATATGTACTGTACGTTTTGTACGGTATGGCGTACAAATCACTTTGGTAATAAATGGCCCATGGTGTGCTAGAAGACCAAGATATTTTCTTTATTTATGTGGTTCCTTTGTGGATGTTCACAGGGATAAATGGTTTTATTCTGAAAAGGCCACTGGGTCATCATTTACCAAGTGAAGCTACATTTTCTTTGAGCTAACATATTCCTCATTGGCAAACAAGTAGTCATTAACTGAACAGCGAGCAAAGTATAAAACAGTGTCATGAAACCTATCTACATCCCTGAGCAAAGTGTAATCATTGTAAATTATATTTCTAGAAAAAAATAACAAATAAATAATATTTTCTTTAATTTGATATAGATATATGTGTGTGTATTATTTCACAATAGAGTAAACGTTGGTTCCATCTTACACTGTAAGGGTGGTATGACCCTGGAGTGAAGATTCACATTGTAGGAACATGGAAAAATAACGCACCTCCCAAGCGTCCCATTTCTCACAGGACAATTCTCAGGCACTGTCCTGCTGTACCACTTTTTAGGACAGGGGTAAAATGAGCCAGTTCAGGAGATCCTCTGATATCCACTAACTGGCCCAGGAAGCTGTAAAAAGCATAAGAGGTCTTCATTCCAATATGGCCACCCTGCAATGCTCTGAAGCTGAGCGCCACAGGGTGTCTCTTTCGGGATGGTTGGCTTGCAGTCCCACTCCAACCATGCTCTATCCAGGGTCCAGCCATGCCCACTCCCTACCTCTACCCATACCCCCTAACACAAGTGTCTTGTCTGAAATGTTGCTGTATTAATTAATAGCATAAGTATTGCAGGATTCTTGGTAATGTGAAAACTATTTGTTGGGGAGAAACATTTTTTTCATGTCTTAAAATCTCTGCAATATCAGTAAAAACTGCTTCAAGGAGGATTTATTTAGATTCCACTGGCTTTTTATTAGACGAATTACCTTTTAATATGCCTAATAGAAAAGAATAGTTCTTTACTGTGAAATTACTCAGGTACATATTACTAAAAAGGCAATTTGAATGTGCCAGTGTGTGCTATTTGCAAAATAAATATAACATGCTGATTGTTTTCTGATGATTTTAACAATACATGTCGCATTAATTTATTTACTTTATATTTTATTAAAAGTATAGATTTAGTGGTAATGATTCTTCAAGGGAATTCTAATGGTTCATTACCAAAATGGTTTGATTCTTTTTCTAAATCAATCAGACGTGAAATATAAAATCATTCTCGTCCTATATTTAGTTAGAAATCTTAAATTTAAATGATGGCTCTTCCTCAATGGGATATTATTAATAAATTACAGACATCACTTATAAATAGAACAAATTAGCGCAGCCACGTGAAGAGCTAAACATGTTAGCAACCATGCAAAATCCTTCATATTTGCCAGCGGGTTTCACCTATTATATATTCATGAAAACCATAAGCTTTATTTTCATTTTGTAATGACTTCAAGCAACACAGGCATCAACGTAGTTTAATGGTATAGAAAAAATAAAGCTGGGCAACAAAATAAACATTCTAGCACTGAATCTGTTATTCTAATCGTATAACGGAGGTACCTTAAACGAAAGGCAATACATACGGAAATAAAAATAAATGTGTGGCATGGCTACTCTATGACTTATTTATGATCTTTGCTGTAGGTTACAGAAAATACTGACTGCGGACTACACTTTAGATCATGAGCTTTTGAAAAGTAAGAAAGAAAAACTGTGAGATGAACCTTAACTTTTAAACTGTGAGGCGTTAAGGGGATCGCTAAATTATATTTATTAATAGTATCAGATTAAAAATATGTTTTCAAAAATACTATGCATTTTTCCTTTTTAAAACAGTTGTTTTTTGCACAATATATTTTCATGCAGTTGCATATTAGCCATTTGTATGTGTTCTAGCGCTTATCTTAGCTCATTTTATTGTGGTAGTATTTTTTTTGTGTATAATTAAGTTGAAAAATGTGCACCTCCCAAACGTGGACTTTTAGCTCCCGAACAACCTGACAAACATATGCATGGGTGGTGTCATTGTACTGAGGAGGTGTTGCTGAACACATATTGGATTGTTGTTTGGCAATGACATTCCCAAATAGGACATGGGCGCAGATGTCAAAATTCCTAATTCAAAAACTAAAATGCACACTTCCCAAATGTGGCCCCCAAGCAACCAAAGAAACATATGCATGTGCGATATCGATTTACTCAGGAGATGTTGCTGAACACATATTGGGGTGTTGTTTTTAGCAACCTTTTACATTTTCATGTATACCTGAAATGAAATCTGTGTAAAAAAAATTAATCACCAACATTTTTACCTCTTTTGCCAAGGTAGGAAAAATCTGGCAATGGTTGGTGGCAAAATGGCTGCATGAAAAGTGTCAAAATACCTCAAGCTGAATACCCTGGGTTGTTTGCTTTTGAAAAATATGTACATGTGGGCGTGATTCAGGGATTTAGGACAGATATCAGTGTTACAATGCCACTATCACTATTTTTGAAAAACAATATATTGTTCTCGCAAATGATATAGCTGAAAGCATCTGTGTTAGCTCATTTTGCAGGAGCCGGCAGCCGCTGTACATAGTGCAAGTACTTTTTAGATTACCCGTCAATGATTCTTTGAAAAGTGCAAATTATTACAAAACTATCGGGCTTTTGTTCGCTCACCCAAATGCACATCATTACACTGAACTCTACCAACCGATTATTTGATCGATCCGCATTTCTCAAAATCTTGACATTCACTGAGTTTAACATTCACTCAGTCTGCTTTAAAGCTTTTTTTTATTACTGATTATTATTATTTGAATTAATTACTATATAATTACTATATATCGTGCTTTCTCGGGATTTTGGAAAATACAGTGATTTAAAGCTGGCCATGACATCACCTAATCACACCTGGGAACTTCACAAGATAGACTATGCGGCGCTCTCACTCTTTCCTTAAAATACTAGGGTACTCTGTCTTTGGCCAATGGGCAACAGCACCACTAACACAACTGCCAATCAGTGGCACTACTGCCACAACAAGTTATTTATTTTTTATTTCTTAAAATAATTTTAAATTATAGGAATCCTATATATATATATATATATATATATATATTTGAGGCTTTAGGAACAAATAGTCAAATTTTGTATTCTGCACTACAGAAATGTATAAACAAAGTAGAACAAATGTTTGCACAGATGAATCATTCGGCACATTTTCCCCCCAAATATATTTCAAGAAACAATCTCCCACATCATTTATGTTTTTAGAACGTGTCGCCTAATAGTGATATTTTTAGGCATAACAGTTGCTGTTGGCATAGGACACACTATGATATGATAAATCAGATTAAGCGTACAAGTGACAACCTCTTAGCTGAAATGAAATATGACTTTCGAGGACAAATAACTTAAATAAACATTGAATGCCTGGAAGGCGATGTTTATGAATATTAAAGTGGTTGAATGAATTTAAAGTAGATGTGTGAATTGTAATATACCTGCATTTTTTAAATAATACATACAGCTTACTAGTCAGTTCTTCATGAATCACTTGTCTTGGCAAGAAAATAATATTAGTTACTGGTGTGCCAGCAAGGTGAAAAATGCAACTCAGTATACAAATACCCACAGGAGCAATCACAAGGACATAGGGACCTTAAAACGTAACATTTAATGAATAATAAAAGACATGGAAAAAAATGAAAATTGTAAGAAGCTTTTAATATGAGAAAAAGCTTAATAAAAGCCCATTGTCCTGCACATCCTATCCCTATTATTATTCTGTCTCCATGAACATTTGACCCAGAGATTCAGAGAAGCAATGTTAAACCCGGAGACTGTGGGTCAAACCTGGAGAGTGATCAGGTATGCCCATGAAAAACAAATATAGCTCTCCTTTATTAACTTAACATTGAATTCTCCTACTAGGAAGGACTAGACTAGGGCTAATGTAACCTGTTTCATCAGGGATCAAAAACGGTATGTGCTAGAATCAAGTACCGATTCCAACCTGACAGCATACACCTGTGTTAATAGCTTGCAAGAATATTAAACAACATAGATATACCTATGTATATATTTAAACGGCTGTACAATATATTTTTTATAACAGGTTTGCAAACAAAACAGAGAAAATGGAAATAATCTATGCATGTGAACGCACAGGAATTTGCATTGTGTTATTCTTAGAGTAAACCGTATTTTATCTAATCAGCAGATCTGAATCTGAATTGTATACACAGAAACCACAAACTATGCAAAGTAAAGCTTGATGATCAATATGCTGCATCTCACATATGCGGTACAGATATTGTATACCAAAGGTTGAAGAATAGACCCTGTGGTGTTAATCCCATATATTGCTCAAACAGAAATGCAATCTCTCATGTATTTTAACTGCCCATGCTGCTTCTGGCTATAAAACAGCGCGAGCAGGCAGCGCGAGCGTCCACAAAACTGTTAAAGCCAGCATTGCTTGGTCACTTTACAGGCGTAAGATCCCTAAGGAATAGAAAAGTTGCTCTATGTAATTATTTTGCTGTCAGCAGTACCGAGGTAATATACTGCAGTCCCATTCATTTTAGGTAACAATAAAACAATTACCAGGCTCAAACGGAGAACTTTATAGTGTGTGTATGGATTTTTACTTTTAGTTTAATAAACTGAACTAGAATACAAAAACATACTCTAATGTGATAGAATCAGCCTGGATGATCACTGTTCTTAATATAATACTTCTCCGGTTTACATGATTCAGATGATTTAATATAACCATCATTGAGCATTATAATCAATATATCTATATACACACAAGACTTGGCCCATGGGGCTCAATATGCCTAGTAGTAGTGAATCAGCCCAGATAGGAAGCAAAGTCTCAAATCTGTGGAAGTCACAACTCAACATATAGACAAAAGGGAATGTACATATATTTATCTCTATATAGTGTTTCCTGTTATTATTCACCTTGGCTCCATAAGACATACTGCACTATTTTTCGTTTTTTCTTCATTTTACATATCTCCATCCCCTGGTTATATTGGAAGACCCTTAACAGCCATCATACCGTTAGGCGCGGCCGCCACAGCCATCCCAAAGAGTCTACCTTCAAGCCAGATAGGAGAGGTTCCCAGCACGGTTTGTGTTGCTGCCTACACCTCCATTCAAAGACTACTCCCAGCGCTGAACCATTTTTCTGTATTTACATATGCGTTTGTACCTCTTCACTCATTATTGCTTATATTTAGACTTCTTCTTGCACTCTCGTTGCTGGTATTTTTTCATGCGCTTATGTTTTTATTTTAAACAGAATATTGTTATTTGGTTCCCTCTGTGCTTCTGTCTTCAGAATCTTCAATACTGGTGACAGGGATGCAGCTTGCAAGACAGCAGTTAAAAATGTAGGACCTGTGCATAGCTTCCTTCTAAAGAGGAATACTCACCCACCCTTCTGGCACTCCTCATCATCTTTATTCACTACCTGGAAGCCGCCTGCGTCCCGGGACACTGCAGCAATAACTTCACAACCAGCATAGTGTGCGATGTCATTGTGTAAGTATAGTGGCCTCTTATTGCTGGCCACCATGCTATCCTCTATCCCCCAGCTGTGTAACTGACATATTTAAAGGCTAGCCTTTAGCTTCCTATTCTACAGGACTGATTATCACTTTAAGTAAACTACTTTACAAAAATGTTACACAAAATATCTTAAAAATTAAAATTGGTTTATTTATCTGGTCGCACATGAACTAAGAATCACCCCTACAATACAATGTTTCAATGATATTTTCTACTTGTCGACTATGCCAGACTAATCAATCTATACAGTCTTGAAAATATCATTAAACCTGAAAAGGGGAAATCAGTGAGTAAATGTTCAAGGAGACCTGAAATGGTAAGGACAATGACAACTGACATGGAGACATACTGTGAGTAGAACCATTCTTATGGATATTTGGAGTTGTAGGAATGTAACTGTCTACTTCATTGAAAGTATTAAATGTTTGTAGCAAATATATATTTTCTTTAAGGAATTCCTTATAATTCAAGCTGTATAAACAAGGAATTCTGCTGTCAAAGCCTATCTTCACATCTGCAGAGGGAAGCCCAATAACCACTAATCCGGTTTCTGCAAGACTGAGATAAGGGTGAAGACTTAGGTGTGATATATTTCATGGTAGTTAGTGAATATATATATATATATATATATATATATATATATATAATCTTTTTTTCTTAAAAAAACAGAACAACGAGCTGAATTCAATTTTAATTTGAGGAAATCTGAATTTGTTTGTTCTATATGGAATCAATTATATTTGTTCTATATGAAATAAGCTTAATCAAATAAAATACCATGAAGCTAACTAAACATTTAAATAATATGGGCCGTACTTTTAAGCTTGTCATACATATTATCTAGATCTGTGCCCATTTCCTATACTGCCAAGGAAAAATCAATTACTTTGAACCACAATGTATTTCTTGTTAATGTACAGTATATTTCTACCTTTTCAGTTCCATGCCTGCCAGTTCTGCCTGTACTCAGGGTAGTACCATGTATTCATCTGTCTTCCTACTGCCAAGTTAGACTCACTTTCCGTATTTTAGAACCATACCTCAGTTTTGTTTCTATTTGAAAGCTGACCTTGACTGGGCGAACAAGGGGGCAAAACACACCCGCAGAGGAGCCATCAACAAGCAAGCAAGTTTGTCTAGATTCCCTAGGGCCTGCCCTGTTTTATTTCTTATGTTTTGGGCGGCAAAAAGACAAGTCAACACAATTAACAGAGGCGTATTTACCTTGGACTCTGCCCTATCATTCCACCCAGCCTCCATAGTGTAAATGGGCCTGTTGGGGAGATCAGAGGTCTCCCTTGTAACAGCCTGAACATCCACGAGACCTGCTTTGCGGATGGGGCTAGAATACCTTGCTGGGGGGGGTAGTAAATTGAGTTGCAGTTAAAAAACTAATCTAACTTACTCATCAAACTTAAGTTCACCTACACATATCAAACAGTTGATGGTTGCCGTCATGGAAAGCATTGGCACTTTAAAAAATATTTTTATCGGATGTATAAGCTACCGAATGTTGGCAAATACTGTAAGTGTATTACTACTGTGAAAAGTACAATGTACTTTGGATTAAAAAATAAAATCTGATATACTTCAATTCCAAGGGGAGGAAAACAACAAACCCTTTGCACACTACTTAGGGATTTAATGCAATAATTGAAACTTCTTTGATTCGCACCTAATCACCTTCGAATTTAATAACTA
Source organism: Spea bombifrons (assembly GCF_027358695.1). NCBI lineage: Eukaryota > Metazoa > Chordata > Amphibia > Anura > Pelobatidae > Spea > Spea bombifrons. Next base: position 35,862,560 of record NC_071093.1, read on the forward strand.
AATCTTTTCTTTTTTTTTAAATTACAAGTTTCTGTTCAGATCAAAGACGCCTATTAAAATGTGTAAATATATAAAGAAATGAAGCAAATGCTTGATGTACCAGCAAATAACATTCATTCAATAGTTCTTCACAAATTTATGAGCCAAATCAGTTTCACGGAATGTGCTATTATAGCAACTGCCATGATTCCACATGCCAGAAAGAAGAAGAACAGTTTAAAAATGTCAAATGTATATTTAAACCTCTTACAAAGAAATCATGGGCAGAAGGTATGGAAATGATAACTTTCTTCAGGATTGACTTAATTGCTGTCATGCATTGCGATCAATGAAAGAATGTTAAACACCCATATAATGTTAGTTTGCGGTTTCACCGAACTTTAAGTAAATATATAAAAATACTGGGCTTCCCAAGGTTTTACAATTATGGCACAAAGGGGCGTTGTTTAAAGGATGACAACCACATCTATGTACTTTGTAATTAAACTAATTTTGTCCTGCAGATCCGACATATAGATACATTTAGAACACTTTTTATCAGTTTCCCAAGCCTGTCTTCAATAACCACTAGCTGAGTGAAAGCTAACAGCATCCTTGCTTGAATATCGGCTAGTTGACTGATTATTGATTGATTAAACCTATTCTCACCGAAAATCTAAATTTCCAGCACAGGTTTGCCAGGGTATGGTAAATTGAATACTGATTGAATTGAATACTGATACAGGACATGAGAAGACAGAAACAAATACATAAACCGGGGGGAAAGAAAACAGAAAGACAATGCTAAGGTCAGACGTGAACAGTAATTTAAAGAGGTCATTTTTCACCTCATATCATCCCAGCCAGCATAAGTTTGTAGGGTGAATAGCTGGGCCCTAAATCTCCTTCCCTCAAAGTTTATTATCACCTACCCCACCACATACAGCGTGGAGAATGCCTGTTGGTTAACAGGGCCTCACGAGGCCTTCAACTGACCTTGCATCATCCTGGCTATTTAAGGTGAAATTTGTAAGTTGTAAAAAGTTTAGGCTCACATTTTCATCTCGCAAGCAACTTACGAGTTAGTGAATTCTTTTTTTCGAGTTGCATCACTTTGACTCTCCTGGAGTTGAGCGTGTCATTCACTTCCTCTCGTTCCTGTATTGCCGGTGGCTCTAAACTTCTTTTGTAGTTATAGTTTTCTTTTGGGCTTTGTTTCTTATTGTTTCTTAGCATGTCTATTGAAATCTTATTTTTTCTTATTCAATGTACACACTATGAAACCGACATAATGAGTTAATATACTGTTGTGCTAAATAGATCAATAAAATGTTTTAAACGCATCAAAATGTTTCATTGTAAGTATATTTTATAACCTGTGGAACTATAAATCTATATTCTCTTCATTGTCCCTGAATAATACTGTGTATTTGGAATTCTTGGCACAGTTACATTTATAAAGTATTCTCTATTCAACATTTCTTCCTTAACAATACAATTTTATTTACTTCTCAGCTTTCGTAAATTGCTTTAAAAAATAAATAAAAAATGTAAGCAACGTACTTTCTCTGTAGCCGCTTATCATGGCTTAAGATCAGAGTAGTAAATGTACTTTAAATCAACTTTGCCGTTTTTGTTTAATCCAGTTGAATCTTTTTTGCTCTATAGTTAATTTAATTAGAGGACAACATTTGAAACATCAGTAATAATAATACATTTAATAAGGATAACTTGCACTACAAATAATAATACATATTAAACGTGAGACTACTTTGGAAAAATACATTTCACCTTATCCTAATCTCAACATCATCAAGTGAGGCCAAAGCCAAAGAAGAACTGTGGTTAGTTCTCAAAGATGTTTGGAACAGCCTACGTGCCAAGTTCCTTAAACCGTGTACCTAAAGGAATCAATGCTGATTGGAAGGCAAAGGGTGGTCACACCAAATATCGGTTTTATTTGGATTTCCCCCTGTCCACTCACTTTGCATTTTGTTAAATAATAAAATATATATCTATTTTTGAAAGCATTCTTACTTTATAGCATTTGTTTCCACACCTGCCTAAAACCTTTGCACAGTACTGTATATAGATAGAGAGAGAGAGAGAGAGAGAGAGACACTAAATCTAAAAACAACTGCATTATACTCTATAAACTGAAAAATTTAAAAATGATGTCACGTAGCTTGCATCATTAAAATTAATGGGGATTTATTCACATTAAATATTGAATATTATTGAAATTTGACTAGTGAATATTACAGACATCTGTCTAGAACATCAGCTGATGTTTCTCTATGACTAAAATCAGCTAATTGCATTCCTACACACCTTTAAATATATAATCATTCACATATAAACATTTATGTGTACAAATCACTAGAATGAAGTATACAAATTACAGAGAGAGTAACATGTGAGAAAAATACAGGGATAAAAATCCAGAATAAAATAAATTTAAACAACTGACTGGTGTATTGCTGTTTTCTTGTTCCTTCTTTATATTTTGTTTATTAGAATGAACTTTTCTTAACAAAGATCACATGTGGATTTGTGTTCATCTTTATAAAGGAAATTTTAAATAAGAGAAAAACGTATTTTAAAGTAGAAACAGCATGGTCTTTCCGCCCAAACAATATGAATAATTTCACCATTTTAGAGCATTACATGCATTGTGTTATAGATTGTGATGTAGTACTAAGAAACACGTGCATGTAAAATGGATATAGCTGTATCGGTCAGAGAAGGTGGGGTCTTTAGCTGAAGGTGATAGCTTTCATTGGGACAACATAGAAAAAAAGAGTTGTAAAAGCTTTCAGAATTCAGAGCGTAACTCTTCTTTCACAGAGGTGTGTCCTATCTGAAAATGAGATCCATGAGCATACCTGGGAACTCTCCAGGCCTGGCCCAAAGAACTCTGGGAGAATTGCTGCTTCTCCGGTTCTTGGGTGAACACTGAGCAGGGTCCTGACACGCCCCACTCCCCTTTGAATGGGGAATGCCCACTGACGTCAGCCGGAACACACACCGACGTCATTGGTAATCAGACCCCACGAGTTCCAAGGTATGCCTATGAGGTACCTACTGCTTTCATGACTCATCTTCTTCTATGATGGCTCAATAAAATGTATCAACTTTGACTAAAGACACCATCTTATTTTTATATTAAAACCAATATGGTTGGCTTAAAGGGGCAGTAATGTCCACAAGTTTTTTTGAAGGCACCAGTTTTGGCATATCTAAAATCTAAAGGCCTTAAGCATATTCCGCCATATTTCAGTGCTATGACCTATTGCTAGACATGTATACTTAGTTTGTATCCCCTTTTGTCCAGTCTGTTTTATACCTCTGTGTCCTTTTCTGTGTTTTGTGCATTAGAACAGTTCTAACCATGGATTAATTGTGTACAGGTTTTCCTGTTCCATTCCCTAGAATGAAATTCAGCAAAAAAATTCCCTTGTGAAGGACGCTTGTGAATATTGAGAAACACTGCCCATGTTTGCTTTGGACTTATGTTACATTAAGTATCCATATAAACCCATTAAACACATTTAGAGGCACAGATATTTTTGAATGTACAGAAGCTTTTTAAAAATGATTTTTTGAGTTTAACTACAGCCAAGTGTCTGATATAACTGGTCATAATCAAGATGTGCAGGTTTCTATTTGCAGAACATTTGGAAAGTTGGTTTTCAAAGCAACCTAAATTGGAATCATCAATGTTCATGACCACGGAGGAAAGGTTTCCAGATGACAAAAAATTGGCCAAGGGATCAGTTCCGAGACCAGTAATTTGATACGCTCAGCTGCCTGACATTAATGGAACAGTTAATTCAGCAATGATTCTCCATCTTCCTACAGACACCTTAAAACCAATAAAACAAATGCTTTTTTCATAGCCTATAACCCACATCCTTCTTGGGGCTAGTGGAGCACTGAGAACCACCGCTCAGTTACCTGTCTGGTGTTTACAGACACATTTATTCATCTATCCTCAATCTATCTACAGGGTCAGGGTTTCAATGTAATGTAAGGAAGTTACAATGAGCGTTTGGTAGATAAGTGGAACAGACCGGTGAGGGCATTTAAACATGCATGGGATGGGCACAAAGCTATTCTGAATCCAAGACAAGAACTAATTAAGTTCTGAGTCTTTACATCAGGAAAAACGGGCAGACTAGACGGGCCAAATGGTTCTTATCTGCAGTCTATGCACAGATATATAAACAAGGATAATAGTATTCCCCCTAAACCAGGAACTCAAGCATTACATTTGTTAGCATTCAGCATCCACATTGTCTATGTTAATATGAAAGAGAACTGTCATTGTCTTACCATAAAATATTTCTTAATAAAGATTATCCTTTCAGATTGTGTGACACTATCCTTAAAACTTAACCGGCAGCTCTAAAAGGCAGATATGCAGATGAAATCACACGCCAGTGCTAGTGCCCAAAGAATGTTATGTTGGACAGGCAAATGAAGAGCTAAATATGTTAGCAAGACAGTAGAAGCTCCAGGCTGTCTGTCAATCTTCATGACTCCGCACGAGAGGCGGGAGACAAATACTGGTTACAAGAAATGAATGGGGAAATAATTGAAGGTTTATTCTAAAAGCCACACACTGCCTGAAGAGCTCTACTAAAGCACAACATAAAACGGTAGTTTTACCGGCCCCTTCATTTTTTTCATGACTGTTCCTTAAAAACCTTGTCGATTTTAGTTTTGAGAACAAATACTGCTATGAAGCTCTGCACAGATATAACTCACAATCACAATCTGCGCAGCAGTATGCACATCACTGTTGGTACCCTGCTAAAGGCAGCAGTATCACCTAGAAAACTGATTGGCCTCTGGGTCCGGATGGGGTCACACCCACTCCTCATCCAGGTCCTGCCCACTTCTCTACCAACTTCCTATGCTGTTTTCCCCATTCCCCTCCCCTGTGTGACTATCCCCGCCCCTTATCACGAGCACACTCCCGTCTCCTATAAGTAGCAGGAGAGTGAGAGCTCCAGGAGGGAAGTTTTCCCCCTAGTTGATGCCAATTGATGTTTGTTTTGTAATAAATCATGGAGCACCTTTCTGCAAATCATGTATGTGTTCCAAGTCTACCCCTCCAGATGGCATAATTTGAGGGTAAGACCCTTATAGCATTTTGGATTCTTATTTTGTTATCGACCTTGTTCCAATATTATATTTTTGAATATCAGCCCATTTTTCAGTTACATTTTTATCAGAAAAATAGAAACAAGTCTTTTATTCTGGAAAATACAATATTCCATAGCTGTATTCCCTCAACTAAAATAATATTATACTTACTATGAGATACATAATAAAGCAAGAAAAAAATAACAGCCGTCCTAAAACTGCAATGTGAAACATAAGGCTTTAGTGCTACGATTTGTCAAATCACATTTGCTGACCCAATTCATCCCCTCGGTCTAAGAACCAGGCGTAGATTAAGCCATTCGCTCCACATACATCATCTCGGTGTAGCAATGAACAACAGTGTTAAACCTGCCGCTGCTAAGATGGAATCGCAGCTTTATCCAGTATACAGCATTGCCCTAAAACAGCAAATTAAGCTCTGCCAGTACTATACTGATATCATCCAGACTTCTTCGTTGGTCATGGCTCTGCCACATCAATGAGGAATTATTTTAATTGGTTCTTGAAGAGCGCTTTAAATATTATAAGGAGTTGTGATACTCCCTGATGAAATGTCTTGTGCAAAGAGCGATAAGCCTGAATAATATAAGAATTCATCTTAAATGTGCTTTATCGTTGTTGGACACGAGTCACAGCTGGATGTCATTCAACAACTCAATCCCAAATTCCTGTGGCTTGGTAAATCAGCCGCTACCATTTAACAGCTGTAAGATAAGAGGTAGCAGAAGAACATACGTGGCATTATAGAAAGCAACCATAGCTTTGACTTCAAAAGTGTCGCTTGCATATTGTATATTTTTTGTGTTTATGTTTGAGATATGAAAATAAAAACATCGTATGGAAAATACTGTACAAAAAATTCTATAATACAGTTAAGCAATAATAGGGAACCCGCAGACTGCATCTCATAACTATTTCTGGGAATTACCTGGAGCTCTTCTTCTCGGGGAACAGCTTCTCGAGGAAGCTCAGCTATCCTGCCATTTAGGTAGGGCCAGGGAAAGTGTCCGTTCAAGGACACCAGTGTCCATGGCAAGGTTTGTAAAGGTCCATAGAACAACATTAGAGCGTCCACCAGAGACCCCAGTAAATGTCCACAATGAGCAATCTTGGTGCCTAACCCTGAGAAAGGCTAGCCACACATGGATGGAGCTGGTCCAAAACAGTATTGTTTGAATTAGGGTCCTTACCTGATAAACATGAAAGGCATTGGCAGATTTGCCCCGAAGAAAAACCGAAGGTATCCAAACATTTATAAGGGCACGGTGTGATCTGTTAAGAAAAAATAAAAGCTCACTGACATTTCATAGTCAATAGGAGAACAGAAAAGGATTTCTGTTTGGTCAACAGGGTTACGCTTGAAAGAAATGCCTCGGCACTACATTATGTATATTGCAAACATAAAACTGTGATTTCCAGCAATCAAAAGACTCGTGAGGACATTTTAAGCAATAAATGGCGCTCAGACCAGCACATCCCATGACGCTAAGTGAGTTTGGTGTATTATGAAATACCTCTTCTAACATGAAGTGATTCTCTGTTTCGACAAAATAGGTTTCATTAGGCAATGCAACTCTCAGTTAGGTAATGAAATGAAAATACTCGAAACCCAACACACGGAAGAACTATTTGTCCTCCCAGACTCTCCCAATAAATGAATATACTGAAATGTATGGCATTACGAGAAGAAAGAAAATAGGATTCGCAGCTGACGAGAGCAGAGTGAAAATTACACCCTACTGTGTGTATCAATAGGGCTTTCCTGTAGAGGGCTTACTATTTGTACACCTATAGAGAAGGCATATATATATATATATATACCTTCTCTATGCCAGAGGAGTAATACAAAGCCTATTATCAATCCTACCGTAATGCCTGCGTCTTTTATCACGTTATGCCATATGTGAGAAATTAGAACGCAATTAAGTGCAGTTATATTGTAAAGCTAATAAAACCTACGTGGCAATTTTTCACATCAATTAGCCAGTGATATGACAACAGACACCTCGCCTGGTAAAAAAATAATTCAACAATCATTTAGCAGCAGACGTCATTAACAGCAGCTTCAAGCGTTGCATTTTGCACCAATAAGCCTTTGGGGTCCCCTAGAGCCTGGGGGTCCACTGTAGAGAAGAGGCTGCAGGAGCCTACATTATACGCTTGATCTAAGCTACCTTCTATCATTAAACAACCTCCATATTAATCAAGAGGCGGCATCTGATTAATGTTGACATTTTAACTTTCTTATTCATCAATCATCATGTAATAATATGTTATTTTGCTTTAAATGAAACTGGGTGGTAAATAGTCTTTCCTCTGAGCCTTTTCTTACAAGTGGCAAGTTTAATTAAATTAAAAATAAGCGGCTGTAATTTAATACTTGAAAGGCAAAGTGTATTGTACACAAGAATTAAAACTCTCAAAGAGCAGATGTTACAAAAAACGTAGGATCATAACATTTAGAAAAGGAGCCTGCCAGATACAAGAGGCTCTGAGATCTAAAGGACAAAATATTTGGGAATGTCATCTCGTGGATATAGAATTGGAAATACGACATTAGTGGGTATTTATAATAAATCAAACAGGGGTTTGGACAATGAAAGATGTCTTCATGTACGAGCTTGAAGAAGAGCCTTCCAGAAATGAAACACTTCATTACTTTGCTATCGCATGTTCTATATGCAGAATCCCCCCGTGCATTTGCAGGGGGGACATCAAGAAAATTTAAAGGGACCACATTAAAGTGATTATGGTGGCTGGAGTATCCCTTTAGATTAATAGTTCTCATGGATCAGATGGTCTCTGTCCTTCAGTAGTTTGGGATTTTTGTTCAATAATGGTTATTTCATTTTCCGGGATTATTTTTCTATCTGGAGAAATCCCAGAAGTAAAGCGAATATGAGGACACTGTTTGGGGAAAAGAATTTAAACCTGGAAAGCAGACCTATAAAGGTAACTTTAATGACAATTATAAGTGCAATAAATCTTGTCATTAGTTACATATTTAGCTGAAAAAAGACGTGTAGTTTTCGTAACTATAAAGGCAAGCCAACGTGTAAAGTAAGTAAGTGGATATAATTTTGTTGTTTTTTGTTGTTTTTACAAACAAGTCAATAGTTTGTACAATACAACATTTCAAACAATGTCTTACATTATATTTTGTAATGTCGCTTACAGAATCAAGAACACTGATGTGCTATGATGTGTAGAGGATGCAACACTTGCTCTCTGTTCCCACAGAGTTCCAAAAATATACAATACCCACAATGTCTTCATGGCCAGCTACTGACAACTTACATTTCAAAATCTGACAAACTTGGGTCTTCGGACGTTTGACTCAAGTCTCCGGGGACCTGAAACAGCAAGAACAACATCAATTTCATTATACTTCATAAAACCAATGAGATTTCAAGAGGTCACACGTAGGACACATGGATCACTCTTATAAAACAAAGACGTCTGCTCTCCCTCTCTGTTTTAGAGAGCATTATGATGTAATCTCTATAAGTAAAACTTTTTTGCTTATTTAGAAAGAAAATATTTCATAGGTTAACCAAGGTTAACAAAAAAAAAACCTTAAGGCTCTAAATATAGAGTTTTTAGTTTTTCAGTTAGTGCCTCTGGTGTGGGCAGATGCAACACCTCAGTGAGGAGGTGTTTTTGCTGAAGGGGGGGAGTCCAGGTTGTCAAAAGGCAGCCTGATCTCTTGTGTAGCAACAGAGAGATGTCCGTGCCACTGCAAGAAAGTCGGGACGCACTGGCACATCCTAATGGGCCTTAAAGTACTGTTTTTAGAAAGTACCGGTGTGTCTATAAGGTACAGATGGGGTTAATAAGTGACATGAGCTTTATAAGTTGGTGTAATTGTAACTGATGTGTGTCCCTTTGTATATACTGTCATCTCAACATGAAACATTTATTTGTGCCATAGATCAGAAGAAAAATATATAAACCTTAACAGTTCTCCATATGCGAAATGCAATATGAATAATGGCATTTTAGACTTTGCAGCCGAGATGTATGCATAGCCAAGATTATGCAAGGCAAACATATACACCAGCTACATTCTTAGAGGCTATTCGTCAGTCTTATGTCTACAGTATATGATGAATAATGAAATTTAGTTCCACAATATTCTCAGCACAAAGTGTGTGTAAATGTTTTGAGGTCAGCTAAGCACACAGTGCTTGATTATTCGTGTAGCGCAATATATTAGAACAGTACCATATTCTGCTAGGTTTAGGGAAAATGCATCAGATTAATGTAAAATATATAGAGAGGGAGCTGGCAAGTCATAAATAGTCATGACATTTTGCAGCTATTCACACCAGACCTTTTTTTTTGCCCTGTGTTCTTCCACGCAAAGTCACAAAAAGAAGGGCAGATAAGGCATCACCAGGATAAAGATGTCGGTTCATTTAAATGAACCTTTCCGAATTATACCGATTTAACTAGCACGGGGGAAAAAAGAACAAGAATTGCAAAAAAAAAGAAAAAGAAATTGTGAATCCAATAAAAATTCTTATGGCTACTTTACGTACACATGTATTACTGTAAGAGACCATAATAAAGATTGTGGGTGAATAACTGATCCTGAGCCGGACTGAAATTCTTTAAATGCATTGTCTTTACTGTTACTGCCTGACCCAAGTGCCCTTGGTGAGATCCCCAATGATGGCTGAAGATGATACCTTTGTCCAGGTACAGAATACTGCAGCTATGACCTTTCTGTCCATTGAGGAGGACAACCAGCAGACAGGGCTTCCCGCTGTCTGTATGATAGCAACAAAATCAGGATGGCTGCTAACTATGGAAATGTTACAAATGGTTGGAGGTGAGAATGGTCTCAGATTAAAAAAAAAACAACTAAAAAACATGGTGAGCCTCCTGCAACCTAGCTACCCCACCGCAAGAACCATATCAGGCTCAATTAAGAGGGACAGGATATCTATTTGTGAAATTCTGTTCTGTAGGTTGATATACAACTGTGACAGGAGAGAAAAAACCCACCATTTTTCAGCCCCCTTCAAGAGTGAATAGCCAAAGCATGTTACAATACAAAAGTACTCTGTTTATCTCACAGACACTGTAAAAACTTTGCAATCTACTCATGAGGATGATGGATTATGCTCTTAGTAAAGAAGTAAGCAAGCAATAACCGTGTTCTGCTAGTAAATCGATGTGAGAAAAAGCTGAACAATTTTCACAGGCGGCCTATCACCTCTGATTTATTTGTAATCTGTGGAGGGAACATTCAACTTTAATGACTCAAATTGCTGCATATTTAAATGCTACATTATAGATCAGTAACAAAAAAATCGACTGCTAAACTGCTGGTTTAGACGAGGAGGGCAAAGGAGTGAATTGTAACAAAATAGCATTTGAATTTCACATCAAGGAATGATACACTGATGTATTAATGTCATCTTTTAAAGGGTGAATGTGTGTGCATGTATGTATGTATGTACACATATACATGTACACACACATACATATATATATATTTATCCAAGCTGTTTTGAAGAGTACAACAAAACGAGCAAAGTTGAGGACCATAGATGCAGAGGCCGGCCAAGGAAACACATCATGCTTACTTCCCTTTAAAAGTGAATGGTTTATTTTTATTATTCAAAAAAATAAAAAGTGAACAGAAGAAAAACATAACTACATTTCGATGTAAAAATGTAATATACTCACCGGTCCTCTTAGGTCAATAAGTTCTTGTCTCATCTGTGCCACAAGTACTTCTTTGGCGATCAGTGTGCGGTGCAGCCGCTCATTAAATTCTATCAGCTCTCCATGCATTTCAGCAACCTAAAAAGTTTGCACATAAAATAACAATCTGGTTATAACTCTCTGCACGCAGCTGGGTTCGTTTCTTTGGAATAAAAATAACTTGTAATGAAGAAACAAAAAAAGCTAATATATATATAAAAAAAAAAACACATAAATGAGCACTTTCCAAACAGGAAGCAAGTTTACTGGTCCACTTGTGAGGCATCCTACAACCACTCTCTAACGAGCAGATGGATTTCTAGATCCGCAGAAGACATCGCCATTTGTTAATGCACGTTGTGTTTGCATAAGAATACAGTGACCCAAGACATGATATGAGATAGAAGCAGAGCTATGCAGATTATGCAAATTAGCTTCCTCAATGCTGTGTCTGTGATTAAGATTTTTGAGTGTAAAAAGTGTAAATCAAACTTAGTTCTCTAAATGCATGTATGAAGTTCTAAGTGCAAAAGTGTGCCATCAGATACATCGCTTACAGAACGGTCTCTGTTTGGGACTCCTCTTTCGTATGCTGGGTACGAGTGTATCACAGTGCTTTGCAGCCCTAACAGTCACAAATAATGTATGTGTAAACAGCAGGGAGTATGCGTGCGCATTACGCTGTCATTAAAATGCAAGACCCAGAAATGTTTCATCTAGTCTATTGCGGAAAACCAGTATGTGCTAAATGTGTTTTTTACAGATTTTATGCCGAAGTGGTTTTTAGCAGACTTTTTTTTTTTTTTTTTTTTTTAAATACGCACCCTGATCAACAATGGGAGCTAGTATTCCAAGCTTTAAAAATATGTGTGTTTATATCAAAGAAAATTACACCGTTGAATCTCAGCTAAAAGCAGTTTTAATGAATTTGTCCTCAGTGGCTGCTGTTTTGAAGAAAATCAATTTCTTATTACCCGGCTCATACTTCTCCTTGAATGATTCTTCATTCCCTTGATCTTCCTCATCTTTTTCTAGACCTTGGAGTAATTCCATTACTCATTGATAGCTTCCTTCCCTTCCACTATTCTATTTATCATTGTAACGGCTAGAAGTTTAAAACATCCTAATTTAATTTGTCATTGTGTGTTCATTGCATTCTCCTATAATTACAGAATGTGTTATATTACACATTTAACTAAAATGAGACTACTTGCTGGATCACTGATTTATTTTTGTTTATTCCTTTCTTAGAGTGTTTATATAATTGATTTATTACCAATGTAATAGTTTGTTTGTAGCTTTAAATTAGTTATAAAGCCAGTTGTCTCCTTCGTGTTATATCTATAAATTCTTCCTGAGGGTTACAATTTAAGGTCACTTACCAGCTACATCCCTATGCTTGCAAACAACGCTCTCCACTAGGACATCCGCGTACCATAACATAATGCCTCTAACGCAAGCTAATGATGATGTAAAGTACAACCCGAGATGTACTTTACATCATGTTAGTTTCAAATATCTTAAATGAAAACCCTCAGTTGGTGCTTATATGGTCCTGGTGCTTTTTGGATAGTAACCTGGTATTATTCTAGCAGATCTTCAGTTTTGTTGACTTTTTTGGTTTGTTTTCTTGGATTTGGTTTATGTTGCCAGTGACCCTGATCTTGAACTCTCCTTTTAGAGATCCATTTTGCATCTTGATGCTTCGGATTCATATTTGTGGCAGTGACTTACATATGGGAGACTCGCCTTGGTTCCAAGGCTGTTGAAAAACCTTATCTTCCTTTTCTCACAAATTTTTTGTCTAAAAAACTTTTCCCTTCTTAAAATGACACAATGTTTATTATGTTGATAACTGAATCCATTAAGCCACCCAAACATTAACTGGTGTGAACAAAATGTCTTCCAGCAGATGGTGTCCAGTCAGCAACTTTGAGGATCTTTGTTCATCCAGACTTTAACTCAGGGCTGACACATAAAACCATTCTGGGTTTCCTAGACGTGTGTCATGGGTTAGAGTCTATTTATTAAAAAGGTAGTATTTAGAGTTAATATCACTGCCCATTTACATTCCATGGCTCAGTTTTATATAATTCACTTAAAAATAAATAAATAAATCCTGCAATTCATGATTACTATACCTGGGACCTCCCTGGGTTTGACCCAAAGGTGCCAGGTGAAGCCTCACTTTGCCAGGTCTCTGGGTCAGTTTCTTCTTTCTCCAGTGAGGGAAGTGGCCACGCCCACTTCCCTCTCTGATTCTGCCTACTCCCCACCCACTTACATCCAACTCCCCACCCACTTACACATGTCTGGGGCTAGCCCTGCTCCTTCAAATAGCCATTCCCTCAGGAGAGGGGAGCTTTGGATAGCTTGGGAAGTTTCAAAGTATGAGAACATTGATAGTTTTGGGGTTTTTTTTAAACTTGAATTGAATATATTAAAAGGAAAATGGTGCTTCTATGAATCTGAAAGTTGACAGCAAAATGAACACTCAATAATCAACAAATGCCAAAAACCTAAATAGCAAAATAGTGACCTTTTGTTTGATTTAATTAAAATGTGATGACATTGAATTTGGATCAAATCTGAAATTTTTATTGGCTACCAGTACTTCTAGGCAGCAAGCCCAATACCTCTAATGAGACATTAATATTGGTCAACAATAGACACAAAACATGTTAATTCAAAAAGTGAACATACAGTGCTGATGTCATCACTATTTACTTTTTCAGAACAAAGCTGTGACACATTAAAAGCCATATGGAATAGAAATAATACAGATCTCCCACTAATCAAGTACACAGTTATAGATATTCTTTTTTTGGTGCTGAAACCAGTCTCCAAGTAAACGCATTAACAACATTTTTGTATCACTGTGTTTTGTGCAAAATTCTGGTTCACTTAAACAATACTTTTGACTTAAATTAGTCAGAGTTCAAAATGTAAAAAGTAAGGATGTGGGGAGAAGTCATCAGCGATAATATTTTGATATAGAAGACAATGGCCATCTTACATGTTTTTTGTTAGAAAAAAAGTGGACTATTAGATTCCACAAAATGCAAAATATATCTAAAAAACACCATGATTTTCTTCACTGCTCACAGTTCTTGAAATACTGCTTTTGAATTGGGTTTAAGTTGCACATTTACACTACTAGGAAAACCTTTTAATTTTGGAAAGTGCAAATAAATCAATACATTATATATATATATACTGTGTGTATGTTTGTGTATATATATATATATATATATACATACATACATACATATTTGTGGCAGGGCATGGGACTTTTTTCATCTGTAGGTTTTTGTGGGTTGAGCAGAGGCGGTGGCAACTGTGTCTTTAAAGCAGGTAAAATGGGCAGACTGGATGGGCCGAACGGTTCCTATTTGCTGTAAAATTCTGTTTCTATTTTTTTTTCAACTAAGCACAGACAGATTTTTTTTCTAGGGAAAAATTAAGAAACTAACAAACCGAATGTCTTTCCTACAGGAGTTATATTTGACTAGAAAAATAGACCGTAAGGCAAGAAACAACTTGGTCTCCAAAGGCCTCCTTTGCTTGGTAGCTGGCAGGTACTGATTTTACCAGTTTCAACATTTTTGTACTACAAATATTAACATTAACAACTGGTGATGGAAAATGTGTATGGTGCCCCAAAGGTCTCATCTCTTAAGGGATTTCATTTATTGTGAATTTTAAAAATAATATGTATTTAATTCTATATGTCTATGCCTTCTGCTTGGTTTTCAAAGCTATGACAGATACATTTAAAAGTGAGGTTTGATTTTTTTTCCTTCTAGCTATCTCATGGGTTATTTCCCATGATGTTACTTTTTCCACAATCCTAATAACAGGTCTCATTTTACAGTCTGCTGTTCACTGGGCAGAGTTTGAGTACAATACACCAACATATATATATTATCTTGTATCTTGTTAGCTCATGATCTTGACTATGGAGGGAGAAGGTTGAAGGTTCTCCATGGCTTCTCTCCAATATCTAAAGACTCTAGGGTCCCTTTCCTTCAGTTTTGTCCTTAGAAGGAAGCACCCACCCTGGTTGCCAGTGCCCCGACTCACACAGCAAACTCCGAAAACAAATTACTAACCTCCGTTATTTAGTCTCGAACACCAAAAGACGCTAAATGAGTTGGAAGTGCTGTGCTTTCATGCAGAGAGAAAGTTAATACACTAAATATCCAAAAATGGCAGCAAGCAGACATGTGCATGCAATATGTTATATTATATATAAAATAATCGAACATTATAAAGCCAAATTACATAGGTAAATCAACGATAATATTTCATTCTTTGACGTTCCAGTTTAAAACGGTTCCTCTTGTCTACTCTTCTTGTTTTAACAATTAAGACATTGAAGTACGTAATATTATTGTCACAAGACAAAACCGAGTTGATATTATATAGTGCATCTTATTATACCAAAAAACTTAGTACACATTTACAATTTGTATTTATAAATAGAATATGCAAGATTGACTATTTAAAAAAAAATTAAGTAAATCATTAGGTGGCTTTTTTAAAAAAAAAATTAAACTTTTTTAGTATCAAAGTATTACCAAGTGCAACAGAATCTACTAGTGCTCTATAAATGTAAAAAGTTATTTAGGGAATAAATTGCATTGTCACTCACTTTAGGGCTGCTGTGACAGCGAGTGTTGGTTTATTACTTTTAGAGATTGGGTTGGGAACATTTTGAAGCATCTATAAAAATATGCAGGACTTGTTCAAAAATATCGTTTGTGTTACATGGATGATAAAATGTAATATGATTGGTATATGTGCTATGGTTATGAAGAGAGGAAATAAAATAAAGCGTATGTTCCTTGCCACAAGGAATGGTGATTAGGACACGGTTTCCCTTTCACAAGCCAACCTTTACCAGGTGGCCTGAGCACTAACACAGCCACTTATTTCTTCCAAGCATGATTGGCCCAGGTGGAAAGAGTTAAAATATGACGAGGGTCATTCACGTAGTAATAAAAGTAATTAGTTTCTCTTAGCACTGGACTTAAACCATCATTCCCCCATCATTTTATGGGAAGATATTGTGTATGTGACTGTAGATATGTGTGCCCAGAGGCGCTGCCCTTTTGTGGAAGTGCTCTGATGTGCCAACTGTGCGACTAAGTAAAGTCCTTTGCCCGGCAGTATAATAAGATATTAAAGACTTCAGTGAACAATAGGATACAGGAATTATTTTTAAGGAGACCAGAGAAGCCTGATAAAACTGCTCCTATTTATTTTAGTGGCCCAAATACTGGACCACATAGGGGGCAGCTCTTCCAAAGTACTAGAGTACTTACAAATAGGCATTGTTTGTTGGTGAGGCTGTATGGGACACTAAAATGTCCCTTTAGAATTTTACTGGTTACGGTTGCACTTTTTCCAAACTGTACTGAGCACAAAGTAATCAGTATCTTCACCAAATTCCAAATCAATGCAAAAATATGGGCCATCTATAAAACGTTATTCCAATATATGCAGGAGTGGAGAGTGCATGGGCTTTATGAAGATCCCTTATTTACCGGAAACACTGCAAGGAAATGGATTTGCGTCTCAACGGTACATTCAGAAAGTGGAACAGGAGTTACTGAACTTTTTTATTTTTTTGGAAAAGTTTGGCCTGATCTTCACCTATTGGGTATATCCTATCTGAAATTACGGTGTAAAATTCTATATGTGGCATTTTATCATGGTGACAGAGCATCATTTTATTTACAATGTACTATACCCCAGGCACTTTTCACTGTGTAAAAGAACATCAGGTCTACAGGAACACAGACTTTATTAATGTTCTAAGATACAAATCTTTATGTTTAGAAACCATTATATGATGAAGAATACTGCTTGTCCAAACTTGCTATTGATTCAGAAGTTTGGGTAGAGATTATTAAAGAAAAGGCCAAGATACAACAAATAATGTTATGTTGTTCACATTAAAAAGACAGAAAGAAGTCTAATTGCATATATTTCTTTTCTTTGTAGCTTGTATTTTTGTGCATTCGATGGTTGATCTGTTTCATAAGGTGTATTCATATTATTTAGATTAGATTTTGTGTGTGTGTGTATATATATATATACATACACCCATACCATTCTTCCTGTAGAATTGGATTTGATTGCTATTGATTCTATATCATGAAAGCTTAAGGTCAGACCCCTTCTGATGCGATTGGATGATGTTACAACTACATCATAGACGATTTCTACTTAATGTTAATAACCCCCTTATAACTTTAACCTGGACTTGACAATTTACTATTGTAAGTCACCTTTCCTGTCCTGACATTTTGCCTTGGAACTGCTTAATAATAATCTTGATTTGGTAAGATTGTTTGGGGCAGTAGACTGTCCCTTTAATAAACCTCGAATGAGTAGTTGAAAATTGTTTTGAACTTCAAAGGGAATTAACGACAAACGCATTTCTTTTAGGGATTAGCGAAGCAAACGAGGCAGTGCTGCCAGGCATCTGAACCTGCATGTATGCTCATCTTGACGCTGGGTTCAGCAATTAACCTGGTGGCACACTATATATGCCACTTAGACTCTAGCACGCTTGAAAAATTAGGCAGGCGGAAAGGAGAGAGTGTAAGCATGGCTATAGGAAAGGACAGGGGCTTAAATAATAATAGGCACCAGTATTCTTGTGGATACCTAATAACTAAACCGTTTAATCCCACTAGACTGAGACTGTGCTGTAGATGTAGGATGTTCAAGCTATTGACTGGTTCAAGAAGATGGGCAAGGCATCTAACCATCGTCCAGCACAGAATCCTAATGCACGTTCAGAAGGGTACCGTGAGGACCCCACTGCCAGAGGGTGAGTTTGAAGCGCCAACATCAATGCGATTCCTCTGCAAGATTTCTAGAAAGTGCCCTCGCTGATTGAACTATGTTTTTACACAGGGTCAGTTCGGAGAAACATCCCAGGGATGGCCCTTTATAATGCACAGTGAATTCACATTCTGCTGTAAACTCCTGCTTTAAGGAATAAACCAGTCAGTCTTATTTTGCATTGTGAAGCGCCAACCATAGTGAATTTCTTCTGCAAGAAAGGCTGAGATGGTCATGATGCATAATTAAAAGGCTGAGATTAGATCACAGATTTAACTATGAATAATGCAGGGCCAACAAGGACCATGGTTGCAACTTCATAAAGCACAGATAAGAAGTGAAAAATAGAGTTTTCATCTTATTTCAGCTCACCCCAAAATACCAGTTTACTAAACCATTTTTTGGCATTTTGTTCTATTGTTCTATCTATATTATCTTTACATTATCCTATAATGAATTTCTATTGCAACACCAATGCAATACCATGTAAATGTGAAGCTAAGCTGGGTATTAATCAAGAGCCAAACTGTAGCTATACCTTTTTTCGTTCCATTAACAAACTCATCAGTTATTATGCCTTCAATAAAATCAGTTGTGTGATAACTTGGCAGATCATTTAAGTTCGTATAACTTAGTTTGCCTGCTTATATATTCGTAGAGGTAACGCACTCTTCCAAAATCAACAGAAAATAATTTGGTTACGGGATTCACCATGAACTAGGTCACTGCTGAAATTTCATTACGTTACTATAAGACGACTCAGCCTGTTCTCTGGGGTGAAATAAAGCAGAAAAAGGAACATATTAGTTTTGGGATCGCAGCCAAATTTGCATGGAATGTAAAGTGTAGATCGAAGGAGACCCTGATTCCAATTTCTATTACAGCATCTCTTGTGGCTTCGCCAGGTTATTTATTATTTTCTAAAACAGACAAAATGCAGAAGGTTTTGAATTGGTGGAGATCAAATGCTAATTGACCTTCTTGGTTTAGTGTACACCTATCAACTCATACTAAACCTAATGGTGCCACAAAGAACGCCTTACTGTTGTTATTTGTTGCTACTTGTTAAGTATTATTTATTTAATTATTTTTATAGTACCATCATATTCCACAGAGCTGTGCGATGAAAAAACAGGACATAACAAGCCGTGCATTAAAAACAATTTGGACATAAACACAAGGGGAGGAAAGCCCTGCTCAAATAAGCTTACAATCTGAGGATCCCATGTGTGAACAGCGGTCCCTGTGTAGGTAGAGACTGTAGATGGTTGTTGGTGCCAGATGTGCTGTTCTGAGTATTTCAGAAACTGCTGATCTACTTGGATTTTCACACACAACCAACTCACAGGTTTACAGAGAATGGTCCAAGAAAGAGAAAATATCCAGTGAGAGGCAGTTGTGTGGAAGAAAATGACTTGTTGATGTCAGAGGAGAATGGGCAGACTGGTTCGAGATGACAGAAAGGCAACAGTAACTCACATAACCACTTTTTACAACCAAGGTATGCAGAAAACCATCTCTGAACGCACAACTCGTCGAACCTGGAAGCAGATGGGCTGCAGCAGCAGAAGACCACACCGGGTGCCACTCCTGTTAGCACAGAATCACCAAAATTGGACAATGGAAGGCTGGAAGAACGTCGCCTGGTCTGATGAGTCTCGATTCCAGCTGCGACATTCAGATGGCAGGGTCAGACTTTGGCGTAAACATGAAAGCATGGATCCATCCTGCCTTGTATCAACGGTTCAGGCTGATGGTGTGGGGGGCATTTTCTTGGCACACTTTGGGCCCCTTAGTACCAATTGAGCATCGTTTAAACACGGTAGCCTACCTGAGTATTGTTGCTGGCCATGTCCATCCGTTTATGACCACAGTGTACTCATCCTCTGATGGCTACTTCTAGCAGGATAATGCACCATGTCACAAAGCTCACGTCATCTCAAACTGGTTTCTTGAACATGATAATGAGTTCACTGAATTCCACAGTCACCAGATCTCAATCCAATAGAGCACCTTCGGGATGTGGTAGAACGGGAGATTCGCATCATGGATGTGCAGCCAACAAATCTGCAGCAACTTGTGATGCCATCATGTCCACATGGACCAAAATCTCTGAGGAATGTTTCCAGCACCTTGTAGAAAGTATGCCACAAAGAATGAAGTTGGCAGTGAGAGTGTATGTATATATATAGATATATATATATATCTATATATATACATACACTACATCAGCACATAATACACGCAGTTGAGATATACCGGTGTGTATATATATACATGAAAACAAAACTCTAAACATGAAATTAGAAGAAGAAAGAACAGTATGGTAATATTCTCAAGCTCCAGAAAATATGTATACCTGAATCCTACCTGAGTAATTAAAAGAAAAAACACTAAAGCTGAAACCAAGGCATTAAAAGTTTGGTTAATCCCTCCAAAAGGAGGAAAATAATAATTTCACAGGAAATTGAAAGTTGCACATTTAAGGTCATCCTTCTAGGAGCTGCAAGGAATGCGAGAGCGTCTTACACTTCATGTTTTGAAATTAATACCACAATTTATTTGCTTTTTAAGTTGTCATAAGTTTTTTTTTTATTTAGTAAAGATTGCTACTGTCATCATAAACCAAAGATACTAGAATCCTTTTATACTGTATGGATACATGTTGCTATAGCTATTCTAAGACTTGTATTTATCCTTTTTATGTTACTATACTTAAATATTTACAACTGCGGCTACCTCACATTAAGTTTAACCTCAAAAGGGCAGTGAATCACTTTGGCAAACAAGGTTAATCCAGTCAAAATACTTTTTTTTTTGTATTTTCTTATATGGAACACAAAACACATCCACTTCCATATAAATTTTACACAAGACTATTTTATCAGAGCTGCAATGAACCAAGCAGGTAGAAATCATTTGATTTAATAGCGCCACCTGCTGGACAGGACCAATAAATAATACAATATATTAACTACTAATTAAATGGATTATTGCCAAATGAAACAAAGTTTCAAAAGAAAAATCTACTTGTTTTTCTCCTAAATATATTCCTGTAGATAAATACAAAATGTATTGAATGTTGTTTAAGCTAACAAATTTTGCAAAGAAAATTGTGAATCTATATGGTTTCAAATATATAAAACATGTAAATGTAGGAATATAATGTTGACACACACAGCACACGGTACATGTACTGCCAATGCTTGACAATTAAATCAAACATATAGAAGAACCCTGTCCTTAAAACACAAGATATAGTCAGGCCATATATCCAGGCTGTGTTGTTTTATCGTTAATAGAAAAACAAAATAAATATTGGCACAAATTTGGTTTTCAAAAAATCCTTTTGGCTAAACTAATTCGCTAACAGAACACTGGTAACAAGAATGTTCTTCTGAAATGTCCATAATCAGAATGGCATAGCACATGGATTTGATTCTCAAACACTTGGCACCTGATGGAACTTTTATGACATTGTGTTCTAAATACACAGTTGTTAATATAGAGTTGGCGCCTTTGCAGCTAAAACAGCTTCCACTCATGAGGTCAGGGCTCTGTGTGGGTCAGTCAAATTCTTCCACACCAAACTCATCCAATCATGTTTTTAGGGAACTTGCTTTGTGCGCTGGGGCACAGTCATGCCGGAATAGAAAAGGACCTTCCCCAAACTGTTCCCACAAAGTTGGAAGAATAGCATTGTCCAAAATGTCTTGGTATGTCCTTGTTATGCTTCCAACTATGGGGGACCAACTACGTATTAATGTGTATGTACTTAGAACGCAATGTCATAGAAGTCCCTGTTGGTGTAATGGTCAGGTGTCCCAATACTTTTGCCCATGTAGTGTGTGTATTTATATATATTACTGAATTAGATATGGTAAAACACATTAAGGTATGCTGCTGATGTGGACATTAAAAAATATTTTACAAGCACACACATTTTAGTTGGGTCTACTTCCTGCTGAAATTCCTTCTCTACCCTTCCTGATCACCCAGCCTAAGCCAGGAATAGGGCTGTAAGGGCACTGGATGCTGGATCAGAGTCTCGATGCAGGGGCAGGTTCGGATTCAGAGCATGGCCGTAGACAGGCTGATAATGTATCCAGTCCAGGGCTGCTCTCCACTTTAGCCCTAGTCTTCCTTTTGGGCGCCATCTATATGTGTTCTGAGCACGAGCAGGATATAAACGTGGGGTGACAAGCTCAGTACAGACAGGAAACTGGAAGCCCTCTGGCAGGGTACACGGCAGGCGGCAGCAGAATGGTAGGAGGCAGCAGGCAGCAGTGGATTCTGACCAATGCACAGTACAAAGGATGATCCGAAGAATGGTCGCAGTCCAAGCAAAAGGTCAGAAACCAGAATATCACGATCAGCGGGGTCCCAAAGGACAAACACAGAAGACAGATTAAATGCAGCAAATCAGTAGCTCAGTATACAAGGCCGGGAACACAATGCTCTAACACTTAGGTTAGGATAATACCTGGTTTATATTGGGCCTTAATTGCTCGAACGAGGGGCAGGTGAGTCAAGAGCACGCAGGAACAACATGGCCAAGGAGAGGCAGAAGGAAACAGCAACCAAAGATCCACCTGGTGTAGTAGTGGTAGGCGAGTAATCTGGAATCCACAAGGTTGCTGGTTCAAATCCCTGCGGATCCTGACATGGGCTCAAGCAATCAAACTAATGAAATGCATGCAATCATGTAACAAAGGCTGGGGAACCAGCAGCAACATGTGGGAAAGTCCAAGCATCTCTCCTGTGTTCTTCAGAAATACAAGGGGTTTCATTTTTTAACTCCACCTCAATTATGGAGGTGCATGTTTACTAATCTTAAACAATACAATAAAGAAATAGAAAAATAAGAAGGGGGTGGTTGGATTAAAGGCCAACATTGTGATCTCATAAACAAAAGTATTATATGTAATTTGGAAGTTTACTATGGAACAGCCTCGCAAACAACATCTTTGCAGAGAAAGCATTGTCCTTGACATGGCTAATCTTTTTTTTCTAGCCATATAATTTTCTTATGATATATGTACATTTACTATAGTCGCTATATAGTTTTGCTCCCTTTTCCTTACAGCAAACTGTCAGCAGTTCGCACGAGGTACAAACTAAAAATAGCTTCGCCACAAATAAAAAGAACTGGCAAGATTAAATCATAATTAGGCAATTTCCTGCAAATTAAGGAGCCAAATTGCTTCTCAAATTATCACCAGAGTGATTTTCTAGCGTTGTTGCATTAAAAATTCATGAGGTAATCAAACATTCCATAACATAAAAGAACAATACAATGTTACAACCATTCGCATGCTTTCTTTGTTGATACCATGTTTTTACAAGAGAATTAATATTTGAAGATTAAAATTACAATAATTTATATGTGTAATTTTTATTTATACTCAAATTTCAAATTTAAAAAAATACTATTTATTCAAAATTACATACTTCAAGTACATATTGAATCAACTATTTCTAAAACTCCTGTGATCACGGTGCTTAAAACAGAATCATTTTTAGGTTGTGCGCTCTCCTTTCTGTATATTTTTTTTTGTAGATTTGCAGGTTCTGACCAAACCTTAGGTTGAGAACCCCCTGCTGTCACACAGGCGTCTCATTAATGGTGTCCAGAGAAGGCTTTAACTTGCTTGAGGGTCTCTTTTGGGTTAAAATGCATTGCACTCCCACTGATTCAGCTCCTTGGTAAGCCATATCCATGAAAAAATACATAAGATTCGCCAAAGTAGGAGTACTTTGACGTAGTGGTGGGTTAAGCAATATCTGGCCATATAGTGTGATGGAATCCCCAATATTTATGACTTAGGTGTTTTTTGAATTGTATTCGCTGGGTATGTGCTAAATTCTTGCTTTGTTTTGTGTACTTACTGGGCAATGCTATTCTAGCAGCAACCCGGGAATCTGTATATGCCCTTTTTGTTTTTTTCCTAAATTAATATTTAGATTTTGGGGGGTCGTCTTATAATCGAGCAAATACGGTATTTTATATACCGTATTTGCTCGATTATAAGACGACCCTGATTATAAGACGACCCCCCAAAATCTGAATATTAAGTTAGGAAAAAAGAAAAAGCCTGAATATAAGACGACCCCAAAGGAAAAAAGTTTTACCAGTAAATGTTAATTCATGTAAACTCTTTTTTTAATAAAAGCTATGATTGAGAAAAAGATTTCTTTTGTTTTTATTTCTTGTATTTTCCAAACTGTCCCCCTGTTACGCACATCTGCCCCCAGGCTTGCCACTCCAATATGGCACTGTGGCCCATGATATGCCTCTTAACCCTCTATATGCCACTGTGCCCCATGGTATGCCTTTTGACCCCCTATGTGCCACTCTGCCTCCAGAAATGCCTTATACCCCTATATCCCATTCTGGCATTTAGGGGGTTAAAATGCATATTATGGGGCAGAGTGGCATATAGGGAGGTATAAGGCATTTCAGGAGGCAGAGTGGCATTAAGGGAGTTAAAAGGCATTGTATAGAGCACTCTGCCTCCAGAAATGCCTTATACCCCTATATGCCACTCTGCCATTTAGGGGGTTAAAAGGCATATTATGGGGCAGAGTGGCATATAGGGAGGTATAAGGCATTTCAGGAGGCAGAGTGCTCTATTAAATGCCCCCTTAACGCCACTCCAGAAATGCCCTATGCCCCCATTTAACACACACACACCCTATAACCCCATTTAACTAACACACTCTCTCTCTCTCTCTCTCTCTCTCTCCCTCTCTCCCCCCCTCTCTCTCCCCCCCCTCTCTCACCCCCCTCTCTCTCTCACCCCCCTTCCCCCGCTCTCCCCCCTCTCTTACCGGTGCTTCCAGCCGGGGCAGCGGGTTGACGTCGCCTTCTGCTGCAGCCGGAAGGAGGTGTGGCTAGCAGCGGGGGTTTGTATGCGTCCGTCGCGTATACTTTCCCCGACTCTGACAGTCGGGGAAGGTCTATGCGACGGACGCAGACAACCCCCGCTGCTAGCCACACCTCCTTCCGGCTGCAGCGGACGTTGTCTACGCGCATCGCGTAGACGTCAACCCGCTGCCCCGGCAACAAAGCAGGAAGCACCGGTAAGTGTGTGTATGGGGGGGGGTCGGGTGAGACTGTGCGGGGGATCTGGATCTTAGTCTCCTAATCAGACCTCTATTTGAGGTCTGATTAGAAGACGACCCCGATTAGAAGACGAGGGGTATTTTTCAGAGCATTTGCTCTGAAAAAAACCTCGTCTTATAATCGAGCAAATACGGTAAATAAAGTTATGAGTGGCATCCAGTGCTCTGTCCATGGGTTAAACATGCTGTGTGATGCATCCTCTGCTGCCAGCTATTACTGATGATGTATATATATGAAGCTGCATGTTCATATATATTACGCTGGTTCAGCGTTCACCTTTTAGTGTCCAGAGGGAAGGGTTGTTCTTCAAGTCATGGTTCCCCAGAGGTTTCCTCCTGAAAATGGGGTTTTTTCCTCTCCTGCATGAAGAATGATTCTTAGCAAGTCCAGAGGTAGCTCCTTCTCTGCCCCTAGCCATACAATAAAGCTTCGATTGTTCCCATAATCATTGTTGTCTATGGGTAATTCTGGTATTCGAACATTGTTGTTGCTCACGGCACTCGCATTACTAAATGGCAGACATTATCATGTGGTACGAAGTGGTTAAACAAACAAAGGAAACAGATAACCACATATCTTTTTATAATATAAAACAGATTCCATGCTGCCTAGGTTTGCTATCCTAATACCTACACATTATTTGATTACTTAGTATTTATTCTAGATTCTTATTCTAATGCTTGACATTTCCACTTGTCCAATAACCTTGTCCGAAACAAATAATTGTCCCAGATGAGTATGTAGCTATTTCACACCTCATCAATTAACATAAGTGGTATATTTAAAGCAGATGTTGACCAATATTTTTGGGTACTAACCAATGAAAACAAACATAGCTCGAGCCAGAGCATCAATCCATTGTTTGTTGATACAAGGGAGCATCATAACTGTTGATTTGAATAATCAGAGAAACTCAGGAGGGAAAAAAACACCTAAAACAAGATGTGACGGTTCCCTGTATCTATTCATGAAATATGTTGACTGTCTGTTTATGGCTGCATGACATAGCAAAATCAGGAGTATTACCAAATATATCGGGAAGGTGGTTATCATCATACCTGTGAAAACTCTGGCTTGGTCACAGTGTCCCTAGGCAGAGCTGCCATCAGGAGGGTATGCAATGTCACACAGAGGTAACATTGCTCTCATAAGTTTTCCTTATGGGAGGATCATAATGAGGGGTGATGGGGTAGGATGACAGGAGGGGCCTGGAGACCCAGGCTTTAAGTCTGTAATGGGCCCCATGATTTTTGATGGCGGCTCTGTCTCCAGATCAGTGCCTTCTTTCTTTAGGCAGGGGAGCAGTGTGTGGACATGCCCATCCCAAATTCTCCCTGCTCCCCATCCACCAAAAGCTGTCTGAGGCTTGCCACTCCCCAATTCAAGGCCACCCCCAGAAAGAGAGCTCTGAGAAGCTTACCCTTGAAAGCTCTGAGGTATAAGTAATTGTATGTGGATAGATCATAAAATGGAGTGCCAACACTGCCTGGCCTGAATTTACCTGAACTTTGTGACCCTTTAAATTTGACATTGCCTGCATGAAGCCGTAAAACCCAATGAAAGATATTTTATTTTCTGCCATCATTTGTCCTCTGCTGTCAAACAGTAAAACAAAAAACTGTCAAATAAATGAAATCAAAATTAGTGGCTTAATCCCTGTTGGCCAAAATGCTTCAGTTATCATTATGTCATTATCAGCAGAAGACTATCCAATATTCTTCAGCAGTAAACTGCAAAAAAAAAAAAACAACTATCTTTAATTTTAACCCCCGGCCATTTAACTGTACAAAACAGTGATATGAATTCATAGCGTTTCTACTCTAGCAGTGGCTTGGGTCAAAAAGATTTCTGAGAAAGTATTTAGAATTCATAATTTTCCCAATGCATACTGAATTATTTAGGGCTGCATATTTTAACAGCTCCTTTTTACTACGCTTGAGAAAACGAAGCATTAAAAGTAGATTTATATTTCTTTGCAGACTGTTTACTGCAAAAAACTTTCTTAAAAATTCTGTAGCTGTTAACTTGCTCGAAGTTTCAATGAATATTCATATTTAAAAAAAAAGAGGTGAACTTTTTATAATGAGCAAAACAAATCCATTATGGAATAAAAATATGGGGTGTAATAAAGAGCATACCATGATTTAAAACATAATAGGTTGAAAGATTGTTAGTTAAAGTTGATATTTTTTTGAGTGCCGACATAGACAAGATCTATTGTTCCACAAGCTTTCAGAACACAGAGGTCTCTTCATCAGATGAAAGGAGAGCAGATAAAGACACTTCTGAAGTCAAAAGAGCTTATATAACTTTACATCTTTTCCTATGTTGATAGCTGTCGTTTTTGCATCACAAAAACCATCGTTTTCTCCCATGTTTGTTTAACAGGCTACATCGCGATTATCAGCACAGAAAACCGGCCGTTGTAGGTGTTTGTGCTAAACTGTCAACTGTCGCTAACCTAACTTCTCCTATGTTACTTTTAAAACATGAATTAGATACAGCTGTAGTGCTCAAGGCATATCATGTATACGTGACCCACCCAGTACACAAGTCCAATACAAAACAGAAACAAGATACTTCCCGCTCTCACAAGTGTAAAACACGCTGGAGTTACCTAAACTGGTCACTGTTTTGTGACAGTCTATGATTAGGTCCTGTACAGGATAAAATGTGTTGTACTGTACTTCTTCTAAAAGGAATGGAATGACCTTCAGTTGAAAGGCCAACCTAAACTGAAAAATAACACTTTTCCAATAGTCAGATGCTCATATTTGAATACATACCAATTACATATCTTAATGATCATTTTATAAGCAGATTTTGAATACCAAATGTCTTACTAATTGCCTGCATCAAATCTGAGTGTAAATGGGGATCTCTGATATGCGCGGCCGTAGGAGAAGGCCATTTTTCACAGTGGATCTCCCAGCTGCTCAAGATGAACGAGCAGACTGATGCTGTCTTGACTGGGAGTCTGTGAGTGTGCAGCCTAAAACTGCTCTGCTTTCTGAATATTCCATTAGGCTACTTATAAGTAAATTATGCTTCTGTGAAAGAAAACAACATTATCTTCAGTTTCCATGTCTCTTTGCATTATTAACCAGGATGTTTCCTTGTAACAGCAAGAAAGTATAGATTTATCCTCGGTATCCATGATGCTGTCCATAGCACGAATATGAAAAGTGTCTAAGGGTAACTAATTAAAATTAATTCGGCACCCTGTCTGATTTGGTCATACCGAATGAAAAATAACTTAAATAGGAAAGCTGGGCTGGCTGTGGTGTTAAACCTTAACACAGCTCGGCTCTGGGCAGTATTGGGTTAATTGTGTGACATCTATATTTACTAATTTACAGTAGGAAAAGAAAATAATCATTTTTACAAACAGTTTAAAATGGGTTAGAATACAAAAAAGCCAGCAACAAAATTCAAGGCCTATACTGAAATGGAAGTCTTGTTAAGACTAGCGTTACTGCAGAATAACAAGCCTCCCAAGTTTTTTGTCATTACAGGACAGTCCAGATTTTTGGTCAGTGTCCCATGTAGCACTTGAGCGATCATGGATCGCTTGGAGAGATCCTACGAACTCCCAACAAGCTATCAATAAACGGAAGTCTTCCACTGGAGCTGCACAAGGTCATCTCACGACACCCTGTAGCTGGGTGCCAACAGTTGGAGTGATTGGTGATCTGTCACTTTTTTCTTACCTTTACTGTAATAGATTCACTTTATCTGATTTAACCAAACCAAAAGTTTACATTAAAATCTGAATCAGTTAAAAAAAATTATGTGGTTTTCTGTCAACTGCTGTGAAGGAAATGAAGAGGCAGGATACTAAACTTTCCTGTACTGAATACCATGCCGCAGAAAGGGATTCCCCTTCCATTATGGAATATAGATGATAAATTGTTGTTTCAGAGGTTACTGGCCAGATTAATACTGCAGAAGGGCAAGACATGTTTTTTTTTGTATCCATCTCTAAATCACCACACTTCCCGCCTCATATCCTCAGCATTGGTTTTGGAAAACATTTGATCTGCAAGGCCCCCAACTGCTTTCAGTACGTGTTTATCACCTCCACCGTCTCATATCTAATAGAAGCTCATGCAGTTGCCAGACAACCCATGAGATAAAGCAGAGCAGGCGATAAAAAAAAACCCAAAAGTATATTGATTTCCCACCTAATTTACTGCTTGTCACTAAACAAAAATACATACAGTTTTTGCTCTTTTTTTAATATCCGACACGAGAGGAGGCCGAAAGTTCCAACAGGTTAGTTTCCTCTACATACTCAGTTTATATAAACTTGAGGACACCGATTCACGCTTATTTTTTAAAAAATGTTTAAGAAGAACATGCATTTTCAATGTTTCAAATCGGTACAGTTAGAGGCTTGGTAGAGCTGTACAAATATTTGTGAGAGTAATATATTTTAATTATACACATTATTGTAAGTTTAAGCATCATAGAACACAGTGATTATCATAACCAAGCATTTTGTGTTTCCAGAGAAAAATCAAAGGGTTATAAAAGTTTGGGATCTAAAAAGATGGATGCTTAAAGGGCATGTGCTTTGCAATTCTGCAACAATGTGATAGAGACAAAAAAAAAGAAATTTTACCTCGATCAGCTTTCTTTCGTAAGAGTTGGCAAGTTCATCGTTGTCTACCACAGGCTTTACGTCCGGAAGTGCTTCTCCATCTGTATTTCGCAGGCTTGGAATTGCTGTTAACATATAAAATATACAACATATCTCATTAGAAAAAAATATAGTATGGTTTGTATATGACATTTCACATAAATAAATAAGGAGGAACACCCGCCACTTAAAAAAAGCAACAAAAAACACAACAACTACAACATATCTCATTAGAAAAAAATATAGTATGGTTTGTATATGACATTTCACATAAATAAATAAGGAGGAACACCCACCACTTAAAAAAGCAACAAAAAACACAATTAACTGAAGCCTAGAGTTTCATGGCAGATGAGAAGCCTTCAGCCCATCAGGAGTCATATGCATATCTCATGTATAAGCCTCTTCCACTTCTGCTGGGAGCCTGTTCCCCATATATACCACCATCTCAGTAATGAGAAACTTCCTTATATTACAGGGTGCCACCTAGTCAATCAAATAATAACCAGAAAAGTAAATTAAATTAGTGCTGCAACAACTTATAGATAAAATTGATAATAATCGAAAGTGAAAATCGTTGTAAACGATAGAGGTCTGACTATGAGATCCAGACCCCCCGTATCATTGCAGGGGACCAGGATCCTCCTCCTCTCCTCCTCCTCTGCTGCCGACACTTCCGCCGGGGCATCTATGACGGAGCGCCGACGTGACATGACCTTGTCTATGCGCATCGCGCAGATGTCCACCGGCTGCCTCCACTAGACACCAGGGAGTCTCGAGCGAAGGGGCAAGTCTGGGGATGCATTGGTAAGTCTAGGGGGGTAAAGTGGCATATCTGGGGGGCATAAGGCATATCGGGGGGGATAAGGCATGTTGTGGAGTATAAGGCATATCTGTGGGGCAGAGTGGCATATCTGTGGGGCAGAGTGGCATATTTGGGGTATAAGGCATATCAGGGGGCAGAGTGGCAAGCCTGGGGTCAAATGTTCATAACTAAATACAAGAAATGCATTTTTCTCAATCATAGTTTTTATGAAATATGAAAAAAAATTTACATGTCAATGTTTACTAGTAAAACTTTTTCGGGTATTAAAACCTGGTTTGAGAAATATTGTGGAAGGCGATTAGAGAAATGACACATATTAATGTCAACTTAATGTTTTTTATTCTGCTGTTTGTTTTTAACACCCAGTTTGTTCATTAAATTATTTTAAATAAACGAAAAATTTGCATATTGTTTTTTTTAATCGGCCAACTAATCGATTATGAAAATAATAGTTAGTTGCAGCCCTAAATTAATCATATTATCTCATAGATCTTAAACACCATAGGAACCAATGGAAGGACCAATCAGCGGCTCATTCCACTGGTTATTGCCAATCGTTTTTTTTTAGTTTTTTTTTAACTCAATCTCTAAGTAGTTTTTGCTATCTAGTCCTAAAAGCTATAGTTAATTTAAAAATGTTAAATTCAGATTCAGAATAAAACATTTCAGTTATTTCAGTTAATATACAAAATTTAACACCTTTTAACACCTTTCCCCAATCATTAAGGTTAACCTGTATAGCAGCTGAACTACAGTCTACATTATGACCTGAGGCTACATTATATTTTAGCTCTGCTCTCGTTTCAATTAATGTTTGCTTAAGGGAAGAAAACCTAGACAATTTTGTCTACAATCAATTAAATACCCATTGCAAGACACTAGCGAAGAAAAAATGCGAGGAGCCTATTTTTTGGCACTTTATTGAGAAGACCAGAGCCTGAGAACAGAAAAAGAATATTTATATATCCACATGTTTGACAAACTGGCAGTTCCCTTGACATATAATGGCACACATCAGTCACGTTCCATACCCACAGAGTCGTCCTTCTCTGGAACGACAACTATTTAAGAGTAAAATATAGATGTTCTTCATGTTCTAGTAATCTGAAGCCATCTGGCAAAACCAAGATCACTTTTCATGGTTGTCAAGTCTTAATTCAAAACAACTAAGGTCTATTCACAGTAGAATGAATTGCACATACTACGTGCTGTAACTTCTTAAAGTGAACTTGTCAGCTACACATCTTTTGGCATGAATAAGTATGTGTGTACCTGAATTATTTAAAGCTTCATTTTCAGAAGCTCTTATCTTATTACCCCAAACCTTTAGATAACCCATCCTAATCTCCATCAAGCCAGTGGGTATGTATCTGCAGCGATGCCCTAGGACTTACCCTAGGCTGCCCCCTCTGCGCCATTGTCCTTTCTACTGGGAGTCAGGATATGGCATCATAGCCCAGTGCTACACTTTTAAAGGAAGCATGGCATGGAAGCAAACAGAGATCTTCCTTTTAACCAACCAATTGAGTAGTGTCGTTACAAGGGGCATGATCACCCAATGGGGCAATCAGGCTCCCTGTTATGCGGAGGGGCTGCCGCCTGCCTGGACCCGCCGCCGTAGGCTAGGGCTTAGTCAGCCTAGTCTGCATCAGGCTATATAGTACTAATTATAGCGTGGGTCACAAGAAGATTTTCTATAGTACATTGTTTCTTCTATAAAGGAAAATGTACAATGAAAACAGTGCTGCAGGGTATTTAGATTAATGACTCCCGACACCATTGTATTTCCACATAGGAGCAAGAAGTTGCAAAAAGATGTTTTCAAAAGTTGTAAAGGTCACAAATGAAGTAATAAAACTTTTCCACATAACCTTTAATACTAACAAAAAACAAGAACTTTTTCTCATTAACGTGGAAAGAAGACAAGAACCACAAAATACAATGCATAAAAACGAATAAACGGTAGGGAATAAAACCCAAAAATGTTTTTTAAAAGAGCAAAATGTGCCAACATATTCTATACATTCTAGATATACTTTACAAAAAGCATTGATATTGTGTAGACTCTTAATTTCCAACATCTTACAAACTTCTACATTTTAAATACTTCACTGTATACACAAGTTTAAGAAATGTGCACCAAATCCCATAATCAAACAATACTGCTAATCCCGTATATTGAAAAGCTATATGAAGGTGTTTTAATTTTTATTTTTTCATGGATTTATGTAGCCACATGTCTATTGCAATCCAGAGGTGACTCTAGGCATTTAAAAAGGTTGTGTGCATAGGGAAAGCTTGTGTAAACATCTGCTCTTGGGGTCCACCACAAGTGTAAAGGTGAGTCCAGATGTGGGTCTTCTTGCTTACTTGTGCCTAGACCCCATTGCACAGACATGGCACATAAAAAGCCAAAAGACATACGTCTGGGCTTGTTGGTTCCCTCGTGCAGAGGAAATTAACCCCCATCAGTTCCCGGACTGCCTGTTTGGACAGGATCAGACTAATACTCCTGTAATGGCTCAAGTGAGCCAAAACCTGAGGTGCTCCTGAGTAAGGATATCAATCAGGTGTGACGATATGATCAAAGAATATACCGTACATGTATAATTACAGATAACCAAGCTAACATCAGTAATTAAAACCCTATCATGTCTTCCTTAAATAACAACTTATCTTGGGACTGTTAATCAGAATTGATTGCACTAATTTCTTTGTTTGGAAAAAAGAATCTATTAAGTTGCAAATTAATGCAAGTATCATCATAAATGCTATCTGAGTGACAGCTGGAGATACTGTACGTGACTTTCACAGTAATCAGTAAACAGAACTTACTTTTATTATTCTACCTATAGCTTGCTTACTTTTAGTTTTAGTTTTGGGTTAACAATATCAAGAATAATCAAAACATCCCAGTAAAGAACTCCAAGGAGATTTAAGTTAAGAGCTCCATTCTAGCATAAACTCCTACATTAGTTAATGGACTCTCAACCTAAAAGGTTGTATATGGGGTTTCCCTGGAGCAAAGCCTCTCGGCAGATCTTTCTATGGGGTTGCTGGCCTCCTGGAGTTAGTTTGTGTGTTTTGCTCCCCAATATTGCTAATAAGAAACTTTGCCCTGACATAATGTTTTCTCTTTGGGTCTAATTGCTTTCCATAAATGTAGCCCAGGCATTCGTAACTCAGGGACTGTATAAAGTATAAAGTATTCTTATTTTAAAATAAACACAACCTGTAAAAAATAAAAGATTTCTGTATGTATTATGAGGTTAAAGGCACTGCTGTTATCCTTAAGTGACAGACTTTACTCCATCAGAAGAAACAAAAATAAGCATGAAAGACATACTATCAGTATAGGCATGTCATAAGCAACACCCCATACACTGGTCAAACTATAATTCTATTACTCATAACACTATGGGTAAACTTATAATAAACTTATAAGATTGGATGTATGGGGTGAAGGTGTTAAGCGGAAACTGTATCCAAGAAGACCAGACAGTCCTTACAGTTTGTACAGAGCTGGGAGCTCTTCCAAGTTGCCAACGCAATCCCATGCACTGCCAACAAGCCAGATGCTCTTCTAAGAAAAATCTAGTTTCACAATTCTTCAGCTGAAAACCTGGGCCAGTACTGCACCTACTCAGAAATAAATTACAGAAGCCAAATGTGGAAGGATTACGCACGCCGATACTCAAGAAAGCGTATATATAAATTTAGAATTCAGGTTGTATCTTTAAAAAAATGACTGTGCTTATTAACTCAAAATATATTGGTGCTTCCTCAACATCTTGCTTGTCCTGGAGATGAACCAGCGGCTAAAAAAAATCATACTAACAAAGTTATTCTCACAGAAGCATCCTGAAATGGTATACTTATGCATGGTCGCTGCCCAAGGCTTTACCCAGGGCAGGATCCCAGCCCCAAAATGCCAAGGAGGTCCTTCTCTGTTACTAGTTTTCTCCTTCAGGCTGGGGGCCAGGATGTAGAATCATACCCTAGTGCTCAGCCTTATGCAGCATAGAAAATAAACTACATCTTAGCCATCAGAGACCTCCACAGTATTAATGGACCAGTGTCAAAAAAACGATTTCAATCTCCCCAACTAGCCCATTGTCATATGCGGCAAACAACTAAGGTTAACCTAGTGACTTCAATCTATATAAAAAGGAATCAGTGACCACCACCACCAATGGGATCTTATACCAACATAGCATCATAGTAAAGACAAACAAAATGTACAGAATTAATATTTATAAGCTGCTTCTAGTAGCGTTCTAATTAGATGCTAATGTTTATCATGTCCTCTTTTAATTGGCAGCTCTCTTTACAAGGTAAAGTCAATAACTGGTTTATACCGAATGACGTATTATAGGCCTATGAAATCAAAAAATAAAAAAAAAATACCGGTACTTATTTGTTGTAAATCTTGTTAAAATGTAATTTCAGTTTTAGGAATTAAATGGAATTCTGCCTTTCTGTAGAAGTAAACCAAATAAGATTTGTATTTTAAATGAGTAAACAAAATTAAAGAATGTTTAATTACACTTCGCTGTTAAACATGTTACTTTAACATTCTAGGCAGCGCATAAAGACTCTGGAGATCAAACTGCTTAAACATTCAATTCTGTTTTTAAGGCTTAATTGCGACTCTAAAGAATCGCTCCCCAGTCAAGTAAATTCAAGCCAATGCTAATGGAACTAACATGGTATTCAGCCCTTGATCTTTTTAAGCATACACCGCATTGTTCTCTTTAGCCGCCGCTTTTACGAGCGCCAGTTGGATATATCAAGCTGTAGAATGTTTTGTGGATCGTGGCTGGGCTAAGAAGCACAGGTGCATGATGCATTGTCTAATTCCAATTCACAGAAACACCATCCATCTGTCAAAATACTTCAGCCCTAAAAATATATTCACTTTATTTTTTTTTTTATGTTTTCTCACATGCTTTAATCTATCTACGTGAATAACATCCAGGCTAACATTATCAAAGCGTCTCAAAAATAAACGTGAGTGATTGACAGAGCGTTTCAAATTAAATTGTATCAGACACATTCAATGGTGTTTTAGATTGCGTTAAATATATGTGAAACACTCCGCTGCCAGAATCCTGCTTACTGGCCCAGAACCAGCTCACAAGTCAATTGCTACAAAGAAACAATTCTCTGCATCTGAACGGTAAAAGCTGAACGTCAGCGAACAATGAAAAAAGGATAATAAGAATATCATGGTATGCTTTACAAGGAACTAAAAGTTAATTAAAATGGGCATGCTACCTGCCAATGTGACCATGAGGCCATCAAGAATAGGTGCTCAGCCTGTAGTACGCTAGTTAAAAAGGAGATCGGTAAGGCTAGCTAAGCACATCCGTCATAAGGCTAGCCTGGCCTACACTGACAAGGTTCAAGATAGTACCCCTGCTGCAAAACCAGGGGTCAGATTGCCCTTTTGGGTGATTAGGCCCCCTGGTGTGCTGATGTTTAATGGGCTGGCTACAGTGGAGATCCTGTGACAACCCGCTACTTCTCTGATCCACTGTTGACCTCCATTTGCGAGGAGGCATGCTTCTAGACTTTCATTATTGTAGACAGACTTGTGACTAAGTATTAGCAACATTAGCATTGCATTAGCAACATCGCCTGAATACAGATGACATCGCTTTTTAAATTTTTCTCTTTATTTACCTCCTCGTGACCTCATTTCCTGCTGGGTATTTAAACGCCGGCCCTTCAGTTGGACATTGCAACTTGTTGTTTTTATGTACCGTTCCACAGTACCAGTCTCGGCTCACAATGCTTTCGTCTTCTGATTTTGCTTGTGGCTGATGGTCCTGTTCCACGATATCAGACCCAGCTTGCTCCATGGTACCAGAGTTGGCCTAGTCTTGCTTATGCTGCTTTTGTCTTCTGATTTGTCTTGATTTATCTGGCTCCACGGTACCAGACCCAGCTTTTTCCTGTTTCACTGCTTTTTTCTTCTGAGTTGGCTTGGTTTTCATGGTCCTGCTCCACGTTACCAAGCCCAGCTTGCTCCTTTGACTTTGCTTCTGTTCTCTAATTTGGCTTGAGCCAGATGATGCTGCTCCACAGTACCAGACCCAATTTGTTCCTGCTATTCCCGATCCCTCCTGTCATTATCCTATCTCTGCATCTGGGTTTCAATTTCTATGCTGAGTGTTATACCCACCCAGTCAATCCAGTTTGTAATTCCACAGAAAATCTGTAAAATACATCCCAAGCAGTCCCTATTCCCTTCTTGGTTTGTATCTTGGTTTTTAGATGCTCCTCTGAATAGCAAACCATCCAGATTTTAAAAACTCTTTTTAGTTGAACAGAGTAAATAAAAACCAGGGCAATAAAAACATGTTTTAAACTGCAAAGAAAACCTAGCTTTGGATTCCTACCTTTGATGGAAGGCACAATTACTAAGGCTATGTTGACAATCAGCAACCTACTGCTTTGTCAGATAAAACGGAGAGCCAGCACTACAGGGGTGGAAGTGAATTCATAAAATGTATTCCCATGTATCTTCTGATTATAGGGAAGGCAATTACTTTGTGACTTACTATATAAGAGAAGTCCATTAAAATAGAATATTCAGAGGTCTGCATGATTAGTAATAATCTTACTGTTCAATTCACGTGGAGAGATAGTTAAGTAAAATGTTCTGTATCCTTGGTGCCCACATACTTTAATTTTAAAAAAGGTTAAAAGTTTTTTTAAGGAACACAATGACCAAGCCTGAAGAATAATCACTGACCAACATACAGTGGCAAGAAAAAGTAAATGAACCCTTTGGAATTACCTGGTTTTCTGCATTAATTGCTCATAGAATGTGATCAGATCTACATCTACGTCACAAGTATATACAAACACAATTTGCGTAAGATAAGAACACACAAACAATGGTAATAATTCATGTCTTTATCTAACACACGCATTAAACAGTCACAGTGCTGGTGGGAAAAGTAAGTGAACTCTTGGATTTAATAACTGATTGAACCTTCTTTGGCAGCAATAACCTCAAGCAAAAGCTTCTGGCAGCTGCGGATCGGACCTGTACAGCGTTCAGGAGGAATTGTGGACCATCCTTCCTAACATAACTGCTTAAGCCCAGCCATATCCCTAGGGTGCTTGGTGTGGACGGCTCTGTCAAGGTCCTTCCACAGCACCTCCAATGGGTTTGGTGTGGGCTCTGACTGGGCCACTCCAAAAGGCCATTTTATTTTTTTGAACCATTCTGTAGTAGATTTACGGTGATGTTTTTGGTTACTGTCCTGCTGACAGTAGGTCACCCAACCTCTGCTGAGCTTTAGCAGGCGGACATATATAGAGGACCCTCGATTTTATTACCCTAGAAAAGGTGCAAACATTGGTGTCTGTATGCGAATCATACCACCATTGGTACTACTTTTGCTAATCTAGTTTATTCACAAATAAAATGCAGTCTCATTTTCCCTCGGTTTCATTTCTTTTCTATTTTTTTTTTACATATATTATTATTTTTTTGTTAATTTCATGCATTATTATGCCAGGCTTCAGATTTTTTTTTTTTTAACAACTGTATTACAGTGGGCAGGCCATAATAAAATAAAAAAAAGCTCTGGCAAATGAGGCAGGTTGATTTGGTTAATCATATTTCAGGCAATTATTAATTTAGCATACTATTGTGCTACGAGACATTTTCAAGAACAATCTAATATAGGTGGTTTTACTGCTTGGTTAGACTTTTGTGTAGGAACATTAAAACAATTTGTCTGGTGGTGTTTAATCAAGCACGTAAATGAAATAATGATCTCATTTCCTATAAGTGATTCCATGTATAAAACTAGATTTGAAAATATAATTCAGTTGGAACAGTAAGAAATGTAACCCTTACACGTCTAGAAGAGCTGGAGAGTTAAATTAGAAGACCTAGAATAATATTTGCATTGGTTGCACCGTAACCATGTCCTTACTCGCAGGTGTCCTTAAAGTGAAGGTCCTTAAAGCGGGGTACGCCTGTATGTAAACCATAAGGAACGTGTGGCTTGACGCTTCTGTCTACCCAAGGAAGCTGCTGAGAAAGAAACCCAGCAGAATTTCTCGCTGAAACGATTACTTAGATTGCAGGAACACAGGGCATGTTCCCACTTTTAACCAGGGACTTTTTCTTCTTGTTCATTTTCCAGCTATACAAACTGTTTTGGTGTGGAGTGCTACCACCTACTGAGGCAATGCCAGCGTAAAGTACTTTAGGAAGGTACTACGGATCCCATACATCTCAATGAAGAATACTGTGTCCTATGATGTTTACTGTAAAGTAGTTTCTATCTGGGTTAGCTCAAGTTTGCGACTCTCTAAGAGTCTCGAGCTCATCCGGGTTTATTCAGGTTACAAGATTTAGCATTTTTCTAAAGCACAGGCAAAGGAAGAACAATTTTGAACATTCTAACAAGTTTGAACATTCCAGTGCGAAGGGCTTAGCAGGCCCAGTATAATGCATAAATCAATGGGTTAGGAGGCTTTGAAGAAATATACAGGACCAGAGAAGCTTTACCTGGAGCAGAAGCTCACTGGGGTCGGCCCTTCATAATGAATAGTGAAGTCACAACTCTCTTGCAAATTCTTGTATCGACCCCCCTTTAGTAAATAAAACCTTTCACGTCGCAGGAAAGAATGGTGAGAATTAGATCACAAGTACTCAAAACCATGTCCAGTTACTTATTAACCAAAAAGATTACTATTGTGTTTGTATATATTTGAGGTACTAGTTATTAATGTTTAATAGTGACATTGTGTTCCTTAATAATTCAGAAGGGCGCCATCACATGTAAGAAGACGTATTCTACGTTAGATGGTTTCTGATTACATTTTCTGTAAAGGCTCTGTCAATGACGTTAATTAATTTTTGAGTGTTCCCCGTTACACAGCAACAGGAATAAATTTACAGGACCGATTCATCACACTGCTATAGAAGTCTTTTCTTATTCAATTCGGAAAATATTTCACCTGTGATTAATTACTAGATGTCAGTCATAAGGGTAAAAAAAAAGAGTGTAAAGAATATGGAATCAGTCATGCAATGGTTTCAGTTCTCCATTAATATGCAATATTCTAAGCTGTACATTCTGTTATTCAGAATTCTTTTTTGCATGGAAGATTACTCATTACTTTCAAATTAATCATTCTGATGCCGCAAACTGACGATAACTGGCACCCACCAGCCCCTAGGGTTCCATAATTAACCCAATCAGACCCAGAGGGTTCTGCTGCGTACAGCTAAGCGATTCTTTGCTCACTTTTCTGGCGCCTCATGGGTTAAGTGGCAAAGAGCTCATTTCATAAAGGCCCAAAAGACGCCGTTCAAAGAAGAAGCTGTTTCATAAACTAGTTTTGACGGATTTGTATGTTTGACATTTTTTCCCCTGGATTTGAGGGATACTTGACTTGAGTACCGTCTTTTTTTCCCCGTAGCCTGCAACATATCCCTAAGTTATGATAAAGATTTGCTATTGTTAGAAAGTGCACGCAAGATACAATGTTGAATGTGTACAAAGGGTTCTGGGATGGGAAACATTCATGTTAATCATGTTAAACAAGTTTTCATACTTAAAATCTCAGCACATATGAGTTCCGTAGCGTGCGGGCACAACTAACATAAATAATTAGTTCCCTGTCCTGAGCTAACCTCACACCCTGTGGATCCATTTTACAATTAACATGATAATTGGTATTACTGATTTCAATATATTATTATTTATATATTAAAGTAGTAGTGGGTTTTCTTTGGACCCCATTGCTAAATATACATACTCTGATATACTGAGTACTACAAACTCTATAAAGCAATATATTTTTTGCTCTTATTTTTGTACTGCTTTTGAACGGCTGTGTGTATTGGTACAATCTTTGGATATTCCACTGACACTGCATATGAAACATTTGGTTAGAATGTAACAATAAATAATGTATTGCTTTTCAGATGGGCACAAAGGTCTCACATGCACACAACAAGAGAAGGCTGGCATCGTACGACTAGTTCTCCTGGGCAAAAAGAAGGAACAAGATTGTACATATACTCTTGTACACTGTAACTCTTGAAACATAAAATTAAAAATGTATTTCTCCCTATAAACACGATTCAGGTCAAACTGGTGAGGGGGGTTTGATCAAAGCAGCTTGGGGGACTTTTTTCTGTCCCCTAATGTATTCTTCACCCGCGGTTCCTTTTTCTTATCTTGCTTGTTGGTCCTTGCACCTGTAATTCCTCATTCTGTGCCAATAAACATTGTTTCCATCAATTTTTCCTTATTTAACCACCCTAACCTCAAATGTCTATAATTCTTCTCTCATTCGCCTTAGTACATTTCTCTCTGTCCCCATCCTCATCCTCTATTTAAATGCTATTTGCTCACGAGCTGCCAGTGAAATGCTGAAAGGCATGTTAAAATTATTTGCTGCTAAATAACTTTACACAATTTGACATCTCTAGGTGGACCGTGAGATGTTCCTTAATATAGTGAGGGACTTTAAAGGTACATGGGATATGCATAAAGCTGTCCTGAATCTAAGAAAAGTCTAAGGACTGATTAAGGCAGAGTGGATTAAAAGCAATGATTTTTTTTTTATTATTTAAACCAGATTTCTTTTTTTAACTAAAGATAGCTTTCTATTTAACCTTAGTTATGTAGCATGAGGCTGTATGTTGCAATTTATTGCAATATTTACATTTTTGGTAAACTAATTCAATACATCCAAGCTGAGAAAACATGCACTCTTTTGCAGCAAAAATGGAATAAAAGAAGGGAATGTATTCCTTGCAAAAACAATTCATACTTCAAAAAAAATGCACACGCCGCAGCGTACGTAGAGGTAGCAGAAAAAAGTTCTAACATGTCAAAAAATTTAAATGTCTGGTACGCAGTTTGGTCAAAGAAAATGCTGCAAATGTGTCCAAAATCCGAAGAAGCGAATTACATATGGTTGCCGTGCTCATTGGATGTACCTCCTAGCCAAAAGGCTTCTCTGTTCCAGGAATGAAGAGTAATGTTGTTGAAATTGCCAAATACTTCCATGATTTTGCAGCAGCAGCTCTTAAAAGAATGTGTAAAAATCAAGCTAACGCGTCCACAAGATGTTAGATGGAACTCCTGGATTAAGAGCCGAGTCTTTCCATTAGGAAAAATAGGCAGACTAGGAGTGCCAAATCGTTGTTGCGTTCCTTCAAACTCTTATATATCC
The DNA here is from genome assembly GCF_027358695.1 of Spea bombifrons. Taxonomy (NCBI): domain Eukaryota; kingdom Metazoa; phylum Chordata; class Amphibia; order Anura; family Pelobatidae; genus Spea; species Spea bombifrons. The sequence continues at coordinate 35,904,101 of NC_071093.1, forward strand.
AGCCTTTTCTGCAATTATAAGTTGTTCCCTTCAAAACACATCATCACGTATTGGCAAACGGTTTTGCAGCACTTATTGGAAAAATACAAACGTAACCACTTTTTTTTTATATTCTTAAATTTCTGCACTTTGATAATTGCTTAGAAACAAGATAAGGGCGGATAACTGTTTCTTAAAAGTCTCACACTACTATTGTGTCCCTGCAGTTAACTACATAACAGATACCTCTGGTGTATATGTCCAGTTCTACAGATTTAATAATAATTGTTTGTACATCATAGAGTGTCTACGTAGAGTAAGCAGGTCTGTGGCTGTTTCGGTGATCTTCACCCATCAGCCCAGACACCATCTGTGAACCGGTAACTTAAGTTTTTCCCAAAATCCAGAACCACTTTTTTTAATCATGATTTTAGGTTTCCATATACCTCCTTAGAACATTAGATTTTAAAAAAGGAAAAAAGGTTTTCAAAGCTTATGTCACTCTGCATCACCTTCTACAAACCTGTCCCTTCACCAACAAGTATCACTAAAGGCTACAGACTCCCATGCGAGACCAACAATGAAATATACATTTCAGAAAAAAAACAAGAGTTTTTTTTGCATAGCGTAAAATGGCAAAAGATAGTAACAAAACATAAGTTCTTACAAAAATAAGTATTATGCAAAATTCCTTAAATAAATACACAAGCTTTTGAATAATTTTTTTTAAATACATCATTATGCAGATGTAGTTCATGTAATTTTTCCGGATTGAGTTATACTCCCACCTCTTGCATAAATCTGACACTCCTACTCATTTTCTATTTTTGTTTGGCCTTAATTTGCATGTGGTTATTGCTGCTAATGCGGTGTATATATATATATATATATATATATATATATATATATATATATATATATATATATATATATATATATATATATATATATATATGTAAATTACACTCATCACAGACAACTGTCAACAGATAATGGAAAATAATTTCGGCTATTACAGAAAGCCTGAGAGAATTTTCATGAATAAGTATTCTATAAATAGCAGAACCGCATTTTTTTTTACAAAAAATGTAAACAATAATTTAGAAACATTTTTTTATGTCATCTAGCAACATCACACTATAAATAATTTTTGTAATTGCCAATAATTACATCAAACTTTAGTTTCCTTTACCATAGAAAAAAATGCACAATAAAGATTGAGGTTTCAGGGACAACCAAGGCCAGTTTGATTTCCTTATCCCCGTTGCCCTCCATCTACCATATTGTGCCAATCCCTCCACATGCGCCCCATATCCTCCACAATAAAATAAAACTCCCAACCCTTACCTACAGTGCCCTTAACAAATCAGCACCACTATATCCTTGTACTTCTCTTTAAATAACCTCCTAATTCCTCATAATACCCTGTTTTCTCCTTCCATGATGTGGGTCTTCTTTGATACCTTCTCTGGAATTGCCTAATTTGCTACATGTTTAGGAAAGAATACAATTCATCCTTAATACTCACAATCTACATACTTAAAAAAAAAACTTTCAGAATGTAGCAACTTCTCTACGCGGCCTTCACTTCAACAAAAGCAACCTCACCAAAAAAGTTTCTCCTTAACCCCCCAATAAACTGTAAACTCACAAATGCAGGACCAATATGTCTTATGTGTTCTCATTTTACTGAGAAGAAATAACATACACAAATATATAATCTTTAATGATGCATTCATTCTTGCTTCTAGTTTGGATCAAACTATTCCACTCTAAATGTAAATGGAATTCTATTGAAAAAAAACAATATATTTTCCTTATCAAGTAGAATAATACAAACAATGAATTATATTTATCAGTTAAATACCATATGGTTAAAAGTTCCTTAATCTTTCTCCTTAAACCTGTCAAACCATTTTCTCAATAAAAAGTCTAGGGTCTGAATTTATTTCCTCTTTTGGACAACGTCAAGAGGGAATAAGACTTTGGTCAGGCAACTGTGTAAAACGTTGGAAAGCTTCTGGCATTGGCAGGATGGAGAGTAAAGATAATGAACTTACAATCCAATCCACTTGTCCAGCTGAACAGTGTACAGACCTTGTCTGCCAGTTGGCGTGCGACAAGGAAGTGATTTATTTGGGTGCTGTAGAAGACACTACAGACAAAACATTTAATAGCAAGTCAAAATTAATTTTGGATTAAGTGTTGGAGATAATGAAGAAAATACTTGTACTCTCCCGAGCACGTGCATTTGGCATGCATTACATCTGCTATGTTGGCTGCCAACATAACATTTTGGGCTTCACTCTCAGAAAACAGGTTAAACAGATTTTATATATGGGATGGATTTTACTCTTATAGTGTGAGGATGAGCAGCCATGATAAGAATTCAATTTGTTTCTGAAAATAAATTTATGATTTATTCAACAAAAATAAAGTCTAAATGGAGAAACCATGTTGAATAATTAAGTACACAATTACTGCTTCCATAGGAATTAAGATACTTAGTAGCAGACAGGTGCTACTAATCAAATGCCCTTGATTAATTGGTCATCTGCAAGTGTGACCACCTCTATAAAAGTCATAATCCAACATTTACATTCAGGTATTAAATTAATATTTTATTATATGTTTTGCATTTGTATACCCGGGAACTGTTCAGGCCAGGTTGTCCAGAGCTTACTTCTGTTCCTTACAGGAGGATGGCAGAGGGTGCGGATGTGACAGCAGGACAGTGTTACCTGTGTACAGGGGCAGGACTATCTCCACTTAGACTTTGAAGGGCAATGGAGTGGACAAAACTAGACAGGTGTTGGTGGGGCCAGGGAATACCTAGGAACTCTCCGGGTTTGACCTGGAGATTGCCGGGTGAGAGCTGCTCCTCCGGTTCTCCGGCCCATCTCATTATTCCTTTAAATGGGGGTGCCAACATCAGCGGGAACTCCCACGACGTCAGTGGGAATGCCACCGTCAGCGGGACCGCCCACAGACATCAGCGCGACCCCCCCACCGACGCAAGGGAAGGCTCCGGGTAGCCGGAGTCCAGAAGTTCCCAGGCATGAGCCAGGGTAAGGAGTGGGAACAACTAACTCTAGTTAGGATACATCTGGCTCTTTAAAGTACATGATTGCTGGCCAATTAACTCAAACCGTCTTGACCACTTGAGCACTTTCACTTTATGGGATTGTCAGTATGGTTGAAACGTCAGTACAAAATATATAGTTTAATGGATGAGGATACTGAAGAAATCTCACTGATTTAACTATAGATTATATACAGGGTCAGTCAAGCTCTTCCTGCAACAGAAGCTCACTGGGGTCGATTCTTCATGATGTAAAGTAATGGAGTTGAAACCCCACCAAACTCTCTAGTCAACTCTCCTTTTGGTGAATAAACCCCATTAAAATGCACGTTGGCAGATGAGGCTAAAAAGAGAAACTAGTAGTCTGACTAGTACAGTTTAAAAGCACTTCAGCGAAATTTATTAAAGCCATTTGTGCTTTTAAATGGATTTATTTTAAGCAAAATCTCATGGTCTCTTGCTATAACAAATTATAGTTTATCAACATATCTACAAACTGCAAACTTACTATTTTGCATGTGGACAGATAGATAGATAGATAGATAGATAGATAGATAGATAGATAGATAGATAGATGGATAGATAAATTAACAATGCACATATTAGTGGCCTTTGTTCATACCTATACAATCTGTTATGCACTTTAAATTCAAACAAGCAAAAGATGATAAATACATACAAATTATGCGGGTAATGACATAATGCAATAGAATTCACAAAGGTCAGAATGAATCATATATTCATAACATCAACATTCATGTATTCTCACTGACATTATGTTCTTCAGCTTTAGTCATTCTACGAAATCAATGCCAGAGACTGGGATATGACATATTGTGTGTTCAAGTGGGATACCATGAGTGCATCGAAAGTCACTGGGTCGCTGGACACATATGATTGAAAGTATTGTTCCACATGGACTTGGCATTAAGAGAGTCATTTACCATATTAAGGAAAAACAAGCATCTATATATTTTCATCAAAAATGTAATTAGCTTTTGTGTTCCTATGGCAACAACCTATCACCATCATCTCGCTTGAATTAAGAATTCCTTAACCCCTTAAGGACCACGCTGTTTTTTGTGATCGAGGCATTTCAGCAACAACATTGTTTAATGAAATGACGCACCAGGCACGTCATAGGTCATCACCTGACCGTTTTTGCGTGACGTGCCTGACCCGTCAAGGGACGTTAAGGGGTTAAGGAAAAATTTGACAGGAGAGGCAACACAACAATATTAATAGGTTCGACGACTTGGTCATGGGGCCCGTAGCATCAGCTCCCATTAACATATGTACAGACCCACGATACTTCCCTCTCTGGGCAGGGAAGTGGTGTTTGGTCACATCATAGAAACAGAATTTGACGGCAGATAAGTACCAGGCTATTCCATGTATCTACCACCCACTCAGTAAACATCCATGCAGCTCTAAGGTTCCATCTGCATTCTGCCCACTAGGCACTAAAGGCTAACTAGGGCTAGCCTTTCCTCTGAACAAAGATCTCTCAGTTGCCGACCCTGGGTAGTTTCCAGGTATACCTGCAATGCGTTTACAGATGTTTCAAAAGCTGTATTTAATTACAAAATATTTATACTCAAGTAACTGGTACCCTTAATTTAAACATAACTCAACAAAATAATATGAGTAAAGAAAAATATACCACTAGAAGATTAAAATTAGAATTAAAATTAGATAGAAAAACAATCAAAAAAAAGATCTCCTTAAAAAAAAAAAAAGAAGTTTTGCTTGTAAATAAAATTTTAGAGCAGTAAATAAGATATTATGGAGTTCAATCTGGCAATTAGAATAACGTTAGCGGGAAAGGAAAAAGAAATGTTTGTTAAAATCGCTCCCTTGCGTTTGGGTACATTTCTCACTTAGAAGAACATTTTTTTTATACTGCAATTGCTTTCTTTAGTAGCCACCACATTTTCGTAAATGAAGAATTAAATGAAGTTCACTTGTAGTCGTTGCCTAACAAGGTGCCAGAAAAGTTATATTCTGCAAAGCCCGTGACACTGTTACAATAACACTTTCATGTTGGCAGCATCTAATTAGAGGTGAATTTGCAATGATATCAGTGTACATGGTTGATACTTAATATTTACAGAAGTAAACCGGCCCTCCAAACGTAACTTGGCACCTCTAGAGAATGTTTTGTTCCTCTCCATCATAAAATTGAAAAAATAAATAAAAACAAAACAATTACGGAATACAATGAAATATGAAAGAGTCTTGGAAGGCAAGCTTAAGTGTAAATGTAAGGCAGCCTTTCTAAATTATTCTTAATGCTGTTTAGTATTTCCGATTATTTGTAAGGCTTAATGAACTGACACCTTGGAAAACAAACACCTAATAATAAGGTCTCCATGTTCCTAGCAGGGTTTTGAGTACATTGAAAACATGATCAATTGTTTTTGAGTGGGGGCAACATTAAACCATTCTTGCCACCCTTAGCTTTGTCTACCATAAGCATGATACAATATACACCAACATTAAAAGATAACGTAGGGGTTAAACAAGCCCCCCTGTTGCGGTTCTACAAAAAGAAGGATAGAAATACATTTATTGTGGTTCTTGTCTTTTGATTCTAAAAAAAACATTAAGAACTTTGCCACGTCATCTCAAATAAAAGAGAGCTTTATCAACCACAAAGAGAACTTTATTGAAACTGCGCTACCTGCATTTTCCTCTCTAGACCTCGCCACCTAAATCAATGCGCATCGATAGCTGGAAGTTCTCCCCAAGCTTCTGCCATGGAAAATAAATCTCGCAATGCCCTGCTGATTTCACCAGTAGTGTGAATGGCTTCCTCTCAGTAAATCATGTCACCGCCGCCAAGGTCAAAAACGTGTTATATTGCAATCCTACACTTATCGCATTAAATGCGCCATTCAGAAAAGACTGTTGGGTGTCTCATATGGGTGTTGTCAGCTTCAGAAAGTTTAGGAGTATTTTTCTCGGTACGGAACGTTTTTCGCAATGAAATATAAGGTTTTCAAGATAAAAGGCTATTTTTTTTTTGTTACAAATAATGAAAAGGTAATCCTGGATAAGAACCAAGCGGCAGTGACGTGACGGTGACTAAATCTGGGTGATTGATCTGTTACATTTATAGCTGATAATGATCAGCAGTTTTTAAATAGCGTAAGAAGAACAAGTTCTCTAACTGATGTTTTGTTGCCAGTAACACCTTAAGGGCTTTTTATGTTTTGGAAGATTAGGTCTTTATGCTTGAAGGTGTCAGTCTATTACTGGCTGACGGACGACTGATAAGTGCATCTTTCATCTTACAACATGAAGCACCAAGTATTTAGAGAGGAATAAAACACTTTAACGTTAGCGACATCAAATATAGGTACATGATACAAAGGGGAACACAAGAAAAATAAAAAATAAAATATTTTAACGACAGAAGAAGAGAAAACTATTTCTAGTCCAGCCCCGGCACCTCTACTGCTTGATTATTTAAAGGGACGTATAATATCTACTATATAAGAATGCCACTTCAATAAAGAACACGCTTTATTTTTGTCCCATGAGGTTCCTCCAGACATGTAACTTCCATGATGTTGGCTGAGCATTATGGGAAGTGCAGTTAACAGTAAATAAAGGTACAGATGTAAGCTGTGAACTACAGTCCCCATGATTCCCAGACAACCAGGTGTCCCCTGTGACTAGGCATCATGGGAGTTATAGTCCACAACACCTGCCACATCATCTGCTGTTAACTACAGTTCCCATGAGGCTCAGCCAGACATACTGCTTCCATGATGCTGGCTGTGAGAGTAGTAGCCCTGGTGGGCTGTGGGGGCATCCTCATGGGCTGGCAGTGGTGTGGAGGGACCGGCTCCCTCCATGCTTTCTCACACTCCTCGTCAGGGCAGGGGGCGATAGTCGGTTCCTCACCAGCAGCACTGATTTGCTGTTTCCCAGTTTACCAACTCTAAAGTAATGAGAGTTTCAGAGACCGGATGCTGATTGGCTCAAGGTACAGTATGCCGATTGGCTAAAACCAAAACACTGTGTGCCGATTGGCTAAAACCAAAACACTGTGTGCCGATTGGCTGGCAGAATTTTGCACTCGGTTTTAGCAATCTGTCACTGTCATAATGGATAGCAAAGTGGGACAGAGGTAGGGATAGGTGGGACAGAGTCCCAAAATTGGGACTGTCCCACCCAAATTGGGAAAGAAATTGGGAAAGAATGCATATTAAAGTTTTCCGTGGCCAAAGGGGGCGACTGAAGATCCGTAATCATGTTGAAACGACGCACTTTCTCCATTTAGGGACGTAAAAAAATGATATCTATTTGCCAGAAACAAAATCTATCAACCTAAGCATATGATTATGATTCATGCACGTTAAATATTAAAATGGATATCAAAATGTTTGATATTTCAAGCAGCTGTTCAATTCGCACAACAGAACATGTTGAAGAATCTATAAAGAAAAATGAGTAATCAAAATAATCACATTATTGAAATACAATCTAACCTTTTAATGTGTTATTCCAGGAGTGATCCTACCTATTAATAAATCCCGCCACACCTCTTGTATGTTTCCTTTATTGTTGACCATGATTTACAAGGTAAGCATACTCTGACATTACCATACATTGGGTGGGGGTTTTTTTTTCCCCCAGTACAGTCGCATAATGTCTGTGCAAAACTTTTTTCCTTATATGGTCCTAGTTGTACTAAAATAGTGGATTTTAGGCTCATGTTCTTGAAGATGATGTAAGGTTTTTTAATGGGAATGTGTGAGGGGCTGATCAACTCATCAACTTTGTTATGTATTATGGAGGGCTATTTCTAACAAGCTTCATCTTAAAAATTTCCTGCATAAACAAGGGTTTCAATAAACATCCGATGCATACTTCATAAGGAGATGCATACCACACAGCTTTTGGGCACTATCTCGCTTTTGTGGGTTTCTTGCTGGAAAAAAAAAGGCGCTGGCGTTGATTCTTCAAAAGTCTTCGAGAAGAAGAAGCGAGTTGAAATATGTCCACGTCCCTTTTCAGTTCAACTTAATAGAAGTATTATTAACGCATGTCTGTTACATGGTGATCTGGAGAAACGCTAAGAGCTCTAATTCCATTCCCTCTCACAGCTATCTCAGTATGATAAGAAATTAAATTTTAATAAGGGTTAAACATTAATTATAGGCTATAAGCTCTGACAACTTTCTTCTGCAAGGCATATTTAAATCTGAATTTCTCAGCTTGCTAAACATAGAACGTATCTGCTTCCAAACATTAAAAGCAGCTTCGCTCTAGAGTATCAGGGCATACGTTTTACCAAGAACCTCTCCTTCTTTGAAAGGGGTTCTACTGGAAGTTATCCTGGGTTCTTATATGGACGGCACCCCAATGGGTACGTCCGGCATACAAAGAGACGCTTCAGGACCTGCTTCATAAAAAAAAAAAATACTTCTAGGTTTGCAGTTAAGGGACCACACTATCTTTCCATGTAACCTCGCTAAAGATTGACGGGGGCTTCTCAGCAGGAACTAGACCTTATCACGCATGGGGCATTAGTGATGAATCTACTGTCCCAAAAATATTGCACAATAAAACCTACCCGGGCCGTAACTGTTCAAGATAAACACACAGTGAGTCTAACGGGAAATCCCACAGTTTCTTTCTCCTTTTTTGTTAATATTATGATTGGGGACAGGGTCCTCTTCTCCTTCTCAATAATACCCCTAACACTATGAAAGTCTGTCTAATGGGCGTTTATGTTATTGCTTAGCTCGTTAATTTGTTTTCTGAATGCTGTATTTTTAGTTCTTCAGCACTGTACAGAAAATGCTAGTACCTCAAAAATAAATAAGATACACAAAAATAAAGAGAATGAACTGCTTTCAGATCATTGTAATAAAGTTTCACATTTCTGCAATGTTTTCAAACATTATAACATTCGAAGAATACACAAAAGCATTTCTTTTGAGACTTCAACAACTGGCTTTTTTCTTTGTTCCATATAAAACAGTAACAATAGCAAGTTATAGCCAGGATAATTGAGAGCAATTTATTTGGCAGCTGCAGTAAGACCATTTTCTCTTACATGGCCATGCTTGAATACAACATATACATAAAGCCAGGAGCAGAAAATTATCGAGGCGCAGCGTAGTACAGTGTGAATGATCTCCTGAGTAGAACTGTGATCAGTAAGAGTAACAAACCATTTGCTCAGTGACCTGAATAAGCTAAAGCGTATCATTTATATGCCAAATATCTACAGCAGGGTACAATGACCCAGTAAAATCCTGATGGCACCAAGACTTGTCTGTTTACTATGTACAAAAACATCATAAATCAGAATTCAAAAAATAAAGTTCTGCGCCATAACCGTGTGCAGCTAAAGCTAAGGTCAATCAAGCTATTCTTCTAGACAATAAGGTCTGAATAAGTATGAATTGCAAATCAGAGCACTATAAATCCAATTCATTCTTCCAGTGGAACCTATTTCCCAGTTCACTACAACCACAGAAGAAAACCAGTATGTGAGCCACCAGCTACTTCAGTGCCGACCACCGCGGTAACCACCACCATAAGGGGCTTGGTATCGGCTGAACTCACCTGAAGGAGGATGAGTTTATAGCTAAAGTTTTCTTGGTTTTGTAGAACGTTGCTTGAGTTTTGGTATTGCTGATCGCCTCCTGTCCTGTCTCCTGCCAGGACTGACCTCTGGACTGTTCTCTGCTTGCTCCTGCTATTGTACTACATTCCGGATTCTAGTATTTTGTGAGTGGTTCTGTACTCTTGGGTCAGTGGTGACTTTGCTTAAGGGTCGGTCCCACCGGTCCTTTCAGGACCCCAACACATTCCACGGTGCCACTGACCTACAAACTCTGTATCCCAACTCTTATAGATCATAAACATGTGAATAGGGCCCGTGTAACCTTTTCAAATAGATTATCTTATCATGTTTGTTATAACCTATGTACTTTGCAAAATGAGGGGATAGATCGTTGGCACTACACACGTAACTAATAATAGTTATTTACCTAAATAGTTATTTACCTAAAATGACTAAGTAACGATAACTATAAAATAGTTGACAAGTTTAAAGAGCACTAAAAATAAGTGCTAAGGATCACATGACCCACCATACATCCCATACGCATTTATAGATATAACTTGAAGAGATTATTTTAAGGTTGTTATGCTATGCATAGTCATGCTATGAAAAAGCTAAAATTCTGGGGTATTGTTGCAACAAGTATGTATAGAGCTAAAAAGGTAATATTGTGGTACTAAAATGTTAAAATGTTTATACAGCAAATTAATTTTATTTTATACTTTGTGGAAGATTCACACAGCTGTACATGTTCTCGTTTTTCAGGACATGCGCAAAGGAGAAAAAGAGCCAAGATGCAATATTGAATAGCGTTCTGATTGCGCAATGTGTAACTAACCACCTGCTATCCTAGATTTACCGAACAGCTGACTGCATAGCACACATGAGAATGTTCACTAAAAAGAAGTCTCCAAGTACAATTTATTAATGAGCCCAGCTTTGCAACAGGAAGACAAAAGCAATTAAACTTGTAAAGGACATATTGCCACCAACCGTTAAATTAGGTTCCTGGAACTGCAAAATGTTTCATACACTACAGCCTTCTAATTGGCCCTTACGCCAGCTGCATATACTAGCCAGGGCTTATGGCAGCAGGGCCAAGGGGCCTCTGCCATAAGACTGGGGGAAGATTGGCCCTCAACTGCTGCTCAACGTTACGACGTCTACTGTAACAAGGCGAAATCTCCCCAACCATCCCATTCCCATTATATAGTTCTGTGTACCTAGCACCACACATCTGGAAGAGACAGCCACGGCGGTGGTGAGTCCTTGGGGATGGCTGGGGGACTGCCCTTGGTGACTACAAGGGACACTCACGACGTAAATACCTCTCTCCACCTTTAGTAACAGTGGAGTGAGGAGCACTCAGACATACTGAGAACAGATCAATAAACACAGCCCCTATAGCACAAATTCCTTAAACTTCCGGAGCTGTAAAATGTAGGTTTTGTTAAAGTGACAGCTTCACATTAAAAGACTGATGATGTTTTCTATCCCTGTGTATTTAAGAAATATGGTACTGTATTTTCTAATTTAACACCTAAAACAAGGAGTTGCAAAAATGCTGACTTAAATAGCACAGGGCCAATTACTTACAAAAGTTTCCAATTACTAAAGGAAGCATCAGCTCACGAACTTGTAGCCATTAATAAGAGAGAGCATTATTAGCCATTTTTCAAGACAAGAATAAGGTACAGAACAACAACATAATTAATGGAACAGCCGCTACGGTACACATTTTATTTACAACGCAATGTCCTTTAGGCATTTGTTTCCACATCTGACAGTATTGACCTTCTTTGCAGCAAGGAACATAACTCTTTTTCTCTGCAACAGTGTTAACGGAGGTAAATCCTACTTTAAATGTAATATGATTAACTTTACAAACTCATCTTTAGGTTTTTATTGGCAACATCTCATTCTGAGTCAGGTCGATGTACCTTTCACACACGTTAGTGGTCAGGCGCAAACGTACGTCATATAACAGAGCAAGACATTATTTTAAGGGACAATGGATCAGGAAAGGATGAATCAGGCAATGAAAAGGATCAAGATGCAGTCAACTCTGTAAGTGGGATTCTTTAAAATGGCTAGCAGCCGACTGCATAGACTGAAGAACACTGTGAGAATGTCCTGTTCCATAACCCTCCTTTTGGGAGATGTTCTGAAGCCTAATGCCTCTATCTGCAGCAATCCATCTGAAGAAGAGACCACTTTCGATCCAAAAGCATATATAATCCTTATCTGTGTTGACCCAATAAAAGGTACCACCTTCCACTAAGAACTTTGTCTACAACATAACCTATACCCAATACTGTAAGATGCTTAAGTGCGCTTTATACCTCTGAGCATGACAATAGAGCAAGGAGCTGTTGCATCCTTGACATTCATTATTATTATTATTATATATATATATATATATATATATATATATATATATACATACACACACACACACACACACACACACGTCATCCTTACCATCACTTTGACCTTCTCTCTTAAGCATCTGCACCGCTCCAACATACTTCTTTAGCTGGACTTTCAACACCTCGTTTTCCCTGTGCAAAGATAACACATAGAGACAAAATATTAAACAGGTGTCTCAGGCCTTAGTATTATGAATTTAAACAGATGATCTTCCTTACAGAAAATCTGCATCTTTCCCAAATACATTGTAGAGTTTAGAACCATAAAGTAAATATGCACATTTCATCTTAACCTCTAATTCTCATAATTTATGCTTTCCCCCCATTCTGTTGTGTTATTGTTCCCCTTTGAAACTTTTGTCTTAATTTTTTGAGTTAAAATAGTCCCTTTTGTTTAAAGCATATGTCCCCAACGGATAGACGAAAATAACACACTATGGCTTATACAATAATTTTGTTATGCTTAAAGCTGTGAGGGTGATTATTCCCTTTTATTCCCCTTATTTTAACCCAAATACAAAAGACTACATGTTAACTAGCTTTTTCTTGGGAGATAAAAGTGAGGAATAACTTCTGTAAGAAGCCATATCCATGTGTAATCATACCTTTCATTACGTACTACTTAGCAGCGGAGTAGTTCGCGTTGATCTAGCACAATCTTTAATTGTATATGTTATTGTCAGGCAGATGTCGGAAGTTAATAATACCATTCAGATATCCTCTCCATTCTAATTATATACCCTGAGAACGCACCTCAACTACAGTTACTAATAAAGAAGCCAACTAGACAGCAAGACAATGCTATACGTTAAAAGCCAAAGGAGAATTGTGTATTCATTGAAATCCAGTTAAACTCTGGTTATTACAACCACACTTTGCAAAACGCTCTTGAACCCAAGGATTACGCAGAACATAAAAAAATTGAAGGGGTACAGTTCCTATGATCACATACAGTAAACTTAAAGGGAAAGTTCCATGGAATCAAAAAAAATTATTCTTGTGCATAAAACGCAATGTTCCAATAAACTTCCTTTATCTGCCAACCTGGGGGCTGCCATTGTTGTCAGTGATGTGACTTTTCCTGGTCATTCACCACACGAAGCAGATTCTTTATGGCAATAATAATCATTGTTTATCTTTATTTAGGATTTTGGAGGGGTAAAATGTATGATAAATGAATCCTATGTGATTACATAAGCCTTCTATGTTAACTAAAGATAAAGAAGCCAGACACCTGTAATTGCGTTTCAGTCAAGGAGGCGAGTGGATTAAGTATTACACAAACACAAGTAATTTTGTAAATTTATTTTACTTTCTCTTAAATTTGGCTATATAAATTAGATTTAAAAACATTAACGTTACTACGCCCCCTCCAGATTTTGTCTTCTGTATAATAAACGTTGTAGTTATCATGTACATATAAAGTCAGATTAGTAATTGGTATTTGCTAATTTAACGGATTTGTTTACTTGTAACTGTGAACAGCGTCCGTGCCCTGTAGGCCTCACCTTACTGCAAACGCTGAGTTATATGTAGCGCGTTATTAAAATATATTACGGCTGCTAAAAATATAATTTGATATACAGCGCTGAATTCGGAGAAATGTTAACCCTTACCTTCCAATAAAGATATGGTATATATAAAAATAAATTGCATTCTGTGTATCCTTGCCTCAAAACAAGTACCTTTGATGAACTTTAAACTGAGATATCTGTGCTAAAGCTGGGATAACCAATTATTGTGTGCTGTTTGTGGCCCCTAATGACTGGAGTTGTGCACATAAAATGTATATAAGTCCTGGAAAAATAGCTGATGTACTCACTCGAAGAAGGAGCTAAATTCCCTTCAACTTCAGCACCTTTGGACTTATTACGTCTTCTCACCTGAGGCTTTTGACCACGCAGGAAAATAAGCTGTTTTTTTTTAATAACCACCATTGAAAGTAAGGGATTCTGCTTCCAATTGTTTACAAAATAGAAAAGTACTAAAGGCACCAAGTCTCTCTTTCTTCTCATGTAAAAAAAATAAACCCCTAGAGGCAGGGCCAGCTCAAGACATTAGCCCCGGCGACGCCACTGCTCATTATCTACCCGTCCTTTCCCTACCTTCTCATTATCTACCCTTCCTCTCCCTACCTTCTCACTATCTACCCTATCCCCCCCCTTTGTACTTCACTTAACTTTCAGCAGTCCTGCGGCGAGTCTCCCTGCTCTGTCGCGGTGCACGCTGCTTCACTGCTCAGCGCTGGAAATGACGTCATATTCCGGCACTCAGCATTACAAGCCAGCACGGAGACCGGGCTAGAGGGCTCACAGAGGAGAGAGAGAGGGGCGCCGAGCGGGTACTGAAAACTTGATAAGCAAAAAACACTCAGTGCCCCTGTGTGGTGCAATTGCCCCACACTGCTCCATGGCAGGGCTGGCCCTGCCTAGAGGTAGAAATGTATAGGGACCGACCCTAAGCTCCTTGACACTCATGTCCGCTTCTGATTCTGATTTGTTTTGATTAATGACTGGTTATCACAGTAGAACTCAAGGGTCACCAACAACCCACTGTCTGTTGTAAGCCCAACACATAAATCCTGGACCACCAGTGGTCCTCGGGTCCTGGTTTAAGAAACTCTGACATGGAACAGGGCTTCTCAACCTCAGTTCTAAATGGTATATATTTTATCGTTCTCCTCATAATGCACACCTGGAACCTTATAGCCTGTTAGGGGGCCACATTGAAGATACTCTAAACTCTACTACTACATAGTTTAAGGTCGCAGAGAGCATACCAATGCAAACCGAGTGCTAAGAACCATATAGAACTCTGATCTAGATTATTAAAAGATTATAAAAGAAAAGAAAACAACTTAATGTTCAAAACTGTTACCCAAAAATAGATGGTCTGCTCATTCGCATCTATCCTAGTTATGAATGGATAACTGTTTCATGCAGTACCGATTTCTAGATTAAAACTGGATTCAGGCAAATTCCTGTTTGCTCATTCTTCCATTATAAAAATGTTCACCTATACTTAAGGGTTTTTTATTTTGGTGACAGTTTAAAATAAGTTCTATGTCTCTCTATATCACGGTAACAAACAGCACACCATAAGGTCCAAAAGAGTGTTCACATTTGACTCTCGAACTCTGGTTTTAATTTTAGGTTTTGTATGATTACAAATATTTCAGCACCTGTTTCCCAGACAGTCCCCATCTGGTGAATCCTGTTAAGAGCTTAATAAATTATCAGAAACTCATAACCAGTCTCAGAGAAGTCTTTTTACAATCCAGTAAATGAGAAATTGCAGACTTTGTGCATGCCTTCCATTGTGATTTATCATTTCAAAGAACCTGAAGCCGTAAGAGCAGATTGGAACATTACACCATTTTACATTTAACAAAGAATTCGAGATAATATCTGCAAATACAAATGTGCTAGAAAAATTACAAGCGAAGGCATTTTTTTCTAAAATTACAAAGGTGTTCACAAAGCTCTTTTCTAACTGCTTGTGTGAACATAAATCAACCAACGATGCGATACCAAATATATGTAAAATATTCAAACTTTTATTTAGAATGAGACTCTGTTATCTTTATAGGAAAGCAGTCTTGGTTTTGTTGAAACCCTGGGTACTACAGAAGTAACTACAATCTAGACCAGGGGTGTCCAACCTCCGGCCATCCAGCTGCTGTAGGACTACATCTCCCATAATGCTCTTTCAGCGAAGGGGCTGGTTGAGGAATATGGGAAATGTAGTCCTGCAGCAGCTGGAGGGCCGCAGGTTGGACACCCCTGATCTAGACACTGGGGACCACACTGTGCTTCTTCATCACCTCTGCTGTTTTCTCTCTAGGTTTCCTTTGGGAAAAAAATTGCCTTCAGTCCAATACCTTGGTTAATGGACCGTTACATGTAAGAAATATTAACCCACTAGTCATTACCAGCGTACTGAGGGATTCTCACCAACAGAATAAGAATGTAAGTTACTAGCGGGGAAAACAAAGGGTTGGGGCATCAGAGAAGAAGCGGTTACGACAACGCACAGCACGGACACAAAATTCAACGAAGCTGACACACAAGCTGGAGTTATGAGAGACAATTTCAGGTAGAGGTTTGAACTTGCACTGGACAACATCCAACAGGGTTGATCGGAAGCTATTTCATACTTGTGTGCTTTCATTAGATAACAATATATAGAGATAAGGGGATACCTCAAGAAATAAGGTTTGATATGAAGAGCGTTTAGGCTGAAAAGGCTTTAACGTAAATGGTAAGCACAAGGCATGTAACCAGCAATATCAATCTGAACAATGGCAGATATCAAAGAAGAAGAGAAATTTACCAAGTAAAATGAGAACATGTGGACTGTAAGCATCTCAAGCCCAGACCGGTCATCTGGCAAACGGGCCATCTGGTCTCTTTGTGTGCACCTGGACACACACGGCCACTGTCTGCAAGAGTGTAAGAGCCAACAGCAGCATGTATGTCATTTATCAACCACCAGTCTTAAAGTGCCAGGATCGATTTTAATCCCCAGCACTTCAGCCCTGATCTACTTTATGTGGAAAAGTTTTCAACAGCCCTGAAGGCAACAATTAAGGCATAAGCCTCTAGGAAACCGCCTATACATTGAACTACATCCATTACAAAGTGGCTGATATATTTTTATAATCTATTGCCTCACTATACAGTTATTTTTCCTCTTAAGCCTGAGAATACTACTGCAGAAACACTACCAGATAAGATGTAATTACAAATCTACTATATTTTTTTTATTTGCAGAGGCAACCACTGACACAACCTACTCATCCCAAAGTTGTTTGATGGGGTTGAGGTCAGGGCTTTGTGCTGCCGGTCAAATTCTTCCACACCAAACTCATCCAACCATGTCTTTATGGACCTTGCTTTGTGCGTTGGGCACAGTCATGCCGGAATAGAAAAGGGTCTTCCCCAATCTGTTCCCACAAAGTTGGAAGCATCGCACTGTTCATAACGTCTCGGTATGCTGAAGCCTTTTTTCTGACCATTTTATCAATATACTTGCCACATTAATTAGTGACATATATAATTACAAAAAAATCAAAGACCATCTGGTCAGATTATAGAATATAGTCCTGGGGCAGAGATAGACAGCCCTGTTACATTTTATTGCTGCAAAAACTAGAGTACTTCAATGTGATATTTGCACCTTAGTTGGTTGACTAGTTATGTAATGTTACAGGTAAAAACAATGCAATACATTTTACGTAACATGTTTCACTATAACACATACACAGAATGATAAGCACATCATTCTATAAGCCCTCTTCTTATAGTGGTTTCATTTTATTTTTGCAGAAAAGGGAATTAGAAATTACTGGTTTGATGTACTTGTGTTTTTTTGCCAATACTGGAAGAACAAAGAAATCCCTACAGGTGTGCAAACCGAGTAGCCCCATCAAACCTCCTTGTAGGCCTGTAAGAATTTATTTTGCTAAAAATCTTTTTATGTGTGACATCAATAATGCCAGCATTGGAGACAAGAACACCCGTTATAGATCCTTAACAAAACCGAAGCTTTGAAAACTGGTATTTTCAGTATGTGGCGGTTCAGAAGGTACCATTTAGCTATTCTAACCAGATCTTTACAAAAGTCAAAATGTATGTCACATCCTTAGACAATTGTCATGAACAGATAACACATTTACTGTATAGATTTGACACTTTCAAAAACTTCCTTATACTGCAGGAATAAGAAAAATGTAAAATAGCACATTCCCTAGAGAGATCTGTTTCCAGCCCCGTCTACGGGCTTGGGTAAAGAGATCAAAGAAAGATACGCTTCAGAAAAAAGGGAATCAACTGGAAACCATGGAACAGTCTAAAGATTATAGATACATAAAAAGATAGACTTACAAAAGAGTAAGTGTGATGACGTTAAAATGATGATGTCAGAAATGATCCTGAAATGAACTTACACTGAGGTTATCTTTTTTTTTTTATTTATTTATTTTTTTTAAAGAAGTTTATGCGTTATCGGGTATTATTTGTTGAGGGATACTAGTAAATCCAAAGTAAATCACATTATGTAAAATAGTTTGACGAAGATGCTGCTATCAGGGAATGACAAAGGAGAAGGTCTCATAAGAGCAGCCGAAAGGAGCTTCAACAGGAACCATTGCTGCAAAATGGCAGGTTGTGGCAACGTTCTTTCATTTGGAGAACCCAAAAAGAACTATCAGCGATAATCTTAACTTTAGTTACACAACACAGAATGAACTGTCTTAACATTTACTAATTCCTTGGCATACGCCAAGGAAGGGGAATCCTGTTTCATTAAGGTTGGTCATTTTTCATTACTGTTGGTTTGATGTCAGGTAAGAAGGCAATGTTTTTCAATGAGGAGCCTATCTTGATGGTTTTGCCCAGTTTAAACAAAACAATTACGGTGAACACTGCAGAGAAGATTACCACTGAACCAGGTTTACCTTATCCTGCTGAAAAATACGGGTAGGATTAGATTTATTGACTTTCTAGAAATTCTTCTATATACACTCGGCACTTATTAGAAGGCGTTTTAAAGGTCCTCTTCCTCCTTCTCTGTTTAATTTTGTAACTAATAATTATTTTATAAAATAACATTGTAGCCTTTATAATTTTGGATAGGAACACTCCATTGTCATGTGACATAAATGACAGATTGCTGCCATGAAAAGTACAAATGCTTCTTAAAGCATTTATGGTATTAAATCTTCAGAGGAAAGTATAACATTACAGATCTGGTAAGTTTTATTTGCTTAATACAGTAAAGATGTACAATGTAGGTGCTATCTAAGTGGGACAGCACCTTTGACAAATTAATAACTGTAATAGTCTTGGCATAATGGTATTTACGTATGTTTTAATGGTTTTATATTGATACGTGTCTTCCTTCAGAATAAAAAACGCTCTAAAATAGCAATAACATAATCGTGACATATGTTCTTATGTAAAGTTTGGATAGTGGTCAACAGAGCAAACAACAGAATCCTCTCAACCTCTGCTTACCTTTTAATGTCACTATAAACAAACTATACGGTAACCCTGCTGTTACCCAATACAGTCAGCTGGATGCCAAAAAAATTCAGATCAATCATAACCCCAATCTACAAAATAGCAGATGGAGTAGGAATGTTAGGCATGTTTTGATGGGCTCTGCAAAAGTGGAGCTGTCATTTTTTCTAATTGCTCTATGGGCTACTAGGGTCTAAAAATGTAATTTCACAATGCACTTCCCGGAAGTAACAGTCCTGAATTTCAAGCAATGTCCTGCTGTTCCATTGTCCCACTTTTGCTAGCAACATGGATCAGGGGCAGGAGATCCTTTGATCTCCCCTGAGCTTTGTAGGGTGCCGTAAAATCAAGGTAGGTCTGTTCTGTTGCAGTGCAGACCTCCATTGTAACTTTTCAAGTGAGGCGGGTGGCTGAGGTCCTGACCCCATCCCTGGCCACACACTCTAACATAGGTGCCCGACTTGGACATCTGACATTTAGGTGTGTCATAACATGCTCTTTTTAATTAACAATAAGTAACTACGATACCTCACTAGGACAAGGAACGTAGCATGGAAGCTCACCAATGCACCATGGCAGTGCTCTGAAGCTGACGGTAGTAGCTGTCAAAATGCTGACCTTTCATTTAAGCAACTAACCTATATACTTTACGCTCAGTTTCAAAAGTAATCCTATCCAGTATGAAAAATTCCTTTGTGGCGGAATCTACTTTTTAGCGAATACTAAAAGTTTCTTCTCCTCTCAAACGTGTAACATTTATGCTTAAAGTTCATGACTTTTAAAGTTTCACGGCTGTTTGTATTACCTGTCAGCAAACTTTAGATGAAGATTGGTGCCCGAGTGAGATTACTACACAGAGAGAACCGAAAAGATAAAGCACATCAGAAAAAGTTATAGGCTCCTTTGTCAGCAAAAAGTTCTGACTGATCCAGTTGACCCAAAAGGGATGACCTCAGAAATTAGCATTTTCAGAATACTTTGCCTCAAAAAGCATTGTGATTTAGTTAAATCCGTCAAGCAGAGGGAAATGTAAAGTAGAATTGTTCCTTGGCTATAGGAAGCAATGACTAACAAATCCTGGTTTTCAAATGCTCTTGAATGTCAATAAACCTGATTGAAGATGCCCAGTTGGCTTTGTCAGTTACTTTGACCACAGTCACATCATTTTTTTAATTTCAATTAAATATCCAGTCAGTTCAAGTTTTTCAGGGGCCCAAACCAAAGGAATTTATCAGGCCCCATCTTTTATACAAGTAACATATCTTCCAACCATCCTATATTTCGTGAGACTGTACAGATTTTCAGGAACTGTCCAGACAGGGCCGGCCCAAGACAAAATGCCGCCTGGGGCAAAGTTTAAAATGCCCCCCTTCCATTATCTACCCTTCCTCTTCCCCCCCTTGTACTTACCTTTCAGCAGTCCTGCGGTGAGTCTCCCTGCTCGGTCTATGCGCCAGCTTGTAATGCTGAGCCCCAGAAATGACGTCATCTTCCGGCGCTCAACATTACAAGCCGGCACCGAGCTAGAGGGCTCGCAGAGGAGAGAGAGAGGGGCGCCGAGCGGGTACTGACAACTTGGTAAGATAAAACCACTCGGCGCCCTCTCTCTCTCTCTCTTCTCGGCTTTAAAAAAAAAAAAAAAACGACTTCAAAAGTGCCGCCTGGAGCGGTTGCCCCACTCGGCTCCATTTTCAGGCCGGCCCTGTGTCCAGAGGAGCTTCCCTACTTTTGCAGGCAGTAGGGATCACAGGCTTGTTTGGGGGATTCTCTGATGTCCCTCTACTGTCAGAGCTGTGGCCGGACAGGTAAAGTAGATGGTTGGTCTCTCCCCTACCCCTCCTCCAACCCTGTCCTACCTCTAACCAATGAAGGTTCCCTGATTTGGACACCAGGAATTTAAGGGAGTATGAAGTAATGGAAAAAAGAAAAAAAAAAGAAAAAAATCACTATTTGTGTCACGTTACTGATCGCTCCCTTTCATCATCTAAGGCATGCTTTAGACCTATGGGGACCCAAAGTAGCCGCTTAATCTGCATACATGCAGGCAGCTGTACGTTTTATTTATACAGTAGAGCTAATTATGAAAATATGTACGATTTAAAGAAAATTTGAGTTTGAAAGCAAATCTGGTAATAGCTTTTTACTAACTAATGAGCACGGTATGCAAGCGAAGGAACGCTTTATAGCCATTCCAAGTGACTGCTTAGGTCATGACAACTTTTGAATGAAACACTGCACAGCAGCGAGAGATCCCTCTTGGAAATCCATCAGAAACAAAACTTTTGGCGTGATGATTCATCCTCAAAAAGGAAAACATCAGAAAACTTTTATAGAACTTGCTTTTTCTTTACTTACATACGGTACAGTGCTACTTCTATCAAGATGCAACATTATTAAAAAGACCCATACTGCACATCGATCAATAAACTATGCATTACTTATTGAACAGAGCTCAGCGGAGGGTTACTAACAAGCTGAATGGTTTGCAAGATAGAAAGACTAAGAGATCTCACTACATATAGCTTGGAGGAAAGGAGAGAAGGAAAAGAAGGGAACATAAAGCTTTTCCAGAGGAGGATCAATAAATGGGGCAGGTGCCCCAGGGCCCCCAAGCTCCAGGGACTTCCTTGCCCAAATCACAATCCCAACCTGCAATCAGGAGCGGCAGGGTCATGGCAGAGAAGGAGGAACTGAGTTTTGGGGCCACATCAAAGCTGTGCAGCTGAGCCTCACTCTTCTTATCCCCCGGTGCACTACAATAGGGAACCTCACTTGCTGAACTGAGGTCCCAGCATTGCAGGGGGATCCCTGTCAAGTGGGGGGGCAAAATGCCACAATCCCTCAGGCCAAGCATACCGCTATGCTGGTGACCACTGCCTAGCTGAGTCTGAGTCATTTCCCTGCGCTCAGACTGGGCAGAACAGCTGTCAGTAAAGGTAGAGGTGTGTGTATGTATGTATGTATGTATGTATGTATGTATTTTAGGTTGTATTTGGAAGCATGTTTTCAAGTTTAAAGTATGGTGTTTACAACTCTCATTATGATGTTTGCTGTAGAAGAATGTCTAAATTAACAAGTGGGCTATTTTGTGAGGTCCATATCATTACCAAAGACCAATGATTTCTAAGAAACTGGTAAGAAGCACCAGAAAAGAAGGGGAATCCATACATGGCAAAATATAGAGGTATGCCTTAATCCTTGCTCTATGTGCCTACAATTTCACATATTTTTAGGGGCCTGTGCACTCAGGGTAAAGTTATTTTAGGCCAAATTTGTCCTTACTGCAATCCAAACATTTGAGCAGTTTTGACGAAATCCATCATTAACGTTGTATTTGAAAGATTTTGTGAAATGTCTTGGAATGGTTCCCTGGCTATCGCTTGCTACCTTGCCAATGCCTGGATCTTCGCAGCGTGCCGCTCCTCCTGTTCAGCCACTTTCCTCTTCAGGTTGTCAATTTCCAGCCTGAGTGCTGAAGAATGTTCCATCTCTGAATCAAGCAGGTTTCTCAGAGATCTGAAAAAAACAAAACAGAAAGCACCATCTGCCACAAAATTCACAAAACATCCATTGCCTCCAACATCAAAAATGTCAAAGTTATTTAGTTTGTCCAGTTTTAAACCCATATTAAAGATTCTGAGAAAGGTCCAAAGAGTACATATTCTGGAAGTCACATTGCAGTTGCTTTTTTTCCAGAAGGCAAGAGTGATATTACCCCATGGAAAAACATGGCAAAAGATCCAACCACACATGTTTGCATCAACTACATGAGGACTTGGAACATGGAAAGTGGAAAATCTATCTAGTCAGAGTGACTCTATGGTGTACAGGTGGAAGAGGTTGGTGTCTGTTTCGGCACAGACCTTTTTGCATGTGCTTCCTTGTGGTGTAGATATGCTGTCTCGGAATACAATGCCAGGGAGCCATGGCGGTTCATTAAGACCACATGGGTTAGTCCCAATATTAGTGAGGGAGGTGTGTTTGTGATGCTCCACAATACGTGCAAACAATTCACACATAAAAAAGGGAGCTTGCGTGGCTTCTACGGCAAGATATCATCGAAACCAAGCTCAGTACAAACGGGAACTTTGATGAGTGCTGCCGCAAGACAGGGATATCATTTTGAATCCATATGGGGGACATTCACAATTATAGTTATTTAGTGAAACATTAAACAGATGCACAGACTTGTGTAATGAGAAACTTTCCTTAAATAAATACATGTAGAAAAGACATCTTCATAAACTGCAAACTTAGTAGCTGTACCCTTGTCCAAATCAATGAATTAGAAAGGGGATTTTTAATACAATCATAAAACCTACGCATTCTGTTCTTCAAGCTCATCCTTTCTGTTCATCAACAGCACAACCGCTTGACGAAGTTCACCTACAGGAGCGGGAAGCAAAGTAGAATTATTACAGGCATATGAAACAATGTCAATTTAAAAAAGAACATCTCAGGCAAATCCATTTCATTGATCGATAAAGAAGCTCCTTTTTCATTGATTGTGTTTCTAAAGGGAGCTTGTAATGATTATTCTCCCTTTGCCTCCTTAGACTGCTGTATCCACCTTGCAACATTACCTTTGCTGGACACATTAATGTTGAATTTAAAAGCCAGCTGGATTCTTTTACTTGCCAAGAACGGATTTGTCCTAATCCATGGAGATCGATAAAAAGCAGCACCATCACTTGTGCCAGGATTATATGTGTGGAGCCACAGCCGGACGGCTACTGAGATTTTTCCAGGTGAAGTATTTAGCTTATTTAAATCCTCTGTGACCAGAATCTCAAACAAGGCTTGTCATATCTTAGGAGTTGAATTTCCATTCAACTGGCACTCAGGGCTGGCCCTAACATATAGGAAATCTAGCAGAATGTCTAGCGTATTGCATACCTCCGAAGTGTCCTGGTTATGTCCCACTTTTAGGAGCAGTGGGGTTCATGGGAAAGTTGAGAAGGTCCTCTAATGTCTCCTTACCAGCCGTTACAGCACAGACCTCCATCAGAGCTCCCAGGTGGTAAGGTGGGCAGTTGACCATGCCTCTGACCCCATCCGCGTGGCCTTTTGGGTAATGTTTGCGTATGTAGAAGAGGTGTCAGACACACAGTTCTGAAATAGCACTAAAAACTCTAAGGTCAGAGGCACTTTACCTGGGGAGTCTTCTAGACTGCCCAAGTTGAGCTTCTGATGCTAACCCCCCCTCCAAAAAAAATAAAAAAATAAAGTAGCACTGTACATTTCCATAGCCAGCTGGGGAAGGAGACAACTATTGATGTCATTCTAGCAATAGCAAAAAAAGGAGAACAAAACTATACAAACATAGTAACACGCAAAAATATAATGGAGTCCATGAAGAAGCACTTCTACATACATCAACAAGAACAGAAATCCATATTTTTTATACATGTCAAAGATATCAAGAACGTTCCTTTAATTGGAGATAAAGTTGTTTCTGTAGAGTTGTTTCTGTAAGTCCACATTGTTGATTGTGATGCACTATGCGTTACATCACGTTTACCCACTACCAACCAACTAGAGTAACCAGATAAAACAGAAGAAGCACCATATATTTAACATTATTACAAAATACAATTTTCATTTGGCCGCCATATATGCTGCTTTGGAATAGTACTTGGATATAGTAGCAAAATAAAACGTTTATGCTAATGAAGATGTGAGATGGATAATGTAGGGTTAATATGTTTTAGCAGCTTGAAATTTACCAATTAAGTCTTGCTGTCTTCACATAAATCTCTCACACAGTCGTGTCACGTAATAATCCCATTTCTAATTATAACGTACATGTCTAATATTCAATGTAATATTAACAAAAAATCCAATTTCAGTGAAAAGTTAAAAATAATCAGTACTCATGGCTCTCATTTCTTGGTTCCCTGCCAGTATGTTCAAGGCAGAGTTATTCTAAAACAAACCTGTTTTTCCCCTCGCTTGCCAGTCATCATATACTGAAATGGGAACATTGAGCTCATCCGTATAAAAACAGAACGCTACAAACTTAAATAGCGCTATATTTTTAAGAAAAAGAAAAGCAATTGTCTCCGTTCCTAGGATAAAGCTGCTACCTAGCGACGTGCGTCTAATATACCTGCGTCACATATTTTAGTTACGCCACAAATTAAGATTTCATTGACGCAAATATATTTTAGTCCTTTTAAGAGATGCTTGAATTAAATCAGTTTTCTACAATTTCCAAGCTGCTGGCTAAGCATGGCATGTAACCTGCAAGGGTGTTAAGAATGATATACTTTAGCAAAAGACAAAATATGTCCTTACTTATGCATCATAAACCCAAAGGAGGCTACCAAAATATTCCCGATTATAAATGTTTTGAGAAAATCACTTGCAAATGGGGATAGAATAAACAAGAAACATGACTTTAAAAGGGGGAGAAATAACTGAATGGGGGGATAATCATGCCAAAGAACAAGTTGTTGAGACGGCCGCTACATATGTTTATTAGTGATTTACTAAACTAGATGGTAAGCTCGTTTGAGCCGGGCCCTCCTCACCTGTTGTTTCTGTAAGTCATATTGTTATGTTATATACTACTTGTTATGTTCTGTCTGCCCATTGTACAGCGCTACGGAATTTGATGGCGCTATATAAAACAATAAATAATAATAACTGCTGTATTATTATTACTTCTGTTTGATATCCTGATTAAGTTAATTATGCTTTTATTTTTGGGTTAGCTATCCACAAAAGGCATTGTCGGGCATGTTCCCACAATGAAAATTACATTGGAAGTCACCCCAAACAGGAAGAATGGCTTGGGACTGGTTAAAACAGGGTAGTTGGCGCTTGATGTTAACCATAGGATGCAGAAGGATGGCAGCTCCCACATACAGTCCAAAGGGAAATCTTTTTTTATAGTAATTTGTGGGGTGAAAAGAAAAAAAAAGTTGAACACAGGATCAAAAATTAGGACAATATAGAATGTATCAGTTTACTTTTACGAATGTTTTACCAATAAAAAGATTGGCTTGGGGATAGGCGCAAGTTTTGATGCCATACGATACTGTATATGTACCGTAATGTTTTTTTAATATCACGGTTGCCTTCCCAGAATACGCCTTTCATTCCAGGGACTTACCGGGCATTGATCACTGAAATGAAATACGCCATGCTCTTGGACGCAATGTGTAGCCGTGTGAATCCAGCCAGCAGCCACACAATACGGTACCGGGTCTGCCGTACATGTGGGGGGCACCATCAGGCATTTGCCCAGTTTACCAGATAGCCGGCCGGGGCCAGCTTCCTTCCCTTAAGAAATAATATTTATAGATATTCTGACTAAAATTTGTGTAGCAAATTTTTGATAATAAAAGCAGCCATTTTCCCGCTAAGGAATCAATTGCATCAACGTGATTATATGTTTTGGATTTGAGCGGAGTGAAATTTTATATTAAATACTAAACGGCAGGTTCAACCTTTTAAAATGCTGCATTGATCCGGACCCTGAATGCACAGACTCATATCTTGAAAAAGATCCAGCCCATTTTGTCTTCTCTTAAAAACATTACACTTCAGTGTTGTTCCATTATGTCCTCTTAACTGATTGTATGGCACTCGTGAAGCACTGAGATCGATACAATAAGACTTACTCAAAAAATAACAGTTAATGGAATCTTAACATACTGTTATTTTATAACACCCAAAAATCAGGATATTCTACTGGGGTGGCCGTTCAGGAACAGTATTTATTCAAGTGTTACAGACAGCGGGACTTTACAAAAGTTTGAAACTTTTACATTTGCAGTGGAAAGGCTACAGAACAATACCGCTTGATTTACATCTTGATTTAAGGATAACCATTAAATAACTAAAATAAATCAGTTAAGTGTGACAACAGCTGAAATTAAAAGTTCTGTAGACTCTTGTTGTGGGAACCAGAAAAGAAGAACAATAATCAAGGCTACTTGTGGGACTTTGAAGCAAATGAATCGAGCACTCATACAAATGCATACAATCGCAGAGCTTTTTTTTCTGGTAGTTCAGCTGACTAACAACAGAGTTTCTCAACATCATTCCGCACAGCCAAATGAACGGGTTGTCATCCATAACCTGAGGTCCTAGTGAGAAGTAAACGCTGTTTACAGGCTTGTGTTAGTCTATGCTCTGCTGACATACCCCATTTGGGTTTCTCTTCCCTGCCTGCTCATCTACATTCTGGTGTCCTGACCTCAGCTTGTCTGTACGTTTCATTACTTTACTTTTCTATTATGCCTTTATTCCTGTACATGTCTACCCTCAGCTGCAGTAGTTTGCTCCGATGGTCACTTGGAAGCTTAACCAGAGAGGGACGCGATTCCTTTAGGAGAAGATCATCCACTACCCGAGTCCCTGCAACACGCTGCATTCGGTACCTATTCTACACACCTTGATAATGGATTCCACCTCCATGTACTACACGAAGGCATCTCCATGGTCTCTGTGCCTACCAACATAAAGCTTAAGAACAATAAACATCCCTGGTTCACCATCTGTAGGTTCTAAACAGCTTTCCCTCAAAACAATTTGTGGTGACCCTGACATGCTTTCCTATGAAATATCATAATGTCACATTCGTTTCTAACCCAAGTCACCTATTAGGAAAAAGCATTTAACAAATGGGACTTTTCACAATTTTCACAATTTATTAATAATGCATAAAACATTTGGTAGCATACTTTTTTAACTTGGAAGTAAGCCATAAGGCTAATATTCAGATTAATGCTGAACCTAGGGTGGGTGTGGGAATAATGCTAACTTCTTGCCTTAACAAACACAGATAACCACACCCACTTTCTACTCCACCTCTTTGGGCTTCCCGACCTCACCATGCAACATGTTACTCACTTCCCATACTGCCAGCTTTGCCGCCAAACAGTTTGTCTGTATCTTTACAGCGGTTATTTTGAGGAAAGTAGAATAACAAGGGAATTCATGATATTAAAACTGCAGAGTTAAACAAAATAAAATTAAACTAAATTTCCCCAAACTCAGTGATTTATTCACATTTTGACACTGAGGGTATACTGTGCAAGACATTGACGAAGATACACCCTAACTTCCATCACTATGTACTGAGCCAGACACTGACGGTGGTACAGCATTACTCCCAATATCACATCAGTATATTATCGAGCAGCACCGGGGCGGGTGGCGACAGGCAGGGGTGGAAACAGAGGGGTGCAGAGCTGCTCGTTCATAAAAAAAAATCTTTCAGCAACTGCTCGGCTCCGCGCCTCTCTCTCCCGCTCCCTGTCACCTGGGTGCCGTGCACCCGCCTTGAAGACCTGGATTCATGGTTCCTAGAGAGTTCATTAGAGACATCAGAAACTCATTTCTGTAGGATATCTACCTATATTTAGCTGAAAAGAAGTAGACTGATGTAGGCAACACAAAGTTATAAAACAACAGGTGGAGGAAGGCCTGTCCTTCAGAAATCTTGGGATTAGGGAATAAGACACTTGAAGCAATTTTGCTCCCAAGAGGAGTGCAACCAGTATTAGAAAGGAATGAGCTATGGGCACACAGCTGTGCTGCTTCTTACTATTGCTTCCCTGATCCCAATCCAATACAAAGCACAGCAAGGCAATTACTGACGCCAAGATGAGAATTTAGGTGACTGGAAGCAATTGACCACTTCGCGATCAGAGAGAACAGCAATATCTTTCTGTGGCAGGGTTACAATATGTCCTTTGAAGTATGCACATCCTGGTTTATTTACATGGAATGGCAACAACTAAATATTGAATCACAAGCATAAATATATAATTCTGAAGACCTTACAACAATGATGCTTGCATTCAACAAATGACATAGATATTAGCCTATATGAAAATTATTATTGACTGAGGTCAACAAAAAATACAAGATTGCTATAAATAATCAAACAGTGCAATAACTGCATCACTTGAACTCGACCCTACGAAGGACAGCTTTGGCATTTTCCTCTCAATGCAACAAACTTGGGACCATGCAACTGTGTCTCTGGTAAACAGGAACCATACATCTCCAATTTATTAATTGTGTTCAATAAACCTGAAAAATTCTGCAGACACGAGGCTTAAAAACCTTACATATTTCACCTAGTAAGTCTTAAGTACCTTAATCAATTAGCCACCTTTTAGTTTGAGCTTCCTATTAGAAGTTAAATGGTGAGGCATATAAAGCCTTCCTGCTTTCTAATCACAGAGATTCCCTTAGTTTATGAGCCATGTGATCTTATATTAGCCTAGTAACACAGTAGTTTAGTTACGCTCACACTGTGGCTTCACATTGCAGTCAGGTGAGCCATTGTGCCAGAATACAATATAAGAAAGCCTAATAGATATTTTACTTTTTTGTGCAGGTTTGGGCACTGGTAATGTGTTCCTTGTTTATAAAACATGGTTACATTTCTGTGTCACTGCTGCCATCCGGTAGACTGCGACTGAGCGAAGACATGATGGAGTTTATCCAGCTTTCTTACTTCACTATTCATTATGAAAGGCCGACAATAGTAGGTTTGATGAGCACAAAGGTCTGAGCTGGCCCTTTATAACTTACAATTTAATGGATGGGGAGACTGAAGAAACTTCACTGATTTAACTACATTATATAGAGCAAGCAAAGCTCTTCCTTCAGCAGAAGCTCACCGGGGTTAGGCCTTCATAATGCATAATGAAGTCAAGGAGGTGAAACCACTACTCTGCCGCAAACTCTCCCGACACCTCTTTAGTGAATAAACCCCATTGTCCCCCTGTAAAGTACCCACCGAAATCAATAGGCTCGTGACTCGGAAAACAGTATGCAGCATGCCTGAGATCTGCATTAGCCTTAATTTCTGCTACTACCAAAGCACTAAGTAGCACTTCTTTGTCCTACACTCAGTAGGGACTTCACTAAGGATATGGCCCACTTTGCACCACTAGTATGACTCCCTAGCCAGCATTTTTCGCATCTAAGTAGAGGTATTCAGTCAAGGATACAATTCACGCTTTCCATCTGCAGAAACAGTTAATCATTTTACATGTGATACATTAAAAAAAACCTAAACTATTGCAAAAAAAATGAATTTTTGATTTAGTAATCACAAAAAAATGACAGCAGCTTTCTTCTAGCCTCTGTCCTTTAGTTAATAGACTATCCTATTCCCTATTTTATGCCTGCCTTCCATTAAGAATGAGGTTGCTATGCAACCAACAAGAAGCCTTTCTCCTACTTAGAATTCCCATTTATGGCAGAAGGAGAGCCATTCTACATTCGAGATATCCACTGGAAAAAGAAAAAAGAAAGCCAATGTATTTGCTGAATGTGTCATTTACATCTATTTTTACCCAAAGACAACCACAGCTAATCACTTGGTTTTTATACGACTATTATATAATAAACATCTGATTATTTTTATGGCGTCATAATAGAACCTGTGTTTTCTCTATTAATCAAGCAATCAAAGGCTATTTTACACTGCCTCCTTGGGAATCGGGAAATAAGAATGCTCTGTGTGAAACTGGATGTTAGTGCGGAACAAGAATAGTAGAGAAGTAGGACAATGAAACAATGAGAAATATAAAAAGATCAAGTTCTCCCCCAAGTGGCTGCACCGTTTAAAAGCAAAGCCAAAGGAAACCAATAATACTGAATACACGGGCTATAGAGTCGCGTTCCTAAAATCCCATAGACGGCAGTGTTTTAGCAGCAGCTCATGATCTAGGCAATATTACTCTAGCATTTAATCTTAATTCCAAATATTAAACGTTCAGACAGACATAAATTGGGGATTTACCAGTAATATTATTAAATTCACAGCATTTGGCATTTCCTTTTCGTAAGCAGATCTCTGTTGCTAACAAAAAAGCCTATTTTGTGCTGTCCTTAAGGCAAAAACAAAAAAATCAGGGGATACCCCAACCTCCTTAACTCTTTCTACAGCATGCAAATTGGTTCATTGTATTTTTTTAAATATGAAACGGGAAGAATACTCCACGAACATGCTCGGTCATTAGGGGCTGTGCTCCCATTGGAGTTGGGGTGCCAGGGTATAAGCAGCCAAAACGTTACTAGCAAAACATGTGTTGACACTGATTTCAGAGGGCGCTACTGAGTATGTGCAAGAAGTGTACTTATGAATGCTTCCTGCTTGCAGTGGAGGCCGCTGGGGGAGGAGTTAAATCAGACACAATAATCATTTTTTAGCTCCAGTAATTAGAGACAACATGCATCAATTTGTATACTTTTGTAACCATCTCGGACTATAATCAGTAAGTACTTTCCTAAATATATAAAACGTTATATTATATTATCAGCCTGCATACACCACATATATAATATATTTAGCCATGATTCCATTGACTTCACCCTGGGGCCCCACATAAAAAAATGGGTGTCAATTGAACTTGTCAAAAGTAGAAGGTGGTAGGGAAGTGGTATCTGTTATATCCTTTTGTTATTTTCCTATAAGTAAAAAGCCTCATGACCTGGAAGGTTCTTGGATATGGATCATGGTACCAATCGTGTCACAGCCGACATCAAATGTCTTCAAACTTCCTTATGCAAACAATGTAGTTATGTGAGATAACACTCTGATAAGGCGAGCCAGGCGTCAGATCATGTTAGGGCTGCCTCTTAATGTTCGAAGTCCGGCGAGGAAAGTCTGTAATAAACTGGGGTAACAGGGGAAAACTGTGGTGCTCCTAAGCCTTTGCTTCAAGCAATAGAAACATAACGGGCATTAACTGGAAATCCTTTAAGAAAGGTAGCAAAAGGAGTAAAACGTCATTCTTCCCAGGCAACAAAACACAAAATAATGCAGTCTGATGTCCACACATTCTATTAGTGACTTGGGATAGCAGAGCAGTTTCATGGGGTGAAGGATACACAATGGGAAAAAGAGACCTTTGGTGAAGGAAGATATTACACTGCATGCTTAGAACTAATCTGTTTTAGAACAATAGGATTTTGTGTTATTTCTCTTTGGGGACAATTAAGGTTTTCTGGTCTCCATTGTGCATTCTGCGAGTCTTGGAATTTAGTGTATGGAATATGTTCCGTGGTATTTGCTTGGTCTAGATTGGTCTAGCACAGGCTTCGGAGGCCACAAACAGGACACAATTTGGATATTTCAGCTTGAGTACAGGCGTCTTAAAAAAGAGAGGATACACAAAATTGTTGGTCTGTTTGTGTCCCTCAAGCATCTGCGCTGAGCCACTGGCCTACACCATATACTCCTTAAGGAACAGTAATGGATTGTCCAAGTTATATGTTTGTCATTGAAAACCAGTATCTTAAGCAGACATCTGGACCAGCAATTTGTGTTACAGCTCAACAATGGAAATATGCAGAAATGTTTGAGATTAATCACGCTCTGTTATTACTGCCATTCACAATTACTACAAAATGTCCATTCTGCAAGAAAAAATTACTATGAAATTAAATTCCTGCCTAACAAGAGAAAATGATGTATATGTTTTGAGAATTACATTCAATTCAGTTTTCAAATGAGAAAGGGCTTGAAATCTGATAGCAGTACTGGTAAGCGATAGTATCACAAATGTAATTCACTTGCAAATGAAACCAGGTTTGGTGTCATCACAAGCTGGACAGGCCAATACATCTTGATATCAATTTCCCTGTTATCTGCATGTGTGACGGCACCCACTGCTTGGTCGATTCACTTTAAAAAAGTTCATGTTTTGATCACGAATATCATAATCACTGTATAAAATTATTGCTTACAAAGGCAGCGGATACTTTCCAGCATTTCAAATGGCCAAAGACGGACATCTTTGTTTTAGGGGTTTGGATGGAGGCGCATCTAGGGGACTTTTTATGTGACTTTGTTACCAATTAAGAGTAGGCTGTTGGGTTTTATACCTGAGCTCGTTGGACAGGCCACTAATCAAACTGGATCTTCCATATTTATGATTTACAGTGCCAGAATATTACAAGAAGAAAGATCAACAGAATGAAAAGAATGTGTACGTAAATATGATTGAAAGATACTTAATGCTATTCCCTCCTTCCAGCCTGTTAGCGCCATTTAAATAAAATATACACACAAGCTTCCTGCTGACTGCTTTCTTCATCAGTTATTACACATATTAAAATAAGCAACCAATCAAACTTTACGCAGACGATATATTACTTACAATTAAAGATCCAGTGAATTCAGTGAATCAGATCATTAAGCAAATAGATCGATTTAGTTTTATTTCTAACTATAAACTAAACATAAACAAATCAATAGTGTTATCTTCCTATCTTAGTGAAATACAAAAGAAAGAAATTGAGAGAATTGGTTTCGGTTGTACAAATGATACTTTAGTTTATTTAGGTCTTAAAATTACAAATACTCCAAGTACATGGGTTGAAAAAAATTTACTCCCCATGATTAAAGAAATGAATTTATCCTTTAAAAAATGGCGAAACCTATTTATCTCTTGGTGGGGGAGGATAAATGTGGTGAAAGCATATATTTTACCCAAATTTATATATTTGTTTAGGATGATTCCACTAAATATACCTTACAGTTGGCTGGATCTAATTCAGGGCGCTATAAATAGATTTATTTGGGGAGGTAGGAAACCGAGACTAAATGCTAAATTGATTACAAAAAAGAAAGACCAAGGAGGATTAAGTGTTCCACTAATCCAAGAATATTCACAAGCAGCCCTGTTAATGCATGCTAGTATATCACAGAGAAAGGAATCTAGGCAGGAGGCTTGGTATAGAGGTGAGACTATAAAAATATATCCTGTTAAAGCGCTACAAACTCTGTTCTGGGTCCCCTACAAGAGAGCGATAGAATTAATTCCAACTATAAATAGCTTAGTTTTAAGACAACTGTATACGAATTGGATTTGGGTAAGAAGCAAGTTAGGGTTAAAAAATAAGATCATAATAGATTTACCGTTGGATATTATGGAAAATTTAATGGATAATATTAATTTAAAAACTTGGCTACAAGGAGGTCCTTATAGAATTAAAGATTTAATCAATGGCTCTAATGTGAAGCCCATCTCTCAGCTTCAAATAGAACTTAATCTGCCAGAAGGTGAAGTATATAATTATTTAAGAGTTAAAAGTTTTTTACTAAAATCGATAAATTGGAATTTAAATGTAAAAGTACAAAAACTGTTAAGTGACCTAGTAGTAGGGGATTCACAAAAAAATTGTTGTCAAAAGCACTAACTCTGATAACGCTACTTAAAAGGGAATGTATCCCCCCAGCAATTAAAAAATGGGAGAGAGAGTTAGATATCATAATTAAACCGGAAGAATGGAATAAATCATTATATGTATCGTATAAAAATATACACTGTTTGAACCTTAATGAGATGCAACATAAACTGATGAACCGGTGGTATTTAGTGCCTACAACATTGGCAAAAATCTCCCCCAATAATTTGGCGAATTGTTGGAGATGCGGGTATCATAAAGGAGATATGATCCATATTTGGTGGAGCTGTCCTTTGATAAATAGAATCTGGCAAGAATTATCTAACAAGCTCATTAAACTGTTTGGATCACATTGGGGACTAACACCAGAAAGAGTTTTATTACATCTAAATTTACCTAAAATATCTATTCAGGAATTGCAGTTCTTAATACATGTCTTAACAGCAGTCAAAATAATTATCTCTAGGAATTGGAGAACTTCTGATCCAATTAATTGGATAAAAATAAAAGTCCAAATTATGCATCAATGCTATATGGAAAAATTGCTTCTGTTATATGATAGAGGGAATAAAGCTGGGTCAGAAGCCTGGGAAAACTGGATAAAATTGCTGCAAGAAGGTAAAATGGATTAATAAAGAACTGCAATCCTTTAATTTCTTCTTCTGCAGTTATATTTCTGCAGATTGAAAGAAACAGAGCTTTAACAATATCCCAATAGAGTCAATAACACATTGATATGAAGAAGTAGTATTGTCCTCGTATTTTTATTTATTTATTTCACTTTTTTGAAATACGTGGCAATTGAGGCTGTCAATTGGAATCCAAAACTGTATGTCTGTCTTAAATTATGTTAAGTATTTATGTATCTGTTTAAATTTTGTTGTTGTACTGATGTATTTATGCATTCACCTGTAAGTCTTTGTGTATTTTCATAATAAAAAAAAAAAAAAAAAAAAAAAAAAAATAAGCAACCAATGAGCTGCTTAGCAGGATCCTTTCCTCAGGAGAAGAGGAGTTAAATATTTATTGCAAACCTGCAGAAATGGCCGTCGGGTAAATTAGGAAAATGCAAGCGGGTCTCTGCCCAGCGGTGCCTTCCATGCATTGTTGTTCCTGTCAGATCCTGTCTAAGCGCGTGGAGCCGCCGGCTGGCCACACGCTGTAGGAGTGTAAGAGCGTGTATCCGGCAAGACGCTGCACTTTTCGGCTGCTGGTTTTAAAACTGGCGAGGCCAATTTTCATCCTCACTCCCGCCATTATTACAAATATGGTTAAATTGACATGTGGACGTTAATAGTGTTCCCACAACATATGGTCACGTTTTATGCTCTACTGATTAGTGTGTACCAGCGCCACTATCCTTCACCCGTCTCCAATATCATCAACCTCATTAAACGTATTTCTATATGAGGTCTCGTTAATAATGTGAAGAACATGGAGGCACTGAAATGACAAGACTTCATTGCTGGTAGAGTTTAGGGAGCTTCTTATCCCCTAGGGATCTCATGCTCTACACACCTGTCACACACTGGCTCTGCTTTGATTAGAGGGAGTATTAGTACTCACTAAGAGTCATTGATTCTGGTCCAGATGTTACCGGTATAGTACTGTCCACGGTACTCGATGGTGCTGGAGAGTTGGTTTCCATACTGTATATGACATAAAAAAAGACAGGGGCGTTGCATTAACAAAGAAGCTTGACACGAGTGACATGATATTGGGTGATAATACCATCTATTATTCAGCTGACGATTTGGTTAATACAATACAATTAATAATAATAATAATAATGACATCCTTCAGCTATGGAAACAGAAGAAAATCATTAACTGAAACTTATATTACACCTAAGCCTGTGGCCCTTTGACTTTACCCCATGACCTCTTGCTTTAGCACAGTGTTCTATAAAACACACTTTATCATGGCACTTTATTTAAACTCTTTAGTCTTTCCTGGATTTTTTCTCATGTGAACTACGTACCCAGGGGACGGCTGGCACAATAAAGCCCCCCCCCCAGTGCAACACTAACACAGTTATACACACCGACACACACAATTACTCTGTTAATTAGTATGTCCTCAGGAAAGCTAGTACATGGTGTAAGCAGCCAAGGGTCATGTGACGCTGGCTTATGTGACCCCGCTGAGGTTCTGCCCTGGACCAGCCCTGTTTGGAGAATCTGCAGTATGACTTCTATGCTCTCTCTGCCACAAATCTCACCTGTTATTCTGCTCACATTTCCCACATTCGTAATATAGCCTGAATAACTTTAAAGGGACAGTTCACGGGGAAACAATAATGTAAAGGGGTCACAGCTTTCATATGCATTAAAGTGCATATGATGGCCCAAGAGTCCCTTTAAGTGATTTACAAATAAAGACTGTGAAGGCCATTTGTCGTTGCTGTCTGTATATATTATATTGGGGCTTTGTATTTTTATATCTACTTTGTATCATTTTCAACTTAAAATATTCCAAAAGATCAAAGGTTTTTTTTTTATTAGTACCTCATGTTTCATCTTTTGTGACTATTCTATAATTTGTTTTGTCGGGTTTGGTTTTGGTTTTGTGTATTTTTCTGTGCATTTCACACTGTTAGATTCTGCTTTATTAAATCCCTGCCTAATCGAGTATCTTCTAAACATTAGAGATGAATCACCTCAATAGTCACAGAAAATTAGAAGGAGATGAGTGTTTTTCTCTACTCCGTTCCTCTGTAAGTTCAATGCAGGGGAAGATGTACTAAGGGGGTATGACATCTAAACGGAGCTATGTCAAAAAACATACTGCAGAGATACAGAAACCATAATCAATGGGTACAATGTATATTTTGGAAGCATTTAAAATAGAGTTTTACATGAGTTTATATTTAAATGTTTAAAAAACTATAAAATATTCATATCATAGCATCAAGTACCTGTATTGGATGTTTGATCCCCGCTGAGCCAGCTCTACTGCGAGCGTGGCACTGACGTTATCTCCGAACGGCAAATTATCCAATGTGGAATCTATGGGTTGAGACGTAAAGCAGCATTAACAAGGAGTAAAAAAGACATTGTCTACGCTTAGAAATATATTTATTAATCCACATCAGGCCCCAGAGTCATATATATATATGGTGGCTGGTAGATGTGACATTGATCTAACTAGCTAGACATACCCAGCTCCGGTATATCATAAAACAGCCAGGTATTAACATGATCAAACACAATAATGAGGAAGAAAGAGGTCAGTGAAGCAGGTACAAACTGACCGAAATCTATTACCGTCACGTCAGTGCGGGTTATAGAAGCAGTTCATCCTAATTCAGTTGTAACTAATATTTGTATTAAGGCTCTAAAGATTTAACCTTAGTAAGTCATTGAAGGGAACGTCATCTCAAAGCACAATGTTCATCAACATCAGACGGTTAGTACATTACATAATTTACATAAATTAAAGGCACCACACAAAGGTGTTTTCCCTGCCAACACCATACCAGACAGCCCTATGAAAACCAATGCCCGAATCCTGCCGTGTTCGTAAAATGTGGCACATATGTTTCACATATATTCAAAAGTCAGAGGATCCAGTAATGATAAAAGGACACAGGCATGTTTCTAAAGCAATATATTTCATACGCCAGCTGGGCTCTTCACATGATCGTACACTTTAAATAATTGAACAAAGGCAAAGTGGAAAAAACAAATCAAAGGAGTCTTTTCTTGTTCCATATGAGAACAGAAACCACAAAGAGGGGCTTATTTATATAGGTTTTAAAGTGCATGATTCTTGTGCTTGGGTTGCATTCAGGTTGTGATCGAGAGGCAAGTACACTACATGCTGAGCAGCAGACGCCATCACAGATATCATTAAATATATGAGGGATTCAGGCTATGTGATGGACTCGATGATAATACATCAGAGAGGGTGATGAGTTCCATTCAAGTCGCTGAAGTAGACCCCAAAGAGATGGGTAATGTTTAAGTCATGGGATGGTAATTCACCTACCTTGACTTTTTATACTTTCTGCAACTTGGACAGCTACTTCCAACTTACCTGAATGAGGGTAGGAGCCAGCGGCGTTTACAGGAAACAGAACATCCGCATTATCGTTCAGGACTTGTAAGGGCGCCCAGCGGCATACTTCAGCCGTTTCTGCACTTCCTATAGGCATCCTATAAACAGGAGAACAATTACTAAACCTTATAGAATTTAAAACATCTCCAAATGTCAACTCCACGACTCCGCTATGCGTTATAAAGAACCCTGCATGATGCGCCGTTAACATGTGAACATATCATAAAAGCTTGTTTTAAAAATGCATTAAACAGGTCCAGCTCGGCCCTCGCGGAAGAGGCTTCTGCTGTTTGCGCTTAACTAACATTAACTGGACCACTTTTCACTATATTTGGTAAGCTATAGGTATATTTAGAGGTTAGAGAAACATATGTTTGGTTTTTCAGGACACGTACAGTTACTTTATCAAATCCAGGTAAACTGTGCATCACATTATATAATGGTAAAAAAAAATCCTTTTGCCCCATTATTTCCCAGAATATGCCAAATTAAATAACGTAGGTAATTAAAACTAAATATTTTAAGGAAAAGCTCAGCCCCCTCTATATGGAACTGTGCACGCATGTAGATTGCATTGAGGGAAGGGGCTGGATGATTATATATATATATTTTTTTTTTTTATTATGTATATATATTATAGATAGATAGATATAATTGGGCTCCTATGTGGTTGTCACTGAAAGAGTTAATAGGTTGTTCTATACTTTATACTTTGACAATATCGCGGCAGCTCTAGGAATCTGACATTTGGAATATGTATATATGACAAAGGAAACTAAGTTCTCAGACTCTTCCTGTCTAAAGGTATGAAAGGTCCTGATGCCGACCCACAACAAACAGACCAACACCGAGACAAACCCACGGGTACAATCTGAGGCAAAGAGGCAAATACCGAGACATCGGAGCGAGAGAGACGGCAGCGAGCGACCCAGACACCCAGAAAGCCACAGAATCCGTTCAAAGCAATTTATAGCCGAATGCATCTGGATTTAACAAGCAGAGACTCCTGAAACATTGTGACAACATTAAAAAAGAAATGCTGGGTTTGCCTAATTTTAGTGCCTGGCAACCGTTGGTTTTACTCATCAAGAGGAAACAGATGCACTTTAATTCAGAGTATTACATATTATGATATACAATGATGTATAATGATTATATTTTATCGCTCTCCCAGCGAGCCGGTTAATGGTTTTATTTTTAAATATGATGTTCAGAAGCTGCCAATCTAGCCGGGGCATGAGGTTAAAGAGAGCAGGTGGACTCTCAGCAGCTTTAGATGAGGTCAGTGAAGTCATAGCATCTCAGAATTTCACTTTCACATCACCGAAGGGGATTCCCGGCTGCCATGAATAGTAGAACTGAGTAAATAAGAGATCTTATTGCCTCGCTCTTTAGCAGAGAAGTACTGCTATTTCCGAATCAGTAAAACGTGTGATCTTACTATTATGGCCAACATAATTCACCCTAGCGGGAGAAGCCTCGCTCGGAAACGCATCTCAGCCTTCCGGTTTTATATTGCGCCCGTTTTTTGTGACATTTGTTTTCTTCAACATCACAAAATGGGAAAAAAATACATGTATTAGGCTTTCGTGGCAGCGGGAAGACCTTAATATTCTTTAGCAAACAAAGAGGTACAATTCATTCATAAATAAAGTTACTGCAGTGACACGGAAAGAATAAAAAACTTGGTAGAAGAGAGCAGGATTTAATCTATGGATAAATGAAATATTTTATTTAGATTTACCTGCTTTTTCAGCATATAGGTATATTTGAATAATGTGCTTCGCGATACATCACCATTCTAAGCTACTGCAACGCATACATGTCTCTTTCTCAATATTGTACAGCGCTATGGAATATGATGGCGCTATATAAATCAATAAATAATAATATTCTAGCTCCCAATCAGCTCACCGAGCGCAATGCAGCTTTCATAACATTATGTGGATTTGGCCAATCCTTATATTTCTCATTGTGTATGTTAGCTTGAAATTTGATTATTTTTTTTTTACGATATGTGGGTTTAACCCCTTCACAACACAATCACAATGCATTGTCATTAATGAGTTTAAGGACAACCTGTTGTCCTTAAGGGGTTAATAAAGATTTCCCTTTTCTACACCAGTTACATAGAAACAGAGAATGTGACGGCAGATAAGATCCATTCAGCCCATCTAGTCTGTCCATTTGTCATGATTTAAAGACTCAGACCTCAATCACCATTAAAATCAGAATAACTGTGTGCCTGTCCCATGCATGTGTACATTCCCTTACTGTAATAGTCTCAACCACTTCTGGTGGGAGGCTGTTCCATTCATCTACCACACTCTCAGTAAAGTAAAACTTCCTCCGTTAAAAATAAAGCCTACTAGGATATAAAAAATGAACATCAATACAGTTGAACATCAATTAAGCTGAGATGTGGCACCTTGTCAGAAGGAAAGATAATGGAAGTAAATGCATAAACATCTTAAAATCTACCATATGGAATGTTAAAAATGTTAATAAAACATATGGGCAGGTTTTTTACCCACTACTTCTTAATGTCACCTTTTTTAGATGACTTACCAGCTTTCACACAAAACATGAGGGAGAATTATTTAGAAATATATATATATATAAATGAGCTTGTGATGTGACTATTAAGGTGATCACAGATACACACGTTTTGTCAGTATATATACGACTACCTGCTGGCAGAGCAAATCGTTTGATCTACTTTACTAATATCAAGATTAAATTATATATTATATTTAGAACATTTAGTTTGACTTGACTGAAGAATATGTGGAATTTTATGCCACAAAGGAAACAATACAAGGCGTGTGTATTGTAGCTCTCCATACTAGTCCCTTGCTGCAGTTCATCGCTCTTGCAGGTCTCACCCAGTACTTCAGCAGTAATATCAGATCCATGCTCAGGACGGGGTGATTAGCACTGGCGTACAAATAAAAAAGCTCTACACCCGTGCGATGCTTTTCATTCTAATCATGGAATGTGTTGCTAACCTTCCCACTAACGCTCTGTATTAAAGCAGGCCATCGCCATTACTACAATTCACAATCACCGCTGTCTGCTCTTTAGGCTCCGTCTAGCACTAGCCAGCTCTGGATATTAAAATTACTCACCTTAAGGGTATTTACCCCAACATGTTCTATCCACTTATTATACTTCCTCTCCTGCATTCATGCTGGTTCCCACATGCTCTTCCCCAGTTTTATATCCTCTTATCTAATTACGCCACTCAAAACTCCACTTACTCCTACCTCACTGCCAGGCCCACCTTGCAAACTGGAGAGATGTTGCGGGCCACTTACTTTAATGCACGGCCTGGGTATAAGTTGCCGTAAGAGCCACCAACATCATTTAGAGGCTGCTGGCCTTTAAGTGCCAAGTCCTAGTCCAGACCAGCTCACTGGCCACTTGTTTTTCCCCTTGCTAAGCCTGCTCTTAGGATATATGATACCATTTTAAAAAGTAGAGACACTACGACGGCATTTTTTAGTGCAATAACCACAGGGTCATAAAACAGAAAAAAAGACACAGCATAGGTCAAAACTCACCCTTCGGAAGCAGCATTCTCAGCTCTTATTGCTTTTCCGATTATTTGTGGCTCATACGAATCATAATCATCGATGTCTTCATCATCAATGCTTTTCACATCCAGCTTCTGAGAGGCAATATCTCCATTAACACACGGTAAATCGGTTTGCCACGAAGCTCCAGTGAATTCCTTGTCAGACATATTCAATTCAAACTGAGCTTCAAAGTGAGGTAAAGGAGCAGACGATCTGTCAGAGTTTTCCTCTGAACTCTCCATGCTACTCATGGGCTTCTTTGAAACTCCCACCATATTTGAATTTTCTTCTTCCCCGTCATCATCAAATGAGATGATATTTGACACTTTCTTCTTCTTTTTTCGATCTTTTTTCATCTTCCCGTCTATGAGAAACAGAGCACGGCACATTACTTTCTGGAGCATACTTAAACTACTTTTCCTTAACAAAGCAAATTATACAGACTGGCTGCTCGGAATATGAATGTAGATAGTAGGGCTGCAACAACTAATCGATAAAATCGATAATAATCGATAATGAAATTCGTTGGCAACGAATTTCATTATCGATTAGTTGAATCGATTATTATCGATTATAAAATGAGGGTTTTTTCAGAGCAAACGCTCTGAAAAATCCCCCTCATTATATAATCCGTTTAGTCTGACTCACCGTCTCACAGCAGCAGCTCCTACTTACTCCCCCTCCCTGTAATCACTGTGACAACTGGCCCCGCCCCTTCCTTCTCCAGGCCAGAACCACATGGCTGTGACACTCATCTAACTGTAAGTATATGTATATATATATATAATGTGTATGTGTGTATATATATATATATATATATATATATATATATATATATAATGTGTATGTGTATATATATATATATATATATATATATATATATATATAATGTGTATGTGTGTGTATATATATATATATATATATATTTGGGCTACTGAAAGTTAGGGGAGGTGGGGGTTAATTTAGGGGCAGTTATGGTTAGTGGGGTGTTTAGGGTTAATTTAGGGGCAGTTATGGTTAATTGGGTGTTTAGGGTTAATTTAGGGGCAGTTATGTTAATAGGGTGTTTAGGGTTAATTTAGGAGCAGCTGTGGTTAATGGGGTGTTTGGGGTTAATTTGAGGCAGTTGTGGTTAACGGTGTGTTTAGGGTTAATTTAGGGGATGCTGTGGTTGATGGGGTCTTTAGGGTTAATTTAGGGGATGCTGTGGTTAAGGGGGTGTTAAGGGTTAATTTAGGGGCAGTTATGGTTAATGGGGAGTTTAGGGTTAATTTAGGGGAATCTAAATCCTGGGGGCAGTGAAGTGACATATCTGGGGGTATAAGGCATATACAGTATATAAGGCATATGTGGGGAGGGCAGTGTGGCATGTCTGGGGAGGACGGAGTGGTGTATCAGGGTGTATAAGGCATATCTGGGGGTAGAGTGGCATATCTGGGGGTAGAGAAGTGGCATGTCTGGGAAGCAGGGTGGCATGTCTGGGGAGGATGGAGTGGGGTATCAGGGGGTATAAGGCGTATCAGGCACAGTGGCATGTGGGGGGTAGAGTGGAGTGGCAGATGTGGGAGGCAGCGTGGAGTGGCAGATGTGGGGGGTAGAGTGGAGTGGCAGATGTGGGAGGCAGCGTGGAGTGGCAGATGTGGGAGGCAACGTGGAGTGGCAGATGTGGGAGGCAGCGTGGCATATGTGGGAGGCAGCATGGTGTGGCATATGTGGGGAGGGCAGGGTGGCATGTCTGGGGAGGATGGAGTGGTGTTTCAGGGGGTATAAGGCTTATCAGGCACAGTGGCATGTGGGGGGTAGAGTGGAGTGGCAGATGTGGGAGGCAGCGTGGAGTGGCAGATGTGGGAGGCAGCGTGGAGTGGCATATGTGGGAGGCAGCGTGGAGTGGCAGATGTGGGAGGCAGCGTGGAGTGGCAGATGTGGGAGGCAGCGTGGAGTGGCAGATGTGGGGGGTAGAGTGGAGTGGCAGATGTGGGAGGCAGCGTGGAGTGGCAGATGTGGGAGGCAGCGTGGAGTGGCAGATGTGGGAGGCAGCGTGGAGTGGCAGATGTGGGGGGTAGAGTGGAGTGGCAGATGTGGGAGGCAGCGTG
Organism: Spea bombifrons; assembly: GCF_027358695.1. Taxonomy (NCBI): domain Eukaryota; kingdom Metazoa; phylum Chordata; class Amphibia; order Anura; family Pelobatidae; genus Spea; species Spea bombifrons. Next base: position 35,948,100 of record NC_071093.1, read on the forward strand.
GAGTGCTGTGGTAGGCAGCGTGGCATATGTGGTGGGGGGGCAGCATGGCATGTCTGGGAGGCAGCGTAGCAAGCCTGGGCTCAAATGTGCATATATTGGGGGGCTGGTTGGGAAATAAAGACAAGAAATGTATTATCAAAGTTTTTTTATTCTGCTGTTTGTATTTAACATCATTTGTTTAGTAAATTATTTTAAATAAATGAAAAATTTACATTCATTTTTTTTATCCGATTAATCGATTAATCGAAAAAATAATCGGCCAACTAATCGATTATTAAAATAATCGTTAGTTGCAGCCCTAGTAGATAGCCATCATATTTAATAATGAAAGGGTAAAGATATACCCCACACAGCGTAAAGAATGAATCTCGCTGCCAAATCTTCTACCTCTGATGTCTCACCTGAAGTAACGCTTCTGGAGAGTACCGGAAGAGGATCAGAGTCCTGCTCTTGTTTGATCAGAATCGACACGGCAGAAGATGCTGTTATTTCGCGAAGGAGACTGCTGACACCTTGGGTAGACTCCTTGAGTAACGACGTGACATTCTGAGTAGATTCCTTCAGAAGGTCGGTGACTGTAGGGGTACTTTTTGCTTGACCATTCAGATCTTTGTTATCAATGTTGATTGCAAAAAGGATTGAATTTAAACCTTTGTAGACACAAAACATATAATAAGTAGCAAGTAGTCATTCGCACAAGGCAATAAACAGCTTGGCCCCACCATTAGACCAGGCAAGGTGGACTTCAGTGCAAGTCTAAATCTAAAATATATCATGACATATAAAGCACAAAAAAAAGTACAATCTTAATTTTTTTAGCAAATTATAGAACCTTTAACAAACATTTTAACATTAATAGAAAATGATTCCAAAGTTAATTAAAAAATAAACCATATCATCAGATAATCAACACTTTGTTTCCTTCATTAAATATATACATTCCTTAATGCTAACAGATCATTTCAGTAACTGGAATCTTGGGATTTTTGTCGCAGCACTGATATTTAAAATGTAAATTAAAATTAAAAACAGAAAGGGTTTTATCTAGAAAGTATATGGCTTGAGAAATGTGTTTATGATAATAAAAAAAGTTGACTGACTTCTTCTTGCATCTATGCCCACCCGACTGTTAAAAAAAAAATTAAGAAATAAAACTTGTTTCTAACTTATTTCTGGATTTTTTTGTGCAATGAATTGAATTTTTTTTGTAACAAAGAACAGGGGCATGCCTTCCAGTCATAAATAACACTATCAATGGTTTCATGTGGCTCAATATGTCCCTCAAATTATGTAAAAAAACTAAAAGTGCTGTGTTTCGTACATAATAATACTGTATTTTCACTGTAACTGGTTATAACAAGGGTTACCCAAATACAACCAACAAGCTCATAACTTTGGCTATTATTCCATTCTTGAAATTAAAAGCTTGTGTCTTAAGGCATCTTATGAACCATGCAGTATCTATATCTGAGACATACAGCCTTCATTTACGTAAACACGTTATTAATATTTTCAAAAATATAAATATAGGCATCTGTATGAATCTTTGATTAGGCTTACCAGCTGCCATGTTAGGAAGCATGCTGGAACGTTCTTCATCCAACAGGAATGACCAGTCTTCATAGTAGAAACTGAAAAGAAGACAGATGGAGGAGTTATTGTCTAACGTTAGCTATGTTATACCATGTAAATATAGGGTGTTAAACTACAGGAATTCCTAGTTTACATAATATAATGTTTTCAGACAGCTGCATATTAGCCATTTGTACGAGTTCTCGCTCTGTTATCTGAGGCTCAGTATTAATCACCCATCTAGTTACTGTGACTAATGGACGTTTATAAAGGAACAGACTGCATTATCATTACCATGAAAAGTCAGCTCAGTGTGTTTGGGGAGCGTACCTAGAGTATTTGGGTGGATCCTATATTTGGGACCCTCCATCCCCCACACTTTAAAATGTAAAAACATCCACACTCTTTACTTACTCACGCACTCTCTCACGCAACCTCTCATACACTCACAGCTCTGCTTCTTATTTTGCCTCTTCTGCTTTCTTCATCCTCTTCCCAGTGTCCTCTTTCTTCATCCTCTTCTCCATGAACCAAGCCTCCCAGAGCACTTCTGAAAAGGGGTGGAGTCTCTGGGCCCACCCACTCACCCGATTGGAGGAAAGGAGGTGAGGCTGTCTCCATGGCTCTACCCTTTTGCAGAAGTACTCAGAGAGGCCAGAATAATGAAGACTGATTTGCGGAATAAGAGAAATGTTTCTCCACCTCTCCGCGAATCTGTCAGCATCACAGAGTATTTCCGCTAAAGGCCACTGGGAGAAGCGCAAGAATACAGAAGAAAGACGAACAAGAAGAGGCAAGAGAAGAAGTAGAGCTGGGGAGAAGGCAGGGCGACATTGAGAGAGAGGAAATTTCCAGGAACAACTGACAACAACGGCAGCCTCCAGGTCTTCAGTTTATTGGCGCAAAATTAGATAAAGCTGAGTAAAATGCCAACCTACATCACATTTCTATGATACTTTCTATTTAAATATTATTAGTTGCAAATATTATTAATAAATACATGCCTTTCACTCCAGTGACCCATCAACTTAAACCAACATTTAAAATAAAAAGAAGTCATATTATTCTCGATTATTGTTCAGTCCACATTGGAGACACAACTTATATTAGAAAGATACTTTCTGTGTCTACCAAACTGAAGCTGCCCAGAATTTATAAAGGTGAAGGATGCATATTCCAAAAGAGCCCTCAGGGCTGAGCTTTACATGTGCTGGTCAGTAATATGATGAGATGATATAAAGCCCTGATAACCAAGTGTGTTTAGTGACAAAAAGCGGACCTCTGATCTCCAAACCAGACCTCCCTCTAAACTGCAAACATAAGAAAACAATGGTGGATCGACAATATTGGAAAACAATGAAGACCGTGTTCTAGCTATGTCAGTCGGTATTACCTAAGCCTACTGGGATCTCCAAGCAGCATGTGTACATAACGCTCTAAGGAATGCTCATTTAAGGCACATCGCAGCCAGGCACGACCTCTCCCGATGTCCGTAGTGATGTTTTTCAAAGAGTAGAACCTCTGAAGCTCATGTTTATTGAGGATTTCTTTCACGTACACCCAAAACGCTGGGTCTGAAAAATGAAAACATTTCCATGTTAAGTGGACCTTGGTTGTCTGGATCATTGGTCTTGATTGTTAATTTTTTTTTTTACATCTTGTTTCAAAAGTTGACAAATATATATTTTTTTTGTTTGTTTTTTTTATTTATTTTTTTACAGTTAGTGGATGGTACATTATTTCAACAGGGAAAATGTGCACAGTAAAGATATATCGGAGGTATTCTGTAAATTTATATATTTTTCTATTTAGGTAAAAACACATGCAGATTTATTTTTTGGCTTTTGAAGTTTTTTTTTTAAAAAAAAAAGCATCAGGAACTCTTTAATAGTAATAATAGGTAACAGTCTCGCTTTAAAACAATGGTAAGCATTATGTTTTAAAATGGTGGGATTCTCAACTGAAAAACTTGAATTTCAACCGCGGTTCCTTTTTGAGTTTTGTTGAAACAAAATAAACCGTTTCATTATGAGGTCCACTTTCGTTTAGTGAAATATATTTTTGAATATTTGTGTTCCTTCTTTCACTGTTCTAATGGTGGCAGTTTTAGGAGGATAAGCGAACCGTTCTTGAAATTACATTTAGAAAGCAACAATCTACTAAAAGAATATTGCTCTCAACAAATGATCTCATGAAATGCTGAACAATCTTCACAATGATCTTTATAGAAAAAGATTTTCCAAGTCATTTAAATCAAACAAAAAAAAACAAAAAGGTGAAAAAAAATAAGACTATTTTATGGCTTTGCGTTCCCTCGTTTGTTCTAACATATAGTTCGGCAAAAATAGTTTCTCAAGCTTTCATGAGATCATTGCTGAATAAAGCATTTACCGATTTACCTGCTGAACCTTTAAAAATGTTTTGTGGAAATAATATATTTCATTATCGTATATGACGGCTTGGGAGACTGCAGCTAATAACCCGTGATAACGGCAATGATGTAAAAGGTATTGTTACTTGTAATTAAGTATATTTTTTCTGAAGTTTGACATTATTTGCATATATTAAAAATCTCACAAATAACCTATAGATGTTAGAAAAATAAGGGATATATCCGAGTATTTGTCTCTTTAAATTGTTGTATTACTACCATTTCTACGGACTAGTATGGTGAGATATAGTGAACTTTTTTGTTACCACCCTAATTATTGCCTTTTCTTTTATTTGTGGTTGCTGGGTGGACTGGAAATGAACTGGTTTGATATTAGTGCATGCAGTGATATCTTTAGGATAAATCGGAGATGTTCATGTTATGTGCTGTTTCACCTGTTGCATTGTATGTGTTGATCCATAAACCAGGGATTAATTCCTGATAAACATTGCATTTTATGTCATGATTTACTGTGACATGTTTCGAAGATAATTTTTCTGTTTCTATTTTTTGCGCTGCACGGATCATATAGATATTTTGTAGATTGTGTTTTCACAATAAATAACATTTTTATTAACTACCGTGGTGATATAATATCTCATTTTGAATTACACATTTTCGTGTTATCTGAATATTGGTCCAATGGTTTTACCACAACTAAAAATTAATTATTTTTAATTACCTACACATTTTGCTATTTTTTTCTGTGTTTTTTGGTTGTTTTTATTCAGAGAGACATTTGGCATAAATATGTCTATGCGGTATATAGTGGTAAACACATATTTATACAATTAGAGAACCCCCATTTTATACTGTAAAGTTAGGTCTTCTCCTCCCTTACCAATGTGTGGCTGTATAGGGTAAGGGTGGTCCAGGGCATAGTAACCTTGATGCTTAAGTAAGGAGCAAGGAGACCTTTATTCTTCTGCTCATTAACAGATACGCTTTAAGTAAGTCTGGCAATAATTTTTTTACCATTTTATGCATTAATATACACTACCGTTCAAAAGTTTGGGGTCACTTAGAAATGTCCTTGTTTTTGAAAGAGAAGAAAATGTTGCTCATTAAAATAACATGAAATGGATCAAAAATGCAGCGCAGACTTTGTTAAAGCTCTAAATGACTATTATAGCTGGAAACAGCTGATTTTTAATGGAATATCTTCATAGGCGTACAGAGGCCCTTTATCACTCCTCTCTTCCAATAGCACGTTGTGTTCGCTGATCCAAGTTTAAAAGGCTAATTGATTGTTAGAAAACCCTTTTGCAAACATGTTACAGCCAGAAATGTCCTTGTTTTGCATGAAAACAGCTAAGTGACCCCAAACTTTTGAACGGTAGGGTACATCTGATGCATTCATTGTCAATGCCATCACTACATTATTTATTTATTTTTTTAAACGGCTACACGATTTACACGATTGCCAGTAGATTCACATATGTAGCAACATTTCTTAAGAATATCTCCTAGAAGCGCGCTTACTAAAATACAGCGATGGTTGTCTATGGCAGAGCTAATCAAGTCCAAGCACATTATTCTATATTCTAGAAAAGTATGATGAGGGTTCTCCTTTAAGTACGCAATAAATTCTGGTAGGCACTTTAGCGAAACAACTGAATAAAGCGCTTCGGAAACAAACCATGCTAACTCCGCACAGAGGAGCTGTCAAAACATAATTAGACAGACTGGTGATAATAGCTGGTTACCTGTCTCTGTTTTACTTGCGAACCCCGCTGCCTGTTTGATTGCCGCTGCTGTTAATGCTAATCCTCTGCTCCTTTTCAGGCCATGTTGCAGCACAGCTTCAAACTGAGCGCACAGGCAAATAACTCTGCAAGCAAACAAACACTTAATTAGAGATCTGCAAGGCGAGCATAATAAACACGTCTTCTTTCGCAGATGAAAAGGTGAAAGGGGGCAGGATTGTTTCTTACAGCACGCCGGCACACGCTTGGCTTCTGAATCGGATTCATTATGTTCAGACTTAGGTGCTGACTGCATTATTTCCATACAAGAAACCGGGAGCGCCTTTTCAATAAGAACTAGGCGAATCATTTTACTGCCAGAAAGGCATGCGGAACGTTGGCTGGAGTAGAAACATTTCAATGCATAAAGGGATCCAATAAAGTACAGGGGGGGGAGTTTATTTCAAAGGAGGAGAAATGTTAGAAGAAGAGGTCACAATCTGAAACAAGAGGGTCACAGGTTTAGATGTAATGTAGTGAACTTTTACTTTACTGAGAGGGTGGTAGATAACACAAGGATCGCCGGCCAAAAATGAACAGATGGGTTGGTTTTCTGGATGTCCAGAAACCTCCTCGGAACACATTTTACCTGCTATCGGAATCTGAAGCAATTTCTTTGCGTCCTCCGAATCGAATCTGGCACTACAAATCAAAATTCACACGCGTGTTATAAAACCTAGTGTCACAGCGGCAATTATTTCAAATAATACCAGTAACTATATTCTTGACTCATGAGACGTATGAAACGACAGTGTTTATATTTGGGCAGATGGGGTGAAGGTGGTCTCTGGCTGGGCATCTTAGATTTATCAGATTCATAGCATTCCCCCACTAACCACTTGAACTCGCCTGAAGCCTATCCATGAACACTTCAAAGCACACTTTGAGCTAACCCCGACGACAAGTTCTCCCTACGCTGAGCTCCTACTTAAATCCACTTGGACCACGCTCCAACCTCACCTGCTTTACTGCATCCAACAATCTCTCCATGAGACACTGTCTTCTCACGTCATTGCTCTGTGATCCTAAAATCAAAGTGGAAGATCAATCAGTTCTTGTAGTCAGCAATGTAATTTCAGCAACGGAGGGAATTTTTGCAACAAAAATGAACAAAACCTTTAAAGACTGTACGGTTCGACACAGCATACCACACCATGCCCCTAAAACTGAACAGGATGGGTCCCAAAACAGTTTACATATTTAAATCTGCAAACCTGACCACGTACAGCTGATCAAAGTTTTATAAGAAGGGCCACAGAGAAACATGGGGTGGAGCAGACGCTATGGAATCAATCATGTAACACATATAACATGTGGAAGACAACGCAAGATAAAAAATAAAAAGGACCACCTTCCTAATAACTGATCTTAAGTCCTTATACCCTTTAATTCAAAGAAAAGCGACTTGAGTGAACCTGAAAACAACCCGTCATATTGCATTTTGGAGTTGAAAATCTACTCAACTGCACCACATGTCCTTTGAGTGACACGCTAGTCATCATATGTACTTTGATGCATAGCTGGATACCCCTTTTGAATTTTTGTGGTGCCCCTTTTCCAAATGTGTGTGTGTGCAGGGGGTTGCAGAATAAAGCAATCCCCCCTCCCAAAGGAATACAGGTAATAAGGGTTGTACTGCCTATCGGGCAAGTGAACTGTGGTCTGGTGCCCATCGGCATCGTTTGCGTGTAAACCCTTGGAGGCCGGTATCCAGAACTTCCCAGTTTAATATCCAGTCCAAACCAGCAGAAACGGAACCCTTTCTTATTTCAGAGGGTTAAGGAGAAGGAAGAACGGAGAACAGGTGACCAATTCAGCCAACTGGAGGATTAGGCAATGAGCCCACTAACGGAGTATTTACACTCGCAGGGATAAGTACATACAGCCAGGTTAAACTTAATAACATGCAGGTGCCTAATAGCAACGCCATCGTCTACCGTCTTTCTCTCTGGTCTGTTACAATTCCCTTTTTTAGCTAAGACACAATTCTTGTTTTTTTTAATTAAGGTTTTATATGTTAGATACAGAAGATCCGCATATGGACAGATAGACAATGCTAGCAATAGTATATTTAACAAAGCTATAATTTGTCCATTACCCTACCAAAGCCCTACACCTGTCATCGCAGCTCTCATCAAAACCCCATCAGCTGGTGCGACTATTCCAGTAACTTCCATAACATCAGTCCAATCAACTAGCAACGAGGGTGACCGCGTCGGCCATGTTTTCCAGGACACATATAATTTTGACATATTGCTAACCAGCTCAGATAAAATGCTGCCCTGCAGTATGTGGAATGTATAATCTTATCGACCAATTAGTCAGATATACATCTGGGCTGGCCAGCAATATGTAAACATTATATGTGCATACCTGGAACTCTCCGGTTTGTTCGGAGATTGCCGGGTGAAGCACCGAATCCTCCGGGTCCCGGGCTCTTGACACGCCCCAGCTCCCCGCTCATTTAAATGGGGATGTTTCCGATATTGTTTAAATATTCCACAAGTTCCAAATCCTGATTTTTCAAAGTTTTATTTAAAAAAAAATCGTCTCTGGGTGGTTAAAAGGACTGCACTAAAAGATCGCTGAAACAACTGAAAAAGCTTAGATGCCTACAAACCTTTATACAGAAGGGATCATGCATTCTGCAGAGCTCCGCTCAATTATTTCACTCGGGGATTTACCAAGCTTAACACTTGGCTGTCTATAAAAAACCTTTGCCAGACCCAATTCAGAGTGAACTTGTAACGAAATGACCCCAGTTCTCCCTTGGGTTACAAGCTTACCAAACCCCCCGATCAGTTATTTTGTTTCCAGTAAGCAATGCTGTTCACGTGATCTCTTTACGCACCATGCCGGTGGAGGAGGATTAGCATTATTGTGCCAACGTCTTATTCAAGGGACACTCCAGCCATCGTTTGCACTTTTATCCATATAACAAAGGGCCCTTGAAAATGAGCAGGAAATTCTGCGGAATCCCCCATATAAATTTAACCCTTTCCACAATGGAGATGTGTTCAGCTGAACAGATTCCCTATCACGTGATAGACTTCTTGCCAGTCAACTTCAAGTCAGTGAATGCACCGGCCAAGGGGTCTAGTGAGACCCCGTGCACGCGCTCAGAAAGAGCTCCAACTGAGTTCAATGGCAACACTGTCCTGCCATTGACGAGGATCATTGAGCCACGTAGGGCAGCTGTAGATGTGAAGTCAAATAGTAATTTATCATCAGGTATCTCTCTAAAAACATCTTTACATAATGACCAGTCAAAGTTTCAACAAGGACATTTGGTTAACACTACACAGAATCTTCAAGACGGGCTGTTAAAGGGTTAATAGTTAAATAATGTCAGGGTCGGCTCATTTAGTTCCCAGGTATGCTCATTGCAGGAGCAGTAAGTGACTGTTGCTGTTAAGATCGCTTCCTGCAAGCAAGCAGGGCAGGTCTTCCTGAGAAATCAGCTCGTTGCCCTCTCAAAAATTGTGGTTGTAATTTAAAAAAAAAATTTGCTTTTTTTAAAAATAAAATAAAAAAAAACTTAAAATGTTTTCTGGCACTTTAAATCATTTGTTTCCAATTCAGACCTCAAGAGGCACAAACAGACTTAAAAGTTCTCTGTTATATGAAGTATCACAGAAGCTCCCCCCTTGTATGTAAAACATGCGAGACCACCGGGTAACTGCCGCTACTAAAAGGAGTTTGGAAAAGCCAAAGTAAATTTTACATTAAAATGTATACTTTTGATCGTTTGCTATGAGACACAACAAGAAGATCTAAAATAAAATCTTTTCCCCAACATAAACTCTGCCAACAGAAAAAGCAGAAACCTTTACACATACACAAAAATGTACTTCTTTTCACCAAATGGCATTTATTCTTAAAAAAAAAACTCTATATTAGTAGATTTATTTCCTTTTTAGGGGTTTTGTAAAAACAGAAGCTAGGGAGCGTTCTTTCAAATTATATTGTGAACTATTTTTTTGATAATATCTTTGACATAAAACCTCCTGCTCCAATAAATCTTGTGTTTAAAATATCAACATGGTATATTTTCATGAAAAATGTTTTGTTTACCGTAAATACAGATGGTAATGACAGAAATATGACACACTGATAAATATTCGGAACGAGTATCTATGCTAATTCCCACACTGGTATCAGCACATCAACGTCTGAATTTACTAACGACATAAACATAGAATTTGACGGCGGATAAGAACCATTCGGCCCATCTAGTCTACTTAGTTTTTCTTGGTCTTATCTTTGGTCCTTGGTATTGTTTTATCCTCTACCCCATGCATGTAAATCGCCTCACTGTTCTAACCTCTACCACTTCTGATGGAAGGCTGTTCAACGTATCTACCACCTTTTCAGTATTATAAATCTTCCTTACATCCAAGCCTCTGACCCTCTAGTTTGAGATTATAACCTTTACATTTTTAACCCACTAGCATCTAATCCAAAAAATGCCCATTTTGACTGTTTTTTCAACAACGAATCCCCTCGACTTTATTTAAAGCATCCATGCAAATTATATAATGTTTAATAAGGACTGCTTTCTGAAGACCTCAAAGGTATTATTACTATATTATTATTGTGATAAAAGTCATAGGGTGATGAACTAAAAATATATATATTTTTTATAATATTATTTATTATTACTATTATTATAATTATTATTGTGATAAATGTCATAGGGTGATGAACTAAAAAAATATATATATTTTTTATAATATTATTTATTATTACTATTATAATTATTATTGTGATAAATGTCATAGGGTGATGAACTAAAAATATATTTTTTATAATATTATTATTTATTATTACTATTATAATTATTATTATTGTGAGAATTGTCATAAGGTGAAGAACTAAAAAAAATCTATATTTTTTTTATAATAAATTCCACACACCTAGTATAGCTAAATGTAACCTACTAACTTAACATTAAACCCCCTTTCAAGAAAAAATAATAATAATAAAAAAAAACATCAACTCCACTGCAGCAAAATGTACAGCGATCAGAACAGCCCTACGGCATATTATGTACAGGCTGAGCAATTTCTTGTTGTATTTTAGCCACGAGAAAGTAAAATTTATAACATGAATGTCTCTCTTAAGATTGCTTATCGAGCAGAAGAAAAATACAGCAGTAACAACAAGGCACAGAAGAAAATCCAGAAGAGCATTTACAATAACAAAGAATGCTTTCGCCGTGTGCGCATCTCATGTAGTAGGAAAAATTTACCAAATGGTTCTTATCTGTTAACATGTGTTTGCATTTTGGGTTCTATTAGATATATAAAGTCACCTTATATAATGGAATTTATATCCTGTAAAGTTAAAAGGGATATAACAGCCATCATACTTATTATTATCTTTTATTTATAGTGCCAACAATTTACGCAGAACTTCTTGCATATATTCAAAGGGTCTGACAAAACTAGAATAGACAGACTGATATGAACCAATACAAGCAGTTTAATGAGAGCTGGGTGGTCCCTTTTCTTGAGGTCCCACTTTCAAATGCGTCTGGGGGATTCTGCAGAGTTCCCGTTGTGCATTCACCTCTCCCCGCCTCACAGCTCCTCGCCTTACACTTTCTGCTGATCGGAACCACGAGACGCAAAGAAAGCTCTCCTCCTGAAATCAATGGGATTGCTCATTGTCGTAAAAACAGGACTACAGAGGGGTTATCGCAGTGAACTACTGGAACAGCAGCTTCTCCCAAAGGCAAGTACCTTTACAGGCAGTAAAACACTTTCAGCTTACCAAGATACATTTATTAAAACTACCCACAGTCTGTATTTTTTGATTTTTAATTGCTATGGGGGTATTTCCTTGAAAGGTTCGCATCACGGAAGCCAATATTACTGAATCAATGCTCTGCCCCGAAGCCTTCTCCTGTCTCCTCAACCTCCATAAAAACCCTTCTTGAGCAAATCAACAATCAGATATTAACAAGGAAGAGAGAACATATTGCATACCATTCACGGGACAGCGAAGATTTTTGGACACTGTCCTGCATAGCCGCCCCACTGCACTGCTTTCTCAGGCATTGCGGATCATGAGCTGGGTGGGAAGTTGAACCCTGCGCAGGACTGTTTTCTTAATCCTGCCCACTCCAGCTGAATTTCTGACCATTACCGCCCGCTCCCACAACGTGTGTGTGTGTGTGTGTTCCACTCCCGCCCACTCCATTTGTGTCCAATCGCACCTGCTCCTGCAAACATCGTTCACAAACATTTATTCATATACTCATTCATTCCCTCATTCCCAGATACTCATTAATTCCCTCATTCACAGATACACATTCATTTCCTCAATCATGCATACTCGTTCATACAAACTCCTCCACCCCTTTGCCTGAACTGCAGATTGAGGACTGCATCCCGATGTCCATGCTCTTGCAAGACAGGCCTAATCTGCAACTAACAGTGGCCACCTTGCATTGTTCTAAAGCTGGGTGTGGGGGCTCTTGCTACAAAGCAGGTCAGCGGCTATGCCTCTAACATTGCCCAATTCTGACTCCAGCCCTGCCACTCCCCACCTTTAGTCACCCCCAGCACAGATCTCCCGCTTTGAACACCTGAAATGTTGGGAGGCGTGATATCGTAGAGGAATAATCATAGCGATCTAGAGCACAGCTCAAGTTAACGCAAGTCCTGGTCAGCATACACTTTCCTTGCAACCAAAAAAAACATATTTAAAAAGTCCCAAAAATCCTACAAAGATATTCATTAGGTGGAAAGTACAAAGTGTGATAGAAAAGTCTTGACACGATTCATAGATGAACTACCTAAAATAATAATTAATCAACTAAAATGTAATCCCAATCAGAAAGCACAAACCACCCACCGTAACAGGGACAAAGTTCAGAACTTAGAGAAAACCAATGTTAAACTATTACTAATCTGCCAAAAAAGTAAAGCAATGACCAGTTAGATTACAGTAACATTAAATGGACATGCAGCTCCACCAATGAAAAATGCATATTAAAGTGCTTCGGTACATTGCATTCGTTGGATAAAAGTCTCCAACCTTTAAGAGAAGCTGCAGATGCCAAAATGCAGCACCTCTAGGCTTGCAGGGTACATGTTCAGCTCAATATCCTCCAAGCCAAGAATCTGGCAGTGGGGGGAGAGGCGAATGAATGAAAGAGATTCTGATGCATTTACAAGGGGGAAACATTTATTTAAAGAAACTATTCAGCTACCATTAAAGTGATTATGATAGCGGGAGTATCCCTTTTAAATAAATACATTAAATATTATACTAATATATACTGCTTTGTAATATTTTTTTTAAATAAAAATAAATCTACAAAGATACACCCCAATGCTTGCTTTTTATAAAACGTTTCTAAACGTATTTTAAACTATCGAAAATATGCAAATAACACAGAATTTAATCAATTAGACGCTAACAGAAGTACAATGTACCAAAAATAGTGGAAAATCATAAAACATAATTCATGAGCATAATACACACAATACACAAAGTACATAATTAATATTCGTTTTAATTTTATATTATCAGGATTAATATTAAACAAAATAAAGCAATTCCGTGTTATTTGCATATTTTCTATAGTCCTGATCATGTCTTATATTGATTTACAGTGTCTTCACATTTACTATGGTTAGATTTCCGGCGCACATGCGCAGTACAGATGTCCCACTGCTATACAGATCGATCACCCTTGGGATGTCACATTAATACCCAGTAAGCATTCTGAGCTCCTAGAAAAGAGGGACATCAGGGGAAGAATGAGGGGCAGTGGATGCAAAAGAGGGACTGTCCCTCCTAAAGAGCGACACTTGGGAGGTATGCCTTTAAAGTATTTAGTAAGTACAGCAATATGCGTTCGTGTATAGAGAAGCTGATCGGGACAGTATACTGTATACAGAACGGTGATTGATCCTTGGGCTAGAAAGCTGAAACAAATCTTGCAGTGAAGACTGTGGAACGACGTCAACGGTAGAAACAACCATCGCTCATCTGACATAATGAGTTCTTACTACTCTGCAAGTAACTTTGTAGCCCAATAAAGTTTAAGAGTTTGTTTTCGGCTGATGATCCCGCTACTGAAAGGCACGGCGGCTCACAAAGAATAACCCGTCAATGTGGAAACCTGACACATCATATTTTTTTATTGTTGTTTTTATAGGTTTCCTTTATGAAAATGTCAGTTTTTTTTGTTTTTACGCTGATATCAGCAAATCCTTAACAGGATGCAGTTTAGGAAATACTACAGAAAAAAAAAGAGCCCAGAACTTCCATATATTCTTGTAATAAAAAATGATAAACAATAAGAATATTTTTCTCTTTAACAATTACTTTTTATTTAACCAGAAAATAAAATAAAAATATCCTGAGTATGGAATTTTTCATCTGCATTCCTCAAATATAATAGGAAAATGTGTTATTATTAATTATTCTTCTATAATATGGTTTAGAAAGTTATTTGTTGTTTCAGTTGGTTTACTAGTCAAGCTATTCCCGGTAGAAGGTGACACACCGGCTGAATTTGGCTGGTTTAAGATTGGTTCGCAAAAAATGAAATGATCTCTGTATAATATGGAAACATATTAAGCGATATTGTCTACGTTTATACAAACTATACCGGTGAGTCCAACAGAAAGCCTTCAGAGCCCTGATACATGTTCATTGTCTGTGTGTCGTAGACATTGTAGCAAATAATAGAGGATACCTGCCTGGATATGGATAGTCTATGTGCGTAAGCAGTGATTTGGCAGCTACCCTGCATGGCTGCCTCTCACCCCGATGGGGAAAGCATTCAGGATTACTAGTTTCAATCGAAGGGCTTCACACGTAGCGGTTTATGAATAGGCTGCTTTGGACCCTGGGCACCCATCCAACTGGCCTTTAGTGAGCTACCAGCACCTGCACAACAGGGGTCCTGTGTATACAAGATAACCCACAACCATCTAACAAGGTTCCAGTGCCAGCCTGCACAACATGGCACAGGCACCTGCGTGGCATGGCACGCACTCAGCATGGCATCTGCTTGAAACAGGCACCTGCGAGTCAGAGAACCTCTGCAGCGAGGGCTACTGATCAACACGGTTCCTGCATGCCATAGCGAGAGAGCTGCTGAGCGCGCTGGGCACCTGAGGCATGGGCACCGGGGCAAAAGGGTTCCTCCGCACCGCTGGCCTCTCATGCAGGCGCAATCACTTGTCTCCGTGACAGGACGAAAGGGAGAGAGGATCCGCGCTCATGGAAAGCAAAATGTTTGCTGCCCCCGACAGCCTCAATATTCATATTAAAGTGCGCTGTGACTACTTTAATGCGCATTATTAAAAAAACTTACCCAATGTAAAAACTCCAGCTCTGCTGCTGCTGCCCTCCGCCTCCATGGTGCAACAATCCTTGCCAATGATTGGCTGCACAAAGCGGCCAATCAGTAGCAGGAAAGCACTCCCACTGAAATCGCCTTGAATGCTTTCCGCATCCGCGCATCAGTGTCTGAGCAGACTCCTGCCCGCGGCTTTCTCTGAGTCAGTGCTGAAGTGGACTGTGGCCCATGTGGCGATGAACCCCTACAGTCTCTAATGACCACACGATGAACCCCCGCAGTCTCTAATGACCGGGCGATAATCCCACGCATTCTCTAAAGACCACACCCTGAACCCGCGCCGCATCTAATGACCGCACGCTGAACCCGCGCTGTCTCTAATGACTGCACGCTGAACCTGCGCCGTCTCTAATGACTGCATGCTTAACCTGCGCCGTCTCTAATAACTGGAGGATGAACCCGCGCCGTCTCTAATGACTGCACGCTGAACCTGCGCCGTCTCTAATGACTGCACGCTGAACCTGCGCTGTCTCTAATGACTGCACGCTGAACCCGTGCCGTCTCTAATGACTGCACGCTGAACCTGCGCTGTCTCTAATGACTGCAAGCTGAACCCGCGCTGTCTCTAATGACTGCAGGCTGAACCTGCGCCATCTCTAATGACTGCATGCTGAACCCGCGCTGTCTCTAATGACTGCAGGCTGAACCTGCGCCATCTCTAATGACTGCATGCTGAACCCGCGCTGTCTCTAATGACTGGAGGATGAACCTGCGCTGTCTCTAATGACTGCAAGCTGAACCCGCGCTGTCTCTAATGACTGCACGCTGAACCTGCGCCGTCTCTAATGACTGCATGCTGAACCCGCGCCGTCTCTAATGACTGCACGCTGAACCCGCGACGTTTCTAATGACTGCACGCTGAACCCACGCTGTCTCTAATGACTGCACGCTGAACCCGCGCCATCTCTAATGACTGCACGCTGAACCCGCGCCATCTCTAATGACTGCACGCTGAACCCGCGCCATCTCTAATGACTGCACGCTGAACCCGCGCCGTCTCTAATGACTGGAGGATGAACCTGCGCCGTCTCTAATGACTGCACGCTGAACCCACGCTGTCTCTAATGACTGCAGGCTGAACCTGCGCCGTCTCTAATGACTGCACGCTGAACCCGCGCTGTCTCTAATGACTGCACGCTGAACCCGCGCTGTCTCTAATGACTGCAGGCTGAACCTGCGCCGTCTCTAATGACTGCACGCTGAACCCGCGCCGTCTCTAATGACTGCAGGCTGAACCTGCGCTGTCTCTAATGACTGCACGCTGAACCCGCGCCGTCTCTAATGACTGCAGGCTGAACCTGCGCTGTCTCTAATGACTGCACGCTGAACCTGCGCTGCTGCCCCTCTGTGACCAGCTGCTGGTGACCTGCCTCCTGCAGCCAGCACACTATGAACCCAGAAGCCGGGTCCTCCTGCCCCCGGTACTCACCACTCATTGCTCCAGGTCCCTCACACCTAAACTGACCAACAGCAGTGACAGGACACAGGAAGCTCCAACTCCACCCGGACAGTAAACGCAGGGGGACCCATCCACAGCCACAGGGATCCAGGCACAGCGGCTTATTGTGAGCAGGGGGGCACAATTACCCTAACGAGTAACTCACTGCACACCTCGGTACGAATCCCTCGTTTAATTGAGAATAACGACTTAACATTTCGGAAAAACAATACCGGCGGATATACGATGTGTGTGGGTTCAGGGAGTTATTATTTAGTACAGTGACAGGAATGAGATCCTCCCCGTGAAAATGGTAGCAGCTAGTTCCTATCCAGCAGCAAGGCGTCTGATGATATCACAGGTCATGTGACTGTAGTGGTCACATGATACAGGAAGCCACTGCGAGTCCAGGCTGTTTGAAAACAAATGGAACTTATGGGCCGGTTATTAGACGTTCTGTGTGTTTATAGTCTGTTTTGAGCTTATGTGTTATTTTTTGTGTGTGTGCAGAGTTTATAACGCGAAGCTTCTGGATACGGAGGGTCAGGGGAGGAAAAAGCACGTTTATACTTCTTACAGTATGCGGCACGTGATGCCCTCCCTGACTCTGGCTGTCTCTTTTACGCTCCATGTACCGGACCCTCTCCCCACGTCCCTGCCTGTCTCTTTTCTGTCTCACTCTCTCTTTATCGGGGTCTGTCTTTCTTTATCGCTGTTTCTCTCTCCATCCCTGGCTCAGTCTGTTTTTCTCTCTCCCCCATCCATAGCTGTCTTTGTGTCTCCCTCCTCACCACTGCCTATCTTACCCTCCATGTATCCAATACACTCCCCATCACTGGCTTTGACTGTCACTCACTGCCTTCTCACAACCATCTCTCCTCCTGTTTCTTATACACTCTCTGTGCTTAAAGCTCTCCCCCCTCCCCAATCCTTGGCACTGGCTGCATCTCAACCACAAGTAGTGTTAAAAGCTTAAACTTCTACATCTTACAACTCTGCATCCTCCTGGATTGGGTAATCATCACTTATTGCCCAAGAGTTCTCTTCTTGGTGTGATGTCTTTTTTTAAATAGTGTAAATATTTTGTACACTCAAAATAACATTTGGGATTTTTTTTCATGTTCATGTTTTTGTTTTTACAAATGGTAAAATGTTTGGGGCGTCAATTCCATGGGAAAGATAAATGGATCACAACGAAGAATTCAACATATGATTGGCCGTAGGATCTATTATCAATATAGGAAAAAAAAGTTTAAATGAGTTTAAACAAAAATATATAGATGTTTATTAACCTTAAAACGGCTCATAATAAGTAAGAGTATTTCTACTTTTCCACTACGGTTTTATAATCTATTTTTTTAAGCTCTTTATCAGTAACTTATAGAGAAATGATAAGAAAGCACCGCGTGACCTCACAGAACGCAGGTATGGTTGGAGGAAAGCGTGACTGTGCAGAAAAAGTGGAATAAAGGTGTGCGCTACACAAATATGGACAATCCGTGTAATAGTAATATATTCAAAGAAAACCAAAGTATATAATCCCAAACAAACAGAGAGAACTAATAGAGGATTTATACGAATTCTGGCGATGAAATTATCGATCTCTAAAACTGAGTGCTTTTAGCACATAGCATGTGACGGGAATGGAGAAATGGCTGGCGTGTACTTTATATCATGCTGTTACGTTTTGGTTTGGCAAATATCATTAAGGGGTTAATTAGCATTAAAATAATTTATGTGGAAAGTGGATTGAATACCCACAGAGTATTAAGCAAACTGGAACTTTCCGCAGTGTACTCCCAGTCTAAGTCTAGTCTTCACCACTGTGTTGTGTAATTAAAGCCCACTTTTACATATTAGGAGTCCAACTGGTTGATAGAGATACTGGTTATGCATGCGCTACCCCTTCTAGATTAACTTTCTGGATTTTCTAAGGTCCGTCTACAGTATAGAACCATTCAATGTGAGCCATCTAGCTCTCCTCCTCTGAAAGGACCAGGGTTACAGGTTGATGGAATCTCACTCACCGTGAGCCAGTGGGTTCCCATCTCTATTCAGGATCCGACCACTAGTGGGTAAAAGGTCCGTTTGCAGTATGAGAACTAGCTTTTTCGCTTTGAGCTGACTAGTTCCTATCCTCTGCTAGGTCCAGCACCCTCGGCTGGTGGCAACTACTCGCAACCCTTTAACTCCTTTCAACTAATCATTGATTTCACAAAAGCTCCTGTCCGTTGTACATAAGAAGAATGGCTGAGATGTTTATTGCATGGACATAACTGTCCCATTGCTAATTTCTGACTTTCTCATCTTGAGCCACTGTTTCTGTGTATAATATGAGAGGAGTTTAATAAACGGGCTCTGTCACAGCTTTTAGCATAACTTCTATTTGGCGCATCACTTAGTTTAAAAGCTAACATTAGGGAAGGTAGGCTTTGTATAGCCGAAAATGGCAACATCTTTCATTAGAACTTCACCTGGTGGAAGCTGAGGTTGGCCTCAGTGAACGTTATCGAATCAATCTGAAGTTCTATCCCTTCTGCTCATCCCACCATGACAACTTGGCCAACCAATTTATAAAGTTTCCGAGTAGAGGTATGCAGTCTGCTAAAACAATACACACAAGGTGTGTTACATATTTTCCTTGGACGTATAGGATTCTAATTCAGTGTTTACTGAATCATAGGATAGGATTTACGGAATTGTAGATTTCCATCAAGGAAGGGTTGGCACTTTTTGACCCAGAGGACCTGTAAAGCCAAGCTTAATCAGGAAGGCATCAAATGATTAAATCGGCTGCCAGAGGTTTACGTCCTTTTAAAGAAAATGCATTCTGACTTTTAGTTATCGTTGAAAATAGTTTAGTCAGCCAGCCGACCACTACAAACCTACCATGACTGGTATCTGAAGCATAAAGCCAGCTTAGTATTTTTTTTGTTTGGAAGAATCTTGTTCTCCCAGATCCACTAAAAAAAAAGATATGAAAAGTACTGCTTTCACATTCATAATGTTATAGTTCTGCTTCAGCAATACAAGGAAGATCTCACGGGAGAAAGTTTGCCCTATGATACGTACATTTCATGCAGGAAAATATAAAACTATTCCCAATGAAAAAAAAGGACAGTCTGTGTTTTTAGAACATGATGTCATGATTGCAAAATACCTGTACTTTCTCTAAACCCAAAACTTGGGGGTGGCAGTCATGCCATCTCCCCACGGTGCTCTGAGCAGAGGTGGGGTAAGAATAAATACTTGTGAAAGCAGCCTACGTGTATCTTCAGAAAGCACGAGTTTCAGAACTATTTTCCACTTTCCAGAAAAGGTAGTTTAATTCTAGCCATTTAATTCACCTCATCAAACAATAATGTTCCTTGATTTCTTAAACAACGTGTTTGTGTATTTCTTTTATACATCTATGTGATATCGCATGTGTCTATTCATGTATTTTGTGACGCCACCACTCCTTAAAGAATAACACTTGGGAGCTATTTAGAAAACACCATCAGTTCCTACCGGGGTATATAAGCCTTCAGGTTGGGTCACTGTGGTGCTTGGGTGATTGGACTGGTTTTGTACACACTGTACTTTGCGCACATGTGGCACCTGAATTATTTCTCTGCACAGCGGAATTAAAGCTGAGTCCCTGAAGACTTTATGGAGAGGGAGGTGGGTTAGCGTTTTGGCTCCCACTTACCCTTGAAGAATTTGGTGGTTCTCCTCTTTGGAAGGGGCCAAGAAGATCTGTCCCTCCATTCTTTTGCCAAGAAGGTAAGGAAGGGGTCGCTTATCTTTTTGGGGAATGTGACCCCAGAAGAAGAACTGAGTACCTTGTGAGCCTCCCATCTCTAGCTTTGGCGATGGAGAGGAAGAGCATGCAATATATAACCATGAAGGGGGTGCAGTTAGAAAAGAAGAATGGGGATCTGGTTTCCATCATGGCCTTATTTTTGACACTTTGGAACATAATCAACTAATTCTTCACAAGACAAATGTAAGCATGACACTAGAGCTGAGTTACTACCAAAGCTTCTTGGTACTTACTACCAAAAGCGGGACTATGGTGAACTAGCTACTGGACTAACACAGAATTTGCTGAGTGCTTTACATGAATCGGAGCGCTCAAATTGAACTCCTTTCAATTTCTTTCACTCAATCAATCACTCACATTTGGAATTAGCATTAGGAATGCTTTCAGTAATAATAAACTATAATAAAATACACATGAGACAGCATTCTTTTTACCACTCACACTTACAGCACAAGATAGGAGGTCAAGTGAACAGAATCTCAATAACATGCCCTACAACACTCAACATCTTAAGCTTTTGCTCATGGTTACCAGTATAGAGGGGAAGAACCTGGCATATCAGTCTGATCTTTTTTTAGTCTAGACATTAAATGCAAGGCAAAGGTCCTCTGACTGAGAGAACCAACAACTCCAAACATATATCCCAAGCTACAGCAGCCAATTGAGCATAAAGGTCCATGTCTGGACTCACTGTTAAGCTTGCATGTGTACAAAGAAGTTTGACTCCAACTCAGTCTAGAATGGGGACTGACTTAATATCCTGCCACACGGTGCATCCCTACTCGGGGGTGTCCCAAGTTTTAGCTCACATGCATCCCAGGTGTAAAGGTGAGTCTAGACTCGGACCTACTGGCTCACTTGTGCGTAGCGAATTATATTTCTCCAGGAATACATTTGAAAATGAGGTCAATCTCATAATTTTTCTGAAAAAAAAAATAAATATTGATTTGAAATCACAGTTGTGTATCATTTAACATGTTAGCTGGTATATTCTTAGGTCTAGGGGCTGTGTATGCTACAGTTGTTATCACACGTGAGTCATGAGTTTGCTGGAATAGTATGTGAAATAACGACCAAGCGCTAAACGAAGCGAGACAATATGCAAAAACGCCTGGCACCAAACCAACATGTGTTTCGCAAATGGAAACCAAAACAGGGCTTTTTGTGATACCAGTATGCTATTGTTACTTCTGTTGTTTTGGAGATATAGGCACCCTTATTATTGATAGATTTTGTCGTTTATGAGGTTATTGGGACAGAGAAAATTCTTATTCCTTTGTTACTCTTCTGTGCCCCACAAGACGTCATGTTCCCTTTATCCTCTGTCCAATGAACGGTAACATTCATTCGGTCCTTGACAAAACCATTGTTCAGTAGGCTATACTTGCGTACTTTCCCCAATATCAACCCCCGGCGGATTTATTGAATTTGAGCTTACAGGAATGTGACATAGATGGGGGCTCTAAGCCATTGTTTGTGTTTTTATGTATAGTCATCATTCACTTATGTGAAAAAAAAGGTTCTTTTTAGTACTTTTATGCATTTTTTAATCTAGAACTATTTTCATATGATACTCAAAATTGATAACTCATATTGAATGATACGGTTCTCGCACATTTAAATGGACAATCAGGAAACAAAAGTGTTCATTTGCGTAACTGAAAAATGGACATAGCTATGTAAAGATACTCGGGTAATAAAATCATTCGTTCAATTTTTATGTACTAAAAGCATCTTTATTGTTACATGTCACAGACATTACCTGCCCCGCGGCCGGATCTTACAGTCTTATCTTTGATGCTTTATGCGCTAGAAGAGAAGACACCGCATCTGTGTTCGCGTGGAAGACAAATGGATTGCATCAATCTTTGCTCAAGTGTCGCAATCAAGGGTGTTACTAACTGCGGAGCCCTTTCTTCCCCCGACGCGCAGTATCGCAGGCTGTTTCTTTGTGAAATAGTAATTTACTCCATCTACACCATGAAATAATGCACGTTATATTTCCACAAAAGCATCAGCCCTGACACCTGGCCCCGCGTTACAACAAGCAGATGTTTTTGTGGTGACGAGAATAGCGGCCCCTTCCTCTATAGCTGGTAAAGGAAACAGGTAGTCAGATAAAGCATTGTCACAAACATGGATTTCCACTTCTTCATTTTGCCACATCGCTCTTCTGATTTCATTCGCTGGAGCCGACTCTAAAACAGCATCTTTAATCTTCGTTCCGAGCTCGTTTTTATCTTTGTCGTTCGTTTTTCCAAAACATCCTGAAAACACATTTTAGAGGTTTACTCATAAAAACAAAAAAATTGACATTTATCTCTAAAATACATTTCTAAATAGGTTTAAAAATAGTGTTGGCTGCCAGTAACAATGGTACACAATACTCTCAAGAATCGTTCCGTATTTATAAAAACCGGCCCAGCACTCCCCAACCTCCATGGTCAGAGGACCAGACTGGAGGGACGTCCAGCAGTCACCATATGGGCCCTGCGAGCCCCCCACCTAAAAAGCCAGGCTGGAAAACTGGGTCCAGCAGACCCCCCCATCTGAAAGCAAGATCATAGGGCTGTGTCACCCTAGGCCAATCCCTACCAGGAGGCCAGGTCAAAGGCCACCCAGTAGTCCTGCTTCGCCACAGTAGTAAAATGAAAAGCGATCGTTATTTATATTGCGGGGAATAGAAAGTTGCATCATTGCCCATTGCTGAGGATATTCAAAGCGCCTGCTTTATGAAGCCTGAAAAATATTATAATAAAGTACCGTACTTAGGAGTTTAACCAATTTCATAAAATTAGTCTGCTTTATAATGAGGCTTCATACATTTACATATTGTTACTCTTCATTACTAGGGGGCCGTGGCTGCTTTTTCTGGTTTCTTTTTTATCAGAGTTTCATTAATGGGACAATAGTTATGCAAACACCGACAAATGTATTATATTAGAAAATCCCAAAGCTTTCAATACGAGGACCGCTCAGATACTTTCAGCTGCTTTGCCTTCTTACGTGAGTGTGAGGCTTTGCCTGTATTTACTATACAAGCGATGGAAACATTCTTCATAGGATGGCCAGATCTCACTTTGAACAGAGAAGCTTCTAAAGACGCATCATGCATGGAAGCGAAAACTCTTGCAGAAAGCATTTCCCAGTATCTAGGGTTAAAAGGGAATATCTGGCCCACCATACCCGCCAACAGTCTCAGACTGTCCATGAATACATAATGGCCAGATCACATTCTCAAGAAAGGGATGGTGTTTATATGGAGAAAGTGTGCTATAATAGCACAACTCACTCAAACTAACACGCGCAGACCTCATGCTCGGCAACATGCACTCTTGGGTGTCCTCGAGAACACCCAGGGTGTTGGTAGGTATGGGTTATGCTACCTTTATGCATACGTGACATAATTTAAAGTGGATTTGCCACCTTCATAAAACAGTGCTTCTTTCAGTAAAGACAACAACCCTATAATTAATGCTATAACCATTTCATCATAATGTTGAATATCTCGTTAGATATTTCATCATACACTAGACGCGATATTTAAGAGGTAATTTACCGTCCCTGACAGCCCCGCTAAAGAAGAACACATTTTAAAGTATATTGAATCAGTGGCTGTGTTTTCTGTGCATACGCATGGGGTCTGAATAGATCTCCGCATGGAGTGTTCACCGAACCGGTCCTAGAGCTGACTGGTAATAAGTACCGGCATATCAGATGCGGCAATATCTGTTCAGCCAAACACTTCTCCTTTATGGAAAAGAGCTAAGGGGGCGAGGGACGGAGCAGATGCACATGGGGGATTCTGCAGAAATTCCCCATGCATTTGGAAGGTGGACACAACTAAAATATAAAGGGACCACACAGCTATCATATGTGTTCAATTAATTCAATCCGTCTACCGTACAAAACTGTCTAAGGTGATCGGACTGTAAGTGTAAGTTAGATCACAGTTGATATTCTTTGTGTATCACATAGTCGTGGTCTTAAATTGTGGTGTTTTTAATAAAAAATATACTGATTATTGCTACCACATTTTGAGGGATGTAGAGTTGCAGCTCAAATGTTACTTTACTATAAAGTTAGTATAATTTTTTCTCCCATTCATTCACCAGCACTGTGGCCTGGCTTGTAGATATATGATGTAATAGCATATAAGGAGAAGTATTAGAGTATAAGGGAAGAGCCAGTTAAGATTTTAGCACTAAAAACATCTCAATTCATAAATGTCTGCAAACTCTTGTTTATATCTCATTTTTTTCCTTTACAATAATTGAAATTTGTTAGCATATTACACACGCATAAAAAAACAAGACACGGCGTATTATATGCCATTGTTCCATATTACCTCCATGTTTATTCTCATTTGTTTTCTTCAGTTTGTTCCGAAGCACAATTGTTAACAAGAAAAGGGTCGGTAGTAAGACCAAAAAAAAAGCCAGAAGGAACCAAATAACCCAGGAAGTGCTCTTTTCCGGATCATCACTATCTGTGAATGCAAAAGAGTTACAATGTCTCAATACCAACATTTCATGCTAGAATTTTATTATTTTTTTGCTTGAACGTGTGGTGGTCCAATATACACCATATGGACAAAAGTATCGGGACACCTGACCATTACATCAACAGGGACTTTGATGACATCACATGCTAAATACAAATACATGTCCCAATACTTTTGTCCATATAGTGGTACATAGTCTAACTTTGCCTATTTCCCAGTCAATAAACATACACTTCACTCGAAGGCAGTCCTGTACAAACACTTTAGAAAAAAGAAACATGCTTTAATTTTAAGTATAAATTAAGTCAATTTCTTTAATAATTTTTTGAAAATTTCATTATTTTCAGATATTTGTGGTATCGGTCCTCATGGGGAAAACGGATTTAGCTGTATTAGTCCATGAGAAGACAGTTGAAACTGACGCCTGTTATTGGTCATCAAAGAAAAACATGTAGATTCACATACGCTTTTTTGGGGAAATCAGAGGTTTTTTTTTAGATAAAGACATTTTATTTCTGAAAAAGAGTTGTTTGCGGTCTCGAAAGCTTACGTGACTCTACCTCTTTTTTATATGTTGGCCCAACAACAGGTATCACTTCCGACCAGACACTCGGCCTTCAGAGAAAAAGCACATTCTTGTAGCCAAAAAGATGTCTATACGGCTGACTTCCAGCAAGGTCATTCAAGGTCTTCGAGCCAGATCCATTTAGAGATAACATTGTCAGGGCTGCAGTTGTAGGACATTAATGTCTTTTCCCGCAGCCTATACTGTATGTGCTCATTTGCATTCATCAAGCCCTACAGCCCCTGGGACACCAAGTAAAAAAAGCTTTGAACCCAGATCTATGGAACCCCGAACTGCTTTTTAATATTAAATCCCTATGAAATATTCCTGATCAATGCTCATATAAAAAAAAACGTATCTAGAAGGCAAGCGTTAGTTTATTTAGAATACATACTAAGTGAAAATGTATATATATATATATATATATATATATATATTATTTATTTTTTTAAGTAGGAGTCAATCTAGCATATACTTATGGAAAAAAAAGCTTAAAAATAATATTAAGGAAGATTTAATAAACAAATCAATATTGCTTTAGTGTTAAAGTAGCAGGTAATGTGTAGCCTAATATAGAGTAGTTCTTAACCCTTTGTTAGTGAGCTTTATGTCAAATGCTAGAAATTGTACCCCTAAGGTATACTATTTTATTCACAGAACAGGAAGGGAAGTTTAGCGATAGCGACATGTGGTCTCTGTTCTCTAGCAGTAGTCTTAACACTTTAATGGAAAATAAAAATTATATTAATATTTGTGGATTGCCTAAAGAAACAAACAATAAGCCAAATATGAATGATCTATATCGTGGCACAGATACTACGGCAACACCTCCGAGACTGAGAATTCTAAGCGGGGGACAACATGTTAGCGTAGAAGCTAGTGTAGTGTGTGCATGCATACACAATTAACACATTTCTCCGGTCTGGGACACCAATACCCGTAAGGAAATGCCGCTTATTTATTCTAGCATCTCCAAAGTCAATGATGACAGTCCGTATTACCTTGTGTAACATGTGTGATCACTAATCCCTCTAGATTGTAAGGACGCACAAGCAGGCTACTCAGCTCTTCTTGTTTCAGTTTGTGTTCAGTGTTAGTCCCTGTCATTGCAACATCATTGTATGGAGCTGTGGAGTATGTTAGAGCTATTTACACGAAAGATAATAGTGATAATTACATACCAACATACAAAATGATTTCTTTTTTTAGCTACCAGCAGTATAGTGAAGTGTGGTTTACGCTGGTGATTGACATAATGATTTAGTTCACATTCCCCCAACTCATCAAAAACGGAAACAAATAAACGTACTTCCTAAACGGAGTGACAATAATGGCGTTATCACAATACTACAAGATCTACACATCTGAAGCGCTAGGAAATATATTATTCTGAAAAGCAGGCACATATATTGTTGGCCAACATCAAAAAATAGGTGTAGAGTCACATAAGGTTTCAGGACCTCGGGGGTCCCTTCATAAATTGAAATCGATGAATCTACTTTATTATATAATAACGTAGGAAAGTATCCTGCAAACCAGGCTTTTATAGGTTGCGTAGAAATTCTATATAATTCCAGCGGAAGAAATAGAAAAACAATAGAGATTTTGCACAGAGAAATGGTAGCGCAAAGCGGGAAAAGCCGAGCCATCATCAGGGACTGACCCGTTTTTTCTTATGATGACTTCATCACTTTTTTGCACATTTATTTTTTTGCCCTTTTTGGTCGAACATATAAATTTAGTACAAAAAGGTACATGAGAGGTTCCGAAGACAAAGAATCAACGTGGATTATTCCGAACAGACACAGACTGTTCCACAAGGGGCCACAATAAATGCAGGCTTAAACACTTCATATTTTAAGCTTTCAGTTTGCCAAGGTATACTGAAATTTCATACTTATTATGTTATAAAAATCTATTAAGAAATGTGAAAAAAAAATATTTTGGCATAATCTTAATTCATCAGAAAAAAAAATCGTGGAGTACAAACCAATTAATTCAGGATTCAATCCAGTTTGTGGAAGAAAGCTCAATGCCAGAACACAATTCAGAACTTCAACTTCAAATAACATTATATATATATATATATATATATATATATATACACACACACACACTACTACCGGACTAACACGGCTATCCCAAGCTATATATATTGCTCGGGATAGCAGTGTTAGTCCAGTAGTGAAAATTGTAAGGAAACAATCAGAATACCGTAATACCTTTTTATTGGACAAACATTCAATTTTAAGGACAAGCTTTTAAGAGTTTCAACCTTCCTTTATCCCATCAGAAGCAAGACTTGACCGGGGTGCAGTTATTATTTTAAATAAAAATGATTAAACATTTCAGCACTGAGGGCACCGGATTAAACATGGATATAGGATTCCTGTCACATTACCAGAACTTCATTTCTCCTCATTTATCACGCCTCACTTATTTATCTAAACATATATGTCTGTTTTTTAAATTATTATTATTTATTGTTTTATATAGCGCCATCATATTCTCCAGTGCTGTACAATATGGAGACAGGACATAACAATTTGACTTACAGAACGAAAGGTGAAGAGGGCCCCGGCTCAAAGGAGTTTACACTCTTTTTTTTGACAATGCCATTATTACCCTCACTCCCTCTACCCCTCCAAATTCTTCTCACGCTGGCTAAACTCTTTAACCTGCTGTGACCTGAACCTTATTAGTCTCCATCTTCTCTTTAACCCCTATACTGCAGCCCGATGTTTTGTAGTTAGTGTTGCTTCTGACTCAAAATGGAATGTTAGTCCAATAAAAAGGTATTATTCTATATTACAGTACATATACATATATAATATATATATATACACACACACTACATGTTAATACATATTTAATCACTGTTAAGCACACCAGCTCATAGAACTGTATGGCAGCCTAAGAGTTTCTGTTACCCAATGCAGAACCCTAAATGTTCTGCTAGCTTTTCCCTCTTGGGTCCTCTATGACGCTCTACCAAAAAATCTGGAAACAAATATTTAAACTGTCAAGTTAGCAATTAAAAGGCTAGAGCGTGACACGTTCACTTGTTATAATAGATTGTAGTGCGTATGCCAAGAAGAATATTTCACTTACTGGTTGCGCAGTAGCTCTGACATGGAGGTGGAGGTGAGGCTCTACACCTGAGGAGACAGGGCTTACATGATTGTATCAAGATGTCATAATAATGGTTTTGAAAGCAGTTGTTTGCCATTTGGTATCTTAGCCACGATAAAGATACAAAGCATGTGTTCTGAGTGCACTTCAAGCTTTTGCCATGCAAATCATTCAGAGGGGAGGGTGTTCTTCAGCCAAACTAAGGCTTTCTCGCTACTAGTTCTCAGAGCAGGTGCTACAATGGATTTTACACTTATTGGTGTGAAACATAATACTGAAACACTGAGATGTGAGGTCAAGTGAATTGGTATCCTTATCTGCGGGGGATACACTCAACAACGTAACATAAGGATTGCAAGTTGGAATACATACCTTTATTTAGACTCATTGCTAATATTGAGATAGTTGTCCATGTAGGTAGGACTAATAATTGTGTGAGTATTAACCTAAACCTGAATGTAGGCAATTGCTTGTTATGCTTGAATATATGCACATTGTATAGTGAATTCAAGTAATTGCTTGCATGGATACCTCAAGTAATGGGAAATATTTGTATAGATACCTTAAGCGACTTGTAATACTTGCTGGTATACAAACCGCATTCTGTTTGTTATAGCGATACTATCACATATTATTATTATTATCATCTTTTATTTATATAGCGCCAACAATTTACGCAGCGCTTAATACAATACATATGTTCGAGGGGTATGACAAGACTTATAAATACATTAAAATATCCCTCCATTAATACAGACTACAGTTTGAACCCCTTATCTATGAATATGTTTGGGGGCAGTAAGTCGTTCTAGGCATACATAGGTTGCTCTACTTTTAGATGTTGAATTAGTCAGTGTGTGCGTGCGTGTGTGTGTCAGCTTACCCTCAAAAACTATCAAGAATAACAGTTAGCAACACACTAGCCGGCGGTATATATGCATGATACCGTTCTCTAGCTGTTTTACATTAGATGGAAGCGTTCACTCCTCTTACCCTTTATCCTCTCTTATTCTACACTTTCTTTCCCCAGAAAAGATCAAAATAAAATGCGTATGAAATAGCATCATTTTATTCTGTTTGACTTCTATTTTATTTTCTCTATATTCTAAAAAACAAAAACGAAATGGATTTCTCTGTATATCAGATACATTTAGACCACAGGATCTTTTAAGTGCAGGCAGGAGAAGGGGAAACAGTTTCATGGTCCACAGGACCAGGGGTTTTAATGATTCTAGCAGAGCTGGATGAGCCAGCAAAAGTGTAGCATGCTAAACAAGGACATTTCGAGCTGTAACAAAATTGCAAAAGGCTTTTCTAATAACCAAAATTAGCCTTTTAAACTTAAACTTGGATCAGTGGACACAAAATGCCATAAGAAATCAATAATCATTTACAACGTCTGTACTGTGTTTCTGATCCATTTCATGTTATTTTGATGGGGAAAATTGCTTTTCTTTCAAACACAAGGACAATTTTAGGTGACCCAAAACTTTTGAACGACAGCATACGTAAACAGAACAAACAAGAAGATATATTAAAATAATTAGGCTTTTATTTCTTGTATGCTGACCCTTGTAACACATCACCAATACAGCACTGCTTTCCTCTCCCTTGATCATTTCTTCCTATATTGAAAATCCCAGAAACTGACCCCTTGACTTGAACCATTATTACAGACATTATCCAGATGTATGAAGAATAAAAGGGAAACCATGCGCAAACTCTGGAACATTCCAAAAACACAGAATATATGTTACACGTGCTTTTTCAAATTTCCTGCAAACGATGTCAACTGTTGTTTGTTTCCATGTCATGCCGCAAGACTCAGGTCTGGACATCCAAGTACCATTAGGCACATTACGCAAATATATTTTGGGCCGATGCCTGATAGCACATCCCAAGTATCTTTTATTGCTCCTTGTATGGCCAATCCTGTCCTGTCAAAGCCTATGGGCAGCTAGTGGCCTCAGATATGACATCACAGTCACTTGTTGTTCAAATTCTGAAAAAAATCATTAACTTTAATAAAATGACCATCAACTACAACAGAAACTGATGCAACCATGTTAAAGGTGGATATATTTTTTATTATTATTATTACCTACCCACCTTCAGAACATCCCAAGGTGGTCGCATGGGAGCTACAATGAAGGTCTGTTCTGCAAAAACCAACATTTTTACAGGACTGTCAGAGGATCCCTCAACTGCCTATTGATCCCCACCGACTGAGCGCAAAAGCTTGAAAATCAGGACCATCCCAAAAAAACAGGATCATTAGAAGGTTTTAACCCCCCCATGTCCCAGTGCACCAGTTATAGCTCTACTTTCTAGTCACACCATTCCTGTCAAACGAAGGTCCACATCCTGATACCGAACAAATAAGAACCTCCTACATTTTAAAAACATTTCTAACTAGTATTTTAGTTCTCTTGGTGGTTCAGTTGCTGGGAGTTCCCTTGTTTTTTTTAATGTAATTAGCTTATTAACAAAAAGCACACGGTTTAGCTCAGCTGTGGGGTTTCCTGGCACTTCCTGCTGTGGTGACCGTCTTCTCACCCAATAGGATGAACCGAGTATGAGGGGGAATCTCCAGCGCAGGGATCCAGTGAAGCAAATCTCTTACAGATAATGAATAAAACAACAATCTCACAACGGGGAAATTCCCAGTAATGGGTGTTTTCATTTTTAAATAAGTATCGAAAATTCTAAAATATGATACACAATATGTGTCCCCAAGGACAGACTCTTACACATATATATATATATATATATATAAATTTACTTTATTGAGCTTCATTGAGATTTCTTGTACTAACAGGGACGAAGCAGGAAAATGTTGCACGGAGAACACGTATAATACAATTATAATTTAGCAATTATTTAAAAATAATAAAGAATAATACAGATAATAAGCTGATATTTTTACTCATTACAGTAAAAGTAAAAAGCAATACATTTATTAATTAAAATCTGTGGCATTTACTATCACCAGTTTTTACATACCGTACTTCAGACGTGGCAGAATAGCTGGAAGCAGACATCTTTTTATGCAGTAGACCTCATAAGAGTTAGTTTTTGTTACATTGATCTTTGTATAATGACACAGAAAGATGGTGGCCCTTGGTGCTACTTAAAAGGCTGGAAAAGAAGAGCTTGTTTTTTTTAAGTACAAATGTTGTATTTTTTATGTGCAATAAAAAAATATGAAAAATGCAAATAGGAAAGATAAAGGAAGGTAATAAGGTGGGGTAGATCTGAAGCAGACTACCAATTCAAACAGAGAAGTATTGGAACTGAAATGAAGGATGTAGACTAGTTTCTAGATTTTGTAAAAATGATTTATGGTTCATTCAATGATCAGTCTTCATAGACCAAGAAATCCCTATCAAATATCAGTCAGAAGACGTTTAATATGTAAGAAGAACCACTAAACTTTGAGCAAGTTTCAGCACATTTCAATGCTATTACAGCCAGGGGCTTTGCTAGATCTCCAAGGGCCACACACACAGGGCAGGCCCTATAATGGGGCAGACAATTGCCCCAGGCGGCACTTTAGAAGGGGCGGCACTTTGCCGCCCCAAGCGCTTTTTTTTTTTTTGAAGTGGAGGAGAGAGAGGGAGAGGGGCACCGAGTGATTTTCGCTTACCCGCTCGGCGCCCCTCTCTCTCTCTCCTCTGCGGCGAGTCTCCCTGCTCTGCCACGGTGCCGGCTTGTAATGCAGAGCGCCGGAAGTGACGTCAATTTCCGGCGCTCAGCATTACAAGCCGGCACCGTGGCAGAGCAGGGAGACTCGCCGCAGGACTGTTTAAAGGTAAGTACCGGGGGGGCGTCGGCGAAGTTTAAAATGCCCCCCCCGGCGTCGGCGGGGGGGGGCGGCATTTTAAACTTCGCGCCCCCCCCGGCGTCGGGGGGGGGGCGGCGTTTTAAACTTCGCCCCAGGCGGCGTTAAGTCTTCGGCCGGCCCTGCACACACACACAAATATTTGCACAGCACGTAAAAGATTCTGATTTCTTTATTTCTAGCAACCTCTTTGACATATTTTAGCCCTTTACATTATCACTCTTCTTTCTCTTTGTCTCTGATTTCTATCTCTTCCCTTTTTATGTCTTTGTTGTCCCACCTTTCTCATTATCTCTCATCCTCTTTCTCGCTCTCTTTTCTCTCCTCCTCTTTGCCTCACATTTTTCCTATCTCTCCCCTTTCTGTATATCTAACCTCCTCTTTCTCTTAGGAGCATTTTCCTAAATGTCTTGGTATGTCCCATGCAGCATATCAAGACGTTTTGGACAATGCAATGCTTCCAACTTCGTGGGGACAGTTTGGGGAAGGCATCCCCAGCGCACAAAGCAAGGTCTGGATGAGTTTGGTGTTGAAGAACTTGACCGGCCACACAGAGCCCTGACCTCAACCCCATCGAACGCCTTTGGGACAAACCGGAATGGAGATTGCGAGCCAGACCTTCTCATCCAACATCAGTGCCTGACCTCACAAATGTGTCCGTGCACACAGTGTCGGTCAATGGGTGTTAAATGCATTCCAAAGAGCTACTCATACATTACATACCGCTTCTCCAGGAAGTCAATAAAAATGGTTTCAAAATATGTTACATTTAACTGGTGGAATAACTCAATCCAGCCAAACAAAAAGCTTACTACAGCTTCAAAACTACATATATGTTGTGTTAACATTTTACAATGGTTTACAACTTTTTTTATATGTTTATGATAATAGATTTTCCTTCAGGGACCCAGAGTTTAATGGTTTTACAGGTCAGATTCTGAAGAACGCATGTCTTGTAATCTCCATATTGTCTGATTTTTCCATTGCTAGAATCCCTGCTTAAATATAGGGTTTCCATTTGAACAGTTACAGAACTATTTGTTTGTTTACTACAAATTAGCCATTTGCAGTCAATTGGATATTGTTTTGTTGTGGGTTACAATGGGAGAGTTGCTACATAAAATATTTAGTGTCCTTTCACAATGTAGAAGATTAGATTGGATTTTAAGCATTTTCCTATTTCATAGCTAGCATGCCACCTGGTGGAGAAAACTGGAACTGAATGTGGCACAATGCAATAATTCATTTCATTATATATATATATATATTCTATATCTGTTTGTTTGTTGGAAATTTGGCTTAGCTGCTCAGAACTTTACGCTTCAAGAATGGTCCCGTACTATTAATTTTTATTCTTGGATGGATGCTTCCATTGGAAGTTACTAGAAGGATTTCACATGACAACTAAAAGCCCTACTAAAACACGGTAGAATCGCTCAGCCTCAATTAGGAAACACAATGACTTCATACTGCAGATGGCTCATTCTTAAAGCCAAATTAGTCATCTGCCTATGTTATCAGTGTACAAAGTGTTATGAGTCTACCCATGCCATTCAAAGGATGTTAATAAAAAGGGAAGGTTTGCGTTTGCATCGAGTATCAAGACCCCATGAGATGGTTGTGCCGACCGAACATACACGTGAACAGATTGTCCTACGTTCAGCAAGGTAATCTAGGTTGCTGCTAATATACATTTACACGCTAGAAGCTAGAACATTGTGTGAACACAAGAATTTGTTTGTTAACCTGAAGGAATATGTGTAAGCATGAACTTGCGTGTGTATGTGTGAGCATGAATGTATAAGTGCGAGTGAGAGAAAGTGTGTTAGAATAAGTGTGTGTGTTAGTATGTGTAGGTGTGTGTTAGTGTAAGTATGTAAGCATGTGTATGTCTTTAAGCATGCTTCTGTATGTTGGGATAAGTGTGAGTGTAAATATTTGTTTGGATGCATATGTGAATTACTGGAAGTGGAGGAATGGGGCAGATGGGGCCACTTGGGTCTATCTGCCCCCCCCAGGCCAGAAGGTGCCATTGATGATAAATTCTGTATTTGTTATGCATAGTTTCTGTCCTGATATGTAGTTTCCACATACTTTTGTCTTATTTCTGGACTTTTTTTAAATAATAAAAAAATATTAGTCATTAATTAGCCTAAGACGAAGATTAAGTGTGTTTTGTTTATCCCCCAATGTTTTCCAATTTACAAAACACCATATAAAAAAAAAAAAAAAGAAACAATTGTGGAAAATACTAAATCTTGTTTCCATATGTGCTCTGAAATATAATTCACAATAATTGATTTTATAATTGCTATGTTTACTGTTGCCTGACATTTTATTGCTAATTAAAATCATTAGATCATCTAGACACGCGTATGTTCCTTATGTTTCCTTGACATGTATTTGCCATATAAGATTGTCTGAAGCTGCTAGATATTTCTTGTAGGAGCTGATTAGTATTTGAACTTAGTTTTTGGTAAATACTTAAAAATAAATAAATAAAGCAACATACTTTTAGAGCTGATTTCCTACTTGCTATTTAACTTACATTCTGCCAGCAGATCATCCACAGCATGGAAGCTCCTGATCTCTAGAAGCATTTGCCTATGACTACTGGGCCATAGTTCAAAATTATGAATGGAAAATCAGGAGAGGATTAATATTAAAGGGGAAAAGAAATATGGTAAAATCTGTATTAACTAGATATAAAATTGATGATATCAGACAGCAGGTGAGAATACTGTCATATTTTATTATTTTTTTATTGATAATACATATTTGTTATTACAGTGCTGGAACAATGGTGGAGCAGCGCCTATCATTATTTTTCTGCTACCCGTGTTTGTGTGCATAAACATATTTTTTAACCCCAAAATGCATTGTTTTCAATGGGTTTTGGGACCGCCCATTTTCCTTAAGGGGTTAAAAAAAACTGACTGGTTTCTCCCAAATAAATAGACAATTTGCATTTTAATTGACAAAAAGCTTACTTCCAAAATCATATGAAGAAGCAATGATGATGCGTAAATAAAAGGGACACTCTAGTGTCCCATGCAGCCTCATAAACTAGGGGAATACATTTTAGAGTACTTTGCAAGTATGTTAATACTTACTCTAGAAACTGTTACCAAATAAAATAAAGCACTTATCTTTAGGAAAAGTTGCAGCTCCAGAGCAAGGCCTCCTCTTCATGAAATTAACTGAGGTGCTTTCCAAACATGAGCATGCGCAAGGGACTCATTAGAACCTAGATCCCTTCGCTGAACCAGTGCTGGAGCTCAGCGGTGGTGTGAATACCACATGGTATGGCAGGACGAGATCTCCTGCAAGCCAAACGTATAGAAGATAAATGCATACAGGTGGATCCTGTAGAACCCATCCATGCATTTGTAAGGGGGAACTATGTGACAATTTAAAGGAATAGCCTGGCTGGAGGGTTCCTTTAAGGTACAAGGTGCAGCCTGGCTCCAGCGCTCCAACTATTTGCCCAACTATTTTCTGGACAGAAGACGCGCTAAATGCCCATGGCACCTAAAGATGAAATGCACTGAAATCTAGAAGTTGCTGTTGAGTGAGTGCCGAGTTGGGTTTGAGCCATCACTTGCAGTAGATTTTCTTTAATCACATCTCATTAACATCATGAGAGGAAAAAAAAGGGCAGAGGGACTGTTGCTGCAAACAGAGACTCTTGGCAGATATGATATTGGATGTAGCCTGCAACCCTACAAGGGGTTAATAACAGCGCTGAAGATATTTAACATTTTGTGGCCTGGAAATCATTGTTGGTCTTTATAATGAAGGAATACTCAATACCCTAAATCGAATGATATACTTACCTTCATGATACCTGTTAGCTCTCCTCACAGGAAAACAAGATACAAGGTGAAATTTGCGATTGAAATAAACCTCTTGTGCCAAAGTATATTATTATAATTATTATTTATTGTTTTATATAGCGCCATCAAATTCCGTAGCGCTGTACAATGTGTAGACAGGACATAACAAGTAGTATGTAAGTAACATAACAGTTTGACTCACAGAGACAAGAGGTGAGGAGGGCCCGGCTCAAACGAGAAGTCTACGCAGATAACTCACATGCCTAAATCGAATGCATCGAGGAATGAAGAGAGAGCGCATGC
The DNA here is from genome assembly GCF_027358695.1 of Spea bombifrons. Classification (NCBI taxonomy): domain Eukaryota; kingdom Metazoa; phylum Chordata; class Amphibia; order Anura; family Pelobatidae; genus Spea; species Spea bombifrons. Next base: position 35,984,657 of record NC_071093.1, read on the forward strand.
GATAGAAACATTTCAATGCATAAAAGGAGTTCACAAACTACAGAGACTTTTATTTTAGAGGGGGAGAAATGCGCACAAGGGGTCATAATCTAAAACTAGAAGGTCAGAGGCTTAGATGTAATGTAAGGACATTTTGCCTAACTGAGAATGTGGTAGAGAAGTGGAATACCCTCCCAGAAGAAGAGGTAGTGAATAATACAACGAGGGAATTTAAATACACATGGTATAGGCATGTAGCTATCCTAAATTTAAGACAAAGCCAAGCACTGAACAAGCATCCTTCCTCTTCTTGTTCTTCTGTCTTCTATCTTTCTTAGCTTCTCCTCGGTATCAGCTCTGTTAACCAGGCCTCCCGGAGCACTTCCTTTAAAAACGCTGCCCACCCTCTCCCCAAATTGGAGTACAGTGAAAGGCTGTCCTCATAGGGGGCACCATGGCTCTGCCCCTTTTGCATTAGTAATAGGCCAGATTATTGCAGGCGAATCCATCTGCAATATTCTGGCCTATTACTTCCACAAAACCCATGGCGCACCCAACAGGACAGCCTCTCCACCATTCCTCCGATTGGAGGAGAGGGCGTGTGCAGGGGCTCCGCCCTTATGAGGAAGCGCTCCAGGAGACCTTGTTAATGGATACCAAGGAGAAGCGGACAAAAGAGAGAAGAACAGGAAGAGATGATGCAGAGCTGCAGAAAAGGAGACGAGGACACGGAATTGGTCGGTGAAGGAGGTAAGGAGATATTGAGAGACTGAAAGAGCAATGCGATCCAAATGATAATTCAGGGCTCTCCCCTCGTTTTTGTTAGTTGCGTTGGGCCTCCTCCAACGAATTCACGAAATAAGCAAGTTTTGGTGACATTTATAAGAATCTGAATGTGCAAGTCTTATTTGCACTTAAAAAATACCACAAGCATTTATAAAATTTTGACACAAGCAGAATATTCTTGTGTGAATTTACCAGCAATTTACAAGATACACAAAACCAGACAAACCACAACGGCACAGGAACACACAAACGTAGTATTCATGGTGTAAAAGCTACACATATGTACATTTTAACACACGTGTGTCTTCAGCGAGCTTAGGGAGCATTAGACTTCTGAAGTCTTTCCAGTTTACGAGGGCTCCAACCCAGACCCCCTACTTCCCAATCTCTCTGAAGGCCATTTTCTAACTTGGGACCTCTGACTTAAGTATTGCATATTACAAGCTTTTCAGAATATCCAAGTCTCTTAATAAGTCTGAAGAAAAGACCTAGATAGTCTCAAAGGCCTGCAATCTATTATACGTCAATTAACCGATAAAGGCATCATGTGTACCAAATTTGGTATATTTTTATGAAAAACGCAGTTATTGAATACGTATTGCCCACACAAAAACATAGAACTACGTTTCCCAGCATTCCTTGAACACTTCGCATTTCACAGAACGAAAGGGCGGTCTCGCGTCTTGGTTGGAGCAGGGGGTTATGGGGGATGTAGTCCGTCAGGGCTCGCACGTCTCATACGAATCAATAGCTCTTGGCAGGCGAAGCGAACTACCAGCTGGCGCCTCCCGTGTCGCGTTTGATGCGCCGGCTTACGTCGGTGACGTCTCGGCAACACACGAGGAGCCGTTGAGTGAGTGCTGAGTAGGGTTAGTGCTACAGCCGGGTGTCCTGTTTTAAAACAGCCGGTGCTGCTCTCCTTGAGGCCCGAACGCGAACGCCACACGCTAGACTCCCACACTAACCGGTTGTAATCCTCCCCTCATCCCATCCTCACACCCGGAAATGGACGCGAGCGACTCAGCCCCGGATTCCTGGGAGCAGGCGGACATTGACACTCAGGAGGCCCAGCTCAACTCATCCCTTGCCAAGCTCAACGTGAATGCCAAGCCGTTCGTTCCCAATGTACACGCCGCGGAGTTCGTGCCTTCCTTCTTTATGACTACACCGGCCTCGGAGCGACTGCAGGAGGAGGGTAAAGAGACAGGGAAGGGAGCTAGATGGAGGCCACACTCACAACCCCCCTCCCACCCGGTGTGGCGCAGGAGCCGGGCGGTTGCCGAGTGAGGCCTAGAGGTATGGTGGGTGGCCGGTGTTCCCTCCCCCCCCCAGCCCAGGTCTGATCGTAATCAGCGGGTAGCAGGAGCACGATGCACCCGCCCAGATGTCCACAGCACGAGGGAGGTGCCTGCAGTCGGATAGGAAGCAGACACCCTGGTCCTCTGTGCCCTCACATGCGATGTATCCGTCTATGCGGTATTTGGCGCGGCGCAATGTGTTTAGCATATATATGTATATATATTTTAATTGGCATTAGTGAAGCAGCTGGATCCCATGCAGTGACTATGGCGGGGGGAGGGGAGACAAAGAGATTTATTGATAGTAATGCAAATGTTTTCTAAATAACAAACAATAGCTTATGCCCAATTATACAGAAAATTATACAGCAGGAGTCGTTGCGCTGTCCTATCGCCTCCTCAGGGACTGTTGCCCAGTTAAGGCATTTTAAAGGGACACCCGCTAAAGAACAAGAAACCCATCTGGTGTAGAATCTGACAATCTTGCCACTGATAGGCTGTTTGAAGCAACCAATCAATGCCAAGAATGTGCTTCCATCAAAATAATTGAGCTTTCTGCATATGCGCGTGCGGGTCTGCACAGAGCCAACGCTGGAACTGGCTGGAGGTGAGCATGTCGGGGGCTCGGAGAGGTGCAGGAATACGTCTCCTGCATGGAGAATAGCTGTGATACAGGGGAAGGGGCATATGGGGGGTGCTGTGCCCCCATGGCTATACATGGGAGACACAAGCATTTCTAGGACCCTCTAAGCTGTCATATGCTTTTAAGTGCACGTGATGGCGGGAGTGTCCCGTTGCGTATGACGTGGTACCTGCACAATGCGCCTTGCACTTAAACCAGGACTAGACATATAAAGCTTCTGTTACCCAGAACGATGCATACGTACTAAGGGCTCGTACTGTAGTTACTGACTCCATGACCATATAGACTTACGCACCCGAATCCCACTGATCAGTCACGTTTCACAAGTCACACACCCTTCTGACACGGGAGGCCACGCAGTAGCCTCTAACGTACTGTGGTTGTCTCTAACTATATTCTAAGCGGTTTTTGCTGTTGACTTAAACATTCACCAAAAAATGAGATAGGCGTCTTGTGAAAGTTAAGTTTGATGAGACTTTCCACGTCTTTAATACTATCTGCCGTGGGCAGGTTTCTAGCTTGTGGAGCCGCTGAGTATTCATAATTCATAATGTGACCTGGGGCAGGAGGGTACGCTCTCGGCTGTCCTCGGCCCGCTTTGCTTCACACGTTTCTGACTTTGCGCGATTGCTAGTAAAGCTAACTAGCAACATAACGAAAAAATAGCACTTTTTTTTTTTTTAAAAAAAAAAACATTTTAAATTGAATCCAAAATGTGCATTATACTGTAATACATATTTAGCAGCATTTACTGCCCCGTACCTAAGGAGTGTACCCATAGTGCTGCAAAACTTTCCAGCCGTCAAGTTAAAGGGACGGTTTGCTGTCACTAAAGAAGAATGCATATTTAAGTGCTATGTGAGTACATTAATGTGTTCCTTAAAACAAGGCACCTGAAGTAGAAGCTGCAGTTTCATGCACAATCACCCCCCCCCCATGGTCTGGCCCTGATTGGCTGCTTAACGCATTGAAATAATTTATCACTTTCCACACATGGGGGTCTGAACATCCTTGGAGGTAAGTATATCACGTGCAAAGAGATGTTTGGCCAAATAGCTGGGGCAGGGGGGCATCGTAGATATTTAAGGGGCAACTGCTTTGCAAACTTTGTTTTACACAGTATTTTGTTCCCAATCAGCCCAAGGGCTTTACCGAGCTTATGAACATGAGCTTATAAAGTGTTAACGATTTCCCCCAGAAAATGGAAGTGTTGTCTTATACAGTGAAGGGGTTATATTCCCCCTACAAAGGACTTTTTTCTTTTTCGTCGATGTGGACATGTTTTGCCCCAGAAGTAAGCCGTAGATAAGGCTGACCTCGGTGAACCATCTGTTGCATGCCCACATAACTCTGCCACAGAACCTGTCTGCTCAGATGATTTTACTTTGTAGCTCGGGATTTTGTGTGGATCAGATGATGGTGGTCAGGCACTCGCCGCCAGACATGAATGCCACCATTTTGAGGAACACATGTGACCTGCACGTAAAGTGGTGCCCTGTAGTATGTGTAACATTCCTTTTGGAGTTTAGGACGCCATTTTATTGTGTGTAGGTCATTACGCTGTGAAATGTTTCCTTTAAAAATGGCTGATATGGCAACCTGTAACTGACAGCGTCTCGTATCACGTTTATCTCTTGCACAGCTGTGTAGATAGATCCCCAATTATAAGAGTACACTGAAGACATCATTACCAAAATTCATATATTTAATAGAAACCCAGAATGTGACCCCGGACGTGACCAATGCGTACCTTCTAGTCTGCCCGTGTTTCCTGATGTAAAGACAGATCTTAATCTGCCGTTTGTCTCATCTTCCATTTGTGCTGGCCAAACACATCTACCGCATACATGTTCCAAACCTCCAATACTTCCTCTGGGAGGCATTTCCATGTATCTGCCACCCTCTCAGTAAAGCACATGAAATGCACAAAGTGTATTAAAAGGTAAAGCTTTCTAAAGCCCTGACTAAAATATAAGTATGTACGGATTTGCGCATGCTGATGTGACACTAATTATACCAGTCCCCTCAGATGAGCATCACTGAGACAGCAAGTCATGTTTCCTTAAAGTAGACCAGCTGGGGCGTTTAATTACTTGACCTGCCCCGGTGGGGTAAATAATGTAGCATTAAACATGTTGTTTTTTTTTGTTTGTTTGTTTTACAAAAGATTCTTATCTTGTCCTAATTCCTTTATTTACTGTTTAATGTTCGTGGCCCTTTCCTGAGGCATGAAGGGGTCTTGTGTATACGTTGCTTCTTGTGAACGTGTCATTAGCGAGCTGTGTGATGGTCCTAGTTGTATGAGGTTAGAATTTTGCCTCTTGTGTGCCTTTGATTTAACTTTCTTACATTGCCCTTTTTTCTGAACTTTTTCTTGATCCTTGGTTGGGTTTATTCACCAAAGGGGGTTTGCAGTAGAGTTGCAGTTTCACTGATTTTTTATTATGTATTATATTATGAACCAGCTGGTCGTCCTACAGAAAATGCGTAACTCGGATGGCGAGGTGGCTTTCACAATCTTGTTTATCTCTAAAGAGCCGGCCGGCGTCTTTCTGCAGGAGAAGCTCACTGGTGTCGGCCCTTCATAATGCATAATGGAGCGGAGGATCTTAAACAGCAGCTCTCCTGCAAGTATCTGCTTGAGTGCTCTGTAGAAATGAATTTATATAAAGAGGCAAACTGATGTTCCTCTTCTGTCAGTCAGAACCCTGTCTTATTTGCAAACTCCTTTATGTGGAGCAGCACCTTTTAATTTACTGGACTAATAAGCTCTTAATAGTAAGCGGCCCACTGAGAGTAAATGCTTTATGGTGTCTACTGAACGAGGCAGTTAGGTTGGCTTCATACCATATCCACACTTCTGGAATAGAGAACAATCCTTTCATTAACTGTACCCCTCGGGTTTATGATCCTCATAAACCATATCGCTATTATGCTGTGATGGTGAAGATTGTTGTGCTGCGCCAGAAGTCCGGATCAGTCTGGCTTTCTTTCACATGGCCATGCGCATGGATGGAAACCAGGATTTTTTTTGGGGGGGGGCCTTAAGAAAACACCAAATAACCTATCGCTTGTTCACTGTGTCACCTGAATGAGTGTCTTTGTGAAAAGTCACTCTTTTGGTACAGCGCCCCATTAAAGGGAAAATAGAGATCATCTTTTAAGACACTGATTTCTCCTACACTTTCTGCTATTCTTAACCCTTCCATAGCAAAAAGTATGTACAGGGTTAAATTGAACCCTTAAAACAAAAAACCCAGATTATAGCAGTTGTTGTTGTTCAATGCCTGTTTTAGCTGAAAGGTTATTGTATAATAGTTATTTATTACGGTCATTTCACTAGTAGTGTTTGGATAACATTTTATACTTGGCCCGCAGTCTTTGTCAGGTACGTGTTTGTGGATTACCTGTCTGTCTCTCTCTCTCTCTCTCTATATATATATATATATATATATATATATATATATATATATATATATATATATATATATATATATATATATATATATATAATATACTATGCAGTTGTGTAATACTCATGCAATAAAGGTCATCTTATATTGCATGTGATACTCCAGGAGTCAACAAATTTGGTTTGTATCTAGGCCACCCTATGCTGTCCTCGAGGTAAAGCGAGTGCCGGGCACTATGTGACCCGGCTGGCAGCCTTATGGCCCCCGCTACACCAAGCCCCCGCAGGAAAGAATATGGTGCTGGATTTGTGTTCCTCCAAAACCCTGGGAAGTGGCTTCTATTCGCCATGGTGACTTGGGGTTTGTCAAGCCCTGTGATACACAACCCTTCTAAAGTCGTGAAATGGGGAAGAAAATATATTTTTTCAATGTTTATTGATATAGTAGTCCATTCTTCCCTAGGTATGGCAGGAAAGATGCATCTTGTCTCCTAATATAGAATTAGCGATGAAAAGTAAATGACAGGCAGGACCCAGGAATCTTCATTATTACCAGTGACTTCAGATTGGCCTGGTGTAGTGTGTCAATTTCCTTGATTAAATGATCTGTAAAATAAAAACCAAATTAGTTGAAATGACTCTAAGCATGATTTTTGTTTCCTCAGACACACCTGACAACTCTGCACAAGATGAAAAGTCTCTGTCCTCCGAAGGTATTTGTTTTTCTATTAATATTTAAGGTACCAAAACCTAAATATAATTTGGACCTCAATGTCATAGTTTTGTTCTTGTATTGGGGGGGGTTTGTCCATAGTCCGCATGAGATGTTTTCTGCTTCCGTTATGGACGTATGGCTGCAACAAGTCTGTAATGCAACAGGTTGGTGTGGATGTTTCTTGAAATGCCAATTAATTTTCTTTTATCTCCAGACTCCAGTGCGGTTGTTGGGATGGAGGTATCAGAGCCAGTTGGTGAGTAGTATTACCACAAGGCCGGGTGATCTCTACCTTTTTCGCAGAGCTACCAAACAGAGCCCTGATATTACCCAGTTCTGGGCGCTAGGCACAAAGTGGAATAAATATATATATATATATATATATATATATATATATATATATATATATATATATATATATATATATATATATATATATATATATGTGTGTGTGTCTATAATCTTATAGAAAAGGGAGCACACCCTAAAAGCATAGAAGGCATACACGTTCAGATTGCTAGGTTGCTGCTAAAATCATAGCGACAAATACACAATACGGAGTTAGAAATCAGCGCACACCCAGCAAATACCATTCACAATCTGAGGCGTATTAGTGTCTCTTTATCAGAGACCTCACCTGTGAAATTTAGGTGAATAACTACTTGTAAATTATGCAAAAGATAAAGGAATGTTTTTCAGTTGATCATACGCTGTCATTTTTTAACTCTTTTATAGTAGAAAACGGAGAGTCAGAAATGTCCCCTGAAGAGTCCTGGGATCGTAAAGATGAGCCCAGCGAAGCTGAACCAGGGGGCGGTTTGGGTGATGGAGGGTCAGCTGAAGAAGTTCCTGTTGAAATTATGGAGGAAGAAGAAGAAATAGCAGTACCCAAAACTGTTGTTGTACCCCCCGATGCTCCCAAAAAGGAACATGTGAACGTTGTGTTCATCGGGCATGTAGGTATGTGACTGTAGAATTTTTAAGTGAAACTTCAGTGCGCAAAAACTCCTATAACTAAAAGTAATCAGTCTAATAGCCACCATTAAATGTTTGTAATGTGGGGTATGTGTGAAAAGTTAAGTACTTGTAGAAACCAGTGGTATGTTCTGCTGATTCTGTACTAGAAATATTTATACATAAAAGATTCAAATAAACACTTAACTGAAAACTATAGAATTGATCAAATGTTTGTGGTAAATTTCCTGTATATATATATATATAATCTTCAAAATCTGGTCCCAACCAGAAAATAACGACGCCAGTAAAAGCCAGGACTAGTTTAAAATTCTGAATAAGAAAAATATTCTAACTATTTCTAACGTAAGTAAATGGATCCTTCCTGGGACAAGAGCCTTATCCAAGATCTTAACTATTTCAGCGTGTACCACATCAGCTTCGTAATTTTTCTGGGAAAAGGGGTTATTTTAATTATTTTGTCACATGACAAGCGGGAACATACAGGCTGTTACCATAGAAACATTAACGATTTATAAAAGTTCTTTTATGTGATACCGTAGACAGAATAAAATGTTAGTTCTGGTAAGGTTTGTTTGCATCACGCACTACAGAGTGCTATTAATATTTTGCTTAAACTGAACGGCGTTATTATATTCTCTTAACTGTTGCCTGTTTTTAGATGCTGGCAAGTCAACCATTGGGGGACAGATAATGTAAGTATATTTAACTAAAAAAAACAAACCCTTTTTGTAACGAGTGCTGGAAATAACGTCTTTGATCCAGCGATTGCTATTTTACGGCGTCTCCATTTATTTGTAACCATACATCTTGCATGTGTTCGTACCTCCTTGTCATTTTTATGTAAGTTGTATTAACTGGGGTGACTGGCCATATTTCTCCGGGATTATACTGCAAAGGGGTCGTTTCTTTTCCTTTCTCCTCTTCTCACACGTTGTACTGCTCTGTGCCTTCTATATATAAGCAAAGTATTTCCATTCTCACCCTTCATGCTGCGAGCTTCCGCATCGGCTAACATTTGTTTGTATCCGCAGGTATTTAACTGGTATGGTCGACAAGAGAACACTTGAGAAATATGAAAGAGAAGCTAAAGAGAAAAACAGAGAAACCTGGTAAAACTTTTGTTGGACTTGTAATCCACATCTGTTCTTGCAAAGTTTTTATGTGATTATGGCTGCTGATTACAAAACAGGAATACTGCAATAAGTGGTCAAGGTTCAGTATGTCGCGTTACCTGCTGTTACCTAATGCGGTAGAAGGGAATGCCCAGGTCACCTGGTCCTGGGAATCCTTCTTCTCATCCATATTGTTCACTGTTAACGCAATAGAGAAGATGTAGGGAGACATTGAAGCTGCTTTTAGTACAGATAATTTGCCAATCTGCATTTAAGGCACCTGACAGAAATTTGGCCTTTAGTGAATCACAGACTAAATGAATAGCTGCCCTGGCTGTTTACACAAGTATTTGTGACATAATCGTTATTAAGTTTTATTGTTCCTAACATTTTCATTTCCTCCTAGGTACCTCTCGTGGGCCTTAGACACAAACCAAGAAGAAAGAGACAAGGGTAAAACAGTTGAAGTTGGTCGTGCCTACTTTGAAACAGAGAAAAAACACTTTACTATCCTTGATGCCCCTGGCCACAAGAGCTTTGTCCCAAATATGATTGGTGGCGCTTCTCAAGCTGACCTGGCTGTTCTTGTAAGTAACATTTTTTATGATAAACCACGCTTAGCTGATCTGTTTTTATGAGAATAAGTTGAAGAGGGACATACATCTTTTTCACAAATATAACCTTTTAAAGTTCAAAAATCCTTTATGCAATAGAAGTGTAATCAGAATTTACATACGTGTAGGGGACAGATCCTTTGTAAATGTAATTGGTAGCAAAATTGTCACGTCTTTGTAATTTCGAAGTGTCCCGCATATAGCTTTCAACAAATTGTCTAGAGAGGAACCGATTCTGTTCTTTTTTTTTTTTTTTTTTTTTTTTTTTTTTTTTCTTTCTAATGTTAATACGTGCTACATAAAGAATGTAACAAGTTGGTATCTTGCACCTAATTTTTTTTGTTTTGTAGTTTAGTGCACTTGAATAGTTATAACTGCTAAAAATATTATTTGGCTTTGAATGCAGGTCATTTCTGCAAGAAAGGGTGAATTTGAGACTGGTTTTGAGAAAGGAGGACAAACCAGAGAACATGCCATGTTGGCCAAAACAGCCGGTGTCAAACACTTAATAGTTCTTATTAATAAAATGGACGATCCAACGGTGAACTGGAGCAACGACCGGTATGTTCTGTGCCAAACTTGGCAGGGAAATTTTTATAATAAATTAGCTTATAGAAATGTCCTGGTTGTGAGCTTTTTCCTCTCGTGTTTCTGAATCTGATGTATTAACAATAACGAATAAAATTGCTGGATAACTAACAGTGTACAGTATATTAGGATATAGGTATTTCTTGTCTATAGCACTAGGCCACGCTCCTGGATTCTACGTTATACCAGAACTCCATATATCATTGTTGAATATCGGTAGTGTGTCTGCAGGTAGAGCTATGAACCGGCTAATATGTACTTCAGGCATTAATTTGTTAATGGTCTCTTGTGAACATGGCATTAGGCCTCTTGACTGATCAATAATGGGGTTTATGACCGTTTTGACCCTTCTCATCTCTGCTGATAACAAAGATAGCCTGGAATATATTTTTCATTTTAGGCATAGTTTTATTCAAAAAACAATGTTGTGATGTATTGCTTTGTTCAGATATTAGGTCCCTAAGACAATGGTATGTCGGTTTGCCTCTGATAGAATGATTACTCTTTTGTTTATAGGTATGAAGAATGTAAAGAAAAGCTTGTGCCCTTTTTGAAGAAAGTTGGATTCAACCCCAAAAAAGATATTCATTTTATGCCATGCTCGGGGCTGACTGGGGCCAACCTCAAAGAGCCAGTGGAGTCTTGCACATGGTACAAGTAAGTGGAGACATTCAGTTTGCATGTGATATTTCAGTAAACGGATGTGCAGTCATTTTGTTTTAGAGATCACTGTACATTGAAGTACAGTCAGTCTTTGGGTTGGGATTCTTCTCTTTACACTGTCTGCTATTTGTGGCATGATTTATAAAGGCGATCTAGCTATATTTTATACAATGTATATATTTTTTTTTCTTCTCTTCCTCAGCGGATTAGCATTTATACCATATCTAGATAATATGCCAAACTTCAACAGATCATATGACGGACCTGTCCGGCTGCCAATTGTGGATAAGTACAAGGTATGTTCAAAAGTTGCAATAAATCTTAATTCATGTGTTGTGTACAAAGTCTTCTGTCTGCAGAGATGAATAAATGATATGGTGGGGCTATAGGTGAATTTCCCATTGCTTACTAAAATTGCAAGGATTGTGTACGGGTTCTGTTGTTTTTACTGTATTTTCTCCCTCCCAACCGTTTATTTTTTTTTTTGTTTTGTTTGTACATTCTTTATTTGGATACGATGTGTGATTTTCCCAATTAACATACCTGTGTCCATAGAAAATGTAATTTGCAGATTAGAAAGGTCTGAACCAAAAATTATATAGCAGCAATGCCACAATTTTTTTTTATTTTGTTCAACTAAGGGGGATTCACAGGTCACCTTGTAAAGTCAAATATGCGAATTAAAAGTTGTTTGTTCTAGTGTAGTAGTTTTTATTCTATACATTTTCCGTTGCAGGATATGGGCACGGTGGTACTAGGAAAACTAGAATCTGGTTCAATATGTAAAGGACAGCAGCTTGTCATGATGCCAAACAAGGTAATTGCTTGGTTCTTTCCATTTCTTACCTCCTGTGTGCCTGAAGAAACAATTTGTTTATCTGTTTTTGTAGGCGACATGTCCATTATAATTCACTAATTACTGAGCATTCAATTTCAGGTTTAACGTGCATTACCAGTAACTAGATGTGTTGGTGACTTAATTTTAAAACATTAAGCATTTAGTGAAATGATCTTTCGCGCATTTTAGTGTGTGTGTCAGTGTCAAACTCCATGAAGCAGCCTCCTGTCCTGGAAGGTTGTAAGCAGACTTTACATGAGTGAGCCAGCCAGCCCATTACCCCACCATAACCTTACAACATCATATGTTTAGTGAATAGAGCTGAGCAAGTCTGCTGAACACCTTTTTTCCCTCCCTAGTAACATCCAGGGATGATATCCTTGAAAGTAATGGTCAGAGTAGGAGATTGATCTCTAATCCGTTCTGCATGAATATTGACGTCATCTCCCTGTTTGTTTTGTTATCAAGCACACTGTTGAAGTTCTTGGGCTGCTGTCGGATGAAGTGGAAACTGAGCTTGTAGCACCTGGAGAAAATCTGAAGCTCAGACTCAAAGGCATTGAAGAGGAAGAAATCCTTCCAGGATTTATACTCTGTGACCCAAACAATCTTTGCCACTCTGGACGCACATTTGATGCCCAGGTAACACATTTGCTCAGTCTGTTGGGTTTTAAATGTTCTACGTCAAATCTGGCATGTGGCATGAAGTCACCTTTCCCTAGACAAACCACAACTAAACCTCATGACAGGAACATGGTTTAAAGTGGTTGCATTAAAATTGCATTGAGGTTGTTTAACTTATGCTGCACAACCTTTGGGCTACAGCTCTCATTTATGCGTGCCCCTAAAAACTTTCACTGGTTCAAAACCAACCTTTAAACTCCATCAACAGCAATGTTTTCTGCAAAATACAAACTAGAGCAGAGATAAGGGAGAACACGCTCTGCAGTGGCTGCCAACTGAAGAAGACCTTTGATTCCGCAAAAAACAGAGGTTTCGGGTAAAAACATTGCCTGACTGTCCCACAGGCACATTGATGCTCGGTGGACATATTACAGTCCTTCCTGTCTTGTTTTCATGCAGGACTATAGGCGGCCCACGATCCACAGCTTGGATATAGCACATACACAGGCTACTTTACGGCTTCAGCGTCCTTTCCTCGAAGCAAAATCCTGATAACTGAGTGTATGTGATAAAATGCCAGATATTTAATTTTTACCTTTTTATAGAACCGTTCTCTGTGTTTTGCAGATTGTCATTATCGAGCACAAATCCATCATCTGTCCTGGTTACAATGCAGTGCTGCATATTCATACCTGCATCGAAGAAGTTGAGATAACAGTATGTTCCTTTTTACTGTATTTTACAAGCTGCCAAATTCCTTCTAACATAACTTTACATCTACAACATAAACTATTTTCCTTAGGCTTTAAAAGGGAAAGATTTACGGTCCCTAACAGCCCTGTTAAAATGCCTATTCACATATTCTTTTATGGAGAATCCCCCAAAAGGGGACACAATGGAAATGTAATTGAATAACAATTAATATTAATGCATAGTCTTAGTCCAAACTCTTAGATGAATTTCCATGGCAAGAAATGCACATTCTAATTGTTCATTGACCGTGACTTGCAAACACGGCTTAAGACAAAGCCATTGGGTTAATTTTCATTAGGGATAGTGATGTAAATTTGTATAGTTTGTCTAATTTTTTTCATTTTCTTACCCAGGCCTTAATCTGCTTGGTAGACAAAAAAACAGGAGAAAAAAGTAAGACACGACCCCGATTTGTAAAACAAGATCAAGTTTGCATTGCCCGTTTGAGGACAGCGGGAACTATCTGCCTTGAAACCTTCAAAGATTTCCCTCAGATGGGTCGATTTACCTTGCGAGACGAAGGTAAGGTCGTCTTTATGTTTTAACTGTGGTAGTGCAATTATGACTGGGTGGGTAAGGGATATATAGTATTCCGGTGGAAAGTGTATGCTTACCCTATCATAGTATAGACTTAATACTATATGAAGTATGGATCGAGGTCATTGAGCCGGTAAAGTTTGAGGTCCTAGAGGTGGTAGGGAAATTATGTAGACTAGATGGGTCTTGTGGCTTTTATCTGCTGTCAAATTCACTGCATCTGTGCTAAAACATTTCTCACCTGTGTTCTTCTCTTTATCCAGGTAAGACCATTGCAATTGGAAAGGTCTTGAAACTAGTTCCAGAAAAGGACTAAGTTTTTATTTCCTCTTGACCCAGCACAATACTGTGAGGAAAACTGTCTCTACAGAAGCCTACTTCACATCGCCTTCTTACTGTTTGCCCATTGACAAACTCTTTCCCCCCCAAGAAAAAAATAAAAATAATCACAGCAGAAATACTATGTCCACATTGTAAGCTTTCTCATATTGAGAGCTCTGCTGTGTCATTGATGTATTTCCTTCCCTGAACATTTTCATTTCCTAAGTCCCTACTAAATTTTGCATCCATGGAGAGGTTTGGCAATAGCATCATAAGTGATGTGGACAATAACGAAAACCTAAGAATTTTTTTTTTAAGTTCATGCAATACTACACTTTCCTCACCACCAGAACAGAACATAAGACATCTTAATTCTTGGTAGAACATTCTAAGTGTGCGAATGTGTGAGCACGTGTTACAAAGAGCTACCATGTTAATAAAATGTTCAATTTGAAACCCCTTTTCGGTATTTGAATTGCTTCTGGATCTTTCTTTTAACCTGAATGTAACACCTGCTGCATTAACTTTTTAACTTTCCAAGTAAAGTATTAAATATTTTGGCTTGGATTTTTTTTCTAAATACCCCCTAATCATCAAATGGCTCACTGGCAGTTAGGATTGCATCCTGTTTTTAGAAACTGTCATTGATTCGGATGTCCTGATGAGGTCACTCTTTACGTGTCAGATTGCTTATCCAATGCATTGTGTTTATCATCCCCGGTGAGCAATGCTTTCGTTGAAAGTTGACTTCACAGGAAAGATATATTTTAAAGCTGGAGTGTGGTTTAATTTAAAAAGCAGGTTGAGTTAAATACTTGTGTTTTCTCCGACGCTATCTATGTAAAATATATAAAAGAATCTGCTAATTCGCATTGGTCTTACCATAAAGTGCTGGTTTCTTCTTTCATGTTTAGGGGTTATTACAGGCTTTGCCGAATGCAGCAGATTTCTAATTTTTATGTCGTTAGTAGCTTTTAAAATGAGCTACATTTTAATTACTAACTGGGAAGGATTCCAGTTCTCAATAACAGTCTGGTCTTTGTGTTTAAATATAAAGGCTTGATAACTTCTCCTTGCTGCTTAAACTATGTCTAAAAATTAGAAGACTATTCAGCTCATAAGAGTTTGCACATATTGAACCTTTTCGGATACATGATATAGTCTTTCTGTCTGTAAACTTTGCATATCAAGAGTTGAGCTTCTCTAGAACTGAAAGCAATGTCTCTGGTTATTGGAAAATGACATCATTTTCTTTATGTATGCCTTTTGTTCCGTCATCCTCAGGATGTAAAGAGCAATAGTGTAGCCCAATGAGTAGCAAGCATGAAAATATCCCCCCACGAAGAGAATCTGGGGAGATACTTATGCTTGTGACATCAGGCAATATTTGGATTATATAGATCTAGGTAATGACTTCTGACTGTGTTCGACTTTTAAGAGGAAAATCTTTGTTAACCTGGACTCGGAAATCTCTCCAGAATTACAGTTTTTCAGAACTCAAATCCGTAAAGATTGTTTAATTCTGTTTCTTTGTAAGTGTGGATTTCCCATTCATTTCATCAATTAAGGCTACATTGTACGGCCAGAGAAAATTATTGTCCTTCAGTTTAAAATGATTACTCTTGTAGCTGCCGTAATGCATGAATTGGAAATAAATTTTATTATGTCAGCAAAGCTGTGGGCTTCCGGGTTTTTTGTTTCATGTAGGACTTCAGCTATTTAGATAAATATATGTTAAAATGGATTAAAACCTGGAGCATGCCTGTCGTTAAAATAAAATAACCACAGCTAATATAAAAAATATAACTTTATATAATCTTAGTTATACACTGCTTTAGCTTACTGGTTATAAATGGTTTTAGTAGCAGTACTTGCAGTGTTCCTTTAATCTTTTTTTGTTAAAAGATTGGTTCATTTGTGTGTCATCTATATTCTAGCTTTATAAAAAAAATAAAAATATTGGTAAACTACAATTTCCATGAATGTAAACTTGCCAACAAACTAGCCTTTCCACAGGAGTGCCACCCCCATATTATAATACTTTACTCATTTTCTACTTCTCTCAAAACGTTTTGTTCTAAGATTCCAGCCTCTGTAAGCCACTGTAGCCAATATTCGATAGCAGCCACATTTGTACTGGGCTACATCAAGTGAAGTATTACGAGCTCCAAACTGCTCACTGTTGAGATGAAGATAACTATAGGACTCCGTAAACTTTTGTTATGAACTTGCTCTAATAATGCATATCCGCCTTGCGTTTCTTTTCTTGGAAACAAGGCTAGATTCTACCAAACCCCCCCCCCACACACACACACACACACACACACACACACACACACACGCGCTACTTCTATAGCCATTAAAATAATTTTTAACTACTTTAAAATACTTTATTGGATATTTCCAAATTATGACTTCACGTCTGCTGTGATTTTAAAGCCTACAACACACTCTGCCCTCGCCCATCCGCCCCTGTGCTGTCTTAATATATACAGTTTTTCACCTGACCCGTTTACACTTGAATCTCGTAGTCTGTAGAGGACACCAACCCTTGGTACCCCTTCACGACCCACTATGCTCTACTGGACCAGTCAAATCTTTCTCTACCTCTCTTGCTGTCCTTTACTTACTGTCTCTTAATCCTGGTCCCCTGCATTTCTCTCTGTTCTCACATCCATCTTTCTTTCCCTTTTACCGTGCATTTTAGATTGTAAACTTGTGAGCAGGGCCCTCTTTACCTAATGTTTCGCTTTGTCCTAGTCTGTCCATTCTAGTCGTGTCAGACCCCTTAAATATACATATATTTATGAATTATATGAAGTGGCGTGTAAATTGTAGGTGCTATATAAATAAAACCGAATAACTGATAGCTTTCATATACCAACAAGGAATCGACGCAAGCTCGGTGTAAAAATAACCGTATTGTATTGTGGAAAGTCTCTTATGCACTGGTAAACGCTTTTTCCCACATAAAGCTTCTCAACCACCTTTACTTTATAGCCCATTCACACAATTCAATAAACTGCTTTTAAAGTAACCTGTAAACTTAACAAGTCCTGAAAAACATGGCTGTGATCACTCTGTAGGCTCAGCCAGTTGAGGACACTTGGTAACTATGAGTGTGTTCCATGCAACACATAATGTTATGTTTTTTTCCTGTCAGGTGCGGGATATATATATATATATATATATATATATATATATATATATATATAAAATATATATTCCCTACAAACTATTCAGCGGGTTCGGCAGCGCTTGTGACTGCTCTCAAGTCTCATGCCACCAAAAAAAAGGCAGTGGTCACGGGAGGCTCGGACGTCACTTTTTGTGCGACGTTTTGTAGTTTTCCTTGCAGTATGAATAAAGTTGTTCGGCGAGTCCCAGCAGGCGCGCATGCGCAGGAAGGTAATAGCTACACGTGTTGGATGCAACATGGCTGAATCGGGTGCAGTCGGCTTCGACAGCTCTCAGGTGAGACGATTAGTTAAATCCGTCACTAAATGCAGTCTGCGTTCATACGGGCCTGTCTTTTTTTTATTTTTTAAACGCGGACTGTCTAATTAGTTTCCTCTAAAAATTACTGGCTGTAATTTAAAGGTCTGTGGGAAAAGTCACTTCACGTGGGTTAAGCTTCATACTAGTTATGTAACTTTACTGATAATTAATATTCAGTCTGTGTAAAATGATTTGCTTCCCGTTTATGTATTATTGTAACATAAAACTCCCATAGCATTTATCATGGGATATGTATTATAATGTTAACAATATAAAGTATTGTTGCTTATCTCAACCTTCCTCAAATATCAAGGCTTTAACACAGGCAGTTTTGCAAATCCACAATGTTCATAGAGGCAGTTTGTGAGGAGTGATGTCACTATGATGACATAGATAGACTGAGCTTTTGCTTGCTGTTCAGTTAATACATTGTTCTGCCATAGGGACTCGTTGTGTGTGTTACATATATAACTTCTTTTTACGCTGCCATTGGCGGTATTTTTCTGTAGCAGGAAGCAGTGCGTTAATGTGAGCGCATGCAGAAGTGTTTTGGTTGTAGAACGAGGGAGAAATGAGATGAGAAGCGTCGTGTTTCGGTTACTTCCTTAATGCGCCTAGTGAAAGAAATAGATGGACCCCGTAGTCACAGGGTGAATTGCCGAGCCATCCACACTAAGATTGAAGTGAGGCGTTAGGAGGGATCTTGGTGGAAACATAAGTATTAGTCGTCCGGGAACATTCAGTTTGGGGGAAACCAAGAGAGAATAGATAGAAGCTTATTCACTTTTAATTATTATTTACTGCGCTTTAAAGAGTCGCAATGTTGTCGTAATGATGCCGTGCGGTGAGCGGATTCTGCCGGGCTGTGCGATTAGGTGAAATGACATCATAAATACATCTTTAAATCGAGATAAAAAGTGTGGAAGTCCCTGTTCCCTTCTTTTTAACAGTAAAACATTGCATTCCTCTCGCATACTTGCTTTGAGTCCCAACTTCTATTCTGACGCTGCCACTAAATGGCCCTTAATACGCTTTGTGATCTTAAAATAACTAGACTATAGACCAAATGTATATTTCCATTCTTCATGCATCATTAATTTAATTGTCTCCTTCTCTCTTGCCGTACCCTCCTAAAATGTTATAATCGTTCACATGACTTATGTTTTCTTTTTCTTTACAGGTCAAAAAAGCTGTACAAGCTCTTCTTGCCTACCAAAAAAATAAAGATAATGCAAACTCATTACTTCTGAATGAACATGATAGGATCGTTTTGATGTTAACTGTGTGGAAAATCCCCGAGCGCCCACAAGTTATTAAAATGTAAGTCATAAACCATTTAATTGGGCATATGTGTCTGTGTTGCAAAATAATTATTTTAGAGTGTAGTTGACGTGATATACATGTATATTTTAGTGTGTTCAACTTAATGTTTATGTTAATATATGAGCTCCACATGTGTCAGTATATATATATACCGTATTTGCTCATTTATTAGACGACCCCAAAAATTTGAATATTAATTTAGGAAAAAAGAAAAACCCTATAGGAAAAAAAAACCTATTTTTTCATATGTAATAAAAACTATGATTGAGAAAATCAGTTTATCTACTACTCTGCCCCCAGTTATGCACATCTGCCCCACAGCTTGCCCCACAGATATGCCAACCCGACTTACCGATGCATCCCTAGACCTGTCCCCCGTGCTTCACATTCCCTGGTGGAGCCGGTGGAGGTCTGTGTGATGCGCACAGACAACCTCCGCTGCTACTGGCCGGTACTTCTGCCGGGGTTTCTATGACTTCTATGCCCCGGAAGGTCATGTCATGCTGGCACTTTGTCATAGAAGCCCCAGTGGAGGCTGCTGGCAGTTTAGTAAAACATCCTTACCTTCTATCTAAGCCTCTTTTCCTTCTGTATCATTATGCTCACGCCATCCCCCTCCCCATAGTAAAAGGTTTTGTGACTTACAAATAAACCACCCTTTCTGTTCCCTGGTGCTCTGCTGATGATTTTTGTAACCCAACAGAGCTGAAATTTACCTCAAATTCTACCAATGAAAATAAGAATCTGTACGTGACAGTGACACAGGGTGTGCAGAATGTTGATGCATTATTCTCTAATTGCAGCCCAGTGCCACATGGGATTCGCCCGGAATCATTGGAGGTTTGCCTCTTTACCAGAGATGAACCAGGCATGTCTTATGATCAGACTGAGAAGTTCTATAGAAAGTTGCTCAGCCAGCATGGAATTAAACAGATAACAGAGGCAAGTAAGGGATTTGGCATGGGGAAAGGACTGTAGCTTATTTCCACTTTTTTCTGTTGTCTCTGTGATCATATTGGTGCTGGGATAGAGGTAATAGCTGGGGGATTCAAATTGTCAAATAACCCCTCTCCAACACACTTCCCATCCAGTTGGCTAGTACAGTGTATAGGTGAAGTGTCGACCCTTAGAAAGTGAAACCTTGTTGTGAAGAACATTCCAAGGTTTGTTTTTCCAGGTGGCTTGGATTGTACGTCAAAAGAAATGACACCTGTGCTCCGAAGAGCTCAATCTAATTTTTGGTGTTTTTTTGTCAGGTCATTCCACTTCAGAAACTTAAAAAAGAATACAAACCCTTCGAAGCAAAGCGACGTCTGCTTGGGAATTTTGACTTGTTCCTTTCAGACGATAGAATTCGTCGCTTTCTGCCATCTCAGTTGGGCAAACACTTCTACAAGGAAAAGAGGTGGGTATGTCTGCTACACACACTGTGGACCAACACTAACTCTCTTTCCTTTCGCTCCCTGGAAAATTATTGATGAATTAACAGAAAATGATTAATGAATTAACAGATATCCTTACCAGTCTAAAGGGGCAAATGAAAAGTTCACCTGGAGACGCTTTTGTTTTTCTGATTGTCTTTTAACTCCTTCAGGCCCCGGAGGTTTTTATTATCAAAGGATTTTTTTTACCTTGTTTGTTAAACCATGATTCCCCTTTTCCATATTTGATGAACCCGTGCAAATTCTACAACATTTTGTTCAGGAGAAGTTGGGCTGCCTTTTAATGTGATCAGCAAGCTGGGCTTCATAATAATAATTTTAATCTCAATCATAGTCATCCTGTGAACTTCTGGTGGGTGTCAGCAGTAATGGCAAGTGCCGTTACATGCAACAAGGTGCCAGGAATCCAGCAATTCTGGATTCCTTCCTTCTACCAACAGGCAAGAAGTCTGTAGACAGCCCCATGTCCCTGCTTCTGCAACAAATTCAGAAAGTTACTGATATTAAGCATGGTTTGGTCCAGCGGTTATCCCATTAATTTAACTATTCAATATCTGGGGCCAGCCCTTCTTGCAGGAGAAGCTCACCGGGCTTGGTGTTTGGAATATGCGTTGTGGATGAGCAGAAAACACCTTGTTTAATAAATATAACCCCTTAGAAAATCCAGGCAGCGCTAATGTTTCACATCCGGCAAGCACTGTTTTAGACACTGTTTTTTGATCCTGGTGATTGATCTCTTCGCAGGGAGCCTATATCGGTAGACCTGAAAGCCAAGAACCTTGCGGCAAAACTAAACCGATTTATCCAAGGAACACAACTTCATATAACAAACAAAGGCTGCTGCTAGTAAGTTCCATCGTAACAATGAAGTGCTGCTGTTTCGTTATAGCCATTTTCACTGCATATTAACCAGCATTTCCTTCTTGCCTTCCAGTTCAGTCCGAGTCGGCCACACAGGCATGGATGTGGATCAAATTGTTGAAAATGCAGCTGCTGTTGCAACAGTCCTAGCGAGGAAATTGCCAATGGTATTGACTCAATTTGCAGGTCATTTATATCATGGGGTCCAACATAGCAGCACTATCTAGAATTCTCCCTTGCCATTAAAGTTTTATTAGGTGGTGCCACTAAGTTGTTTTAGTATGTTCTGAGATATGAATGCTAATTTTGGTCTTTTTTTTTTTCAGGGATGGACAAATGTGAAATTGCTTCATCTAAAAACCCAGACCTCTGTGGCCCTCCCAGTATACAATTCTCCACTTAACAATCTGGACCAATTGAATGCCTCTTCGGGAAGTCAGAAGAGAAAACAAGTAAGTAAAGAACACACCGCACAGTCAATCTGTATTAAAATGCAAGCGATGCTTTCATTGGAGGAATAAGTACATATCAAAATATTTAAAAAAATGCCTTTTATTTTTTTCCTTTTGCTCAGAGGAAAAAGAAGCAAGAAGTCTTCCAGCCCTTACCTGTAGACTCCACGGTCACATCTGAGGTAGCGACTGCACCTATAGAGCAACCGGAGGAGGAGGAAGATGAAGCAATTCCTGAGCTGGTCCCTATACCGGCCACTGCTGAGAAAGAAGAGAAGAAGGTAAGAGCCACCAGTGTCTATGGTGTACCTTCCATACAATGTGATGGTGAATGTTACATGAAGCAAAATCAATGAGGACTTGGGGAATTGTTCTTTGTAGGTTGAACTAAGCCTTATGGCTGTTAACCGATAAAAAAACTCAATATTAATGAAAGAAGCTGACAAAACAAGGCAGAGAATCCCGTAATAATTATAGGGCAACTCAACAGTCTTTGTTAAAGTTGCTGAGGGGACATGATAAATAACCAGAGAGCGAATTGAGGGACCAATGTCCTTGACTAAGGGTTTTTCAAATGTGGCTTAACTATTGATTTGTGATGGAGGGAGGCGTAAAGTTCTGTTTCTGTATTGATCGACTCAGACTTGATGTTAATTTATTATGAAGCAGACATCTGCAGTCACCAAAATTGCTTGCAAACAATAAATCTTTCCACGAGGTGGAGCTCTGTGCACTGGAAAAGATTAAAATGTGAATAGAGTCCACTTAGGATTCATGTTCCTTCACTCGTTGAGCGTAACATTTTGGATTCTTTTTATAGAAAACCGAGGGGAAGAAAACCCCTGCAAAAAAGCCTAAAGCTGGAGTAAAGAGGCAAGCACCTGTGGAAAGTGAAGAAGTGCCATCAACGCCAAAAGGTGCAGGGGAGAAGCGTAGAGCTAATAAAGTAAAAAATGGTGACCCCACAGAAACGCCAAGCAAGCAGAAGAAGGGCACCCCGTTGAAACTGAAAAACACAGAAGATGATGAACAGGACTCATTGCCCAAACGCAGCAGTCTTAAAAAGACTCCCAAAAAAACTGGTGTGAAATCTTCTGTGAAACTAACAAAATCTGCCAAGAAGGCTCCTCAAACTCCAAAACTAAAGCAGAAGAAGAGGATGAAAACCCCTCAGTCTGTATAAAACAGATGATTGGTTTTCTTTACTAAACTGTGACTTTGCAAGTACTTTGCTTGAGATGAAGCATTTAGACAGAGTAATCTCTAAATGAGTGTTCTGTGGGGTCCTATCCTTTTAGAAAATACAAGTTGGCCAAGATTTCTCGAATGTCATCTCATCTGTTTAACTACTACAAACTCACAGTTTAGGAAATAAATTCACTGTTTAGAAAATAAAACTCCTTGTCTTTATTTTTCACGTTTACCTATACTGGGTTAATATTTTATAATGAAGTCAATTTTTTTTCTTGTCTGTATTTTGAATGTAAAATATACAAAATGTATTTGACGAGAAACATATCGATTTAATGTCTGTCATTCCATAAAGACTTGGCTATATTTTGTGTCCTGGGTCCTCCTAATCATTATATCTGTCTTGAAAGTTTTTTAATGCCACAGCCTTTCTCTACTAAAGGGTATACAAAAGACGACATAGAGAGCAGTGATAGGTGCTTAGCCAAGCTGGTAAATTGATCATCTGCTTTAGAGAATAAACCCCTCTGTGTATTCTGAGGTTTGATGGGCACATGAAATTTGAGTTAACCTGGTATACAGCCCTGCCTTTTCCTGATGACAATTTTAAGCTTAGTAAAAAGCAGTTAGCAAATAGTGGAGTAATTGTAAACGAGAGCAAGCCTGTATGTCCCCAGTAGTATCTTGTGAAATAAAGAATCTGAACACCCATAAGTAAACCAAAAGTGAAATGATGCTATAATTCTATACATGTTCTAGCCGCTGAAAGTATTGACACGTTAATCTCAAGGGGAGTCATCAGGACACAATTAAAACATTAAAAACCTGATCTAGTATGCTTTAGAGTCCTTCTATTTATCTCCCCTTACTAGGTGTCTCACCAAGCTTTGGATTTCCCAAACTAGTTATTGGAACGCTTCCTACTTTAAAAAAAATATAGCAACATATTCTATAGTATTTTTTATCCCCCGCCAGCGTTGTAAGGTGTAGAGGTTCATAGCATCGCGTGCACGTCTTTCCTAGGTAAAAAATAAATGCATTGTGTTGAAAGCAGGCTTTTCTCTTCCAGCTACACAGAGCTGGGGATCAAATATCAGGAGAGGAGAATTTGCTCTTTACACCGATGGGTAGAATTTTCTTTTGTACAGAACTCATTATCCAGATGATGGCTGAACAAATCTGTTTCAGTATTATTTACCCAGCTGTCCCAGCTGTACATTTTAACTCAACTTAGCCCAGGGAAAATCTACAAGGGTTTGCTTTACTTGAATGTATTGCTGCTAAATATGTTTTTAACTCACCGTAAAAGGGGCCAAAAAATGGGCCAATTACGCAACAGTCTTAGTAAATAGGCCAAGGACGGGTTTATAGGCAGAGCATGCCGCTATGATCAATGCTTTGATCTATTCATGAACTTAGTTTCAAATTAATATAGGAAGGGGGCACCTCCAGACTTCACCATTTCTTCACCATAATGCAGTAACAATGAGTAAAACCCACAGGACGCAGGGTATAGCCCTGAAAGTCCCTATGTGTAAAACAGCAAGTGACGGCCCATTCGGCCCATCCGGTCTGCCCAACCTCT
This sequence comes from Spea bombifrons, assembly GCF_027358695.1. Lineage (NCBI taxonomy): Eukaryota > Metazoa > Chordata > Amphibia > Anura > Pelobatidae > Spea > Spea bombifrons. Next base: position 36,008,870 of record NC_071093.1, read on the forward strand.
GAATACTTTCCGTAGTTCCTGGCAGGAAATCTGCAGTTCAGGTAAGGAGGTGGGCGTGATTGGACAAATCTGTGGCGGGAATGGGCGGGATTGACCACAAATGTGGCGGGAGCGGGTGGGATTGGGCACACATGTAGCGGGAGCGGAACACACACATTGCGGGAATGGGCGGGAGCGGGATTTAAAAAAAGCAGTCCCGCGCAGGGCTCTACCTCCAATTGGATGACCTATCACACACTCTCACTGCATGCTGTCTGATCCAGCATGCAGGAAGTGACATCACCATACCTGGGAACTTCTGAGCTCTGGCTAACCAGAGACTTCCCTTGTGTTCCTGATGAAGTTGGGGACGTTCCTGCTGACATCGTGGGAAATACCCCCATTTAAAGGGGAAATGGGACCCAGAGCGTTCGAGTGTTGACCCGGAGAACTGGAGATGCGGAAGGAGTTCTCCAGGTCAAACTCTGAGAGTTCCCAGGCATGGACATCACATCCATTTCCTACATGCTAGATCAGTCTGCACAGAGGGAGAGAGACGCACAGAAAGAGAAAGCTGTTTGGAGGCTGAGATGGCTAATGGAAGCTAGGGACAAACTGTTTGGTGGCAAAGATGGCACTGTGGGACATGTTGCCCGGTGAAGTTGAGGAGGTACATTATTTTTTCACCAGAGTCTGAATTCTAATTACACCCCTATCTATATGTATGGCTTTGTGTAATTTTGGTCTTTAATCATTATCATCATTTTAATCATTATCTATGTGTATCTCACTCTATGATCATCATCATCACCGCTGCACGGCGTCACTTGCTTGGCTGCCACAAAGAAGTACATTACACTGTTCCATCGTAGAGAGCCGGCAGGTGAATTGTCAGCTCCCAGGACACTCCCATAGGGCTGCTCTTACTTTGTTCTGCAAAGCACACAGATTTTTTTATGTTCCTATAATCCATCCCAACCGCTTCCCAACTCATCTGCTTCCATGAAAGCTGCGTATTGCGATCAAGAGAAAATTTATAGTCTCCTAAATCATTCAGGTATGTTACATCTTTTATTTTAATAGTTTACTAGTCGCAATATGTCGATGAATCATTTTTATTATTCTTTTGTAAATGTCATGTTTGCATATTCATCTATGCTTTGGCTAATGCTTTGCATGTACAAAAAAACAGTCCGTTTTAACCTTTCACTACCTGGATTGCATTTAGGGGAAAAAATACAGATAAATCACGAATTGTACAAGCATCCCTTTATTATTTAATGTATACACACACACACTACCGTTCAAATGTTTGGGGCCACTTTGAAATTTAGAGAATTTTTTAAAGAAAAAAACATGAACTTCTGTGTTCCAATGGCACGTTGTGTTCACTAATACGAGCTTAAGTTTAAAAAAGGCTAATTGATTATTAGAAAACCCTTTTGCAATCATGTTACAGCGAGAAATGTCTGTGACCCCCATGAAAACAGTGACCCCAAACCTTTGAACAGTAGTATATACTGTATATACTGCATTGAGGGCTAGTGTGATGCACTCCATTTTACACTCTTAAATTCTGTCTAAGGAGTCTGCTTTTTTAAAGATGCTGTTCCACTTAGACAAAACATAAATATAATAATAAACAAATAAACTTTAGCACAGAAACTGTCTGCCTATGTGTCCCATGGCAATTCCGTGTTTCCAGCAATAATTATGAATACGTTTTAATACATTTGAAAATAAATTTGATATGATAAAAAAAATCTGTCAACAGCTTTGGACATTCGTCTGTACGAAAAATGATTTTTCTAAAGCTGCATATAGTTCTAAAAAGTGGTAAATTTAGCAGACTAGGTGGAACATCACTTGTCAAGATGAAATTATATTTCATTAGTTTCAAAGCTAGAACCATTGAAATCGATCTAAGACAATGGAGAATTTGTAGGTTGCTGGTCCATGAATGGATGGTTCCCATAATTCGTTGTGTGACAGGATTATCTTTTTGTCTTCGAATATCATTAACGCATTTAATCTAACAGTTCAGTCCAGTCTGGGAGGTTGGGGTGCATGTTGGGTTGATTGGATCACAAAGATGATTCACTAATTAAGTGCAAAATGGATGGACTACAACATGATTGTGGCCGTTATTTCTCCTTGCAGAATGTCTTTGGTAATAAGTCCTATCCTATCAGAACATGCCAACCGCGATGAGAGCACAACAGCCCTCAGACATACATCAAAAAGAGGTCCTTCAGAAGCCATCATTAAAGAGAAGACCAAATGGGCCTACTACCACAAGCCAATCACTTTGGTCATTTTTGGAGCAGTAGTCTTTCTGACAGGAATCCTTCATACTATCTTTTACTTTACCAAATATGTGGATGTACCATATGCACTGGGGCCTGTGTTCCTTTCTATCGGGCTTGTGTTCCTCGTCACTGGTTTAGTGTGGTTACCAATTGTCACAGAGTCTATTAGACGCAAAGGTCTACTGAGAAAAATGAATGCGCATACTTCTAATGTGACTTGACTTCCACATTTTGCCAATAAATACCTTGGCTCCATCTTCCCTAGTTGGTAGCCTGGCTACATGTAGGTAAAGCTCACTGTTAATCATCTTTACTTTGATAATTTATTGCTAAATAAAGTCGTTCATTCTTAGAAAAATCTTTGTGCATTATAATTAGTTTTATTTTTCTTTCCAAGCATTTGCTGTCTTCAAGTCACCCATCGCTGTCAGTGGCGTATCATGGCTGGAAGCATGCTGCGAGAGCAGCGTGGAACATGGTCACTATGGTGTCTCCATAGTGTGTATGGGCCAGATACAAGGGAGATCTCTGATCTCTGAACACACCAAAGAGCTCTGGTCTTGACACCAGTTATACCAGACTTCCGCCTGAATCAATTTTGTTAAACAATAAGCTGAGGGGAGCCTCAGACCATTTTTATTATTCAAAGAGAATTTTTTCAGGGGGAGACCATATTGTATTTGCTTATCATTGTGTTGTCCATGCGTGCTCAAAAAGAAATGAATAAGCATTATTGAACCCTGAGGCCTGCAGCCACCTTTGTTTAATTCCTTGAAAAAGTTTGCAGTAATAAACACGGCTTACTTCTATATTCCATATTCCTTCTTTATTTGTTGAAGTGCCACGTGTGAATTATATGTGATCATATAAAGGGTGTATAATGGATTCATTGTACCAGGCACAGGTAGTACACGGCTGGCCAAGTGGACCTAGAAGACCAAGCACACATCGAGTACATGGTGGCGCTCTAACCCCCTATCCGCAGATATTGCCCCATTTGTGTTTCGCTTGGAATTTACTACTTTGCACCAAGAACTTCTCATTATATAAAACATCTGGCACCCCCTAGGTGATGAATTCTGCAGCATTCTGTTATAACGGAAGCATTATAGTATAGAATAAACATGTTCGTTTTTAAAGGATTAGCTTTGACGGCGGTTACCCAGATCTTATTGTGCTCCTCTTATTGTAAGTCTATTCTGGTTTCGTGGCCCACGGCGTAACAGGCCTTATAGTCAGCATTGCAACAGTGATCAGCCTAAGCCTGATGACGGCCTGGTCTCACCCGTCAGCAGAAATCAACATCGCTGGCTCTGTTCTGACAACACATAAATATTCACCAAAAGGAAACATATTAGTAGCCACATAATTATTGCATTAGCTGCAAGTTAAATTGGACACCTTCTTGGTATTAGTTGGGGTTATAAAATAATGACCCAGAACATTAACATCAGAAAGGCCCAGGGGACAACTACAACCTTTAATAATAATAACGATTTAAAATACACAGAACCTATCGCTGTTGCCACGCATAACATGGCCGCGGCGTTTTGCCAACCACGCCACACTTCCGGCTCCCGAGAATTACGCGTTTTCCGCGTTCCATTTCTTTCTGCGTGGTGGATCAAAGCACGTTGGTACAGCCGGACAAGTTTAACTTTCGTGAGTAGTCGGTAGACACTTGTCCGAAATGTATAATTAGAAGATTGGTTAAGTTAGCTTTGCTTCCTGTAGTGACAGGACGGTGAAAATATCAGCGGGGCCTTAGTACATTACACCCCCCCCCTAACCCCCTCTATTTACGGGGTTCACGTGACACGGTCCCAATCTGCATATCAACACAATTTACAGTAGTAGGAAATGTATTTGTTTAACTTCCAGCTTAAGCATAAATAGAACTACAGATCCATGATAATTAATGGCGTTAATAAACTGTGACATGTTTACAAGTACTTGGAATGGCGAGTTATTAATCCCAGCAACGATCACTATAATGGCTTATTAGTAATGGGGGGGGTCTGTCAAATTTGTATATGTATGTATGTATGTATATATATATATATATCTCACACACACTATATGGACATTACACCAACAGGGAATTTGATGACATCACATTCTAAAATAGTTGCCCCCCCTCCTTTGCAGCTCAGCTTCCACTGTTCTGGGAAGGCTTTCCACAAGACTTTGTGTGGAGGTCAGGGCTCTATGCGGCCGCTCAAGTTCCTCCACACCAAACTCATCCATCCGTGTTTTTATGGAGCTCGCTTTGTGCACTTGGGCACAGTCATGCTGGAATAGAAAAGCGCCTTCCCCAAACCGTTCCCACAAAGTTGGAAGCAAAGCATTGTCCAAAATGTCTTTGTATGCTGTAGTGTTAACATTACCCTTCACTGGAACTAAGGGGCCCAAACCCTGAAAAACAGCCCCAGACCATTATCCTCCTCCACCAAACTTTACAGTAGACGCCATGCATTCCGGTAGGGAGTGATCTCCTGGCATCTGCCAGACCCAGATTTAACCATCAGACTTCAGATAGTGAAGCGTGATTTATCACTCCAGAGAACACGTTTCTACCGCTCCAGAGTCTAGTGCCGCTGTGCTTTACACCACTCCAGATGATACTTGGTATTACCCATAGTGATCTTCAGCTTGTGTGCAGCTGCCCAGCCATAGAAACCCATTTCATGAAGCTTCTGACGCACGGGGCTTGTGCTGATGTTGCTTCCGGAGGCCGTTTGATTTCTGTAGTGAGTGATGCTACAGAGGACAGGTCATTTTCATGCACCGTGCAATGCGGCACAAGGCAGCCCTGCACCGCGGGTGTGCGTAGTCTGCGCTTGGTGGCCGAGCCGTTGCTACTACTAGACATTTCCACTTCATGGTAATAGCACTTACAGTGGACCGGGGCAGATCTAGCAGAGCAGAAGATTTGTGGCAAAGGAGTCACGTTTAAAGTCACTGAGCTCTTGTGCACCAAGGTTTGTTATAACACCGTCCTTTTTTTATAGGGTTAAAGCCTCCTGAGACGTTTGGACAGCACCGTGTCTGCTAATCATACAATGCAAAGTAAGCCAAAATGTAAAACGTATAGCAAGGTGTTTTATGCTGAAAGCGTTTCCAAGCTTCGGCCACTGAACTCGCTTTCTCAACTTTGTTTTTCAGCAAATATGAAGATGTGTGAATATGATGAATTTTTGAACTCCCCTCCAAAGAAAACTGTGAGGTTTGGTGGGAAAGTAGCAGAAGTCTTGATGAAATATTCAAAGGTGATTACAGAATATCTGCAGCAATAAGACACATTTCTTTATGGAATGAATTTGGTTTGAAGCCCCTTGTGGGACCAGAGATGTACGCAGATACCCTTTAGCAGCGTTACATTTGTAATCAGACCATTTGGTTATACGGTTTAACTTCTAGATATCTAGTGATGAGCAGCGGTTTACATGTTATGCAGTTTGTACAGGCTGAGAAGTGTTTGGAGAAACAATTCTCTTGAACAGGACTCCACAAGCGGCAGGTACTCACCTCCAGCCACCGATTGCTCACACAAGATTTCAGTGGGGTCTGATGAGACCCCCTGCACGCATACACATCTGGCGTCAGTGGGAGCGCTTTCATGCCAGAGACTTTCAGCAGGTGTGTTTTTCTTTCTTTCTTAAGGTAAAAAATGTATATTAAACTGCTCAATAGTTTATGGAGGCTGCGGGTACCCTAGACTGTCCCGTTAGTATGCATGGTTTGATGATGAGGCCACCTAGGATAGTTAACTGACCCTTTAATTTCACATTTGTCCTATGAATTGTCCTGGACACGTCTTCGTTTTAGCGGTGTAAAGAAATAATGAGTTCTGCTATTATGCATATGCTGTCAGACATCTATAAGCGTATCCCTGGGTGGGCGATTTTCACACAGGTCCTATCTTCAGTGTCTCAGAGCAAGGACAACCCTGAGAGGCAGACTCAATAATAACTATATCATGCCACCAGGATCTGTAGACCTAAGTACAAAGTTCATACTCTTATCTAAGGGAGATACTATACAAAATTACTTCTGATTGGTGGAGAAGAAAACTTCCTGCATCAAGCAAGTGGAAGCATATAAACAGTTTTTCATTTGTACTGTTTTGTCTAGGGAGAAACTGCCGACTTTGAGCTTTTAAAGCATCAGTTATCAGATCCTGACATAAAGGTACAGTATGATGTTTGAGTCTTTGAGCGTTTTACTATCACACACTTATATATGACATGTGTGTGTTATATATACACTGATCAGCCATGACCACTGACATTTGAAGTGGATAACACAGATAATCTCCTTATATTGGCCCCTGTCAGTGGGTGGGATATATTAGGCAGCAAGTGAACATTTCGTCCCTAAAGTTGAAGTATTAGAAGCAGGACAAATGGGCGAGCGTAAGGACCTGAGCGACTTTGACAAGGGCTAAATTATGATGGCTAGACGGCTGGGTCAGAGCATCTCCAAAACCTATCATTGATGCACATGGCCCATGTGCCCAAATTCACCAGACGAGCTACTGTAGCTCAGATTGTTGAAAAAGTTAAAGTTGGTCCAGATAGAAAGGTGTCCAATTGCAATTTGTTGTGTATGGGGCTGTGTAGTAACAGACCAGTCAGGGTGCCCATGCTGACCCCTATCTACCCAAAGCCCCTACAATGGGCAAGTGACCATAAGAAATGGACCATGGAGTAATGAATGGGAGAAGGTGGCCTGGTCTGAAGAATCACATTATCTTTTACATCATGTGGATGGCCAGGTGTGTGTGCGTTGCTTACCTGGAGAACACACAGCACCAGAATGCATCCATAGAAGCCGCACCTCTCAACTTACTGACCTTAAAGGACCTGCTGTTTGGTGCCAGATAGCACAGCACACCTTTAGAGGTCCAGTGGAGTCAAGGTCAGGGCTGTTTTGGCGGCAAAAGGGGGGGGGCAATGCAATATTAGTCATAATGTTATGGCCGATTAGTAGGGGTGGGGGTTGTGTATATATATATATATTCATATTCATACACATAGTGTGATACTTTCTAGTTGCACCAATTAAGATAGCACTAAGCATATAAGCAAATGACTCCTGCACAATCTGCATGACTGCATACAACAAAACTGATGATGCTGTTATTTATTTGACTTCTACACAGGATGCTCAGATTATAAATTGGCTGCATGAGTTACGCATTTCCGTTACATCCCTTACAAAAGACCACGAGCAGCTAGTCAACATTGTACTGGTAAGAAACCTGATATATATTACTAATATCATTATTTTGGTGTTTCCTCCATATAGACACAGTGCTTAGACTACTACAGTAATAGCTCTGTTGTGATTATTTCATTTGGGTGTTAAGTAGAACTTCTTTAATAAGTAGAACTATATGTATCTGTACTCTTGCAGAAGCTGCCATGGTTAAACCGAAGCAAAGAAGTTGTGGAAGAATATTTAGCATTTTTGGGAAACCTTGTGTCAGCCCAGACACTATATCTGAGATCCTGCCTGAAGATGGTTATCTCACATTTTGTCCCAGGTATTTTTTAATCACTCGTCTTTTCTATTTACTCTGTCCCTTAAAAGTAAATAAACTTGTGTGTTTTCTGACCTGTCATGTGTATCATCCCACCATGTTTCTGTGTTACCGACCAAAACATACTGTTCCTCCCTTACCAATATCTCCTGGGTGTCAAGCGTCTTACATTTGCTAGAAGTTGTTAAAGTTTACTAGGTTTTTTGGTTCATCAGTTAACATTCACTTCATGGCGGCAGATTTAATTTAATGTGCCTTCTTATTGTTTGTTAACTCTATTTCCAAAACTAGACCCCCCTTCCGACCTGAAAGGTGCATTCAGCTTTCGTATACATTAAAGGGTATAGACAGGTAATGATACAGATGCTTTGTTATATTACTGAAGAAATAGCACAATTGGATCTGGGTAACTCTGTCACCTGGGGCTGATCTAACACTCTATGTTTGCTGGAATTAATTGAAGGAATGGCATTTATCACTGACTATGTATTTTTCTTTTTCCCCCCTCTTAGCACGTGTAATTGTAAAAGAAGATGATGTCAATATATCAGACTCAGATGATGATGATGAAAGTGAGTATGAATTTGCATTTAAACTCTTTTACCACCCACGATATTAAGTCTACAAGGAACCGAAATGTACAGAATAGCACTAAGAATATTTGTCTGGCATTGTCAGTTTCTATGGGCATTTTTAAATATTACTTGCCAACACCATATAATAGGGCTTACATCCCCTATATTTTTATTCTCAATTGCCTGGTTATGTTTGTGGAACATAAGAGATGTAAGTAAGTGTTTTTTAAGTTTCATGAAATTAAACCAACATGTGCATCGATATTTTGCTATTCTGGTGAGCATCCTGTGTTTCTTATTTTATATCTTTTGTTATATTGTTTTTTTTGTTTATCTTGCAGATATTATTGCAAACTTTACCACGTGTCACAGAGCTCTTCAAATCATTGCACGATATGTTCCTTCGTAAGTGCTTTTTATTAACCCCTAAATTGAGGCTTGATTGCTTCTGTGTAAAACGCTTACTAGTAGACCTATCCCGTCCTCATGTCTATATCTGGGTCTGCCATCTCTCAGATGCCGAAGAACAAAGCAACACGAGTGGACATTAAGAGGTGCACAAAATCAAAGTTGGATCCCCAATCAAGCTTACCAAATGGCTCTAAATAGGGAATTGCGCTCTCCTAAAGAGATCTCCAGGAGAGATCAGTTCCATATATAGAGCCCTTTGACCTCTCAGATGTCTTCCCTTGTGCAAAGCAGTCTTTGTATCTGGTAATAAACATCTGTTGTTACCTCACCCCGCGGTTAGTTAACTTTGTGTGTGTGTGTGTTTTTTTTTTCTTCTTCATAGGACGCCACGCTTTCTGATGCCGATACTTGGGGAAAGCTTTCCTTACATAAGCAAGTCTACAAGAACACTGGTGAGCTTATTATAGTAAAATCTAAGGCACATGGGAGCATAGAGCATTTTATTCTGGCCGTCCTGCTCTTCTTCTCCCTAGCATCCATGTCTAAAAGATAAAGGGCCACCCCATTTAGTAGTGTGCATTGGACATGATCATAAATGTAAAGGCCATCGCACATTCACGAGAGATAGATTGGCTATATCTTCTGTGATATTCTTTATTTACTTGCAAACACAGATAAAAAAAAATGTGCCATGCAATTTGTGGTAATAATGTTCGCTGAGCCATTATGCCAATGGTTCTAATTTCAACCTTATCTTCACAGTTTTGATTTAAAATACAAAAACACATAAAAAGGCTTGATTAGCTCCAAGTGAAGCCTCAGCTGCTATTCTGCATTATATCATTTCCATGTAAAGCAAAGGAACAGCATCCATTAATGTTTTCCCAGACCTCGAGTGGCTTTAATATGAACATCTTGGTTACTATTTTAGTTTTAATAATAGCCATTATTTTTTGTGTTGTTTCAGGAATGCTATGTGCACAACCTCCTACGGATCACTGTCTACTTCCCAACACTAAGGCTGGAAATTTTAGAACTTGTCATTGAAAAGTTGATAAAGATTGATGTAAGTGTTTAAATTGCCCATTTGTTGCGTTCGGAAAGGGGAAAATGGCTTATTCATATGTTCATGTGAAGGTCGATCTGACTTGGAACATAGGTGGAACCGTTAAAGGCTTTCTAATTGTGCTGCATCGTTTCTCTGCCTCAATTTCTTTGGCAAGATCTTTGGTCTGGTCTGCAGGACTCATAGTATTCGATTTGAGAACATTCTTTAAGAAAAGGTGATGCTGCGTCTTTCCAAAGAGAGAATCAGAACCGTTTCCAGAAATGGGCAAGAGATGTATTTAAAGAAAGGTTCTAGACAGTCAACTAGAGCAGCTGGATCAGTATGAGGAACAACTTGTCAAAACTCATAACTGCAATGAAAACTCAAGCATATGAAATTAGAAGATCAAGTTAATTAACCTTTAGTCATCGCTGGAGTTGAGAATCTACAAGAGTCTAAGTGTGTCCTGTTGTGTTCATTGATTCTACCGAATATTTAATTAAATTAAGCCTGCAGCTCTAAACGCTATCACTTTTGCGTTTCCCTAATCTTTTGCCTGGGATCTTTGGAGGCTTGATGGTGGCATTACTGGACTATCTGACAGTTTCTCATATCTATTGCTGACTTTCAGGTGAGTGTCCCACGCCATGACATAGAGGATGCAGAGGAGACTGCGTTCCAACCTAATGGAGCGATTAATAGCAGCGCCGAAGAAGGACTCTTCAACATGGTAAGGAGATTCGCTTAGTAACAGAATTTTCCATTCCAGTTTTTTTTTGCATGTATTTGGTGCAGTAAATAGTTCTGTCTCCTTTTTCTGTGCATTCAGGGGGTACTTTTTATTTCCCCAGTTAAATGTATTATTTTTCTATACCGCTTCTTATATTGTCCTCAGACATCTTTGAAGAAGTGTTTCTGAAAACCCAGTGAATTTTATGCACTTTTGTCTTCTTTCTTGGCCTAAAATATCAAGGAAACATATTTATAGAGCATCTGACTAAACAGGTGTGGGTGTGTGTGTGTGTGTGTGTGTGGGTGTGTGTTTGCGTAGGTATTTGCAGGTAAATTAAAAAAAAGTCAGTCCCATGCATTACAGAAGGCAAACACTAGCGAACCTCTTCTGTGCAAGAAGGGCTGATATTTGAAGTCATTTTACTTTTCATTTAACGGAATTACATAGGGCTTTCTGGGCATGAGAAGCCCACTGTTGGCTTTTGATAATGCTCGGTGATATCACAGAGTTGAGATGCTTCATAGCACAAAGCTTCATATGCTAAGAGACATTGTGAGATACCACATCTACATAAAGCAATGTCATAGGCATGGGACCCATTGGTTTAAAGCACATTTTCTATTAATTTATACATTCTGCTTGCAGTTGTGGCAGTTACACATATATCATATGTATTTATTGGATGACAGGAAGCACAATTCTGTAAGTGGATAGAATGCTAAGTCTTTTCAAACCCACAGGATGAAGATGAGGATCCCGAGGAGAAAAGAACTTCAATTGTTGACATTGATACAATGTCCCATCCCGATGCTGAGCGCCTGGATGTACTGATGCTTGTCCTCTTTGCTTACAACAAAGACATTTGCTACACAAATGGTAACACTTCTGCAATTATGCCGTTAACAACAAAGTATCAATTCCTGTTATCAGTTACTTTGGAAAACGTTCCGTTATATGTAGGTGCTGAGATGCTGAACTCTTTCAAACCCCCGTGGGTTCAAACGTAGTATTGGCTATATATATATTTGACCATAAGCCAAGACCAAGGGCCAAATAAGGTTTGGTGCCTTTGCTGCAGGATAGATAGGCTGACTAAATGTTCTGTATTGGAACTGAAAAGTATGCATCGATAGGAATGACGTGTTTTTAAGTATGGTTCAATTTGTGTATCTGACAGGCTCGCTGGACCTGAACAAAACAAAGGATTTATACAGAGATCTCTTGGCAACATTCGATAAACTTATTTTACCGACCCACGGCTCTTGCCATGTTCAGTTTGTAATGTTCCATCTCTGTAGCTTCAAACTGGTATGTATGTCGTGTTCGATTTTCTTTTGCTGGCTGTAATATTGTACAGAATGCTTTTACTCGGAGACGCGATTGATGAATATGCTGAGCCAGCAAGTTTCACGTTGGTTTTAGTGCCTCTGGGAGGTAAAGATGACTTTAATATCTTGCACAAGAGATACTATGTTTACCTATTTTGCTAAGGCATACCTGGCCTGTTTTGATGTATTGAAACTTTTACCCCCCAAGAGTCTCGTTATGATTTTGGATCGAGTGTGGGAATTCTGTACTTGCTACTCATGACATTATTACATCTGAGTGTTTAAGCTCCTTCCTAAAGGGAATAAGTCACAAAACAATTTCACTACAAAGGTGACGACGATAAGAACCACACTCCTGCCCCAAGTTGTCGTTCATTTTGTTTCTGTTAGTCTGACGATTTGATTTATGAGACCCGCTTTAAATGGTCTCTTTCAGAAACTTCCTATTGCCTCTGTTGTAAACTCAGTTGATTTCTGAATTTGCTGAAAAATATCATAATTTTAACCTTATCAGCCAAAATTCTAGGTATAAACATTAGGTAACGTCTGCTCTTGTCACAGGGTTGTTATGTTTAGAGAATCTGGAGTCTGTTATAATAAGGATTATTAATCATTAGTCGTGTTGTTACAGGGACTTGCTGAAGCCTTTCTGGAACATCTTTGGAAGAAACTGCAGAATCCAAATAATCCCCCAATTATCAGACAAACTGCTGCAAGTTACATCGGGAGCTTTTTGTCTCGAGCCAAGTTTATCCCAGTGGTGTAAGTAATGCCACCCCGGCGTTATAGAACTGTGACCGTTTCTTCATATGAATATTTTGTTAACGTCTGTATAAACCCTGCTCTGTTAAATGGAAAAATAACCACGAAACATCTTGGGGGTAACGGTTTGATTAGGAAAGACTTCTCTTATAGACAGGGTGCTTAACTCCAGTAAATGATATGTACTGTGTGTGCTGAATACTGTATAAGATGACAAAAAAACACAATAGTGGTAGAAGAACTATTAGTAATATAAGGTTAATGGGATATTATAGAGTTCGGAGTCCGGCTATATTAAGTCTGAGCAAAGCATTAAGCGAGGCATCCTTCACTTACTCGGGTTTCTCTTTTCTCCATCAGTTATGGAAGCCACATACTCAGTAGTAAACATACAACACACAGACGTTGTGATCACTATTTTTTTGTGTCCGGAAACCTTGGTAGATTGTGTTTAACTGGTTGGCGGGAACCCTCGGCATCCTTGCAAGTTTCCTTCATTGGATCTGTTTGTGCCCGCAGGACAATGAAGGCCTGTCTTGACCTTTTGGTCAACTGGCTGCACCGGTACATTGACAATCAGGATGCGGGAAGCAGGGCTTTCTGTGATGTGTCTTTCCACGGCCCCTTCTATGCAGCAAGCCAGGCTGTCTTTTACACCTTAATATTCCGCCACAAGCAGATTGTAGAAGGGGACTTACGTAAAGGTACGGTATATTACAAAAAACATCTGTATATGAGTAGATTTGGCATTTTACATTTCCCACGCTCATTGTATTAAATGGATAGCAAGGAGTCGTCGGGTCTATCCATCTCTGCAGGATTTTGGGATAACCTCCCGTGGTGGTGTGCTGTCAGTAATGCCAGTCATTGGTCTTATTGTACTTACCCGAGAGTACTGCTTATTGCACTTTAATACTATAATTTGAAACACTGTATATTATAATTACTGGTGTGCGCTGTATGATGCTTGCTTTGTCTTTCTAAATGATCTCAATGAAATGAAAGGCATTACAATGTACTTATGAAGTGTGAGATGCTAGACACATTCCTGGTAAAGGTGTAGATGCAGACCAGTTACTTGTAGGCCTCGTGTACATCTATAAATGGTGCATGAATGAACGTACATGGCACCATCTTCACTGTTATTCTGCCAACCCCTTTCCATGGAAAGTCTTAAGGAATGACTTTGAAAGGCCAGTAAATGGTCAAGGGCTGTAGTGAGGAGGTACCCCATTTCTAAATGTAAGACCGTAACGTACACATCCCATATAGAGCTCCTTAACTCGTATAGTGTTATTAATATGCAGCAGAACTGAACATTTTTGTCTTTGTAAAGGTTTGGCCTATCTCCAGGGTCTGAATTTGGAACGAATCGTTATGTGCCAGCTCAATCCTTTGAAGATTTGTCTTCCTTCGGTGGTCAACTTCTTTGCAGCGATCACCAGGTACTTCCAAAACCATCCTTTACTTCAAAAGGTCACACTGGCTACTTATATTTCATTTAAAAAAGACCTACATCTTACAACTCTTCTTGTCCTGTAGGTTAGAATGCATCATCTGCCTGAGCATCTTGCCCTCTAGTGCTCTTAGTGTAAAGATGATTTGGATTTAATAAATACACCTCCGTTCTATATTTTCTCGGTTGTGATCATTTTTTGTGCCCCTTCTCCCCAGGAAGTACCAGCTGGTGTTTTGCTACACCATCATAGAGAGGAACAATCGGCAAATGATCCCCATTATAAGAAGTAGCTCCGGTGGGGACTCTGTCCAGGCGTCCGTTAATCCACTTGACAGCTTCTTTCCCTATGACCCTTGTGTTTTGAAAAGGTATAATAAGGCGACAGTTGTGTGTTTTGACGTTATTCAAAAGATATAGCTGCTTTTAGCTGAAACTTATACCTTCTATTGGGCTGGCATAAAAAGGTTTGAGTCAGCAGTTAACTGGAAGTTCTACAGCGGTTATGGTTCATTCAGCTGTTAGGGCACTATTAGTGGTTACCAGCAATGCACCTAAATAGTAGTTCCTTCATCTATTTCCCTTCTCTTTCTATATTGTTTTATAAAGGCCCTGAAGATTACAATTAGTACAGTTAGTCTTGTGACACTTTTCTCATTTTTCCATTGAGAGTAGGGGACAGGAAATTAGACATTTACATAAACACTATTAAAAAAATGACCTGCAGTCACTGTCTTTGCCGTTTTAGCAGGGCCTATGGTAATGTTAGGGGGTGATACTAAAATTTACAATAGACACCTTAACCCCTTCAGTCCCCTATAGACGTACCGGTACGTCCAAAAAAACGCATCCCAGAAATCCCCCATGGACGTAGTGCTACGTCCTGCTCTTCTTGCAGGGACACATCCCTGCGGCTACACAGGAGTTTAGGCTGTCGTTTGACAGACTGGACTCCCCCCTGACAAAAATACAAAAAATAAAAAAAAATATATAAAAAAGAAAATAATTTAAAACAAAAAACCTTACATCCCATTGCCCTAACACAACATCTAAACAGGATACCCCTCCTGTCCCCGTTCAGAACCCCCAAACCCGTTAAGCCATAAGCATAAAAAATCTACGAATAATGTACACCTTATAGTATGTTCCCTATAAGTGTTGGGAAAGTATGAAAAATCTATATAGATTAGGTATTTCTGAAATCAGGACACCTGAATTGATAAACTTGGAGGGGAATTTCCATCACTTTACCTAATTTTGTGAGACTTCAGAGGGACAATATATTTAAAAAAATATATTTTTTCTAATATTAGCTAGTTTTTACTAAATTTCTCATCCTTAATTTTCAGCTAATCATGTAACTAGGGTATGAAAAGAAAGCTCTATCTCTCCTTGAAAAAAACAATATATAGTTTACATGACTACGCTATTTGCAGGAAGAGAGAATAACCACTAAACCGACATACCGCAAAAATGGCAAAATTGCTTCGGGCTTTGAGGTACCAAAAACCCCTGGGACTGAAGGGGTTAAAGTGTGACGTACGAGTGTTTCTTTGTATTGGGTATGTTTGTACAAGCAGATACGAGTATCTCAACTTTTATTTTAAACAGGTGTAAGAAGGTCATTGATCCAATTTATCAGATATGGGAAGAGTCAAATACCGAAGATTTAAAGGGACCTCAAAAACACATCAAGGTATCTGATACAATTGGCTTAACCTGGGTGTTATTCCATTTCCCCCAAATTATTTCTGGGTAGGTTTTGCCCTGTTGATTATGGCCATATAAGGCAGTTTGAGGGCCAAAATGCAATGGTGCCATTTACTGCTGCAGATAACCTTCCTAATTAGATGAGTTGTCCCTTTTGTGCTTGACCACAATGTATTTGTTGCACACGTATTATTATTTATTTCATAGCGCTGTACAGTGGGTAGACAGGACATAACATGTAGTATATAACATAACAAATTGACTTGCAGAAACAACAGGTGAGGAGAGCCCGGCTCAAAGGAGCTTACAATCCATTAACCTGGCTCTGCACAGTGTATTTGGACCCTAGGGCAGCTTTAAGTGGAATGTTACATGAACGTTTCTTTAGCGTTTTGCGTTTTGTCTGTGCAGGGGGCTACGGCAGATGAAGAAGACGATTTTCTCAAAGGTGAAACGCCTCACAGTGATGGTGGAATAACACCGGGTTCCCTGGAGGCTCACCTCAGGAGCCCTGCTAGCAGCGTGGGTTCCCCTCCTGTCTCTTTCCTGCGACGTCCTTTCTGAGCATCCATCAGTACACAAGGGCGCAAGTCATAGCTCCGAGGAGCTCCCACGTCAGTCCTGCTTCACATGAAGTCTTTTTACTACCCACAGATGTCGGGAGGATGAGCTGACGCTGTGTTTTGTGTATGTGAATGAATAGCGTCACTTGCAGGAGGCGTTACTACACTGACACCGGCAGAGCAAGAAACAGCTATAGATGTCACTGACCGATCTTGAAGGAATGTTGTAAAGATCTAAAAAATTAAAATCACAAATGCCATTTTCAGAAATAGGTTTTCCATTTTTGGCTGGGCCTATTTCTGCAAAAAGGTACAAACATCGTAATTAAACGTGGCATTGGGACAGGGTATATTAATGAAGCTCTGTCATCCATCAGCACTGATACACAAGGCCTGGTACATGTGGCCGTGAATGCTACTTTTCCCACTAGACGCTTGTTGGCCGCGCTGCTCACAAAGGCCAGAAGACCTTATGGCCGCTGGATGTCTTCATTAAGTCATTCATACTTCGGGGTCTGATTGCTTAAGTGGATGAGCACATCAGTGAGACTTTAAATTATGGTGGCCGGCAGGCACCTATGAAAACGCTGTAGAATAAATCACGTGGACCTCTGGGAAATTCTTTTGACCATACAAACGTCATCCCCACCCAAAGATGCCACATGGACCCAGGTTTATTTTTAATCATCCTGTGACATGCACCATATTTAGGGGCTTTTGTACTTTTCTTCACCATATTTACGTTAAATGTCATTTTGCAAGGATATTTAACTGTAAGGATTTCAGTTTACAATATAAAGCAAAATATATTTAGTTGTAAACCCTCTCAAAAGTGATGACGTTAAAGAGCATTCAGATTGAGCACAATGTAAGGGAATGAGTTCTCATTCTGTATATCTGTATATCTTTGTCATCCATCATGTGAAAATCAACTATTGGTATATCCATGAAAACGTACAAATGCCCAATTCTGATCAATAACGCTTTTTTTTCTGCAGATGCAGGAAAGTTGGGCTTTTCTTTTTTTTTGGAAGTAATATTCGTAAGGTTGTGAATGATGTAACAATCGTAGATACCTATGCTGACCTTGTAATATTTTGTGTTGTTTTGCATGGTGTGCATCAGATTTCTGTTTGTTTTATTATGTCCCAATAGAGAAGACCTTGCTGCGCATTAGACAGGGTTTGACATCCCTGCTCTGATGGGAAATGTGAAGCAATGTCCGGTGTCCTCTCGCTAGATTTAACCCTTTTCTAGACACCCACCATTAACTTTTCAGTAATCAGAGGTGAATTTCTTTCACATAAGTGATAATACCCATTGTATGTTTATTTTGCATTGTGGGAACAAAATGACCGAAATCTGCTGGTCTATGTAATTTTATCTGCTGTTCCTTTTTCTATCTTGTCTTGTGATTTTTGTATGTAAAGTTTAATCAAATTTGAGTTTGTCAATAAAAACACAAGAGATCACACACGCACACACATGTCCCTTTATTTTTTCACTGCCTACTTTCCAGCACTCAGTCTTTGAAGCTGATCTGCGACTTCTGTAAACTGTAAACCTGCTAAATAGATACTGCTATTTGTCCTGAGTTTAGAAATACCCAATGTTTTTATGGGGGTTTTTTCTGCCGGTTATTGGGCAATAAAGTACAAGTAGCGTTTTGCTATTTTAAAACCATTTTTTTTTTCTAAAGCTGGTCATTCTGCCCCATGTGCTATTTTGGGTATCTGAAGTATTTGGGCTGAACAACGAAAACGCATCGTCGTGTTTATTTTCATGTCTAGTAATTACAGCTCTCATAATGCTCAGCGGATGCTACTCTCAGGGATTCATACGGTCATCTGGCTCTGAAGGAAGGAGTACCAAGCAGCTCAGGCTCCTCATTTCATTTGGCTCTTACAAACGGACTAGGGCTGCAACAACTAATACTCCTCCACATGGGGCGCAAATACATAAGAGGAAAACAAAACAAAGATAGTGTAATATAGCATGGAGCAATATGTGGTGCCTATAGAATGAATTCCACTCACAAACGTGGATGATAATCAGGCCTTTTAGTGGACGTTATTTTCAGTCCGATTGGTAAAAAATGTCTTCTTCGGCATAGCATACACACAGGTGACAGTCAATCCATCATAAGTAGAAAATCCTCTTTATTCTCTAAAATATAAATAAAACCAATGGCGCAGTATCCACAGTCGCATAAAGTGACTTAGTGTATTGCACTTACATACAAAAGGCACAACACGTGCAAAAACGAGCCCAAAATCTACAAAGAGTCCCTCTGCTGCAAATGTTGACGTCCTGGTCCAGCCAGCGAAGTCCCGATATGGAGAAGAGTTCCTGCATGTAGAAGGAGCCAAAAACTCAACGCATTTCGCTGTCTTAAAGCCAGCTTCTTCACGAGAAAAAATAGCTTTTATCTTTGCTGCCTTCAATCCTGCAGTCTATATATATATATATATATATAATATATATATATATATATAATATATATATATATAATATATATATATATATATATATATGTGTGTGTGTGTGTGTGTCCAAAAGCTCAGAATACAAAGAAACTGTGAAAACAGATTGCAGCCAGCGCCCCCTAATGACAGCGCCCCCTAATTCAGAGAACCCCACCCCCCTTCGTCATGGAGATGAAATAACACCAAATATTTAAAGGAGCCTCATCGTGTTTAAAACATAGAGTTGTGGGATTAAACACAAACACACGAGAAAGCCTTGCACCTAAACTCCCATCACTCTTGGGACATGGTCACAGTATCGGCCTAAAATACATCAAATAAACCAAAATACATAGGATAAACAACCAAAAAATAGTAACATTTTAAAATCCCCAGATAAAAAAGATCTACAATACCTGGTATCTCTGGGTGGTCTCCCATCCAGGTACTAGCCAGGACCAACCCTGCTTAGCTTCCAAGATTAGTCACATGACCAAAGGCTACGACATCCCAGTTTTTTAATGTTTCCGAGATCTCACTCTTTCCACACAAAAATTATATTTTTTAAGCCATTTTTTGGGGTGTGGGTAGCAAGGATTTTTTTTATTTTGTACTTCTTCTGGGAAAGGATACACGCCTCTGTTAAAATAAAGCATTAAAAATGTAATTTGTGCTACTAATACCAAATCTCTGCCAGAAATAACTCTTTATTCACGGATAATGACTTATTAGAGCAAAGGCAGGCACTGATACGTTGTTGCCGTAGCAACAAAAAAGTACCTTAAATGTCTGTTGTTTTCATGTAATTACAATAAAACAAAAATGTTTTTGCTGCATGTACTAAATGGTACAATTACAGTAATGTTTTGTCTAAGTGGAACAGCAACCTTAACAATACCATTGCTGTGTATTAAAAAGGAGAAAATTGTGTGAAATGTAATGGGAGGTGTCTGCATATTTCATTTGATACCATTTATATTCAAAATAACTGTGTCTACTGGCATGACACTTTCCACTGCTGGTTTTAGCATTTCCATTAGTTGGGATAAGACATGCATTCCTTGTCTTTTTATTTTATGTCTTTTTTGATGGGTACATCAGATATATAAAAGTGAAATCATGCTTTAGTAAATATGATCATTGGAGTATGAAAATCTCTTGCTCCTGAATGGGTTAAAAAACGTCACACAAACCCCAATAAATATTTATAAATATATTATTATTATTTTTTTTTAAATATATAAATGCTCTAGAAAATGAATACGCCAAGTGGTAAGCCTCTGCATTTTGGACTCCCTATCATTTGCTGGTGTTTATTTAGAATGCACCAACATATAACAATGGTCGAGGGGGATACTTGTGGCATTTGGGCTTCACCTATTTCTCTCCAAATCAAGTTATTGTGTCAAAATAGGTTTTCAGCAGCTGTATCAGCACTTAGCTTTTCGTTCGTGCCTTTGTTATTGCGGAACCCCGCCCACTAGATTGTGAATGGTTGATTCCATGAATATATTAACTCCCGTTTGACTCAGTGTGCAGCTGAGCAAATACTTTACAAGAATAGCTGAGATAAACATCATAATAATGCAAAGTAATCATGTTACTTAATAAATTACACATAGAAGTTTTTAATATGACAGTTAAAATTAAAATTTAAATGCTCACCTTAACCTAAAGTTGGTGGCATTTCACGGGACATAAATACCAGTGAGATCGACAGTGTTTCTTGGGTTGGCTGAATTGAAGTGTGCGATGAATGGTTTCCCCTTTGAGTAGGATGGAGTTGTGTTCTTAGTTGGGATGCTTATTCTCCTGTGGACTTCATCGTAACACAGATCCGAGCCAACGGTGCCGTGGCATCTCCTCCGGGTCTCATTTTGTATTAACCTAAGGAATGTTAATTGTTATGAAATTATATTACAAAAATTATATTACAAAATATATTACAAAAAGCTCAGATTACGCTCATACAACAGACTAGAGAAAACTCATGCAGATGTGTGTTTGACCCTGTTTTTCTTCTCTCTTGTGAACCCCTAAGGCATATCTGGGGGACAGAGAGGTATATCTGGGGGTATAAGGCATATCTGGGGAGGGCAGAGGGGTATATCTGGGGGTATAAGGCATATCTGGGAGGAAGCATGGCAAGCCTGGGCTCAGATGTGCATAAAAATAAAAACAAGAAATGCATTTTTCTCAAAGTTTTTTTTATTCTGCTGTTTGTCTTTAACATCCAGTTATTTTAAATAAACAAAAAAGTTTGGACGTTTGCGACAACTTTAACTGGTCCTGCTTGAGCTGAACTACCGGCTGACTCTCCTCCCTGTATACATTCACCTGAGCGTAGCTATATAATGGGGCTTATTCACAATTTCAGCTCCCACAATTCACTGTCCACCATTACGAAGGGCCAGCACAGGCAGGTTTATCCAGCAACAACAGAGGAGACGGCAGAAATTGCTGTGATTTAAAGAGGCTCTTCAAGCAGCCAGTCAGTGGCAAGATCAGCTGGACAAGGGCAACTGCAGCAGCAGGGCTGTAACTTCTGTGTCAGGTAATAGCTTTAATCTTTTGTGAAGAATGAATATTAAGTACTAGTGCAACAGAATCCTTTAGAATTCATTCTTCTTTAGTGGACTGTCAAGGAGAGTAGACGGCCTCTTTCATTATACATTATACAGGGCCAAGCCGCTCTTCCTGCAGCAGAAGTTCAATGAGATTAGTGCTTCATAATGTATAATGATACCTTCCCTTTAGTGAATAGACCCCAAACACCAATAATTTCCCTCATGCATTGTTTTCTGTCAGCTAACCCACACATGTAATGTCAATAAGCATATATCTGATCATATAAATGATATATCATAAATATAGAATACTGTGGTAAATCAGGTAAAGATGATTAATCAAAAGAAATATGAAGCCAGCCCTCATTCACAGCGCAATGTGATATCGGTAACCACCAATTGAAACGAGCATGTGCTCTTGTCAGAACTTCTGTCGCGGAGCATGCTGGGACGTGTAGTTTTCAGCATCGCCCGAGCCGGAATACTCACGACCTGTAAGGAATACAACTCCCAGCCTCCCGAGCGCATGCAGGCTTGTCTCGACAGAGTCGTTGTGGAGGAAGTTTGGCTGCTGTAATAGACAGTTGGCAGGTATGCCCCTGGTTATTGGCAGCCAGAGGGTGGACATCACTGAGTCCGCCGCCCGGATTGCCCGGTTACACCCCCAGCTGGAGGTAAGTGAACTGCTGGCTGTGCCAAGGGAGCGCATAAAGCATCCGGGCATCAGCTCATTACACCGTGCCGGGGATATCTCATATACCAGATCGGTATAAAGCTCTACTGTCTGATGCACAGGATCATGGCTTCCAATGTTACAATCTCTAGTTATCATAATGCACTGTACAGGGCTGCACTGTCAGCATATTATAACTAGTATATACGGTAATAACCCTTGGGGTTTATGCAGTATAGAATAGCCTTCATGGTCTGCATTGGTTGGTTGCCCCCTCCCTCCTCTTGTGTTTTTTTAAATACCCCCTGTAAGGGCTACATGTCGGAGGCCGCTTTAGAATGAAAACACCATCAGAAATCAATATGGACATATTTGTCAAGGGCTGACGTGCAGCACCCAGAATTGATAGGTAACCGGCCAATCAGGGATCTCTCCGGTAGTGATTTCTTTACTCGTTTTAGGGTCACGATGAAGACCAGAGAGCAGTCGTCTTGTGATTTGGTGGAGTTGATCTTAAAAACTACAGTCCCCTAGAGTCTAAATGAGTCTAAACTGAGGTGTTCTAGATCAGGCTTCAAGATCACTTGATAATTGCTAAATACGCTATTGTATAAATTATAATTGTTTGGAGGTCATTGATTTAAAATAAGGTAACGCATGACGTAAATCTAAGGGTTTGGGGCTTTGGACGAGTTAATTGGATTCAAATTTATTGAAAGCCACAGATAAACAAAATATTCTAAAATGTGAAATTCCCCGTGTGTTTGTGTGTCTTGGTATGTTAACGTGTGGCGTCTAGTTATGTTAGCGTGTGTTAGCGTGAGTGTCTGGGTGTGTGAGTGCCGCTCGCGAGGTCAGGCTCTGTATCTGCCGCAGAGTCCATTCTGCTTAGACTCTAATGCACTTAACTACATTTCAATTGATCCAGCTACGGAAAAGTAACTTGAGGCAGAATTCCAGTAAGTAAAGTGTATGAGCTGATCTGCATCTAGCAAAATTAATCAAAAACGGAATGAACCGCACTCCATTAAATTAAACAAAGGGTCTTGAGTAGCCCTTTAACTGTATTTTTCTGGGGCAGTTCAGCTCTTTTTGCTGCAGAAGCTCACCAGGTTTGGTCCTTGGTAATGCATGGTGACGTCGGGGATTTGAAATGCTTCTTATGTCTACAGGCGAACAGTTTATGAAATCACTGAAATTTTATTCCAGCACTCTTTAGAATTTTATACCCCTCCATGAAAAGAAATGTATTGTCATAGCCAGGGCTCAACAAACGTGGGGCTGCAGGACAGCATGGTCGCTAGAAATCACTTCCTTGTGCCTGGGGGGGGGTGCCTGGTACCAGTCTTGGTATTGCTTTTCAAGTGCCACAGTATGCCATTTCTTACCAGGAGGTTCTACAGCAGATGTAGGCGTTACTGCCGTTGGGCAACAAGTTGTGTTCTCTGGCAACCCACATGGAACATGTACCAGTTTCTCTGGTGGCCAACCATCCTAGATGGCACATTTCACTCACTGAATATCGTCCCTGTGGTTTGGGTGTATTCAGTTACTGGATACTGCAGTCATGTCGAAATGAACAGCTGTCTTGCCGCTGGCACATCTCCCAGATACAATAATGATATTTATTACAATGACTGTAACGGGGGAGAGATTGCATTTCCAGAACTATGGCTCCTGGATTCTGATGGTTCGGATGGTCTTTGGCAACTTCCAGTTCTATCAAATCAGCCAGGTGCTGGCATATATAGCTCCAAAAACTGTGTTGCACAAACACTCTTATTGTATACATCTGTACGTTGTTGAAATATAAGATAGATTGCATTAAAAAAAAGTTTTTTGTGACTAAGAAATATGTCCCATTACACGGACCCCTCTCCTTGCTGGATGCGGCCTGGACTACCCACTGACACACACACGGACTCTAACACTATACATACACCGACACACTGACACTAACACTATACATTCACTGACACACAAACACACTGACACACAAACACACTGACACTAACGCTATACATACACCGACACACAAACACACTGACACTAACACTATACATACACCGACACACAAACACACTGACACTAACACTATACATACACTGACACACTGACACTAACACTATACATACACTGACACACAAACACCCTAACCCTATACATACACTGACACACAAACATTGTACATCTGTTTTTATAGAGTAGATTTGGCAGCCCCTGGATGTAACTTAAAGAGTGAGTAAACTTTAAAAATAACTTTTAGCAACTGGTATTTTTAAGATGCACTTGGAATTGGTAGTTAGCAGCGTGCACGCTTACATTTACAGGCTGCTTTCTCTCCCCCAGCCTGCTTAAAGAATGAGCATCACCTATATAGTAAACCTTTCCTATTTACCAAGGTTGCTATCATTTTTTTCTCTGCCTTTTTAAATACATTTTTTTTGATCCTGTGTGTGTGTGTGTGTGCATATACGCAAATAAAATAAAAGTAACATAAACCTGTATGCCTTTCTGCGTTAGGGCAGTGAGGCACTTTGGCCAGGGCAGTGTAGTAATGCAAAGTCACCTTCTACAATGTCAGTATCCAGTGGGAATAGAGGTGCCCACCACAAATATGGCCTGTAGTTGGGCCGTGTGCTGTAAATGTATACACAGAATGCGGTATGTACACCAGTATGGCATCAGACGGCTTGCGGGCATTCAGGGCTCACATACCCCTGGTAACGGAAAGAAAGTTGGCTAAGAACTTCTAGCACACTGTATAGATCAATTTATTACACACACGCATATATATATATATATATATATATTTAATTATTTCTCTATGTAAACTGCGGAGAGTCTGCCAAATTCCTTTACTGCACCGGTGATTAAAAAATAAAATACCGGTAAATCTATACAATGTTAAATGAGAGACATAAAGAAATAAGATGGGTTTTAGTTATTTAATGTGAATATTTCCTAAATACACACATGCTGACGTATTCCTCTGACAGACGTCATTTTATTTTTTATTCTCTAGGAGCGAGCCAAAGCTTTAAGAAGCCAACCAACGCAGAGAATTGGACCCAAAGGTTTTTTATACGTGCAGCAAAGGGAGTTGGCCGTAACCACCCCTAATGATCGTATGTGAATTACATTTTCAATAAAAGCCTAGAATTTGATTGCCTTATATCTCTGTTCTCTATATGCCTCTGATTGCATAAGGCTTTCAAACATGGACCATAGGTCTCCGCAGCTCAAAGGGCACTTTGGGCACTTCATCAGCCACCACCCTCTTTTCTCTTTCTTTAACCAGATATAATTATGACTGCAGTGACTTAGAGAAAGAACTATCACGCACCCAGCGTTTAGCATGAATGTCTTCAAAAATTGTATATTTGTTTTTGAAGATATGTGGTTTAAGGTTGCTGTTCCACTCCGATAAACATTAACGACACTCCCTCACATTGAGCTGACCTCTCATTTTATTCTTTCATCTGAAAGTTTAATTTCGACACAAGATTTTGTGTCATGTGATAGTTAAGCAAGCCCGATAAAATTATCAATAAGTCAAAATGTTGCATAATGAAGGAATTATTTCTGGAAGTAGGTTTGACATTAATCAGTACTAGGATTTACGTTACTGATTCTGAATTTACAAAGGCATAAAATATTCAGCGATGTAAGTGGAAGGGCACCTTTAAAATTTACCCCCCCTTTCTTCAAGTATTAACTACTCTACAGAGGTTATTCTTTTAGAAACATTTTAACAGCTTTTAAGATAATTTTCCCTTAGCTCATGGACTAAACTGATACGTTTGTGATTATTTGCATGGTTTGATTGTGGTTTAATCATTTGTGCAGAATGTTGATATTCTGTGTTGCTCTTCTGTTTGAATAGGACTCATATCAGTTCTTGGGTCCGAAGACGCGACCACCTGTCACATAGTGGTGCTCAGACATACAGGTACGGTAGAGATATTGGCACGGTGCGTGGATTTCGCAGGTCATGCAGTAGCATATTTAGAAGCCATGGCTCGCTGGTCCCTTGGGTTTGTCAGACCCTGAAATAAACCCAAACTTGTGATTATATATGAAAATTAAGACCACTTATGTTACTTTTGTATTTGCATAATAATAATATTTAGCACCGCGTTTCAGTGATACAAGCTTTTTCCTCCTCTCACAGGCAGTGGAGCCACGTGCTTAGCACACTGTGATGGGTCAGATACAGAAAACGAGGTGGCAGCCATCTTTAATGCAGTCAAGTCTTTATCGCAAGCCTCACCAGATGGAAGGTATGCTTTCATTCTGTATCTCATGGCCGAGAGCAAGGTTCACACTCAAAGGCTCATACTGCTGTTGGTTTATTTATGTTGGAGCGTAACCTTAAGCCTAACCAACAGAGTGCCCCCAACATGCAGCTCCATGGCCGCCATCTATTCCACTGAGTGCCAGGATATCACATCATCGGAAGGACAGCACCAAGTACACCATCCTATGGGCCCTGTTGGGCACAGTCCTCCATAGTGTAAACAGGCCGGCTGGGAAGATCTCTCCTTGTATCCGACCTGTTGAGGCAGGGGTCACACTGGGGAGCCTGATCCCCAATAAGGTGATTTGGCACTTGACGTCCCCCTGAATCCGCCACCCTAGGCCTAGACTGAAATAGGCCGCTGCGCACAGCTTTTGGATATTTCCAAATTTTTATTTTTCAGTATTTGTTTACGATATTATTCAGATGTTTTAAAATGTGTCTCAGCAGAGTGAGGGGAGATAGTTCACTTGTCGCAGGAATCAGGAAAATGGCGGCCTCTGTATTTCAGGGGATTGCTGTCTAGAGATACACAAAATGGCTGCGTAATGCAGTGTTAAGTATAGCATGGATAAAGCTGTCCTTCCGCTTACTGCTGCTTGTATGTGATAGAATATGGTGTCCTGGCTAAATCTGTCCCCTCAGAATCAGACACAATTGGTTCCGTGTTTCAAATGTGTCAATATATTGAACATTGTTATGAGGTATAGAAGAAAGACCCTATGCATTTATTCACATTCTAAGTATTTGTGAAATATTTGTAAAAATAAAAAATACATTGAGGCTTCTCTTTGCATCTTTTCAGCCTTGAAGGGGTGAATTTAGGTATTTAACATGATGCATTGTTATGTATGTTGTCCTGTTCCCAATAAGGGATGATTACGAATGCTTACATTGAGGTGTTTTTAATAATAATGGAAGGCAATAAATCTTCTGTCTTTTTCAGGCTAGAATTGCACCTTGTTGGAGGGTTCATTGACCAAAGGTGTCTATCACAAAAACTTACAAGCCAGCTTCTTGGTAAGATACATCATTAAGTAACCCTTTAATCACCCTGGCAGGAGTGATGGGATTTTATCTCACCGATTCGTGGATGAAGGGCCAGCTCTAGTGAGCATGTGCTGCAAGAAGAGCTTAAATGGCCCTGTATAAAGCATGGTTAATCAGCGAGAATTCTTGAAGGGCCCCCCCTTGAGTGAACATTATCCAGGGCCAGCTCTGGCAAAAAGCCTTTATTTATTTTTTTGGTAGAAATAGAATTCTCCGTAACTAATTAAAAGGGAGCGTGTGAGATATTTTTAACACGTTTTTACTGATTTAAGTAGAATAACACTAACCCATTTTTTTTTTTATTTTTCGCAGAATCCTTTGATAGCCAGCCAGATGACATACATCTAGTTACATTTTGTGTCACAGGTATGACTTACATTATATTTCCTGCTGTTTTGTTGTGTCATCCCCAGCATAGCATTACCCAGGCTTAGGGCCGCAGTCCCTCTGCCGCAAAACCGTGGGGCAGATCCCCCCCTTGAATGATCAGGCTTCATGGGGCAGTTACAAGCAAGATCTCTTACCGGTCCATTTTCACTGACGGCACACCCTTCGTAGGATCCATTAAATGGTGCTACGAGCCTTTAAGACAAGGAGTGCGGCCATATGACATCATACTCCGGCACACTTTTATTTAAAAAGCCCTGTCAGACTCAATAGACCTATTACAAAAGTGATAATAGAAAATTGCAGATAACTTTAAAAGTGTCGGCATACAAAATTTACACTAAAGTGAACATTAATACAAACTGCTGCAGAATGAGAAGCAGATGCCGACAGCGAGTGTTTAAGGCTTTAACAGCCTGCCTACCTTAATACTATGTCTAGATAGAACAGCCTCTTTAGGGTAAATCAAAGTTTTTTATTGGCATTTTTGGTATTTCGAAGAAGGGAACAGAAAAAAAAGAGGGAGGGGGAACAAGGCAAAAATACACAATATCTAGGAGGCATCTCCACACAGTGCAGATAACTGGTAACAATAGTAGTAATGCGGAACAGCTGGTAGCTTAAGCGCGTAACTCGGTGCGCTTTCCAAACCAAAAAATAAGATACAATGCAATGAGAAAGCGGCCAGAGAGGGCGCGGCGGGGCATGTGTAGAGGAGAACGCTGGTCGATAGAAATGCGCCGTCGAACCTGGGCATGAGCGGAGGCCTAGCACACAAGAAGCACCAGACACACGAAGGAAAGGAAGAACAGCCTCTTTAATGCTTGTGGCCTTCTATCTGCAAATATGTATGAGTCTAAGTAGAATGGTTTATTATTTTAATGCTATAGGTGAAAACCTTCCAAACATTCCCAGTTTTCCTATTTTCTCCAAGCTCTATCGTGGGTTAAGTGTTCTCCTGTTAGATCTACCTCCTTTCTTGACCTCTGCTCATAAAGGTCTCCTTGGGGGGGCTTATATTAGTCCATTACAATGAATCCCAGTTAGAAGGTAAATGCTATGCATACATTGGTACCCGATTAAGACGTGAATACTGTAGTGACATCGGCATATTATTTTACTGTAGAATTAAATGACACGGAGGAAAATGGCATACATCTCCCAATTATATATGGTATAGGTAAGTGTTTTCTTTTTTTCTCTTTGTACATCGGAAATAAATGATCTAATGAGCGAAGGTAGTGTTATAGAGTTAGAAAAGTCCACAGTTTGTGTGAAAATGGAACAGAATATAAAGAGAAGCAAGTCAGTATGAAGGTAGGAAGAAGAGAGAATAGAATTAGAACCCCTTACCCAACTCACAAACCCATTACAAGGTCTCTGTAAAACTTTCAGGTTCTTTAAATAGGGAGCGTGACTTTGAAAGGGTCTGTTGGCTGTGTAGGCATTAAGAATATGAAGTTAAGTAAGGGCTGGGCATACCAATAGATGGGACCTCATTACAAGGGAGGAAACTCAAACAACTGATTTGTATATTTGCTCCACCGATAAGTGTCCTGCAGGAAGTTCTGTCCTGTACATGAACCTTTCCAGCCTCTTGGCATTGATCTGTATCTTATGTCCGCAGTATAAGCCATGTTAAGCATCTCATGCAATGTATACTCTTTCTCTCAGCTGTAAATGTTAAAACTGCAGAGATCTGTAAAGCAACCTTTGAAGACCGGCAGCCAGAAGAGGATTTGAGATCTGCGTACACCTTAACAGGAGGAACGGTATGACTATGTAGCTGCTAACAGAAACAATTAGCGTGGCTAATGCGGTAGAGCTAGATGCACGTGGAGACAAAGCTTGCCCTAGATAGCCGTATGCTAGCTGGGAGTAAGAGGGGAAATGGCCAGGGAGGAGCACGGTCAAATGCCACAATCTTGCCTAGAGAAAGACAAAGGTGTCCCAGAGACCTGGGGAACCAGCGCCTCCCCCGGAGACTCCGGGTCAAACCCGCACAATTCCCAGGTATGATCCCAGAATTCACATGTTATGATTTGAACCTTTTTAATATATAAAAATAAAAGCACCGTGTTCTATTTTGTTTCAGATGGTGAACATTTACAATGCAAAAACTGAACAAGTAATTATTGGGCCTTATTCCTGGATACCTTTTCCAAATATTGATTTCTGGCTGGAACAGGACGATGATCAGATCCTTGAGGTGAATATTTATGTATTAGTGAAGTGTAATAGCAAATCAAGTACTATTTGCATGGTAAAACCTTTTGATGTTTTTTTTTTTTAATATAGCAAAACAGTGTAAATCTTCATTTTTTTTTAGATAAAAACCATACCAAAAATATGGTGTTGCCAAACAAAAAAATACATTTTCAAATATTTTTAAACAAATTCCTTAATTTCTTACTGTTGTCTGTCTTGTTACAGTATGAGATGATGATGTGAATTAAGGTGGCACAACCTTGATATTTCTATATTTTTGTTTGAAGAGATAGCACTTCTTCTTTAGCTGTCGCTTGGGCATAGGTGCAGTTCATTGAATCATTGTTAATTGTGTCTCATTCGTCTTCTCTTGCTTTGCAGTGCTTTTCCACCTCTCCACTGGCAGAGCCTCCACATTTTGTTGCCCACATTAGATCAACCCTCCAGTATGTGAAGAAAAATCCACACCCTGCAAAGTCCATTTTTCCAGACAGAAAACCCCGTGTGTACAAGAAACAAGTGGATGGTTCATGGGAAAGAGTGTTTCCCGATAGCGCAGGCAAAGTGACTTTTTAAGGGCTGCTGACCGATCATTGGAATGATTTTCAACGTACGTACATCTGGCTGGCATTGTCATACTTCTTTTTCAGCTTTACATAAATATGCATTATGTTTATGGACCACTGTACTTTGTCTATGCAATTCCTTTATAATGTTTATTAAAGAAAGTTACAGGCCAGCATTTAAACGCCCTGTCTCTATGCACAATGCCTTTTAGTATAAATGGTGCGAATCAGCCATGATCATATGAAATGTAACTTGGACTATCTGCCTTTGACTGTATGATTTTGCACCAAAGTGTAAATTTTATCAGGCTTAAAATGACCAGGTGCAATATTTTGTCTCTCTCTTCATGTTTGGAAGCTGCATACTAATAGCGGTTGCAATAAAGCTGCACAGATGACTTTATGTCCAGCTGTACTCTATCTTTTCTACATTACCGTACGGGCCGGAAGATAAGCTTTCGTTACCTATTTATTTCCCTAAATTATCGATCAAACAAAAAGGTGTAATCTGAATTTAAATCCTAAAATTAGTAAACCAGACATTTAAATGCTTCCATATTTTGGCCGAATAACGCCAGGTGACCAATAATCAGGCAAAAACAATATTTCTGTAAACGGATGTTTCATTAATCCTTGCAACTTTTCGTCTCAGAGATAGAAATTTCATGTGTTACATGTAGAAAAACAATGAAAACTGCCACACAAGTTCAGATGAAACAATTATGACTTTATTTAAAGGTTAAAGTGTACACAAGTGTAATCCAAGAAACCGAAAAGTAAACCGTAGTCCACAATCTCAAATATATAAAAACAATAAAAATTAATTTGTATTAATATTTATACATAAGACTGCAAATTTCCCAAACCCTATGCCCACACTAAATTAATATAGACTTCATTGCACCAGTAAAACAGGGAAGACTCTTGGTCGTATTAGCACTTAAATCAAAAGGAAAGTTGTTTCTATGCAGAATGTGTAAATATCTGCGCAAGGTTCCCAAAACCACAATCGAGAATAAAGATGTCCGTAGCTAATGCTGAAAACATAACGTGCGACTAGATCGCAGCAACAATGTAAATATGGTTAAGGTGGCATCGTACCAAGCACACATTCTTTGCAATGCCACAGTGTTTATTTGCCGTTAACGTGGTGACTTTGGGGACAAATACCACAATTTTGCTTTGAACACAAAGCTGACAAAACTCAGTAGATTTAACATGAAACACCCTGAGAGCGGGTGCTCAGCTCTTACAACATGTACAAACATCAGGCTTCATCTGGAATAGTTAAAGAGTGCAGGATTCTCCACGACGTTCTCTGTCATTATCAGCAGGGTTATGTGGACATTTGTGGAGGACTCTTTCCCTGCCCTCTAAGTAGCCCATACCTTTTCGATTTTTCAGGATCAACATGACCATTGAGTAGACCGAACAATCCATCTATCGCATACTGAACAATCCACAAGACTTCATTTGGAGAGGCTATGAATGTACACTCTGTAGGACCAAAACTGAGACACTTTGGTATAACAGACTTGCAGCGTCTGCCATACCTGACAATTATAAACCTGCTCTGCTACATATGTCTCTTCTAGAAAACATATACAGAACGATCCAGTTGTGTAAAATAGTGCAATATCTTGATACAATATATACATTAAAGTAGTGCCAAGCATTATATAAAGATAGAAATGGACGGGAATACTTCCCCTTTAACCAAACCACGTAGATAAATCTCCTACTCCCAATCAACGAGCGGTAATAAAACCAGTAAAATAATAATTTTGTATTTTAAAAATGACCACTTCTACAAATGAAAATACTTGTTAATAATGTATTTTTGTGGGTGTCACTTGGCAGTTTCATTTTGAAAAATATATTGCAAGTAAAATCTTCATTGTAAACTATATAGAACTGGTTTTCCCGTAACGTAATCCTAGTGTGCTTAATCCTTCAGTGCTGTAGGTATGGGCTACCTCGCCGCCATCGAAAGAGTTAAGCATTATTGTCATAATGAAGAAAAAAGGGGAAAAAAACACACAAAACAAGAGCTTGCTGAAGATGGAAACAAATCCCATAAATTTGTAAGAACAATATTCCCAAACTCATTACACATGACAAGAAAAGCCTCTGATTAATGTATATTTGTGCAGATATGTTAATAATTTAGTTACAGTACTTTCTACTGTAGGATTGTGTGGCACTGTTCACATTTTTCAATCAGTTACCCCCATATACCACGAGAGTTCATGTCAGGAAAGGCTCATTTTATCTTACACTTTCTGACTCTTCTGTTTTAAGATTAAGGACCTCTGGCTCTTGCGATTCCTCACTGGGGGTTTCACTGTCCGGGGTCCCTGGCTTCACGGACATGGCTTCTACGGCGGGATGGATTGATGGCTGCTGCACGTCCGGAGCAGAGAGAGCATCCATGTTCTCCACTTCCTCCAAATGACTTATTGAGCTGGTCTCGCTCATAGCATCGGAGTTTCTGGACAGTCTTTTAAACAACTTTTGACCTGTGAAGGCAAGATCGGATTGAGTATAGCGAAGGGCCCAAACTGGACTGGAGTGGAGTAATCCCAGGAAGAGCAGACATGACTCCTAAAACATGACTGCTGCCCCACTAACCTTGTCTATCTTTGCCTTGGTTTTCCATGCACATATCCCTTAATTTTAAAATAAAATAAAGCAAGCCTGCTTCTAATAGCTGCCTTCCAGATTCTGCATATGGCCCAAACGATCACAATCAGGGCTAAGAAATGATTCTGGAAAGTATTTTGCCTTCAAAAATCAAACAAACTCACGTACTGATCTATCTGTTAATAACCTGCACATCCCTGTAAAACAAGCAAATCTGAACAAGCGCTTCTGGTGCAAAGTATTTCAAGCGATGATCTGGAACATTCCACTGGCTGATAGTTATTTCGCTACTTTTACTTCGCCCAGAATTGTTCTTTATACATAAATCAATATCTTAACATGAGTGTCAGAGAAATTGGAGACAAATATGAACTCAGTATACTTGTATATTGATCGGTGTTGTACATACATGAGTTCTGTACAAATTATATTTCATGGACCCTAAATTATTCTACTGAAAATGAGTGGCAGGAGCTTCCTCCACTTCAAATGTCTTATTATTCTTTAGGCTTGATTATGGCGCTCTGTTGATATTTAAAACGGTACTTTACAGACAGTCTTTTTATAGCATACAATAAATACCTGGCAGTCTAGCGTGTCCAGAGGTGGGAGTTGCAGGCGGTGTTGTTCCAGTCGTCTGTGCTTTAAAGAGATAAGTTGGTTCTGTTGATTCAAGTGATGCTGTAACAAAAAAAAGTTCAATGTACAGTAAAGTCACATTGATTTAAATAGGATAGGATAGCTGAATTGTCTTTAAAGTCTATTTTTTTTTTTTATTATTTTTTCTTAATTGACATATTATATATATATATATATATATATATATATATATATATATATATATATATATATATATATATATATATATATAAAGATATGTATATGTTGGGAAGTGCAGGCAAACAGCAAATACACGCTGAATAATTTCTCACCTGCTGTTAAGTTGAATGTTCTGCCCTTCGGTGTGGCTTGAACTGGAGAGAGCCAGTTGAGTACAGACCCAACTAATGGGATCTGTCGTAGAACACCCTGAAACACAGAAGATGCTTTCTTACTCAACAATGAATCATTCTGCATATTATTCACAAAAAAACAAGGAATCTCCGGTAACAACATGAGTCTTTCAGTAGTTTAGGCAGGGAAAGCACAGATCTCCCTTGTAAATGGCCCATTCACCAAATGGGTATCTCCAATGAAAACATTGGTGAGCACTTATATTGTATACCATCACATAAA
Organism: Spea bombifrons; assembly: GCF_027358695.1. Lineage (NCBI taxonomy): Eukaryota > Metazoa > Chordata > Amphibia > Anura > Pelobatidae > Spea > Spea bombifrons. Next base: position 36,043,384 of record NC_071093.1, read on the forward strand.
TCATCAAACCTCACCTCTTCCAGAAGTCTTTCTTCATTAGCCTTCTGCAGCTGCTCCTCTGCTTCCAGAATACCTTTCCTAACAACTTCGGTCATGTTCTCCAGCAGCTTTAAAGAGAGAAAAACCAACTGAATGAGAACACATGAAAATGTAAGTACTACGTGTGCTTGGCAATTTAATTGTTTACAATCCTGCTGTGTTTCTAATTACCGAGTTGGTTAAAATGTTTCCTTTAAAGCAGGAAAAATAGCATACTTTGTGTAAGTACGCAGCCTGGAGAGTTTTCTCACAGGAAAAGGGCAAATCATCCGTTATTATAGCTTAATTCTTAACTTAAAATGTCAGTGTAATTGGGCTACAGCTGGCAGGGGTTTAACGTTGGCTGCGCGGTATAAAACCAACTTAAACTACAGGTCGCCTGTTATGCGTAGGCTGTAAGAACGTAATTCATCTGTTCGTATTTATGTATTTTTTTTGTTCTATAAATGTGTGGGGCCTAATTAAAACTCAGGAGGCTATTAAGTAATTGTACATTCATGCTTCATGCAAGGCTGCAATTTCTGTTACAATTTTTTTTAAAATTTAATTTAAATATCTGACCCTAGACTGTAGACTGTATTAGGTCCACAGTTAGAATTGTGGCAAAATACTTTCACAACCGAAGGGAATATCTGGCTGCGGGATTACATTTTGCTGCACTGAGCAGAATGATAAAAACTTTCTTAATACGCCAAATATACTTTTCACAAAACATTACCTATGGGATTTAAATATCAACCACAAAACGCTACCGACCTCGCCAGCAGCTTTTTTTTACTCTCAAAATTAGAGCTAAATGGTAAACGTTGAGAAACAGTTGCCATACAAATGATAGAAAACCTTTAAGATGTCAATTCTTTAAGACTAAATAAAAATTAACACAAAAACCCAACAAGTTTACGCAAAGATTGTAAACATTATCTAACAGTGCGGCCAAGTCCATGAACTCAAATACCTTGGAGTTTTCTTCAATGTCTCTGCCCAATGCTGCTATGGTTTCTGCCAGCTCTGAAACATCTACGTCCTCCGACACCATTCCAACATATATACAGTTCTTTTCCGCCCCAAACTCGGGTCCTGTAACAAATACAGATGTCCTAAGGAATGTGATTCTAATAAGAAAGGCTCTAGGCGATTCATGCACACTTCGAACAGTTTTGGTATTCTAGCGAGGCTGTTGAGCGCTTACGCCAGGTATGTTTCTTGCAAAGTAGAACCCGATGAGTATGCAGTTGACTCTCCTCACTGCCTGGATGTGTTCATTACTATTATTAAGCGAGTTAAACCTATAATTTACCATTATATGTTTATTTGCTTAGTGGAACTATCATAGTAGGCCGTTGTTAAGGGAACACATGTTAATAAAGTACATATGTTATAGAAGCCGTACTACATTAAGCACATATGATCCGTACCGGAAGAAAAGGAGAGATCAGATTCCAGTTCGTTTAGCTTCTTCAAGAGAGTAGCATTAATCTTCTCTTGTTCTGCTTCACGCTTAGCATCATCCATTTCTTCACTGTTATGATCGTACCTAAAGAAAAAAAACATAAAATGAACAACATTTAACTATTTAACATGCTAACTATTAATAATATGAACACGACATACAAAATATAAAAAAAACTTATTTGTCTGTCTGCCAAAATCAAAATACATTAAACCCTTTTGTCAACTTCTGTCTCAGAGCCAGCATGTCTTAACACCCTTGTTTACTTTCCTCCACAATATAATTTTATACCCTACAAGTCCCTGCTATATAGTCACAGGTGCAGGTGCACCATTAGTCACTTCCTGCTCACTCCCCGCTTACTTCCTGCTCACTCCCCACCTACTAAAGTCTAACTGAGGCTAGCCCCACCCCCGAATAAAGCAACACTCCCAGAAAAGGGAGACTCCCATGTAGCCAACCCTGGGAAGCTCCTAGGTATGCTATAGCTCTCTGTACTATCCTGTCCTCATTTACCATCTCCTTCACTAACAAATAAATGTATATAGCTTTATCAGGCCAAGAGAACACTTCATTTTAGTTGAACTTCAGGACCTCAGAGGTCTCTTCTGTAAATGGAATCTACAGAGGTTCTAAAAGCTAACATACTTGAAAAAGAAACACAAAGGATTGGTCATGGAAGCATTTAGGTCTGGATATTTTTTTTACTTTACCTTACAATGCCGAGACCTGGCCAGCTGTAGTCAAGAATATAGGAGAGTCCTGCTATCCTTTCAACCTCTTGTCTGAATTCTTCTTTCAGTTGTAACGTGTTCAGAACAACTGGGATCTTCTCCTTTATGCATTCAATCAAGTGATCTATGTCCTCGCCTGTGGTGCCTAGAACTATGGACGGCATTTCTTTGTATTACTCATCATGGAGATATTGACACATTGATCGCCTTGTTCCTAACAACACCATTAGAGATCAGATTCTCCCACATGAAAATTAATGTCATTCACAACTACAACCACATACGGAGCTTGCTTCACCGAGGGCATCAAAGATAACCCTCCTATTAACATAATCTACCCCGCTGATGAAATGTGATGCGGAAAGGTGAGAGAAAGAGAGGTGAGCTCGGGAAACATTATCTGAGAAAAAAACTGCAAATGTATTGCCCTTAAGACACTAAAATATCCGTTTCTGAAGGAAGTTTTAATGAGGCTACATTTCAAAAGGGACATATCGGCTTTAAAATTCCCTTGTTCAGAGTATTAACAATGCTTCATTGCAGCTAAGTTTGTTAATTTATAATGTCAACTTTCTTAATGTGCTGTACTTAAAACATGTCACTGTGACCTAATGACTCAATGAACACTTTCTTCTGTAAGAATGCTTACTTGGAAATGCTTCATTAACACATTGTGAAGGTCAGATCGGTGTATACGACACAAAAATCACTGTCGCTTATGAAAGGTACTGTAATTGTGGGTTGTCAGTCTATACCCCAAAGTTATTTCATGCAGTGAGGAAGACATGACAACCGGAAGTAATTAGCGAGAATACATGTATCCGCCAGGCAGTTTTCTAGGATATACAAAAAGTGGTAAACCTGTCTGCTAAGCTTGCGTTTTACTCATGTTCTTTTTCAAAACATTAGCAGATCCTCTTTAACCCTACAATTCCAGTACTCTATAATAAAATCGTGTCCTTACCAGATGATGTCATTAGTGGATTAAATCTCACACAAGTGCCTTCATCTTCAAGTTCCACAATGTCCACACCGCAAGATGGAACAAGCACAGCTAGCTGGTCTCCTAACTAGAAAGCACAGTAATACATTAAACAATAATATTTTTTTCTCTGGGTACAGTACCTGATTGCTAAGGCTTGTGATATGTGCAGATGAAGGGAGAGATACACTGCATAGAGTAAGCTCTGCCATGCATGGAGGTACATTGTGGTATAACGAGGCTACTGCATGCTGACGAGAAGACAAAAGAGATAAGCGTGACAGTTAACTATCCAGTAAAATATATTCTTACCCACTGGTTCATAGAATCCGATTCTCTTTCAATAGTGCTCAAATTCAACGTTGAATCTAAAAATACAAAATGAACATCTACTGGATCTCTACTTTAATAACGCAGAGTATACATTGCACAATTCTGATGACATTGCGATTGAGATATATATATATATATATATATATATATATATATATACACACATCTTGAAGCCAATGCTGCTTTAATCAGTTTCTACCAATAAACCTATGTATACTGAGAAAATATGAACAAAGAGGAGAGATTGTGATAATCACCCATCATTTAGTTTCTTATTTTATTATGACACACCAAATAGGAATTGCTTATCTGATTGAAGTCCTCGGTGAATGTAGATTAAAAAGGCTCAGGGCAGTTGCCTCCCTGTCATTATCAATGGCTAATAACCCTAATATTCTGGTTTGTCTAGCTGAGCAGGTCCAATGATGTGCAGGTGCCACAGCATGGAATGGAAATTCCTCACTGTCCTATTTGCTTAATGAATTTACAGATAAAATTCAGATTTCATGCAATGGCTGCTCTTCAGCGATGACATGTTAAACCAGGGATATCAATGCCAGTCAGTAGTCTCAAAGCTAACAGAGTTGTGTAAGACTTCCACAGGTAACTGAAGAGTTATTGTGACGTGTTGCAGGTCACACAAGTGTCATGCTGCATACCTGATTTGGCCCTTAAGGTGTGGAGTGCAACCCTAAAGAAACATTTTAATTGTATTGTAAAAACAAGTTTGCAAACCTGATTTTGAGCCTTCATAGTTGAATTTAAAGACAATCACAGAAGAGCTACCATCATTTTCAACCTTGGGAAGAGAACAAGATGGATTCATATTGAGAGTGAAAAAATAACTATCTTTATGGGTTATTTATACTTCTTACACAAACACATACGCACTGAAGCTCCACGATCAGAACTGGGTGAGGGGGAATGTTGATAAATGTCTAGACCCCACCAACAACCCCAAAAGCCTGAAAAGCTCCTCTTCCCCCTGGCTGCCTCTACCATGGTGCTCTTATTGAAGTTAATGGTATCCGAGCTCCCATTTAAATCAATGAGTAGTGGCAGCCAATCACATGTCTGCAAACACTGTGATTGGCTGCTCTGACTCCCATTGCATCCATTTGCATGCAGCAAGAATGGAAAATGGACTCCAATGTGCAGTTACATGGAACATAATACGATTTACATTACAAATAAAATGATCAGCACATATAATGAGTTAACCCCACAATGAATGGTCCTTTTAGTGAATCACATAAAAAATGCCTGAGGAACAATTTACTGCCAACCTCTATTTCTGTTCATTCTAAATAAACAACAAAAGTGTATACTTTACCGATGTCTTAATATAGCTCAAATCCTTTAAATTATCAAACAGCTTCTGACTCTGTAAGAAAACAAAAGCAAGACAAGATTTGGGATAAAAGCACTTGTTCAACATTTCAATGTTCAAAAGCTGTTCAAGATGGTTAGTAAGGTAAGTATTTGTAATAAGGACCCCAGCCTCCTGTAAATACAATACATGTGTATATAAATGGCATTATACGTGGGCTTTCGGCTCAGCACAGCGGGGCAAGTAAAGCTAGCGTCAAAGATCTGTGTAAGATTACGAGGGGCACTCAATGTATAATAAGATGGGACCCTTAACAGGGCAGACAAGAAATAAATGGACCATGCGCAGTAGTAGCCAGGGCAAGTTTAGGGGAAGTTTCAAAGTTATATCTTTTCTATGGTGTTTCCACGATCAATAAACTGCTCGGCAGCCCATGTGTGGGTGGCGTGACGCAGACTGAAGAGAACCAATAAATCCCCATAGTTACCAATTCTCTTCCCTTTATATACGGAGTCTTACATGAAATGACATTGCTCCTTCAACCAGGAAAAGTTCTTCAACAACCTAATTGCAAAACGCCAGCGTGCAGCAAACGCACTAATAACCCGTCTAACTTTCAGGAGAAAAGGGCCAACCGCAAACTGTGACTTATGAGATAAACCTGCAAAAAGGGGCAATAACTACCAATACTGACAGCGAGTTATTTTACAACTAATCCCGAGAATCTACACATGTGGGGTTAAGCATACAAAGTGATGCTTCAGGGTCTTATCACCATGGCAACTAATGGGCTGGTCCAATCAGCGGAATCGGCCCATTGGTTGTTACATGACAAAAGCCCTCAACAATTTTTGCACCGGGGACCCTTTTTTTTTTTACCATCACCCCTTAGTAAAGTGAAGAATGGAAGCTGCTTTGGTTGCTGTAAACGGAAAACCAAAATCAATCTAGATTGTAAGCTCATTTGACCAGGGCGTTCCTCACCTGTTGTTTCTGTAAATCAATTTGTTATTTTATATACTACTTCTTATGTCCTGTCTACCCACTGTACATCACTACGGAATACGATGGTGCTATATAAAACAAATAATCAGATCAGCACAATGTTTACTATGTAACGTGTAGTAAATAAGTAGAGAGAGCCCAACAGGAACAGGACACATTTTTTTATAGTGGTTGGTTGACTAATGCCACCTGTTAGATGCCGGCAACACGTTGGTAACCATTCTTTAATGGCTTTATCCAATATCTACTGCTGTGTTATACCAATCTATAAATTAAGAAACACAGCATTGAACTGGTATATTTTTATTTAGTTTGTATAAAAGACGTCTCTAAAGAATAAATATAAACACTGGTGAATTTTAGGCAAAGGGATTCGGTCTATTAAGAAACAAAAAAGCGAGCCGTTGTTACGCACCAGCTGAGACGCGTGATTTATCCGCTCAACGATCCCATTATGACCGAGGTACTGCAGGGATAACCACAGAGGCAGGGCTCGGAGCTTCTCTACGGGCTGGCTACATGTCAGGCCTGCAGCCAGAGACTGGAGGGATAGAGAGACAGCACAAGATTCAAAATAAGAAGAAAACCCACAAAAATATTAATTTTCAAAATATAGCTCCGTAAAGTCAGATGTGAAATAGGTTTAAAGGAAGGTCATCAACAACAACGGTACGGCATAAAGAAATTGATGACAAAGTATCAATATTTTGTGGTTATTGTTCATTTTCAGCTGAAACCTGCTTTATCACAGAATACAGAACAGCTGAATCTGAGTTCTGAGCCCCTGAACGCAGAAGATAAACTAGGACGTCAGACTTTCCCTTGATTCTAAAAATGTAGCCACCGAGGGTTAAATGGTTCTTAACGATGATATGAAAAATCTCACCAGCGATGGATCCTCGTGCCGGTATAAAGTTACCGCAGGTACCGCCGGGAGTCCTAACCAAGGACCCAGGGTCAAAGTCATGCTGTCGCATTTAGTGGCAGCCTAGTTTGAAAATAAATTGCAACACATAAGTGAAGCGCATGAAACAGAATAGTAAATGCAAGCAGACCTTGGCAAAAACCATCATAGAGCTAGCCAATTCCCCTTCATATATACTGTAATGGGACAGATGCCTGCAAACTAATATTTCACTGCCTAAAAGCACAACTTTATGTAGTCGTGATCTCTTAACATATGCAGAATAAATGTTATTGAAATAAAATAATTAAAAAATTGTTCTACACAGGATTTAGCATCGTGAATATAAATATTAAGACTATATATTTTGTTTTCAATTAGTGTTAACTGGTTTAGAGTAAATTCAATTCTTTTTTTTTTTAAAAAGGGAAGAGTTTCAGGAGCAAGATAAAGTCTTAATATGTTTATTTACCATAAGGTGGTTAAACATAAGTATAAAAAATATTGTATTGAAGAAGGACATCTATATTTTAAAACATAAAACTTTAATACTGGTAAAGCCTGGGTATAAAGGTTAAGCCATATACATATATTAACAGTGAAATATATTAAAAGGGATCATTAATGAATTAGTCATAAATCAAATATGACACAAGAATGTTAAAACCTTACCAATACAGCAGAACTGACGTAACCTAAAGCCAGAGTTGCCAGATTTACTCTGAGGATAGAGAAAAAACACATATGAAAAATTAATCAGTTTCATTCAGCCAAGAGCTAATGTTCACCATAAATATTTCATGGATTTGAGGCGAGTGACTTTCCTCTTGTTACACGTTTTCTAGTCTCTTACAGACGATCGGGAGCTGCGAGTGCAGCTTTTAATGTGAAGTTTTAAAACTAAAATATGTCGAAAATGGCGGTGATGGCAGAAGCAGCGTTTGTGAATTTATCTGGGATGAGTGAAGCCAGGGGCGCACACTAACGCTCCTGCTCCCATCGCTGTGAGGAAGGACGACTGATCAAAGAATGGCCTATTCTAAGGGGATCAACACAAGCACCTTCACTGTATGCCACCATCACTCCTACTCCCATCACCCCATTCCATCACAAAAGAAGCTTGGTAACCTTATTACATCTCCTCCCATCAAATAAAGTTCCCATAAAGCTCTAAGACTGCTAAAACCTGATGCACACAATTTAGTGAACCACGTAACTAAAACACCGATTGTACCCTGTGTTCAGGATGTGAACATCAAACAGTATTAGCAGGTAACGCTTATTCAGTATCCTACCTGCCTATGTATAGATAAGCAAATAAAGATTGACAAGATCGTGAGATCAATTCGCTGACGGCATCTTACCCTTCCACGTGTAGCCACACATTGTACTGGTCACAAAGTTCTTTCAGTCTTCCCAGCTTATCTGTGTGCCCGGCGCCCGGTGTTCCTTAAAACGACAAAAAAAATTACACACAAGCAAATGCTATATGCTACAGGTAATTTATCATTTACACCGCACCCTCACGTGAAAATGAAGGCCACTGAGACCATCTGATCTAAATATTGTGCTTGTAAATGGCAGGAATAAAAAGATATTTAGCAGTGAAGCCGTGATCTTGTATCACTAAACCACAAACAGGGAGTTTAGATTTATTTCCAGACGGGTGAAGAGGAATTATAACACAGCTGCTTGAGAAGGTGAATATGGAGCGAGTATTACAATTACAGAGAATGTGACCAGGGCCAATATGGTAGATCTCAGAGCATAATTCTTTGAGGAGCAAGAGGACAGTTAACTAGTGCAACTTAAAAAGGTTGCAAGCTGAGAAATATTAATCAGGACAAAAGCAAACAGCATTCCTTGGACAAGGTCCTAAAATTAAGTTAATTACTGTAATTGCCGTTAATTATACCGTATCGTATTTAGGGTGCCCAAAAATTCTCCTTACAGGGCTGGCCTGAGATGATCTTTGGTTTAGACTGACATAAAACGGGGGTTCAGATCTGTTCACTGAAATTTATTCTGGATCAACGTGGTTTTTGTTTGGACCAGGTGCAGATCGCATTTAAGTTGCACCAATTTTCACAAAATAAGTTTTCAAAAAATATGGGCTATGTGAAAATACTAAAAACCTTAGCCTTTGTAAGGGAAAAAAAGTTTCACATTCCTCATTTTCATGTTGCTGCCAATCTATATTCCATGATCTAAATAGAATTGTGATTTCTATCAACACAATTTCTATACTCCATATGAAGAGAAACATAACGCACCAGCATTAGCCACCAGAAGAAGAGGGCATTTTCCTGACTGGAGGTCATCTTTAAGAAGTCGGTCTAACAAAGCAACATCCTAAAAGCATAACAAGAAAAAAGAAGGACTTTCATACGTGTGAGCGTAAGTTATCGTATACAACATTTCACATAAACACAATAACAACTTTAAAGAGCCTTTGTACAATAAATAATAAGACTATTTTCACCATTCAGTATTGTCTGTGTTTCTTATGGTAAATGTTTCAGTCGAATAATGTGCAAATGAAATCTTGAGTTGATGAAATTTACCATTTGATGCTGGGACCCAAACATGGTGTTACAAGGCACACGGCACAGACAGGAGAGAGGAAGCCCGAGCTGCAAGAGACGAAGATCTGTTACTCACGACACATTTTGATTCTTTAAATACCTGCGCACTTCCATGGATGGAGAATCGCACAGCAGAAAGGATAGAATGGACTTTGGGAGCCAAAGATATTTCAAGGCAGAATGTATTATTTTTGAAACCCAATTACCTGATTACAGAGTGACTGGCCCAGGCCTGGCCTAGAAGCAGCACTAATGTAAATGACAGGTTGATTGTTATATAAAGCGTTGAATCCTTCTGTAGTGTAATCGTCATAGCGAGAATGTATAACAAGCCTGCAGACTTTCAGAAGACCCTCTCGATCATCCTCATGATAATATGCAGAGCCATTTTCATATCTGTAAGAAAAATATCCATATTGTTAAATGGCTGAGCTTATACAAAAAACTCTTTTTTTTACATGTCAGATAAAACCATAATTAATCATGTACTAAAAAAATCACTTAATGCTAGTAATCCAACAAGTAATTCTGATTATTTCCGAGTCTTCTCCAAGGCAAAGTTGGGATATTTCATTTTTCCACGCAGACGTTTCCTGTAATCCTTCAGTAACTATTGCATCGGAAACTTCTGTCAGTCCGAGCAGGAAGGTGTAAAAGATATCCTGGATGGTATATTCATTATTCTGGCAGACTACAGATGACCATACCTGGGAACTTCTGGGCCCCGGAGCCTTGCCTTGCGGGACGCGGCCAGGACTACTCACTGGCGTCAGCGGTCAAACCCAGAGAGTTCCCAGGTTTGCAGATGACTCTCTTGTTCTAGAGACCCCACGTTTTTCAAAGACATTGCGCTTTTTAACGTTTGTTTTTACAAACAAACGTTTTATATGTTTTCCCGCAGCTGCATATTAGTTATTTGCAGACTTGGTGCATTTGGACCAAAAGCAATTCTGATTAATTTTTTGACTCGCCTTTGGTCCATTCACTTTCGGACAATGAATTTCTTTCCTGCCCTTTCGGTTCGGAATGAACTTGGAAGGGCTTTTTCAAATCAGAAAGGAAACTCATTATTCACCTTCATTCACTCTCTCCTTGCCTACTCCATCAACTGCTTCCTTTTCTGCAGCTCCGCTTCTTGTCTTGCCTCTTCTTGTTCCTCACTTCTTCTGTCTTCTGTTATTTCTTGGTCCGCTTCTTCCTCACTATCTGCCTATCCAGGCTTCTCTGAGCCCTTACGCAAAAAGGTGAAGCCTCTGCACACACCATCTCTCTCGATTGGAGGAACAGAGGAGAAACCGTTCCCGCGGCGAGTGCCGTATCTCCGCCGTTAGCGGAAGTACCCCAAGAGGCCAGAATACTGCAGACAGATTCACTGAAAAGCGTAGAAATGCTTCTCTTTCTCCACGGACACATCTGCAGTATTCTGGCCTGGTGTAGCAATTCCGCAACAGGGTGACACCTCTCCCCCATTCCTCCAACCTGGGAAGAGGGTGTGCGCCGAGTCTCCGTCCCGTTTCGTCGGGTGTCCCTCCTCGTTTTCAGACATTCGTATGAATTAACAAAATTAGTAAAATTCTTAGAAATCTGAGTCTAGTCATCTGTCAACAACATAAAGTCTCGGTCTTAATCTCCTAGACAGTTTGTTTTTTTCATTTAATGGAGAATTGGCAGGAAAGTTTGCACTATTTATTATAAAGAACAACACTGGCCGGTTTCTCCAAGAAGAAGGGATGAGTTGGCCATGCACAGTGCATAATCTAATGGGTAGGGAGACTGAAGAAATCTCACATATTTAACTATACATTATACCGGGCCAGCAAAGCTCGTTCTGCAGCAGGAGCTGACTGGGCATGGACCTTCACGGAAGTCAAGGAGTTGATATCCTAACTCTAGCAAACTCTCCTGTCAACCTCCCCACTAGTGAATTAGACCCCCAGTGACTAAGGAAAGTCTATGGATGAACAGACTTCATTAAATAAAGAATCAGCGCACTACAGTGTTTCACCCCAAAATATTACATGAGTGCCTAGAATCGTAGGCTCCAGGTCTGCACAAAAGGCTTATTGGAACAAATAGCGGGATTCGGCACTGTATTTCATGCTAAAGGAAAAAAAAGATATTTTTCCATGAGACTTCCCCTTTAAAACATGTAATGTAGCAGCCAGAGGGTACATTGGGCATGATACAGATTAACAGTTAACATTTTTTATACTTAAATGATAACGGAAAAAACAGGATTAATACTGTGTGCAGGAATAAGAACTGGAACGGAAGATAACCCGGAAATGTGACGGTTAATCTTTAAACCTGGCAGCGGAAATGAGCCGCTCCCACTGAAGAACCAGGATATACGGTTATTTTATATTTTGTAAAATTATGTCCTTGCATGTTAAAAAGGAAACATAAACCTTTAGCACAATTACAGCTCCGGGACAAAGTCCAAAACCTCGGAGTCAAGTGAAAATCTTTGTAGTGTTCAAATGATAAGAATACTCAGAGTAATGATTACAAAAAAATCATATCTTAAACAGAAAGTGTTTGTGACAGAATTCCATCATAGATTTAATGACGTAGTCACGTACCTGAACAGTCTACAGAGCCATAGGGTTGTATCAGACAGAATTCTGGTGGTCAGCTTTCTGAGTCGCTCTCTGCCCAGCACAGAGATATAAGCCGCTAGGCTATGCCCGAGGAGTGCCATGTGGCCCTGTTCACCAACGTTCTGAATTCTTCTACGATTGAATGAAGCAACAGAAAAAGAACATTTCAGGCACAGGTCCACAGCTTCTAACATATTAATGCCTACCAGACAATCAAGCTTTATGGTTTATAGTTTTAGAGAAAGGCTTAATTAGTGTCTACCTGCGCACCTTGGTGAATAAAGCAAAAGTTAGTTTCTTTGCCATTTTAGGCAGAGATATCACTACAACCTGACCTCTATAAGGCCCTGGAGGACAAGGTTCTGCGTCTTCGTCGGCCAGACAAAGAAACCCCAACAATAGATGTAAAAGGAACGCACTCTCAAGAAATGGATCCAGTTTGGGGGAGGGCTAACATTCTAGCAAGAAAGCATGATTTACCCAGGCAAACATGAAAATTACTTTTTGACACCCGAATTGTAAAATTAAAGAAACCTGATGTACGCATATTTTTAAGAAGCAAAAGGTAAATGGCACCGATTCTCTTGGTACCCAACAATTGTGTTTTTTAATAGAACCAAAATTATTTTTATTTCAAGGAAGATTGTTTTGCTGAAACAGAAACCCATGTACATGGCTTTCTAAAAGCAAAAAGCGTACGTCACTGTACATATATATTAGATAATATATACCACATTATATTGCGTATAAAATATTGGTTATTCTAATGAATACTCTCTCGATTTGCAAATATCTAATTGCTTCTCTATAAGTTAAGATGTCACCCCAAACATTATATTTCGCAAGCTGCCCAAACCAGTGTCATTGGATTGATGTGAACAGTTTTGCTAACTGATATAACATTGACATTTTCAATATTATCAGGGAAATACAAAAAAGAAATACCTGTAAGACTGCGATTCTTCCTCTTCATCTTCATGCATGAGATTCTGAATCAGCTGGAGAATGCTAACCATATCCTGACCGCTAAAAACAAGGCAACTATTACTAAAATGGCTGAATGCACACGTTTAATGAATTTTGGACATCTTTATGTATGATTTCTGAAAGGCATTAAATACATAGCTGAGTAGTCCCTTTAAATTTACACGTACCACGCATTGGGGTCCCCCATACACATTTGCACCTGTATGATTTAACATACAAGCATATCCAAGCCCTGGATAAAATTTGGGGTAAGCATAAGACGTGCATCAACTGCACACAAATAAAATAAAATATGAAAATACAGGCTTTTGGGAAACGTGTCAGATTCTGCGCAAACCTTCATAAGGAGCAAGGATTCTGTGATGAATGAATGAGATTCGGTTCTTTTTATTCTTATACACTGGGCATTTATTATTTTATATGCTAGCTTCACCTACCCGCCTTGCAGAGGTCCAGGTATATCTTTCCTTGAATATTTCTTGCCATCTCTCTCTTCCTCCTCTGACCTACATAACAAGAACAGCAATTACTCCCCACCGGAACAATGTATCACAAGTCACTGTACTACTATACGAAAAGATACAGTATGATTTAGAATATTAGACGGGGAGGAGAAAATGTCCCACAATGAAACGAGGCTCTTACACATTAGTACACTTGCGGCATGATGATCTCACTGCAAAGGTGCGTGCGGGGCTTCTCTGAACTACTCTGAAGCCAAAATTCAGGAATGTAAAATATAATAATAATAATAATAATAATGTACGTTATGCTACACTAATGCACAAAATCCAAAAGCAAAGACATGAAAAACAAAAATAGGTCCTAAAAGTCCATAAAAGTCAGAGCAGAATAGGAAAAAAAAAACACAACTCTCCCTAATGTGTACAGACCCCTCCATGTCACCCGAGGACAGACTGTACATTGGTTGCATCCCACAGCCCCGATGCACTTTTCTCCTTTATCGCTCGCTTGCGCATGGCCTAACCGTGGAAGAATCTGTTTAATTTGTGCGATTCTCCATTCAGGGACTATTTGTTTCTCAAAGCGAGACAAACCATTGTGTTAATCCTTACATACGGGTGACTTGTGAACCGACTTAGTGAGTCTGAAAATTGGGCAGACTAGACGAGCCAAATGGTCATCCATTTCTATTTCCTATATTAAATATTCTGCCCTCACCTAAAGATTCCAAACTGTATCATTAGACTTGGCTGGAATTAAATTTCTTCTATAAGGAAGGCAAGCCTTGCCATCTGTGTGATGTCCATCAGTCTGTGGGCATAAGCCTTATCCATTTCTCCTGAAGGGCCCTGGTACAGAACTATTTTATTTCCTGCAATGACAAAGCCCAGACTACAAGGGCTGATATGCAAACAATACTTAAGTGTTAAAGCTCAGCTTCCTGATTTTTTTACGAGACGTGTTTGACTTTCTGCTACATTCTAATCACAGAATCTTTTCCTTAAACTGATGCCAACTGGAATTTATCTGCCACCTTAGGTTTTCTAATTAAGAACTGGCAAGAGAAACATGGCCTTTATATCAGATGTGTAACTCCACTGCCAAAATACGGCAGAATTACAGGTGTGGGGCGTTTGGGAAACGTAACTCAACACATCTTCTACCTCCACTTCACCCTTTGTGATCTAACAACTTTGCAGAATCAATAATACAGCAAGAGCGGGGGAGAAGGTGGGGGAATCAAACTACTTGTTTTTGGGCAGGGGTGCACAGAATTTAACATTTTAATACAAATACGCGACTGCAGCCATTCTGTATTGAACACATCTCCAGGTATTGTTTCTGTTAGCACTGTCACTTGTTGAAAAAAAAAAAATGTAATTTGATGACGCTGCTTGTTTTAGGAAATGATTTCCTTTTACCCTATAAAGCAATTTTTATGAAATGGTTTCCTTTAACTGCATAAAGCACGTTGCATATAAGATGTAAGAACGGTATGAAAAGTTTGTGCTGATTACATGCTTCGCTTTGAAAACAGGTTTTTCCTCCAAAAAAAAAAAAAGGGGCTTTTAGAAGCCGTTGTACAGACTGTAAAGATAAGCGTTTCTTTTCAGGCAGCGCCTGCAAAGCTGGCTTCAAGTAAAGCAGGAGAGATGATGTACCTCTGGTTACCCTCCAACATTTGCATGGCTTCATTAAGATTCTTCCCCATTTCCGCCAAGGTCGGGTCAACCACCTAAAAAAGAGAGAGAGAAGATGGAAACAAAGTTTCAAATATGGTTACAAGTCAAAAAGCAATATTTGATTTTCCCCATGGTAAACACTTTTTTTTGCTTCTGCTAAAAGAGATAAAACGATACAGCAAAATAATGCTTATTCTGGAGCATACTAGAAAAAAAAATCATAAATTGAAATGATTTCCTCCTGCCAACATTCATACACATAGAACTGGTTTAAGCGACTCCACAGCACAGGTGATCAAAAGAGAGACCCTTTTATTTTTGGTAATGTTGAGTGATATTCATTTTAAGATATAAAATATATATACCATACAACAATATAATACAATCAGATATTGCCCAACTACCAGAGGAGAGGACACTAGATTATAGCGTTAGGACCGCGCATGCCTCTTACATACCTAACGTGTTAATAAGTTACATGGCATTAAGTGCACGGCAGACTTTAGCAAGGAAGTAACATCCTTCTTGGGTAATTTCCAACAAACAACTTTTTAAACAAATGTCATAAGCACACCTTGGGCAAGCAAGGAAGTCGTGACCTAGTGGAACGCTGACATCTGTTTCAACACTGCTAAATCAATACATTTATGTCCTACTCCAAGTGTTAGCAGGGACTATAACATCTCTAGTCATCTCAAATAAAAAAAGTTGGGTTCCAAGAAAAGCTCTGGTCCTGCTGATGTAAACGGAAATTAAAAAGTGCCACTTCGGCCCAGCCCATGGCTGTCATTTTAAATGTGTATCGCCCATTTTCAAGCCAAAAGTATGGGCCGGTGAGAAAAAAATAAAATATTCATGGTAGAGACGATCAGAGCGCTCGCCAGCACCACCCCGGTGACAGCTTGGAGCACCGCTCACCAAAACCCACCCTGTAGGCTCTGAAACCATCTCAGGCTTCCTGCCTCTTCATGTCCAGAGAGTACAGAGTACAGGTCAACCGCTGACATGCTTGGTGTGGATACTTTTTAAAGAACAACCATGAGCATTTCTGGATTTTCAGATGGTGGTCATGATATTGCTTAATAAGTTAAGGGCGCATGTGCAGATATAAAGAAACCCTCTTGTTAGCAAAAACAAAGTTTCCAGGAGCTTAGATACAAATCCCCGATAAGACGACTGTTGAAATGCTTTGCCATGAGGAAATTGGGAAGTGCTGACACAAAACGTATAGTTCTCAAGAGCACTTATTGGCATTGTCAGAGCTGCGTGAACAAGGCATGAATAATTCCACTTACAAGGGCCAGGATTAAGGCATTCCACAGCGATATTCAAGTACAAGTTCAAGATTGAGTCGCAGGTAATGAGTTTCAAAAAAAAATCAGCAGTTATTCAAAAACATTTGACAATTGTAATGGCTACGCAAAACTGAAAAGGCTCCATATGAAGAAATTAAAGGATTTATGGTTTTTAAAGATTGTGTGCGCTTTTATAGTAACGAACGTCTTGAGAATGTGTTTTAAATGTAGCAATTACTGCATGTGTTCCTTGTGCTTTCATTACATCCTTTTGTTTGCTTGTAACAACTATATACTAGTGTATGGTTACTGCATTATTCATCGTTTTATATGCTGATGATGATGATGATGGGAATACAAGGCTAACACAGCTCAGCTATTCCAACATTCTGTCTCTTAACAAATAAACCCAATATTACTATCAATAAAGACTGTTGGATTAAAAAAAAGCATAACCATTTGTATTTATGTTACATCGTATGACCTCAACTGATGAACTAAGGGACGCCACCCCAACCCCATAAACTGAACAGAATGTCCAAACACTTGGCACCATCGCACTGAAAGGCGACAGTTATTAAAATTGGATTAAAAACATTGCCTTACAGTATAATGATGGAAAAAGCGATCATATGGACAAGTACAGTCATCATTACATACTTTCTTCCTGGATTAAAAGACTTTAACTTGGTTCTTTACAAACAAACGAGGTCCTGGTTGCAGGATTTCACGATGAAATCTCTTTATATTTATGTCCCTTGTCGCAAAAAGAAGCAAAACTTTTTTCCTTTTGTGGAAAAGGAGGGGTCAGTAAAGGTTACGAACTGCAGTAGTCCATGAAATACCTCCATCAGCTTGTTCCACGGAAGGAAAATTATTATTCGCGTAAACTAGTGCACATTGTTATTTTATTTTATTGTCTTTGAAAAATCGAGCTTTATCTGAATTTATCTGCAACAGCAGAAAATAAATGACAAAAGAAGCAGACGTAAGACGTCAGCAGATGCTCTCCAAAAATTGGAACCTGGAAGCTGTTATTGGTAAAATAGGCAATGGCAATGGTTTTTAGAGCCCTAACTATTCTATCAGACATAAGATAGAAAACATACATTTAAAATATACACTTTAAGGTTAATGGGAATTCTTCTCGCAAAATTTGGCTTCATTTCTCCTCGCAAAAAACTACAGCTCCAATCCACAACTAGGGAACAACCAATCTTCAGCCAAATGAACTATAACCAATTACTTTTGCTTACTTCACAGATGGCTAAAATTGGAACGCCAAGTTGAGCGTAAGTGTTATTCCCGCCAATTTACAAGATTATAGATCCTGTCTACTGCAGTGTGTAACGGTAATTGGACCGAAGAAGCACAATATCTCTCACCTTGACGTTACTACGGAAAGTATAGAACACTTTAAGTATGTAGTGTTTACATGTTTAAGGAGGCTTTTAAAAATAAGTAACCATTGGTGATAGATTTTTTTAATGGTCTACATTCTTTTGACCAACTGGCACTCCATAAGCCAGATACGGCCCGCAACGATTGTTGTCATGTATGTCTGAAACGTCCTAAAACGAGCATGGCATTGGCATCTTGAATCTAATACAAGAGCAAGGACAATTTAAGGATTTGCTTTTGGAAACAACAGGTAGATTGGATGGGCTGCATAGTTCTTATCTGCTGTGAAATTCTATGTTGCTGTAGTGTTGCATTATTCCTATAACTGGGCCATTTTTAGGAATCGGAACATCTGTGCAGACAACCCATTCTTTACATCCTTCCCTATTTATTTAATAGCTTATTGTTTCTCATTGTAATATTCCTATATTTTGATTTATTTCAAACTGTAGTTCCTTTCCGATTCCTTATTCTTCTCCTTTCTACCCAGTTGCTAAACCCCCCCCCCCCAAAAAAAAAGTTTTAATTCCATTTCCAAAGCTGCAATGGTTTGACAACAATATGGTGCCTCCTCAGCGTTTGGAAGATAAATATTACAAAGTGCTCGAAGCCTGGTAGCACGTTAACACGTTTCAATTGCTCTTGATGATGATTTATCACAAGCTACTTCTTGAGCTGTCAGAGCGGATGAGGCTTACAAGCTTACATAAGCAAAAGCCTGATTCGGATAATCTAGTAGGCATCAACTGTCCTTATGACAAACACACAGGGTACAATTTAACACTATATACCTTTTATATATAGCACCTCCCAAAAAACAGTAATTTCATTTACTTTTATTTATGTAAAGACAATCAACATCTCATGGGGCCAGAGTACTCTTCTTCTCTGCTAAACACTACATGCACATGTCCATGATTGTGCTCCTTAGTAGAGAAGCAGTAATAGTTGTCATAGCTGGACATTAAGTCATGTCTTCAAACCAGAACAAGATTTTTTATGCTCCAGTTCAAGGTGGAATTCTTTTCTTTGTTATTCATATTGTAATGCTGATTGCATGACATACACTGCTATTATTTAATGGTAATACCATCCGGTATACCAAGTTATTTAAGTTCATTATTCTTAGTGTTTGCCTATATCACGCTGGTTGCGTCCTTGCAGAGGAGACCTTTTAGAATGACAGAAGTGGAAGGCATACAGGAGGGTGCAAATACCCTGCAATAGTACACCGTACAAATATTCTTTCTTAATCAAGTAGGGTAAACATTCTCTATCATAATACGTAAGGTTCCTTGCTTGTATTATCGCGTGTAGCATCAGGTACAAGGAAGTGCCATGTCAAATTCAACCAAGTGTGAAATATGCAGGATATCAAGATGAAAAACACATGATTGATTACCAGCCCTAAATGGCCGGTAATAGGGAATAACTGATCCTCTGGCCTGTGGCAGACTGTTTACGGAGCCCACGGTGCTAGAATTACCCCCACAGACTTGCCTCTGCCTGTGGTTGGTGTGAAGTCTGCACGGTGCACAGGTATGATGGCTTTTTATTTGAAGCTGCACTCATTTTGCCCCGGTCTCTGGGTGGTATGGCGAAGTGCTGAGTGCTGGGTCGGATTGGCGACGTTGAGGCGGCCCAGGCAGTTTAAGGTCAACAGCCTCACGAAGATGCAAGTGCAGCCGATGGCCGGACATAACAGGCTGCACACTTTGTTTTTATGCTCAGGTAGATCTGTTGCTCCAGCAGCCCACCAAACATCTGCCCAGTCTGATTTAAGTCATTTCTGCAATTACGTAGATTATTACGAAGATTCGAAACAATAATCTGACTATTCTAGTACCCATAATTTAATCATCCATGCCACAAAATTCTAAAAAACTTTTTTTTTAAATCAACAATGACACAAAGCAACTATAAAGCCTCAGCCTGCTATGAAGCCGACGCAGTAAAACACACAAAAATACACAACAATAATATATATTCAACGCCTTTATGAAAATCAAAACCCTGAACACTACCCCGTATTATACCCCAGAGTGACACATCTAATTCCACGAAGCCTTTGCATGTTTCTGGCTGTGGGAGGAATTGTAAAATAGGGTGTTTCATACGGAATTATTTTTTTTTTTTACGTTTTAAGAAACTAAAAAGTTCAAAGAGCCAAGAAAAAGCTCCACCCAAGATCGCTGCCGCATTTGTATTTTCCAAGTGCACAAAATATAGTGACCTAGATACCGAGCATGAATAATGCAAGTAAAATGGATTTATCTCGAAATGTGTTTTGGTGCGTCCAAATGAAAGGCACTGCTATGTGGACCAGCATCGCCGAAATACTACAAATCCTTATGAAACAAGTGTCTTTGGGACTCCTTTGCCAAAAAAAGTATTATCCTGGATTAACAAAGATCTGTTTTTCCCACTTCTAAGGAGAAAAATGCAAAGCACCTATAATTAAAAGACCACCTTGGGAGGTTCTTAACTACAGTCAAGAAAACAAATATCTAAGTCATTAGTCCTAAAGTGACCTTCTTGCTCTCCATCAGCAGGGGAAATACGGAGGAGTTAAAATCGCAAGAGGAACGTTTTGCTTACATAACAAAATTTGAGCTAATTGTTTTTTTCCAGTAAACATATACACTTTAACGCATATGCAAGCCAAGTGCCACCTTTAAATAAATGTGTGTTGTTTTTTCATGAAAATAAAGATTTTACACTTTTAATGAACACTATTATCCTGGAATATGGTTATGATATGTGTTTAAATATATGTCTGTTTTAATAATCGGTAATATTAAAACCACACATAATAAATATTGTTGTGTGATTGCAATTAGAAGCTGTCTTTATTGTCTTTTTTTTTATTTGTCTATCATATATGTACACAGCTTTTATAACACTACTGAAAAACAAAAAAAACAGAAGTAGCGTTGCTTTTACAATGAAGAACACAACAACCAAATAATAATAATAATAATAATAATAATAATATTAATAATGTCTTTATCTATACACATTATGTATGTAGCTGTAATGAGATATTGTGCAGCCTCAGATGTAAAATGCACCGTCACTTATCTTATTAATGATGTTGCGTGGTGAAATCTCCAAGTAGTCAGTGATGTAAGAATATGTTATAAATAAACTCTTAGTCACAGACGCTGAACAACAAACGCACAATGTAGCAATGCATTACAGCGGAAATGTCACCTCTTAAAGGGGCAGTAGCGTTTCAACACAAACCTTGAATAATGGCAATAATTGTACAGAAAATGTGTTCCAACCCAATACTAAAAGTTGCCAATCACAAGGAAAACCGGAATGCTTCAGCAAATCACATTTACCCTATTATTCTATATAAGTGGTTTCCAGTACAGTTCACTATTTTGGATATGGGACTATTATAAAGGTCACAAAATATCTTGGGGATATGTAAATGAAACAACACGTAGCAAGCACAATGAGGATGTACAATGTTAGTGATTTCAATTTTAATTCATGCACAAATTGACTGAAAAAAACTGTCAACAATAAATTAATGCATTTATGTCTAAATAATAAATTCTCAACTGATTTTAGAAAACTGATTCCGTAGCAAATGGAGATCAAAACTATACTCCTTGCAAGGAGGGCTTCTGTAGCCCTCATTCCCCAAAGATCGCTTGTGTAAACAACATGCGAAGGAATGTCTCCAGTGTCATTAACCGGTGGCTGGGTTTATACAGGTGAATAGGGGGTCGTAGCTTTGCGCACAGGCTCTCCGATGAATGGTGAAATTACCGGTTCTGCAGGACTGGCCGGTCCTGTGTTTGGAGAAATAACATCCGCTGTAGGCGCCCAACTAGTTTAGAAATCACAAGCCAGACGACCGCGGCTCATTCTATTCTGCAGGCGCAACAGATCCATGGGGATAAAGAATTGGGAGAGCTTTAAAAACATACACCTGTGCTCCCTAACATGCGCAGTACTGCCAGACACTGAACAAGCACTGTTTCTAATTCAAACACTCTACTGAGCAGGGCCCTCCTGTCCGGTTTAACCATTGTACAGCACTACGGAATATGCTAGTGCAATATAAATCAATAAATAATAATAATAAAGAGGCAAACTCTCTGCCTTCTGATGACTGGGAAACGATTATTGCTATCACTGTGCCTTTAAGGGAGCTGTTCCGGGATTAGCAATACACGCAGCATTCAGGAGCCTAAATTATTTTTAGAAGCCGCTAACGACGCATGAATCTGGAACTATAAATAAAATAATAATAATAATACGGGTCCGATGCCTCCAGTAGCATTTGTAAAGAAGACATGTCTTCACTATCAAGTCCTGCTGTAACATCATACCCATCAGCCATATATAATAAATAAGGGAGAGGCTTACATTCTGCCGTGAACTAAACAGAAATAAACAGGGCCTCGCGCAGCCCGCACACATTTCACTAAGTGAGGACAGAGCACTGCGGCTCTTCCATTTTTCTGCCACGCTGATAATAAAGATAACAGTTTTAAAGTGTTGGCAGAGTTCCCATTATTGAATATCCCATAGAAATATATATATATAATATATATATATATATATATATATATATATACTGCTAACTGACTCAAAAAAAGTGCAGAAACCAGAATATGGAAAGAATGAAGGTAACTTAGATAAATAAGATAATTATTTTTAATGTTCATTCATATATTTACTTTCTTCCATTATTATTTTATTATTAATATGTTAATTTGTACTGTGGCACTTATTTCACAGTAATGTGCAAAAAAAAGTGATCCTGGCGCAAAGTTTGATAAGAGTTATTGTCACCATAGCAACCAACGGTACAATCAGCAGAAACAAGGAACAGGTTGCCATGGGGATAAGACCCCTCACCAATCTTTGCACCGAAACCACTTCATAGACATAATCCGAAATCAAACCACCCTCTAATATTTGCACAGGAATCACTTTTCCCCAACAGTACACTCTGTGTCGCCGCTGTAGGTGAGCGTGCATGCGCACGGCACCATTTAACCATTCTGCTTTCCATACCTGACAGTATACTGATAACAGGTACAATTTCTCTTCTATACATTTGCCAAGATAATGTATAGGTGGAGCAGCGGTATCTATAAAGTAACCCCTCCTTTTTTAATATACACATACATATAGGTAACATATTTCAATAGTAATGACTTGGCACGTAGTACCACGAACCACTTTAATGTTACACTATAGAAATTACTAAATGTATTTCAAATAAATTATACAAATATATATATTTCTCCTATATTGCCATGAATATATAATTACATTCATTCTCTCTCTCTCTATATATATATATTTCTATAGAGATGTGTTATATGTATAGGTTGACAATAATACATTAATGGTTTATGATAAATATATTTGCTTCCTTTTAATGACCCATAGCCAGTGACACTGGGCTGCTTGGTATGTATTATATATATATATATATATATATATATATATATATATATATATATATGCATTTATGTATATACATATATATAGCTACATATAGATAGATGCACATTAATGACGCGTGATTTGTTTGTAATAATACACTTGCTTCCTCCCGGGCCCCCCTGACAGCAGCCCTGTCTGGTGACATTGGTAAATCACAGACGTTCAGTGTCCCATATAATCGATACAGAGCCCACCGACCTGAGTGAAAGGTCTCTGCATGCTGCTTCCTGGGATACACCTCTCTCCTATGACAGCTGCCTCTCTCGCCCTCCGCCCGCTCCGGTCTCCGGTAGAATTCCTGATCGTACTTCCGCCTCGCTAGCTCTTCCTGCTCTCCGTCTCCACGCTGGCAGCGCTGACGTTACCAGGCAGCAGACGGGGACGAGCACAAAACCAAAGACTTCCGCGGGGACGAGCGCCTCCAAGCGCTTCCAAGGAAGTTTGTACTGCGCAGCCACCGTACTGCAGCTATGATACTGGATTCGGTCTAAACATTATAAGGAATCTGAGTATAGGAGAGAGAGAACGTAATGCTCTGGGCCAATCACTAGGATCAAAATAAAAAAAGACTCAGAGAGCTGGGTTCTGTTACATAATTACATACAAATAAGAACAATTCGTCCCATTTAGACTGCCTGTTTTTTTCTGATTGTAGAGACTCAATCCTTAACCAGCATTTGATCTCATCTTAGATTAGTTTGTCTGAGCCCCCAAACAGCTTGTCTGTGCAATATTTTCCCCAAAGTAGCTTGTCTGTGCCATCATACTAGCATTTAAAATACCCTGGGGTGTCTAGTCATCAAATATCTGGTTTAATGGGATAAATTGCGTATGCTGGCTTCAAAGATGTCCTAAATAGCACATGGGGGCAGAATTACCAGATTTGGAAAAATGAGTTTGAAATAGCAAATGCTACTTGTAATTATTGCCCTATAACTTGCAAAAGAAAAGCAAAACAACACATAAACATTGGGTATTTCTAAACTCAGGAAACATAGTAGAATCAATTTACCAGGTTTTGTCATTAGTTTTTATAGATGAGTAAAATATATTTTCAAGTAAAAGTCAGTCTCAATTTTTCTTTTTTTTTCCTATAGTAAATTATATGATACGATCAAAATAAGGACATCTAAAGGAAGCCCTTCTTGTCCCGAAAAGCCCCCCAATATATAATATGTGTGGGTTCAGTAAATGGAAAAGAAAATTACAGCTAAACGCGAGCACCACAGAAATGTTAACGAAAGGTCCAAAAAATAAATCCAGCCATTGTCATAAGGGGGTTAAATGTTCTACTCACCCACAAACTACCTCTTTAATAAGTATACCCCACTATGTATATGGTTTTACATATACGTATAGTCATTATTTTACTGCATGAGCACAGCGTTTGTAAGCTGATCTTTCACTTTTCCAAGTTTTACATTTTACAGACTTGTAAACTAATTTCATTGTAAACAAATATGTATATATGTTCAGCTTCTTATCAAAGTCTTGCCTTGTACTTGTGCTGAAGTGGACTGAAATTTAAACTGACCATTAGCCTTATGCTTGAGGAGTTATTAAGTTGCAGATTCGTATCGCCAAGGATTAATGGTGTTTGAATTCCCTATGTACTGCATGGCTGCCAGTGCTACATCATTGTTTATTCACATTGTTAACCATGTCATATTGTTAATTGTCTTTATTTGTTTGTTAAGAACAACGTGTTACAGTGTATTTTTAGACTGTAGTTAGACCATGGGATGGTTGCTGGATTCCATATCTTTTTGTATATACCATACTTCATATAATAGTGCTGAAAAGGCTGTTGTTATTTTTTCCCAATACATTTCTTACATTCTTTGAAGACTTTCCTGCTCTATGGAACAGAGCTACTGCCAAAAACATACCTCCTGGCGAGGACTTCACAAAAGAATAGGTTGATAAAGGACTCGTTGATATGTTGGAGTCCAGGGTTGTCTTGACCTTTAGTATTTACTGCATATTATCAATTGAATACAGCTTGTATATGTGTGTAAATGGTTGCTGTTCTGTTTTAAATCTACCATTATCATCGCACATCATCTTATTGATCCTGTGAATAAGGATACACTTTCCAGGGGCTCTTCAAGCTCACCTGATCAGGGACATAGGAGTTGTATTTGCCAGCAATGGAATGGTAGGAAGCTGTTGCCAAATGCTTCTCCTTTTATATCAAAGTTTAAAAATACATTAAACGAAAAGCATTCATTACATGATATGTTAGAATCCTTCGAAAACATACTGTAATTAGCATTTTTAGAGTTTAAAGAAAGAGCAACCCAGATTTCAATAAATTACACAAGAGGGATCCGCCAGGTGGTGCTTCAGTTGTGATGTTACCACAACCTGTGCTCTGGTTATACAGAGTTCCAGAATTCTAGAAGGGGGTCCGGATCCATAGGTGGCTGAGCATCCTGGGAGTTCCTCAATACAGCACAACTACTTCTGCGTTCTGTATGCTAATGCTTGAAGGACATTTTTTTCTCTTGTACAATATTGTTACTTATTGCTCTGGTTTGATCTCACTTTGGCAGCTGGGAGCATTTAGTACAGAGAGGGCTTTACATTGCAGGAGAGCCTCAGTTGAAAACCAATGTAGTGCCACTTATAGAGAAATACAATCATGTTAGGATTAGAGAGGATTTGCCAAGATTTGGGGCACATTGGTTTAGTGGCAGACTCAGCCATATCAGGCTGCAACAGAATCATTTTTTATTCAGGTAGGTACTTCCAAATCGTATTTCCATTGTACAATGCTACAGAATATGACGGCGCCATATAAATCAATGAACAATATTTGCTGGATGTGGGCTGATTTCTCGCCTTGATGTATGTTCATATTGGTCATTTTAGCGGCACCCTGAAATTTGTATTTAAATGCTTTATTTATATTTTCATTTTACTGCTGGGATAATTTAGTACCTCGCCGCTGTAGAGTGATATATTCATTATTCAGCATGTCCTTTCTCTAGAATTGTTCTAGGCCAGCAGTTCATAACCTCTGTAAGGTGAGACCCTGCTGCTTGGCAGCTCCGCCATATAAGCATTCTTAATTGCTTTTTACGGAGCTAAACATACTCTGCTTTGAAGTGTCTGAGTTCCCCATGATTTTTGACAAACATACTTATTTCAAAGCAAAATAAATATTTCATGACAGTTTTTAAAAATGACTTCTTTTTTGCACATGAATTTTGTGCGGCTGAAGCTGTAGTAAAGCAATTTTTTAAATCCAATTACTTGGTAGGAGAAATAAAAGCTGGTTGCGCTAAGAGATCATGTATATGAACAAATACTCCTCCATATACAATAGAATAGTTGAAAGGTCATATGTTTTAAGGTAAAAACAAATTATAATGTATGACATATTGCCCAAAAAGTTACATTATTTCACCTTTTAAAATCAGAATCCATAGCACAGTATACATATTTTGTAGAATTCTTTACTGATGGTGAGGGGAAGTCAAAATTAAATATATATATATACCGTATTGGCTCGGATATAGGCCGCCCCCGTATATAGGCCGCACCCTAAAAGTTTGGTGCTTTTTTAAAGAAAAAGTTTTTTTTCTTTAAAAAAGCACCAAAAAAAAACATGCTGCCACTGTCCTCCCCCCCGAGATATGCTGCCACTGTCCTCCCTCCCCGAGATATGCTACCACTGTCCTCCCTCCCCGCGATACGCTACCACTGTCCTCCCCCCCGAGATACGCTGCCGCTGTCCTCCCTCCCCGCGATACGCTGCCGCTGCCCTCCCTCCCCGAGATCCGCTGCCCTCCCTCCCCGAGATCCGCTGCCCTCCCTCCCCGCGATACGCTGCCCTCCCTCCCCGCGATACGCTGCCGCTGTCCTCCCTCCCCGCGATACGCTGCCGCTGTCCTCCCTCCCCGCGATACGCTGCCGCTGTCCTCCTCTGCCCCCCTCCTCGACTTACCGGAGCAGACTCCCGGGTGTCTTCAGGGCCGGCGAGGGACATCTACGCAATACGCGTATGCAACTTCCGGTACCGTTACCGGAAGTTGCATTTGCGTATTGCGTAAATGTCTCCCGCCGGCCCCGCAAGACACCCGGGAGTCTGCTCCGGTAAGTCGGGGGTGGGCAGAGGTAAAACGCTTAGACAACCTCCCGTGCCGGCCCCCCCCGTGGGAAGTGCTGGCAGGGGAGGCTGTCTGAGCGTATCGGGGAGAAGGATGCAGGTCCCCTGCACCGCTGCGGGGGATCTGTATCTTAACCCCGCTGCCTGCCCAGCGCCCGGGACTGCATGTCCCGGGCGTCGGGCGCTAGACCCCGAATATAGGCCGCACCCCCACTTTAAAAACTTAAAGTGGGGGAAAAAAGTGCGGCCTATATTCGAGCCAATACGGTATATATATATATATCCCCCCCCTACTTTCATGCCCCTTTCAATTTATATAATTCCTACAATCGCTTATTTTCATGTCATATTTACAACTTTAAAATGTCCCACACAATGTGTGATGCAATGCATGACTCCGTCTATGTTAGATCCACGTAGTCATGACATCATATGCAACTCGGCTCGTATTACATCACTGGGTAATCTACCAATGGAAAGCTCCATCCCTTAGCATCTTTTGTCATACTTGCTAAATGTTTGGAAGTCCCCATACAAAAATGTTTGCAAGGATACCTAGGACATAAATCGAGTTTGTTAGTTGTTGACAAATTGTCTGCCAGCATCTATCATTTCCCCTTTACCTTTTACATCAGATCTTCTCCCTTCTCAAGTTCCTTCCTTAAAATGCACCCCGTCCTTATGTAGATTTAATTGGCCCTTTTCTTTATTTCTTTCTATATATATATTTAATCCCATGTTTTCCTTTGCGACCTATAGAAGGATTGATTTTCAGTTACTTGTGATTAATCTCCGGCATTGAATCTAACCAATCTGTGTGGAAAGTGCTGAGACGACAAACACGAGCCATAAGGTGTCCTAATTTCCTGTTTACTAGACAAGATGGAGAGTAGACAGTAATGAGTGCGTTTGTCTTCTTCTTTCTGAGTTATTTCGTGTATGTTGAGTAAAACCTCTCGTTTTAGTGGACATATTATAGACTATTGTTCACTCTACTGGTGCCTGAAACAAGCGGAAATTGATGAGCTCTGCTGCAAAGTGGTCATCCACCCCCACCCTTGTGTTTAAAGCGAAATCCCATTGAAAAATAAATATCCATCTTTGAGCAGTAAATACAGTGATGTCCATATAGAAATGTAGTGTATCACTAAAGAAAAATGGGTTGTGTTTCCTATTATACCAATAAAGTCCCTTGACGTGGAGGCTGCCATTTTGAATGGTTGACCACATTGGCCATGTTTTCCAGGACACGTATAATTTTCATATATCTGCCGACTGCTGCCCTGCAGTATGTGAGATGCATATCTGAGTAACTGATTCCGTTCCATGAGTTTTAACTCATACTGCAGGGAGGCGCTCTTCAACTGTGCTGGCCAGAAAATGCCAGCGACATTGGTGACCCCCTACCCACATCTCGAAAAAGGGAGGCCTCTGGGTAGCTGGAGCTTTCCCAGGTATGCCACTTAGTTATCTGTAGTTCAGCCCTCATTATAATTAGAACTTCCTAAATATAACTGCATGCTCATGTGCAAATATCCTTTCCCGTATGTATTTTGGTTCATGTAAAGCAATGTAATAAATATTTGACTTTTTAAATTCCCTTTGTTACATGAATGCAAGCTGCAGCTGATGTACTGTTAATGGAGTATAATTTCACATGGTAAATTATTTATATCTCAGCAGTGCTGGGGGGGGTTTAATGTTTCTAAAACTATAAAATTTCAACACACTAGGCACATTTACCTAAACGTCGTATTAGTTATTTAGAAATAAATAATAAATAGTTTGTTGGGTTTTTTTTTTTTTTTTTACAATTCTTGAATTAAAAAAAGGCTTTTTTGTCCTTAACATTGAATAAATCCAAGAATTAAGATTTGTCCATTAAAAGGAAATAGTGAGACTTGATGGACAAATGGGGTTTTCCTCCCATTAAAATCATAAAAAAAAAAACTTTTTATAATTCCATAAAAATAATAATAAATAATTGTGATCAAATATTATATTTGGGAAAATATTCTTAAGAAATATAAATGGAAATGGTTTATTTTTCTGTGAACATTTTTTCAATGTGCGTGGCTCTGGCACAGAAATTTGGTTGTTACTATAGCAACACAGTGAGAAATAGCGCAATTTAATCACGATTCTGTGTACACCTTTTTAAAGAGGTTGACATTTGCAAAGCCTGTTCTTTTAGTTGTGAAAAACATGAAGTATTTTAGTGTTACTGCAATTAAATAAACACAGAAATACGGCCTAGCTACAAACAAGCATTTAAAGCCAACCGTGAATAAAAATACATTTCAGATACATGTCTCTCTACAAACAAGGACTTGCGCCAAAGCTGATGTGTAAATGTCAGTAATCTATTCTTAATGTGAACTCTGGCAGAGGGAGACTCTAGGGACCGGTGGGATTTACTGAGCCCTGAAGACTTTAAACAAATCTAGTTCCATGTTATATATTGCATTTCATTCACACACGTATCCTCTCAGAAGACAGCAGCGTAGAGTTTGTCGATCATCTATTTAAACACTGATCACCAAAAACTTTACATGCTTCCCATGTATAGTTTGTACAATGGATTTAATTAACTATACATGTGTGTGAATTATACATGTTGCCTAACATGGCCTATATCTACCAGGTTTTAACCAGGCAACCCTAAAGCAAAAGGGGAACTATTTTTGTTTCTTCCTGTTTTTTTGTCCCTTATTAACTCCATCACGGTGGAAGATCTACCAGGTACGTCATGAGCAAATGTCCTTAAAAGTCCAGTGACATACCTGGTATGTCATGGGTAAAAATACCCATTTTATTTTTTAAATAATTCTCAATTCTTATTTCGGGACTGCAACAAGAGCATGAAGTAGAATGATACCGTAATAACAATGATACCATATGGACAAAAGAAACAACCAAAAAATATGAATACATATATAAAAGTAACACAAATACCTTTAGTCAATATTTTCATCTGTTATAGGACTACCACACCAATCATTATAAAACTGCTGTGTGGCTGCGGATTTTAGTAGCTGTTGCAATGAAAACACATCCTTCTTCATTCTAGCTGGCTATATTTTCCCTTCACTTATTACATTTTTGATGTGTTACCCAATGTTGTTCATTGATTTTTGTTCTCCTACGCATCTGCCTGTGGGTATTTTTTTTTTTTGTAATATTTCTCTTTGTTTTCTTCTTTCGTGTTGTAAATGCTATATGTTGGAAGATTTCTTATTTTACAAACAAATCTGAATGTCACCTAATCTTGACAAACCATTTTTTTATTTTTATTTTTGTGTGTGTAAAGCATTTAATTAAACAGCCTGACTGATCCAATTGGTCTGGATTATATTGACTTGAACATTTATATTTCTTTGTGGCATTGTTTTTAGAATCTCAGCAATGCTTTGTGGCAGACATTTCATTAAGTGCCCAACAGGCACAAATTACATACCTTGGATCTCTCGGAGTCTCAGGGTTTTTGCTCCAATCCTCGGGGTCTCAGGATGAAGGGGTAGATTCTCAGGGTCACACAGTCCAGAACTGACTCTTTCCTATTCTACACTGCCATGATCTTATATGAGATTCCCAGTCTGTGCTTATGCTACCATTATATTTTGGTTGATATCCCAGTTTGAATGCTTGCGACTCAATTAAGGTTTCCATGAGGACCAGTAAGATTTGGTTAAAACATTTGGCGGGTTGCTTCATAGAATCTTCACAAATATTAAAAGGTTAATATTAGAAAGTTTGCAGGAAACAGTGCTCCTGCAATGAACCGGTGATAGCACACCTCTTAACATTTCAAATAGCCAGAGGAACATTTTTGTTTTAGGGAGTCTGGATAGAGGCATGTAAAGGGGGCAGTGGTTTACATAGACTTTTTATGTGACTTTGTGACCTATTGAAGGTGTTTTGAAGGAGAATAGCATTTAGTTACACAATTCATTTAGTTACACAATTATTATGTTTTAGTGTAAGAGGTGAGAAAGGGGTGTGTATGTGTAAGTGTTTGAGAGGGAGCGTGTATGTGTAAGTGTGTGTTTGTGTTATAGTGAGCGTGTGTGCACGGGCGTAGGAACCGGGGGGGACGGGGGGGACAGATCCCCCCCAGGAAATCATGCGGGGGGGACCGATAATAGAGCAATCCCCCCCAGTGCCCTCGGTGCACAGCTGCCCGGTCAGCAGCTGCAGCGTGCAGGACTGGTTGGGGATTTCCCTAACCAGTCCAACACTTACCGGTGTGCTGTCTGTCACTGAGTGCCGGGCGATGGGATATGACGTTTATATCCCAACCCCGGCGCTCAGCAGAAACAGCTCTGCGCAGCTGCACTGCACTAGAGCGGCAAACCACCAGAAGGGGAGGAGGAAGAGCAAGCAGAAAGCAGAAGAGAAGAAGAGAAAGGTAAGAGATGTGCAAAACGAGGGGGGGGGGGTCTGATGTGCAAAACGAGGGGGGGGGTCTGATGTGCAAAACGAGGGGGGGGGGTCTGATGTGCAAAACGAGGGGGGGGGGTCTGATGTGCAAAACGAGGGGGGGGGGTCTGATGTGCAAA
The DNA here is from genome assembly GCF_027358695.1 of Spea bombifrons. Classification (NCBI taxonomy): domain Eukaryota; kingdom Metazoa; phylum Chordata; class Amphibia; order Anura; family Pelobatidae; genus Spea; species Spea bombifrons. Next base: position 36,075,327 of record NC_071093.1, read on the forward strand.
ACGAGGGGGGGGGGTCTGATGTGCAAAACGAGGGGGGGGGGTCTGATGTGCAAAACGAGGGGGGGGGTCTGATGTGCAAAACGAGGGGGGGGGGTCTGATGTGCAAAACGAGGGGGGGGGTCTGATGTGCAAAACGAGGGGGGGGTCTGATGTGCAAAACGAGGGGGGGGTCTGATGTGCAAAACGAGGGGGGGGGTCTGATGTGCAAAACGAGGGGGGGGGTCTGATGTGCAAAACGAGGGGGGGGTCTGATGTGCAAAACGAGGGGGGGGGGTCTGATGTGCAAAACGAGGGGGGGTCTGATGTGCAAAACGAGGGGGGTCTGATGTGCAAAACGAGGGGGGGTCTGATGTGCAAAACGAGGGGGGGTCTGATGTGCAAAACGAGGGGGGGTTTGATGTGCAAAACGAGGGGGGGTCTGATGTGCAAAACGAGTCTGATGTGCAAAATGAGGGGGGTCTGATGTGCAAAACAAGGGGGGGTCTGATGGTAGATATGTGTGTGGGCATATATATATATATAGTGAGGCATGTATATGGGCAATGTCTATGAATGTGTATGGGCACTTGGGCAGGCATATGTGTGTATGGGCACACGCATATAAGGGCAGTGTATGTGCATACGTGTGTATGGGCAGTGTATATGTGTACGTGTGTGTGTGGGCAGTGTATATGTGTATGGGCAGTGTATATGTGTACGTGTGTACATGTGTATGGGCAGTGTATATGTGTACGTGTGTATGGGCAGTGTATATGTGTATGGGCAGTGTATATGTGTACGTGTGTGTGGGCAGTGTATATGTGTATGGGCAGTGTACGTGTGTATGGGCAGTGTATATGTGTATATCTGTATGGGCAGTGTATGTGTGTATGGGCAGTGTATATGTGTATGTGTGTATGGGCAGTGTATGTGTATGGGCAGTGTATATGTGTACGTGTGTATGGGCAGTGTATATGTGTACGTGTGTATGGGCAGTGTATATGTGTACGTGTGTATGGGCAGTGTATATGTGTACGTGTGTATGGGCAGTGTATATGTGTACGTGTGTATGGGCTGTATATTTGTGTACGTCTGTATGGGCAGTGTATATGTGTACGTCTGTATGGGCAGTGTATATGTGTGTGTATATAAGGAGTGTATTTGTCTTATAGTGTATACGTCTGTGTAACTATGTGCAAAGGCAGTGTATATTTATGGGGAGGCGTGTGTGTGTGTGAGCAGTTTATGTATGTTTGGGCAGGCGTGTATAAGGGTAGTGCATATGTGTGAGTACTGGCAAGTGTGTATGTGCAGGCAATTGCAGTGTATGTGTGTGTTTTTGTGGGCAGGCATGCGTAAGGGCAGTGCATATGTGTGTATGGATAGTGTATATGTGTGTATGGATAGTGTATATGTGTGTATGGATAGTGTATATGTGTGTATGGATAGTGTATATGTGTGTATGAGCAGGCATGTCGTACTTAAAGGGAAGATTATGATTCCCTGTAACACATGTTTAACTCAGGGGCACCTAGGGTTAAATCCAGGCCTATTTCTGGTTAAAATGAGTATGTGTGTCACTGTATGTCACAGCATTCGGACACAATAGAATATTTCGGGGTGCTACTTGGTCTAGGGCATCACTAATACAAAGCACCACGAGTTAATCTAGGGGTAGGCAGAGTAAGTGAAGGATGTGTTTGCGTGTCTGGGTGTGATAGCGTATGTTTGTGGGTTTGTTATTGTGCACATCTGTTTTTATGGGTATGATAGTATGTTTCCAGGTGTGTTATGGTGGGCATGTGTCTAGGTATATTAGGGTAGGAATGTTTTGGGGTGTATTATTGTGTGCGTGTGTATGTTATTCAAGTGTTTAAGTGTGTGGATATGTTCCTGTGTGCATGACGTGTTAGGAGTCTTAGATGGTTCCTTCAATACATCACAGTAGTGTCTGTGTCCGTGTCCAGTGGGGTCCATCTGTGGTTGTAAGATTTTTCTGTTTCTGTGGGAATTTTCTCCCATTCATCCAGTAGAACGTTTTATGAGCTGTAGGTGATATACCTTTTTGGACAGCACTATGCTTCTAACTTTGTGGGAACGGTTTTGGGGAAGGTCCTTTTCTATTCCATCATGACTGCCCCAGTGTACAAAACAAGGTCCATAAAGGCATGGCTGCAAAAATTCCCCACAGAAACTCTCCAAAATCTTGTGGAAATCGTTCCCAGATGAGTGAAAGCCGTTATAGCGGCAAAGGGGGACCAACGTCATATTAATGTCTCTGTATTTATAATGTGATGTCATAAAGTCCCTGTTGGTGAAATGGTCAGGTATACCCTACCAGAAAAAATGCTATCCCCCCCAGATTTTTAGGGGTTCCTACGCCCATGCGTGTGTGAGCTGTTGTGTATGTTAATTACTGGGGGGGGGGCAGGGAGCCATTGAGCTGTACCTGCACCCCAGGCTATAGCATGCCAGCCCTCTCCAGTGTTACAGCGAGTGAGTATGGAGTTATAGTAAGTGTGTGTTAGCATATAGTAGAGAAGTTTTATGTTTGTGTATGGTGTTGCAAGCTGCTACTCAATGTAAAATCACTAATTTAAATAGTTTAAAGACCCTTTCACTCCTAACATGCAGTTTATTTGGCTGTGTGAATGACAAAGTATAAAACATTTTGGCTGTATGATTGTATCAATGAGGATCTTGAGGATCTTGAGTTAAATGAACGAATGATCCCATTGGTCTTCGGAGAGATAAGATAAAATCATCAGCTATTTACTAATGTCCCGGTGACATGGTTGATTTGAGAAGAAATGTTTCAGAAAAAGATGCTTGATAAGCGACACTCCACAGCTGTGTCCAGTAAATGCTAGAGTGAATGAAGAAGCGAGGAATAATCCAATAAGCATATTTACATCTGTTTGCTGAATGTTTCATCTGCCAGAATGAAATGGGAAAACCCAGGTGTGCGTTTACATTCTGAATATTCTGTATGTTTTGGGATTACAAGTGTCCCTTGTCTATAATGATGGGGATTGATTGATGGATTCCATTTGCTGTGGGCTACAAATTCCACCAAGTTGGTGGCATGCATTTTAACAAGATAATAATGTTATATAATAACTTAATGAATAATATATATAATATATTATTATATTATAATATATACTATTGTGGTCCTGGCTGTTATTATGTGCAAATAATATTCATGTTGAATATAAGTATGTAATAATACATTTACAACCCTAGTTAGTTATATTGTAGGGTCTTTTTCAATATATACAATGTTCTTATAAATGTATCGGTCACAAATTTAAAAATACAATTCCCATTACAACAATAATCGTGACTGGGAACCATGGGAGCATTAGTTCACAAAAGTTCATCTGTTTTTTTTTTATTTCAAACAAATATATTCATATAAATAAATGTCTGTGTTTTAAAAATAAATGTCTGTGTTTTGTTTTAATTAGGGAGACACAATGTCTTATTACCTGCATGATAGCAGGGATCAGATGATTGTTTCTGCATGCTGGCAAGCAGACCCAACATCAAATCAGCTGTCGACATGCAGGCACAGTTTCTTCTTTTCTCACTAATGTTGGCATGATGGTAGCAATCAGCAATCCCATATTCAGGAATTAGATTTTATTTAATATTTGTTCAATGCAATATTTTTAAAGCAGGGTCTTACTACTCATTACATTGGATTCTTTGTACCCTGTCATCACAGCAGCCTTTGAAGACCACTATTTTCATGATAGTATGGCACTAGGTTGGCCACATCACACTAGACATGTATAATTTTCAGATATTGCTGACCAACGCATGTGATTAGACATCATACATACTGCAGAACATCACTTTACCTGTCAGCAATATGTGAAAATTATACATGTCCTGGAAACATGGCCAATGTTGTCACCTTAAATGTGTCAAGAAGGTATGAAGGGGGTAAATATGGATATATCAGCCAAGTAAAGCACTTTTATTAATATCAGTCTATACGAAATATGATGATCATGCCCTGCGGTCCTGAAAATCTATATCTGTATTGTTGTTGTGCAATTTTAATTATGTCAGAAAAACATATCTTGTTTAAGCAGCAGGGGGCGATACAGAACAGAATAATACGACCTAGGTAGAGCAGATATTTTCCGCACACTAACCAAGGTCACTCCTGTGCAACATATTCCACAAAAACTGTTTTATAGTACTTCTGCAAATGTGCTTTTCTCCTAGGAACAAAAAGGATTCCCGGATTCCAACCGCCAGTTTAGTGAATACATCCACCACCATCCACAATAGGCTGTCCACATGGGCACTTTCTTCCAGGAAACATATACATTTTGGATGTTGCCGAATAGAGAGCCATAATTGGATTCTTGGTACCTGGGGTAGGATCGGAGGTCTACCCGATGCGGATGTCACATCGGCTACTGCAAGCAAAAGGTGGTGTAGGGGCATTGTCGCCAGAGGGTCCAAGTCCCCCCCTTACCCACTGACGCTTCTTGCCCTGGCTGGTCACATATGTACAGTGCTGTTCTGCAATATTGGGGATGCATAAGGTCACAAAAGGGAATTAATTACCTGGTTATACATTATTATGTTTATTGATTTATTGATTTTTCCCACATACTGCAAGGTAACACCTTACATGCAGCTGTTAGGATGTATATATATATATATATATATATATATATATATATACACACACTACTGCTCAATAGTTTGGGGTCACTTAGCTGTTTTCATGGAAAACCAGAATATTTCTAGCTGTAACATAATTGCAAAAGAGTTTTCTAATCATCAATTAGCCTTTTAAACTTAAACCTGGATTAGAGAACTCAACATCCCATTGGAAGAGAGGAGTGTTGGGAGTGATAAAAGGCCTCTGTACACCTATGAAGATATTTCATTAAAAATCATCCGTTTCCAGCTACAATAGTCATTTTCAACATCAACAACATCTGCGCTGTATTTCTGATCCATTTCAGGGTATTTGCGTTTCTTTCAAAAACAAGGAAATTTCTAAGTGACCCCAAACTTTTGAATGGTCATCTATATATGCAGTGAAGATGGTCACTGTAACCCAATCTTATAACCTTTAGTCAGCAGTTCACTGCCCCCAGAGAATAGGATGAGCTCAATGCAGAATAGTAACTACTATATTTAGTGTATTTCCATTTATTCACAGTTGCAAGGGAATCTTGGAATGCCTGAAATGGATTTCTCACCAGTCACAGTAGCCATTAATAAAATGTGGAATGGAGCAGCGGTCCGGAGTACCCTTCAAAAATCCACAGATTGCAAGCTTATAACAATTTCAGCTGATCTCTCCGGTGCTAATACATTGAGCTCCTCGGGGTACACGATGCGATTATTGTGAAGCTATATTTATCCTTTCAGTTACCATGGATTGAACTTGTCACACCTCGAACAAACATTCCAAAGCCGAACTGCTTTTATTTCCCATGCAATCTTCCTATGTTTATGCATTATTATTATCATTATTATTATTATTAGATCAATCACTGAACTCAACATGGTTCCAAATTACTTGGTTTAATTACCTTTATGCTTAAAATAACTGGATTACAAACAAGCTGTCAAACAGGGAACTCTACTTAAAATAAGCCAACCCATCAAAGTTTATAAGTAGTTTTACTGCCATAGAAACCAAATAGTATTGCTTCAATCAGCAGCATCATTTCACTGGTTGCTATGGTGATAGAACTTTTAAGACTTTGTAGCATAATCATTTTATATATAAACTCACAAAAATTAAGAAAAAATTGTCTTTTGGTAGATGCTTGTCTTACACTAATAAATAATTCATTTAATAGTTCCTAAAGTTAAATTACCTATAGTATGATTAGCCATGAAGGCTAGAAACAATTGTGGGGAGAAGCTGCCATATTAACCAATAGGATGGTCCTCAATTTATATTTATAATCACATTCAAAAACTAGCTATTTCATGAAATGTTACTTAATTTGTATAGAACACAAAAAGCATTTATATACCACAACTTAAATAGGCTGCTAAATAATAATACAATAAAAAGGCTTTGGATGTAGTTTGTAGTCCAAGGACCCAAATGAGCTTAGACAATGCTAAGATCACCAATGGTGGTAGATTCAAAGCAAAGTCCATAGTCCTGTCCATTTATATGGTTGTTGCACATAACGCATATATTGATATGGCTCCTAATGTTTGTCTAAGGAAATAAGAGATACCTTTTAGTGGACCAGCTTAAAATAGAGTCCCATCAGCTTCAAGACCGAAGAGGTCCACTCTTTAGGTTTTGGAAGCTTATGAGGTTCATCGTCTTACTGTATGAATGTCAATCCACCAAAAGCCATCAGTAATTTGTTTAAACTGTATTCTCTGGGACTGAAATGGGAATATCGTTTTTTTTGTGTGATATTTATTTCTTATTTAGAATCAAGGCCAACACCCCCTGCCCGTTCATGTGCTGCTCATACCCTGGAGTAAAGTGTTTATTAAACAAATGACCACTACATTAAGTAATCAATAAATATGTATTGTCTTGCTTGATTCAGTGCTTTGTTTAACACATAGTATTTTTGGGGCCCAAGCAGAGTGCCAGAATGCCATAGGAAATTATGGCTTGCAAAGTTGGCAACATTGATTGGTGCCACTGGGGACAGATGTTCCTTCAAACCGGATACCAAGGATGAAGCCTCAGCTGGGATTGTTATTCACACAGAGGAGAGGGGCAGTAAAAAAGAAAAAACACGATGGACAGTGTTGCGCCCATCTGCTGTGATGCCCCAGTCCTAATGAATGCATCCTGATTTGGATTGCTGCGTCTCGGAACATGTATCTGCACATATCACTTTGGCAATTATTTGAATGGTGGATCAAATGAAAATAAACCTTTGTAGAACAGAAGTGATACAATCATAAAACACATTTAGCACCTCACATGCAACACAGGGCTTTACCTTACTCCCCTGGTGGAGGGTAGGGGTATTTCGGAACTAGTCAGGTTCCATCAGCATCTAAATCCATTTACTCAGGCTAAGTGAACCCAGCCACGTAGAAACTGCACATTGGAGCTAGTTATACAACAGTCTGCACGATACAAGCAGTAACATATAACATGCGGGTGATACGGTGCAACATACAAGCAGTAACATATAACATGCGGGTGATTGGGTGCGACATACAAGCATTAACATATAACATACGGGTGATATGGTGCGACATACAAGCATTAACATATAACATGCAGGTGATACGGTGCAACCTACAAGCAGTATCATATAACATGTGGGTGATAGGGTGCGACAGACAAGCCGTAACATATAATGTGTGGGTGATAGGGTGCATCATACAACCAGTGACGGATAACACACAGGTGATAGGGTGCGACATACAAGCAGTAACATATGCAAGTGATAGGTACTGTGATTTACAATTAGAATAGTATTAATAGTATTATAATACTGTTAATTAAGTGGTTATTTCTCCTTTGCTTCCAGGAATGTATGCTTATGGCCCTAGCGATGGTTAATATTGCAGAATTCTCACCAAGTCTGCAATTTCATATTATTATATTGCAACATGATTGCTCAGTATTTGTAAATTGTACCCTGTTCCTTTGTGAATAAATTCCATGGTGTTAAGTAAATAATGAAATAATATCCTATTTTAACATCACTGGCACGTTTTATTGTTACATGGGAGATCACTATTTAGTATATGCCTTAAGCCCTGCAAGAGCCAGATCGTCAGCGCTGGGGGCTATTCCAGAAGTAAACAGGTTAACCCCAATCCTCCTCCTGCGGTACCCAGGTCTGGAAGCAGGAGAGCTTCAGTGCGCATGCTCGCAGCATCCTTTTATGCTCCCGAGCGCCCCACAGGGATGCAGTGACGTCACAACCCATCCCTCCAGCCCCCCCCCTCCTTAGCTGATCCGTGGAACCAAGAGAGAGACGTGGGGATGGAGTGAGTGGGAGCAGGCACAGTCCTTCCCCCTCACCCACCCATCACCTCTCAGCTCACCCAGGATTAGGAAAGGCAAGGATTCTATACCAGGACTACACAGCAGGAGCAAGAACCCCAGGCAGCCATGCAGACATCCATGGAGTTAAAGAAATCCCTCTCAGCCACTATGGAGACAGAGAAGCCGATGAAGAGCTATGGGGCAGTGGAGGAAACAGAGTGGAAGGCAGGAGAGCTTGCAAGAAGAAGTAAGTAAAGAGTCTAGTGTGCAAGGAGGGTTGGGTTTAACCCTTTGAGTGCCAGGGGTGTTCCACTACCTCTTCAGGCACCCAGAGGGTTAACACATGCCATGTCATGCTATTCTCTTTTGCCAACCATCATAATGATTTTGCATTGTCTAAAATCACATGCGCCCAGTGCCATGTTACCATTTCCATATGGATAAACTGCATAGCTCATCCTTGAGCAACCAGTCCCACTGTGCCACTCTGTAGCTATGAGTGTTTATGTCTAGTGTTTTCAGAATGGGTGCTTGCAGACTCATACAATTAATACACCCAGCCCACTGTCTGCGTGGAATTTTATTTCTGTGTCTCCTGTTTAAAGGGACAACAAACTTGTTTTCTGCAAGCCTGCACACTGTATTGTACACTGTCTATATTACCATTTAATGGCTATCCCACAATTAGTTATTATTATTTATTGTTTCATATAGCGCCATCATGTTCCGCAGCGCTGTACAATGGGAATCTGTATCAGTAAATTCATTGAGCGGCATTAAATAGGTAGTTAACTAAAGCAGGAAATCTAGAAATGTAACCCTGTCTTAAGTAGTATTTGATAATACGCACTGGATGCATGGGTAATTATTATTATTATTATTTTCAATTCCTCCCAAAGAAAATTGTACAGCCATCTGGCATTTCGGGGGTTAAGCGCCAAGTGTTTTTGTAATTCAGCATGTCATAATTTCCATTTTTTTATTTTCATTTAATTTTGAGTGACAATGATTCTTGGCATATTATTTGTTTTTAAATGTTTCTGATGAAGTTCACGAACAACCTACCGGATGCCATATTTTAAAATGCACATGAAATAATGCTACTTTTAACCCTTTCAGTACAGCCTTCACCCCCCCCCCCTCTGCATTCCCAGACACCAATCAGCTGGCATTCCAAAACCACATATTTCCATTAATTGCAATGAAATGAATTTGCTATACAATGAAGGGAAATTATCATAATGATGGTGCAATTAGTCCCCGTCGCCTTGTTTGCCGGATTGTGGGTCTTTTGTTGTTCATGCCACATGGCTTACCCCTTCCTTCTGTACTTCATCCATCAATAATTCCTCTTTTTTCATCCTCATCATTTCGATTGTATCAGTGTCGCTGACTCAATGGACCCTTAGTTGGTTTAAGTATGATTCGAATAAGGTTACGTTTCTGCATTTCTGGTACGTATTTTATAGAGTTTAAAGAAATTCTTTGACTCCCAGTATGCAAAGAGCAATGACTCACAGGGACAAGAAATCATACGCGGTTTCAGATGCCATTTGACAAATATATTGAATTTCACATGCACAAAAATCTCTAAGGATGCTAAGACACTGTGATACAGAGCGAGAGGGGCCTCTGGCATGGTCCTGAAAAGCATTCATGCAGTCTGTTCTTAAGAGCTTGCAATCAGTTCATTTATAGAGCTTTCCTGTAGTGGTTTACCTCTAACTTTACTGTCATTAATAAATAAGCGAGCCTGATGTTCCATTCGTATTTATGGTTATTTTTAGTGTTTAAAAACAAAAACCTAACTTGGCCAATATACAACTCGGAGGCTGGCTGGCTGTAATGGGATTTACAATCCAAGAATAGTGGCAGAATTTCTATTATAGTATATTCTGTTTTTTTTGGGGGGGGGTTATTATATAAGATTTTTGGGCATATTCCAAATTTCAAGTCAGAGCAAATTGGGACTTTCTCCTGCCAATTTAAATTGACAGCTGTAGGAATTACCGTGGAAAGAAAGCTGAGGGATATTGCTTTCCTTAATTTAGTATAGGAGCGGTAAATACTGGCCATCACAGGTAAAATAAGGAATACAACTCAAATAACCCTCAGCCAGCATCTCAATTGTCATTTAGTCAATGAGTCCGGTTACTTTATTACTGCTTGAGCGTCACATAGAGATTTAATGTTCTAGAAACTCCCATCACTGTCAGCCGGCCTCATTGTTGATGCAGTTGCGTCCCAAAGTATAGGCGGATCGTTATAAACAGCAACCCTGTTTGAGATTGCAAACATCATATTTATTTTATTCGATGTATTTATTGCATTTGAAAAGTACAATAATGTTGTTTTTTTTTTAAAAAAAAGGAAAGTAAAACAAGCTTTCTCATTCAGCTACCAAGAGATCGCACGCAGCTCCCTCTCTGATAACGAGGTTAATGGGCTTAGCGGCACCTCTATAGTGCCGGGTTCTTCACTTTGTAGAATCTGCTGGAAAAGGTTATTTTGCAGTACTAAAACTGTCAAGTAAAATCACGTTTTCGTGACACTGTGGAGCAATTGTGGGTTTTTTAGAGTCTCTCTGAGCTATTTGGGATTTGCCGGCCTGCTTTGAAAATGACACGAAGCGTTCTTATACATTTTCAGAAAAGCCTTCTGAGGATTAGCAATCGGATCTAGAGACAGTGGCAACTTCTTTGTGGTAAATTATCCAAAAAACGTGCGACACAGGGCTTTTTTGCATCCATCTGAAACGTAATTTAGTTGCATAAATAATAGCTGCCAACGGTCCAATGTTTTAAATATGATTTTATATATATATTTCTTTAGTGGACTACTTGGCAAGCCAGTAAATGCCCAAACCATTGGCTTAGCTTATGTGCACGATGAGCTAGACAAAGCTTACCGTTCATCGTTGGTATTTGTAGCTCGGCTCATCCACGATTTGTGACATTCCACCAGGTTCGTCATGGTGTTGGAGTACAGATATTTTGGCTGACCATGGTTGTGACAGGGGATGTTCCTGGGTTCTCCCATTACGGTTGTCCAATGCTGTAGCAGGCTTTACCGTCTTCCTTGTGGCGTACTCACAACAATGAATTGCGGTGGTAATGGCAGCTTTGATCGGTGCCACTTTGGGCAGATGTCCCATCCCACCAGACACCAAGGATGAAGTTGGGCCATTCGGTCTGGCCATTTTCTAGCTACTTCAGAACCTCTATATTGGATAGTTCAGCATAGTGTTATGTCTGCCTTATTTTATACTTATACACTAATACACTAACACAGCCCAGACATATATTTTAGCCTTTATGGGAGGTTTACGTTTAGACTTTTAAGGGTATGAGAACAACTCAACTGACAACAGTAAGCAACTTTCTAGCCTCCCCTATAGTGCATCCTTCCTCTGGAGCGTCTCGAGTTTTACCTTGGCAAAACATCCCTCTGATCTCCACGTTTAATGCCTGGTTTGGCTTCTTGCAACATCCAGTCATAGGAAAGCATTCACCATGGCAGCCATTGGAGCTCACATCGCTGTGCATTAGATGGAGCACACCTTCTGCTAAGTAAAGAGCTGGAAATATTCCTTGAGAGGATTCTGATGGACCTTTCTGCATATTTGAATGTAGGATAAATGTTATTGTCAGATAAGGCTAAATTATCGTATGCATTGGATGGAGTATCCGTTTAATCTGACAAGTAATGTCTATTTTTGACACCAATAAAATAAATACTGCAGATATTTCATTTTATTTCCACGGTTCCATGAAAAACAAAAAGTCAAGAACCTCAAGCATTCAGCCTCCAGCCTTCATAATATTTGGTTTAGTCGGTCACACCTGCATCATTGTTGTAATCACAATAATTGTTTTATACCCTGATTCATCACAACGGCTTGCTGAAGCTGATAAATACACGTTTACTGCATCAAGTCAATCTCCTCTATAGATTTGTCATTTCCCCAGGAAGAAGTGCTTATTAGAGCTTTGCAATCACTTGTTCCTTATCTTTCTCATTGTTACCCTAAAACTAAAATGAGTCAAGTTTAATCAGATCAGTAGAATCGGTACAAGCTGTATCAGAATGTATAGCATTGTCCCTTTAATAGGTTCTCACAAGGGCTCTCTTTATTAATAATTAAGTGCCTTTATGGTCAACAGATGACTAAAATATTGATATCGGTGTATAATGTACTGTAACACTATGGGGCTTGGAACTTCTTCACATTCCACTTTTCCATTCATTCCAAGGTTCTAGCATCTTGTAAGGGCTCTTGGCATCTAGGGCAAGGTTGATGTCACTCCTGCTTCCGGAAGTAGAAAGGCGCAATGGCACTGCCGTTGAGTGGTTCAAACACACCCCTGATCTTGTGTCTGGGACAATAGCCCCTCTGTCCCCAGGGAAATGATGGCCTTGGATTTCAAACATTATTCTGCACATTTTTCCACTTAATTTCATATTAGTTTTGATGGTGCTAATAGTTTCATGGGCGTTCCCTACACTCTTTAGAAATCCAGAAAAGTAAGCTGAGGGTGACCTAGCTTAGTTGGAAAAGTCAGCAGCAATAACTGGCATTTGAACTGAATTCTTGACTTGCCACTATGAGCAGGGCCGGCCCGACAATGGAGCCGAGTGGGGCAACCGCTCCAGGCGGCACTTTTGAAGGGGCGTCACTTTGCCGCCCCAAGCCTTTTTTTTAAAGCCGAGAAGAGAGAGAGGGCGCCAAGTGGTTTTATCTTACCAAGCTTTCAGTACCTGCTCGGCGCCCCTCTCTCTCCTCTGCGAGCCCTCTAGCTCGGTGCCAGCTTGTAATGTTGAGCGCCGGAAGATGGCGTCATTTCCGGCGCTCAGCATTACAAGCCGGCACCGAGAGCGAGCAGGGAGACTCGCCGCAGGACTGCTGAAAGGTAAGTACGGGGGGGAAGAGGAAGGGTAGATAATGGGGGGGGCGGCAGGGAGAGGAAGGGTAGATAATGGGGGGGCGGCATTTTAAACTTCGCCCCAGGCGGTATTTTGTCTTGGGCCGGCCCTGACTATGAGGCACCATGTATATAGCGAGTCTCTTTCATGTGAAAGTCAACATGGTCATCCTATGGTCTCCTTCTGCCACCTGGTCCCTGGTGGATTTTGCCACTTCTTACTATGACGACATTCAAGGCTGCATTAAGTCATTCCAAGAAGCTCTAGAGATGATAAGCTCATCTAGAGATGATAAGTCATTTAAAATGTATGACGTGTTGATAACTCATCTTGGACCAGTTTAGTCCAGTGTATGCAACATAATAGAAATTTACGCCAGCAAGTCTAGTGTTAATGAGTACGTGTAAGAGGTTAACGGATGAATTCCCTATGCAGGTGTTTTTGAGTCACATCTGAATTTTAATTAACCTAGGAGGTGAACCGATCCGGAATACAGCTGATATGTGTTAACGCACCTTAAATACCGCAGTTCAGCGTGGCGTCTGTGAATGTGTAGGCAGAGTTCTTCATTACCCCTAATTCTTGGCTGCAGAATGCCAGTACGCAGCAAATTGTGTTTACTCTAAATAGCTATCTGCTTTTCTTTGTTCAGCCTTTCCAGAAAGTTGCTAAGTGTTACTTTGTTTTATGTTTTTGGAAACAAAGCTTTTTCACGTCGCTGTTCTTCAATGACCAATTGTCCTTTTTGTCTTTTGAAATAGCGCTTATTTATTTCCATGTATGGGCCATAACTTCTATAGTATGAGAGGGGCAGTTGCCACAGACCCCACAAGATGCTACACTTGAGCCGCTCCAGCCGCCATGGGGTGGGATCATGTTCAGAACAGCCATTCCTAAAAGAAGTAAAAACACTCTTCTAACTAATGCAAACTTGGAAACATCATCCCTGGTTCTGCTTAATGACCAAAACTTTTGCACAAATAATCCCTCATACCTCATCGTGATGTCACTCAGAATCGGGCATTTAGCTTTTTACACAGAAGCTGAAAAGGCTTCTTAAAGTTCTCTGTGTTGTTTTTTTCTGTGATTAAACCTAAAAGGGAAAGAATAAAGTGACAGATCCGCTTATTTATTTTTTGCTTAGCATACTAGATCCCAGTTTATGTTTTGCCAAATCCACATTCCATCCAGTGGTCTTTATCTCTTCCATCCATGATTATACTTTGTTTCACTGCAAGGATATAATTTATCATCTATAAGAAGTTTGCGTTGCTTCATGCTGCCTACAATTTTTTGTAGAAGACATCTGTTAAACATGTACCATTGCCAATTTGAGTCACTTTGTTATTACAGCTCACTGGTCAGCTGAGCGAGAGGTTTTAATGGGAGGGGGGGGATCTGTTAGTTTTTGTGTTTAGTAGAAACTGCAATATCTCAGGGCCTGGTTTAGGATTTAGTATTTGTGCGCTGGGTATATGGGACAACCTGGCACATGGAATATGGGCCACTAACACTGACGCCTAAGCTCACTCCGAGTAGCCCTGTCCCATAGCTACCATTTGGGGATGGGGTGGTTGCAATATTATAACCGGTGCTGCGATTTCCTATATAAATGAAATGCACCATATGAATATAAATGGTGCTGTAGATCATGGTTTTCCTACTTGATATTGAAGTCTTGGTGTTCTGATTAATGGATAGCAGTACCCAAGGATATTCAAAGCATAGTTACCAGAAGATCTAGACTATTTGTTGGATGCATTGGGTGATGAGTAAAAGACTCATGAAGTAACGGATTTTCATTCGTTACCTAGAAACTGTACTTCAGACAAGGGATGGAGGCCAATGACCACAGTAGATGCATGGACTGTGTCATGGAAACCCCCTGAGACTGAGGACTCATAGGGGTAGGCTTGAGTTTGGGAGGAGGGCCATGATGGATTCATGGAGTGACTCCTTACCTGCCTGCTCAGTTCCCACCCTGTGAATCTGTCATGCACCCTTTCTTAAACACAAGCTTACCCCCATGTTTCCTCAGGGGTTATTGCGACAGAGTGCATAGTTATGACTTACTGCTCTTCTTGGTTAACTTGGGTACTCTCCTCCTTTTACGTCCACATTTTTTAGGTACCTATATAAACTGTTTGTTTTCAGTTTGCATCATTTTTAAACTTTTTGGCCTTTTATGCAATTTATTTGCTAAATGAAATAGGACGCATCCTAAATATATTACAGTCGGGCGCAAAACAGGTTAAGCCTTTAAGACTCCGTATTTACTAGCACCTGCATATCAATAAAATATAACTACTCGCATCAGACCCCGGAGTGGGAGATCTTTTTTTTATTTTTTCAAATTGTAAAAACCACTATAAATAAAGTTTAATTAAAATCCATTGCTGAAAACATTGCGTAGCGAATAATGTCATTTTAGCCCGTGGAAACAAATTTATTGGGTAGCAGTTAAAATGCTTGTGCGTAAACACATCTGCTGCTTAATCTGACAAAATAATTTGAAAAGGATATTGTGCCTGTACGCAGATTTCATTAAGACATGGCCACACACTATTTGTTAAACTGTCGCTGTTCGTGTCAGCCGAAAAACCATCTGCCTTCTCGGTAAAAGATGATTAGAATAAATAACTGCATGCTTGATTATTTATTTTTACGGACATAATGCTCGGTTTGTAAATGCCAAAACTATGACTAGGCACGCGGTTCGAACTGCTAGGAAAAATATTTACGCTAACAAAATATGGAGCATAATTTTATTTATAATAGTTTTCTTTAATAAGAAATAAGAATATTAAAATATTGATCTTATATTGCGTATGTTGCGCAATCATTCAAAAAGATTAGCACATTTGTTGGTGATGGAGCCTACTTTTATAGGTGAAGCAAGTCATTCTAATAGTATATGAAATTATCATTATATAGCGTTTCAGAAGACTGCGTCGCTCTGCCAAAGGACCCCAATTTTAGAAAATGATTGCCTTGCCCTAGTTCAGGATCTTGACATGTAGCCACATTCCTCCACATTCTATATTTCTAGCTATTCCTTTTCTGAATACTTCCCAGTCTGCTTGTAGCTTCACCCCATTTGATCATGTAAACTATCTAAGAGGAGGGAAGTCTCTGGGTTAACGAAAATCTAATGTTCCCTTAGCATGTTTACTTATTATTTCCACTTTTGCTCCAGTTCTCCAAATTTAGTATGTTCGAAAATACAAAAGGTCATATTCCACATGCTTATTAACATACCTGGGAACTTTTATGGTCCGGCCACCCAGAGCCTTGCAGAATGAGGTCAGGACTTCCCATCGATGTCGGTGAGCATTCCTGCTGACATCGTGGGTGGTTGCGCTGATATCAGTGGGTGTTCCCGCTGACGTTGCAGGATACCCCCTCATTTAAGGCGGAAATGGGGGATGGAGGATTGGGGTGTCCAAGAGAATCCTGAAGAGTTTTCTAGTGTTCTGGTTTCCTTTTTTTTCTGAAGCTACAGCATAAGTGTAGGTTGGTGTAGCTACATCATCATCATCATCAGGCTTATAGAAATCACCTGCCAATATAGCCCTTAAAATTTGTTGATAGACGAAAGCTCTGAAAAAGACATAAGGGACCATCAATGGTCTTCTACTGGTTTTATTATGGGACTACAATGAAATAGTTGTTTAATCGGTTCCATTTGTGGTATTTGAGGGCAGGATTCAGAAATATTGAGGTCTTTCTTTTCATGTAGAGACTACCCAGCATTAACGGAGCCTGTTGGGATTTCCTTGCGTCTGGTATATGTTTTTTGCCGAGAGATTTCTAGACTTTGCTACCAGGCTAGACAATTCCCAACCAGTCCCTCAAGCTATTGACGTTCTCTGCACTTGTATGCACAGAAGACAAATTTAGGACGATAAATATTTTATTGTTTCTGGCCTGCAATGTAGACAACTGCATTATGTGCTATTTAATATAATCCTTATTGACACCATTGTCGATTGGGAATGCCCCTCAGGAAAGCTCCGTACCCTGAATTCTCGTTTAGAATGGTTATTAAGCTGTGGTTACAATTAGTGTTTTATCACATATAATCCTCATGTAACCGTATACAACGATAGTAACACGCAGTGGATGCTTTTTGCAGCTTGTCATACACAATATTAATGCATTTTTCCTGATGATTCACATGTCAGATCAATTTAAGAGAACAGCTGCCTTGATGAACATTGCGCGGTGGTTTTGTATTAATGAATAACTGTCCCGAAAGTACATTTCTTTACTTTTTACATTCCCCCAGGTGATCATGGAATATGTGTGACTGAAGATGCCACTCGAATAGCTATGGGTAGATATTTAAAAGCATGGCTAATTCCGAACTGTCTCTGCCATCTGATCTTTAAATATTTATATGGTGCAAAAAATGGTTAGATATTGGTGAAACCTGGCTATAACCCCAGCTCCCCAACCCCAGTCTTCCTTGAAGCTGATGCCTTTTGTTGTGGCCGCTTCCGCTAGGCAGAGACCTCTGGGGTTCAATTGGGCCAGTTACAAGGGAGATCTCCGATTCTCCTAACCAGTCTATTCAGTAAGCGGCGCTCCAGGGAGCCTGATCGTCCAATAGGGCAATCTGGCTCCGGTTATGCGGAAGAGGGGCTTCTGCGCCCCAAGATCTGCCACCCTAAGCCAGAATACCCCACTGGATGTTATACAGTGTAACAAACGTTGAGTCCCAGCAATGTAAAGTCTCAGATATTAGATCACCAGTTCAAAAAATCCCAATCAGCATCTCTGTCTAATCGATTTTTCGATTGGTGATAAATATTCTTTTTAAAATGCAGCTCCAAAACTTTCAGAATCTAATCAATATAGGCGGCTCTGATAATTTTAATTTATACCGTTCCTCCTTTCCCACATTGATCTCCTGTTTTTAGCTTATTCAACAGGTTTTGAATGTTATTTGTAATATATCTTGTAAGCAATGCATTCAAGTCGTGTATGGTAATTAAGAGGTTAAGCAAAGGAAATTAAAGAATCTCTCACAAACTGCTTGCGTTGCACTTTATTTTTTTACCAGGAACGCAATGTTCTCTATCTGATTTCCTTCTGTAGGATTGAGTTAGTAATAATTGCCACAGTAGATGGTTTTTGCGAAGGAAATTTGCTTTATGTTTGTTTTTTCAAGTATAAAATTTGGCATGGGCTTAGTTGCCAGGATAAAAATGATTCCTCTGCGCATAAAAAAAAGTCAGTGACGTTTAAATATCTTACGCATGTTATTCTTTGCCTGTAGCCCAGTGCTTACGAAATAACCAAGCATATTGTAGGCTTTCCGCATTATAATTTTATACATTGGCTTTCAGTTACAATTAGTAGCAAGCTGTGGATGCTATTCTGAACTAATAAGAAGCTGTAATTACTGAGAACACATTACAAGTCAGCACTTATTAAACTAAAACGTCTTCTGCCGCTTCAGTTCCGTTTGTAGTTTTTAATTTTTAAGGTAGTCGTTAGTGTGTGGTTAACATACACCGGGCCATGTACTGGTTTGACCCTTTAATCCATTGACTGTCGGCTTTGTTGTATATAGATAGACCTTAAGGCTTTGCATCCTTGGAAGACATGGTGTAGCGATGGTGTAGTACCGGCTTTCATCCTCTCTCATTTTCCAAGCCTTAAATGGAGGGTCCTTTAGCCACAACCCCAGGCGGGTCAATTGGTAAATGGAGTTAAAATAAAATGATATAACTCAGCACTAGGTGAATTGAAGGGTCTATTCTACCACTTGGCACCGTTTTGATCCAACTACAGTATCTTTTCCAAGCCATCCTGTAGGTGGATCAGAACGTTGCCACGTGGTGGAATAAACATGTACTGAGTTATATGGTTTTATTTTAGTTTTGTTGTGTTGGATTGGGTGGAGTCCTGCTTGGGCGCCAATAATTTGAGGGGTTCCCTATCATGAGGATTGTTTCAATTGGTAAATGGAGTCCTGTGAATTTGTTCCAACCAAGCCCGGCTGAACAAAAAAGAAGGATCAATAACAATCAATGGAGACCTATCTCACCAACAGACACCACATGTTGAGTTAACCCTATATTCCTTTGCACAAAGAACTGTTGAGCTGCCCAGCATTATAAAAATAATAATTACAAAAAATAAATGCGTTTCACATTTTCTCTGATAGAATATGATCACAGCTCAGAGGAGTTTCAGTACCAAAACTACATTGATGCTTCTCTCAGAATCGAGACACTGTAGGGCCCATGCAAGGACAAGTACAAAAATAAAAGTGCATGCCAACAAGAACATATAGAAAATACAGGAAAGCCTCTTAATAACTGTAGATGCATCTAAAATATGTCCTTGAAACCCCCACATTTGATTAACTGGAGAAAACAAACTCAGAGTAGAGAGGATTATCTTTCTTTTATAGAATAAACGTCAGCAACGTCAGCAAAAGTTTCTGGAGACATTGGTTCAGCTACTCAACATATTGGAAATAAATAGTTAGCATATTATGAATTAAGGGACACATAACTTGTTTTAACCTTGGCATTTTGTAGCCTTGGCACGTTGATCTACTACTCCATATATACACGCTAATTCGATTTTTTAGTTTAGCTCACACAGCTTTGGGTAATCGTTTTAATTCCTTGGCCTTCTTCCTACATCTCCATTATCATTTGTTTAGGAAAAGGCCAAAGTGAATTACAATATTAGACTAAGTCTGAATGCTGTTCATGCAAGTTATATTTAATCGAAATAACAAAAAATCTTCAAGCAGATGCAGCTACTGCAGTGTAGACTACTTGAATTAAAGAAAAGCACTTTGTGTCCGCAATATAAAAAATAGCTGCAGGATATTGGGGTCAAAACTATCCCATTAGGGTCCACAGTTTTGGATTAAAACTCGAAGTAATCATCAACTATAACACCGCAAAATGGCTATGTGTTTTTATTTTTAAGGTATGTTGGTGTATCTGCCAGGTGTCCTGTTTTCTAAGGGGCGGTGTTGGTTTTTGGTCACTGTCCTGATAAGCAGCCTCTCTGTTCCACTTTTGCAAGCAGTAGGGGTCATGGGCTGGTTGCGGAGATCCTCTGATCTGCCTCGACCGTCCCACTAAGCTGTGAAATCAAAAGAGGTCTATGCTGTTGTAGAACAGATCTTAAGCACAGCTCCCATGTGAAGCACCTGTGTGCTGGGCCATCATATACCCATAATGGATTTCCAGTGCATTGGTTAGTTATTAGAATGAGGACTTCTAAACTCCACTAGGTGTATAAGCAGGAAACATATTTTATGCACATGCTCAGTAGAACTTCCATTGAGGCAGTGGCACCACCAGTCCTTGAAGACTTCAATGAGTCTCCTCTACGGAGGCTCTTGGAAGCTCTGGCCCTTCCTTGTTTTAAGCTAGGGAGGGAAGAAGTCAGTGGAAAATGCAGTCCCAGAAGAAAAAGACTGGTGACTTGGTATCCTCTGTGGCCATGCCACTAGAAGCATTGATTCGCTTTTAGCGACAATAGGAAGCACCTTGGGCTAAGAAAAAGTACCCGTCTCCAAGGTGGGCTCTCCCAACAATAACGTGAAGGGAAGATATATACGTTCAAAAAGTACAAGGAGTGTCAATTGTATCCATGGTAGTGGATGCAGTGTAGTGGATGTAGCATTGGGATTGGATGTTTAATTAATGTAACATTAACATAAACACTTAAAGATGCTGTTCCAGCTCAAATGTTGAGATTTTGGCATATTAAAAATAACTGCGTACTGCAAAGTGGAATATAGCTCAGCCAGGAAGCACAAACGCTTACATTATTTTCCCTATGGTGAGTCCCTGTTCACATATACCATTACAGACGAAAAATACACATCTGTATATCAGACAAATCCCACACACAAAGCCAAATAAGAATCCAAATACGAGCCAGACTTCTTCTGCGCGAGGGAACCAACAGTGCAAGATGTGTGTTTTGGCCTTTGCTGAGCCTTGTTAGAAAGTTTGTTTGCTCTAAAATGTTGCCATATGAGGAGTCCCTGCTCTAATTTTAGTTTCTCCCTTTGGGCACCTTTTTTGTGCTGTAGTCCTAATTAATTCGTTTGAGACATCGTAGAGGTTGAAGGCAGGTTGAACATTGTTATACGGCTGAAAGAGCGGTAGAGGGACTAGACAGATGGACTTCCACTGAGAATTGGCTTGATGATTCTGCAAACTGTCGTATGTGCTGCATGTTGGAAGATCAGCTGCAATTTACTGATACTAAAAACAGATCACATATATTAAATATAAAAGTTGGCTATATTATTATTATCATTATTATTATTATTAAATGTTTTATCCTGGTGGTCATGAAATATTTTCCATCCTACTGCTGAGATTTGGAGGGTTCCATAAACATGACACCCGGTCAAGGATGATGTCACTGATGATGCTTGGCGTCTAATGTGTTGTATAAATGACACTTTGTGGTCTACCAGGAACCGCCTGGTGTTGAGAAAGGAGCAGGTTCCAGTCCAAGACTGTCACAGGCCCATCCACAACCTGCTTAGGGATTACTCTCTTATGGGCAGTCTTGCCCCTCTCGCCTCAACGCCCTTATTTACCCCCACCATGGCCCAAGCTCACAATGTCTGTCCTTTGGGGAAAAATATTTTAGTGGGGAATGTATTTGGAATCCCTTTAAATACACATTTACCCAACCGGCAATTTCATAACATATTCTGTCCATTAGTACCCATCAGTCTTCACAGACATAAGTTTATTTGACAGCATGTTTGTTAATATGCATAGAGAGACAGCTTTGATTTAACACAAAATTTATGCGAGGCAATATGACCTATATTTTCAAGCAACCAAACCAAGAGATTACTTGGTGTTTTAAAGTTGAAAGGGAATTTCTGTAATTAATTATAGGCACGCTTTCACTTTTTATTTCACCAAAATGTTTTAGGGGACCCGTGCCATTATCCATGGATCGCCCCAATCCAGCAAGGACTAATAAGAAACTGGAGTATGCACGTGTCTAGAGAACGGCAATAGGTGGGAAGGAGACTCCCATTCCTACCTACGATGTACTCATTTCTGACTATGACAAGTGCTTTTCTGGCTGCACTTTGTTTTCTTTATTTCTATGCTTTCTAAAGCTGGGTTGTAAGACATGCCTCCAAAGTGTACCCCCAAGTTGTCTCTAATTACCTTACCTGGGAACATTCAGGCTCTAGCTACCTGGAGCTCTCCCTTTTTGGGATTCAGGTAGGTGTCTCGCTAACGTTGTGTACAGGGTTGGCCTCACACACAAGAAAATGCTGTTGTTGGAGGGGTAATGGGTGGGGAGTGGGGCATGTCGCAATGCTTCTCCTGGGACTCGGAGTCTCCGGGCGAAAGCTAGAGAGTTCTCAGGTATGCTTATTACTAGGAGCTCCAAATTAGTACATAAGCAGGTAAATAAATTGACATATGAAGGAGTCTCAATTTTAGCTAGTTTGTGCCAAATCTCCATCCGCATCAGCTTATGCTATTACAAATCATACGTATCATATCAGAGAAACTGTGATGTGGCACAGCAACACCATCAACACCATAACCGTGTGTATATAGGTAAAAACGGCCAATAATAAAAACAGCACACCTGAAGACTTGCCGCACCACTGCTCCTCCTTATCTTTCATGCTCAAAGGATAACTGGTGTTTCTAATGCCGCCTTTACACTTCCGATGAAATAAAAACCTCAGTGTTTATGAACTATCATCCAGTTTTCAGGTGTTATGCCAAATGCTTTTTGTTTGTTCCCGGGGGTAAAAAAACAATGAAGGTTAATATAAAGTGGGCATTAGCTACAGTTGGCTATAACTGGTTCTGATTTTTTGGAAATACACCCAGGGCAAGACGTTTTATAAATTAAAAAGCATTTCCATGCATACATTAGTACGACTTTGATGTTTTGATAACAGCCCTTATTCTCCATGTTATCTTCTGTTCAAATAATCCTTTGAATTAATCAGTTCAGCACTCGAGTTCATGGCTGGTAGTAAGGGCTTCTGTTGGTGTTCCTAATGCTGTGTACTGTATATTCCTTGGAGTACTTATGATCTGTCCAAGGGTACTTTAAAATATATTTATTTTTGAAGGTTAATGGTATTTATTTAATACTACTACTACTGCTGCTACTACTACTACTAATAATAAAAGTGAATATTTACAAAGAAAATTGGATTTTGGTTTGGTGGACTGCATTGGCAGACAGGTAATTTTTACAAATCTCTACTGTTCACATGCAGATGTGTTATTCCAACGATATCCCTGAAATACTAAATTATTGCTGACATTCTAAGGGCTCTTATTACATGGGAGATTTGGTAATACGAGCATTCATACTTTTCTCACCAATAAGCTACCATGAATTACCCTTATCATGTGCTAAAATTGGAGGCAGGTATGGACGCCTTGGTGTTTTCTGGATAGACCCTTTAACATAGCTGGGCGTCCGCATGTTACAGGAACAATGTATTTTTATTTATATTACTGACCTTAGGTAACAGCTTATTGATTTTCACTTGGCTATGTCATCTACCCAGAACATAGTATCTCACAACTGGAAATATTTACTCCTGCATATTACTTTCAGATAGTGGGGACTTTAGGAACAATAAATAGGGGGCACATAAGATACCCCAGTTAAAACTGGTGGGCACTAATAAGTTCCACCACTAAATCATGCCACTGACAAAAACCCTTTTTTATTGGATTAACATAATACCTAATCTTCCAAAAGTTTTTTTTAGTAGGGTCTGCAGAGAGGACGTTCCTCTCCTATCATTTTTGGTTGTATATGGACTCCACTCAATAACTCACACTTAGGGTGCCATTGCTCATCACCTAATGTGTTGCATTAAGGATGTTTTGTGCTTTGCTAAGAACTGCCTTAACCAGAATAGTTTGTAGGAGACTGGTTCTCACTCCTCAGCTTGGTTAAAGACTACTCCATCTTTGGCAGTCTTGAGGAGGAAGAGGACTAATCACCTCTCACTTGATCTGCTTTTGACTTTTGCAGTATTTTGTTCCCCATCCCCTTTCCCTTCATATATGAAATGTTTGTTCTGTGTTGAATAAACTCCACCAAGCCTTGCTTAAGTAGTCCGTGGAGCAAAAGACCACTCATTGCTTCTTGCCGTTTTGAAAGCATGAGTACCCATGACAGAGGGGAAACTTTATTCTCTAACATTAAGGTTAAAACATGTTAAAGCCTAAGTTATGTTGGAGCCCCCAGCTTAGATCTGTGTGGCTGCTCATGATGCGTGCCCTTTATGAGGGTTATGCATAAGTACTTATATTGATTAGCTTGGTAAAAGCTTTGCATTACACCCAGGCTCTTACTAGCCCCCTTTTTTATGCTCCCTGTTCTGTGTCGGTTGGGTGGTTTATAAATTGTATAGCCCCAGCCGTGGGTTTGAGACGTCCCGCACTTCTTTGTTTACTCACATTTGTTTGCACAAGCTAGAAAAACATTATCTCGTTGGCAAGTGTGGCTCCAGAAAACAAAAACTGGGGACCCAGTGATCTACTGTGGCCACGATCACCCTCACCTTCTACACCGATGATGGAAAAGCACAGTATCGTGGCTGCAAGCTCAAAACTAAGCCTGCTGTACTTGCCGACAGAATTCTGCGTATCTGCTCTGAGAAGCTCAAAATTCACAATTCAGCTGGGTTCTGTAGAAGTTTTGCCTATCATTGCCTGTGATTTCTATTCTATTATACTTATCTCTCATAGGCTTTCATTACTTTTCTGGTACCAATTCATTAGAAAATGATTACTCTCTTCATCTTTTAGTGCCCTATCTAGATAACTCTTGTCACTCATGTTTCTTCATGATTATGAAAAATCCATATATATATCCATATCCATATAATCAATGACCTATTGATAGATAATAAGCTATGTTCCTTTACAGATAAACAACATTTGCCTAGTGCCGTTTTCTATAATTATTTATTAATTAATTGTCCTTTATTTCATGATGAATCCCAAGACACTGTGTTCTATTTTCACATTCACTCAACAAAACAAACCTCCCTTTACTTATAGACTCATTGCAAAAGCCTTCGGAAGACGGCTTTAATGCACTGCATCTGATGCAATGAGTCATCCAAAATATAGGTGGAACGTCGTTCTAGCAAGATTTACTGAAACACAAATATATGAATGTTGGAAAAATTCCAGTATACAGAGAGTTATGATACCTAAAGTCCAAAAGACCTCAATGTCCAAAACATACATAAACAATTTCTAATATCTAACCAAAAATGTAGCACGCCTATGCTTTCTGCCTCCGAGATACGCATTTCTCACAGCCGCAGAAGCCGTAGGGAGCTTCATCAACGGGTTGTTCCAAGGTTTGTATTTTAGTAGTAGGGTTTTATAGCAATGAAGAGGTTACTGGGATCTGTGGAGCCTCCTAGCTATGGACACACAGCGCTGAATATTTATTCTGAGGTTATTTTCCCGATGCAGAGAGGCGCCGAGCGGGTGACTCATACCTCTGCAGTATCGCAGGTGCTCAACACTTGTCATTCATGGTTACTCTTCTTATATTTAAGTCTCCAAGAGCAACAGGCATTTATGGAATTGTGAAAAAAAAACTCTTCTGTCTTGTAATAAAATGCTTATTATTTTCTTAGGATGTTTAGCCCGTTAGCTGTTTAATTACGTTTCCCGCTGGTTTAACATCAAACGTCTCAACAGTATATTTACTGATTTTTTTTTAATGAAAATATTTGATTTCACCAAAAAAAAAATTACATATCAAGTGATATATTTTATGATCAGTAAGATGAAATATTTACATACTGCCATGCAATTCATGTACGGCACAAGCTTTCATTTTAGTTAGAACGACAGTAATAGCAGAGTACATTTTAAGGCAAAGCACATCAAATAATAATAATAATAATAACAATAATTGGGAACAATTTATTAACTGATGGGCCAGGACACACAAAATGAAGACGTGCTCACGTTTTTCTTAGAGCAGTCAACTTAGTGCATAATGTGGGTTTTGTTGACATTGAATGGGTCTTGATGACATTGGTATGGTTGGAATAAACCTTTCCTATTATCCTGAGCTTCGTTATCCCGTTCCACACTTGAAGCAGAACTGCCAAGTTATCCCCAATCCCAATCCTTATGCCTATACATAGCAGATGCTATTAGTCTTTTCAGAGGAGGGTACGGTTTTGTATGTTCCGTATGTAGTCTATCTGGTCTCTTAGAGGTTGAAGTCTATAAATTACACTTTTGTGCCCTGAAAAATAAATGCCTTGCTTAACAGTACCTTGTCCCTAATGTCCGAAAATAACCTCCGGAAACCGACCTGGGGCATTATACCTGCACTGTTGTTAAATGTAAACCATGTGGATAGGAAGGTGTTATACTTGTGGATAGGAGGGTGTTAAATAGTATACTATAAGCATTATAGCCATGTAAAATTACATAGGGCTCGCCAAACAGTACATAACGGCAGGCTAAGCAATATATGGCCATACAATGTGACAGAATCCGCAGTGTTTATGCTTCAGGTTCTTTTAAATAGTATTTGCTGAGTGTGCGCTGATTCTTTGTTTTGTTATGTATTCGGACTAATGGGATTTGCCCTTCAGCGGACCCCCTATGCGAATGCTCGTCTGGCCATATAGAAAAGGAAATAATTCAAGGTACAAGATCCCTAGTGTTCCCATGTACGGCAATATCCCTATGGGATCATATAGGTGAAGATATAATGTGGTCATCTCTTGTATGAAATGATTGATGAACCTGTAGACTGATGTCATATTGTAATTACATTAGTGCGCCATTTTCTTGTTTTCTGAATATCTTAAAAATGTATGTTTCCACTTACCCCCTTTACCTTGCACACTGCCTGATTTATTGCCTACATACCTATATTTCGGGTTGTTACTAAGAGACACTTTACATCGTGGACCAATTATTTAAATTAAACATGGACGTGTTGGCAAACTGATTTATGTTGTATATTGTACACTATCTGACCAGTGCTGTTTAATATCTGTTTTAATGATTTCTACGATTCCCCTGAAAGGTGGAATGAA
This sequence comes from Spea bombifrons, assembly GCF_027358695.1. Classification (NCBI taxonomy): domain Eukaryota; kingdom Metazoa; phylum Chordata; class Amphibia; order Anura; family Pelobatidae; genus Spea; species Spea bombifrons. The sequence goes on from NC_071093.1 coordinate 36,102,299, forward strand.
TCATCTAGTTGGAGGACGGTGGCTTGTCCCATGATAATGCTAAAGACGCCTCTGTTGTTAATGGGTTTTCTTTTAAATTGTGAAGAGGGCCATTTGTCACCCGGCCATTGGCTGAATCCTCGCAAACATCCATTTTGGATTAGCATCAGATTAATGACATTTTCCGCTGGGAAAAGCCTGATGATGTTAACGTATGGGTAGGTGTTTGCTGTAAGGAGGAAAGGGCTCTTAACCTACCTGTCATTTGATTTTAAAGGATATTCCTTGTGGCTTTCTATACCAATAGTGAAATTAACGTATCAGTGTTGCAATTGTCATGTTTTAAGGGAAAAGTCATTCATGTTTGTCTCACTAATGTTCAATCGTTCTCCAACTGGTCACAAGGGCTTTCCTAAAGCTCCCTGTCCTCTGTTCTCAGCACTAGGAGATTATGTTGGGTCAGCCTTTATGACTACTCCTTTTGCTTCATTAACCTATTAAATATCTGCTGATTAGAAGATTACATTAGTAGTTTAGTACATTAGTACATTAATGTATGTGTTGTACTGTTTTGGAAGCAAACAACTTTCTAGAAGACTATATTTTTGAAGAACTCGGCATTAGGTACTGAAATGCACAACCATTGCATTTAACTCACAATGTTTTTAAGACACTTCAATGAAATCCAAAGAACATCTCATTATGGCTTCTTTCACTGCCTGCCGATCAGAACCATAGCTTTTATGGTCCCGCAACATACCGCCTGCCGTCTGTTGGCATGGCTTTATCAACAAATTGTATATGACGTTTGATGAATTGATAGCTATTCATGTAAATACTTAATATTAATAAAATTAATAACTAAAAACAATCAGAAGCAGAATAAGTTGTCTGCTTGTTTTATACAGGCTACTGGGACTGTTAGGGCAATAGAGCACCGTGATGCATTCATACCCACCAAACATTTGGAAAAAGGTAGACAATGACTTCAGCGGAGGAAAGTGTGATGCAATTAAGAAGAAAAGTTAACTTTAGTGTGTAGTGTGTCTAATTCAGCTCTTTCTGTGATGACTTTTAGGGTTGTAGCACACTGTTATAGAAGAGACGGAGGGACTATCCTAGAATACATGGAAAGTGTGGAATAATACCTACGCAAGACGTACCTCACTGTCTATATCACACATCGTCACCGACACATACACAGAAAAACATTTTCCTATAGCACACAGTTTTATAAAATGGGACCATAATTTGCAACTGCATCCAACTTTTTTGCCTTAACAGTAGAGGTGACAATAGCTGCGAGGCATTGTTCTAGCGGTTCTAAAAGTATCAAATTGTCGCGGAATAATGATTTCATTGCTATTTATTTTCTTATAGCTATTCTGCTGCTTCAGGGTATCAAGCATGTAAAATTAGAAGGTCAACTAAAAGATTAATTGAGAACATTTTGTTGCACGGCCCAGAAACAGACTCTTTTTTTAAGAAGTGGTTCATGTCCCAACCAATCTTCTAGAAAATTAGCCAACTGGAGCGTGATACATTAGGTGCATAATTATGTTTGTTGTAAAAAGTGTGAGTGAGAAGTATTGTGAATAACGCTTAGGGAGGGACAATACCGCGTAATTTACAATAAATCCCAAATTCTGTTAGAAGATATTCAGTACTTCCTTATTTATTAAGTGGGTTTCAGAGAAAGCAGACATCATTAGGCTTGCGTGAAGCTTGTTTTTCACTACCTTGAATACCCCACTGTTGGGGAACTTTGGCTGATTCTGCTTGTATCGGGGAAGGGAGGAGAGAGATCCGTGGCCGGCACACATTCTGCCATTCTGCGCAGCACCAGAGGTAGAAAGGCTTGTACCAGTCAACGTTGGACTATTTTTTCAACAAAATGAATTGTTCTTTTAATAAAAGTGTTAATTTTATAACATAATCAATTAATTAAATTGTGGGCACTCTTAAATGAACACATCTGCAGAGATGGATCAGGCACAAGACCACTTAGATGCCCAAGGTGCGTTGGGGGCCCAGCTGACCACATATATATGGTTGCTCAGGAGTCAGTACAGCTATTGTATATGTAAGGGGCACTTATATGCAGTAATAATAATGATAAATGAATGAGCCATCTAAAGACCTATAGAGCATACAATATTCTATTATTAAATATGGCTGCCCTTGACAAGATTGACATAATTGTCACTGCAGCTCCTTAAAAATAGTTTAAAGGACACTTAGGCCCTTAAATCACAATCACATAGGGGTCTTACATTGGAGGATCCATTATGTGTTTCTAGTAACCCGGCTGGCAGGACGCTGAAGAAGTCCTCATCCAAATGTCAGTTTTTTTTTGAAGCATCAGTTCAGCTTTAAAGAAAAAAGAATTATCTTCCTTTCATTTTGGGTCTTTTCATAACAGCTGTTCACTTCTACAAGACCAAATTACATTTACTGCTAGATGAAAAGATCGTGAAAGCCCATGTGCTACAAAAAGTGGTCCTTTTAGTCATCTGTTCCAATCACAGAGATACTGTTCTTGATATCAGTGTAACTTATTTGCCAACGTGTCCTGGATACAGATTTAGAAGAAAGACGGAGAGGGGAAAAATATGGGATGTTTTTTCCCTATATTTATATATATATATATATATAATGTTATATATTTTTACAAATTAACACGCTGTGATTTACTATACAAACAGGATATTATAATGTTTCTTTTTTTCTCAGTGATTGATCTGTTAAACCATGGCCTAGACAAAATATCTTAATGTAGGACAGTTTAGGGTAGAATGCACAATAAATCTAAGTGGGAGACTGCATACTAGGCCCTACCTCAAGCTGCGTCTACTCTGTTCTGGACCCCATTTGGCAGTAATTGTGGTGAAGCAGCCAGAAGCCCCACAGCAACATAAATATAACACATAAATATGCTTGTATGACGTTATATATACATGCGGTACATTCCTGGCTTCTACATTGTACATGCCTATGTAGATAATATGTATCGCTGTCTAGGAAAAAGGCAAATTTGGTAAAGCTGATAACTTTATCGACTGTTTCGAGGCTACTTAGGTCTCTTCTTCATACTTAGGTCTCTTCTTCAATAGTCTTGAAAGCGTGCAGTCTAATCAGTCTTTCCTCCATGCCACCATCAAAGCGCGTTTTAGGGATGAGCAGCACCAAGTTGAAGTAAACGCTGGAGGACTGTGTCGACTCAGCATAGCCCTCCATAGTGTCAATGGGCCGTTTGGGAGGTCAGGCAGGGATCTACCTTTTAATTGGCCCATTGAGCACTGGCACTGCAGGTAACCTGATCGCCCAATCGGGCAACTGAGTCCCTGTTTTGCGGCAAAGGGGCCACCTCCGTTGGACTTGCTGCCCTGCTGCCCAGAATACGCCACTGAATCCAATGCAATTAAGTTAGCCAAAAAATATATCATCTTTGCTCTTTTTGTTGAAAAGTGGAATCTGACACTTTGATATACAAATCGCTTATATCTCTTCCAATATTCAGCTCTCGTAGTGCTTGGCACTTTGCAACGAACATATAATGACAAAAATTAAAGAGCTCTTGAGTTATGGACCAAAAACACACTCGCTAAAGAGAATCATCAGCAATTTTCCATAATAACTCAGGTTAACACATCATTGACGGTAATATCATATTCCACTAAATTGTGTTCCGAAATCACAGCAGAGATTGTACTTGTTAGGAAAAGCTGAAAAAATATTTAGCTAAAAATACGACTTTTGCTTGCAGATGTACTAAAATAGACAGATGGTGCTCGTTATTTACAAACTAAACATGCACAAGAACACTGTGGAGATTGCCTTATTTTGTCCATTTTCATGTTTGTGTTAGATGACCCAGCATATGACATAATTATATATAATCGAGAGAATGAACATTAAGGTCAGTCAAAGGATGTTGTTGTGAAAAGTACGTTGCCAAACACAAGCAAAGAGCAAAATAAAAACCAATGCTGGAACTAAGGTGCATGAAAATGTATAATATATATATATATGTGAAATATTAAACAAAGTGAAATTGCCCCTTACGGTCTAACGGTATTATTTACATTTATGTTTTTTTCCCAGCATTTTTTTAACCTTACATATATGGATAAACCATCATTTAGTATGAAACAAATAAAATAAAATGTGAAAAAAATGAAAAATAAATATAGATATGTAAGGTGACTACAAAATGTCCCTAAACCTCATGTTACCACCCCTTAAATAACCACCCCCTCAACCCCACCCCTAACCTACCAAAACTGGTGCCAAAGGCCCTACTCGGGAGCACAGACAGGGCCCACTCTGGCCGTGCTGGCCCCCGCAGGCATCATTATGCATTCAAGAGCAATTTGGGTCCAAGGTGGTAAAAGTGATCCAACCATAATGCCAATCATTGGTATTTCTTGATGACCCCGCCACCATTTATTAAGATAGCATTGCAGAAGCTTTCAGAAACAAAGGAGCCAACTAGCTGTGGAACTTATAACTTATAATATTAAGACAGCTGAGTTGCAGAAACCAAACTAATGTTCCATTGTCTATAACTTAGCAAGCAGATGCCTTATTGGGGTAGATTGTGCCTTAACTGTGCAAATGGGAAATATAATGGGAACTCTAATTAGGACCCTTTATTGTACAAGTGAAGAAGGTCTAACTAAAGTTGTGGTTTTCTTTAAAGGTACACATCTTTTTGATGGAACAGTTAGTGAGTCCAAAATTTAATGCTGGGCTCATTTTTATATCTGTAAGGCTATGATTTTTAAATAATATGCCACTGGTTATTTTGATGAGTAATTTATTAAATGCTTTAGCTACATCTGGTATGAACAAAGCGTTCCTATTGAATTCCTAATTAGACTTTTCATCAGAAGGAGATACAATGAGAACCCTGGCTTTATGTTTTTCATTATGTATTTAGGCTTTTATCACCATTCTATTACATTTTCACTTTGCCACTTTGTCTAAGAAAACATACTGATGGATTTTAAACTCAAATATTCTCGCATAGCCTGATTGTGTGACTAATGCTGTTACAGGGGCGTAGGAGACTTGAAAACCAATTGGCTGATTCCCTGTTGTGGTTTGGCATTTTAATCAGGCTGTCTGCACTAATAAGCAGATCATATGCATGATTTGTGCATATGGAAATAATCATGGATTTATGTAAACATATGCATCAGAAGGCTTTGTTGTTCAACAGATAAAAATAAGTAGATCTCTTCTTGTTAAAAAGTGTATCTCCAGTCGTGCTTCATAGGCCAATATCTTTGTTAAGGAGGGGTCCATGTCCAGGCTTGGGACGGACATCTTGCGAACCAGGCAAATGCTTGATGGGCTGGTGCCCAATTCCACTACTTTGGGGACATAATTGAGGCCTCTAGCCTCAAGTTGGGAGCACTGAGTAAAATCATGAAGGGGAGGCCAAACTGGGAATTAGAATTTGGCCTTGTACTGGAAGGCTAATTGCCAATAAATGACTGTAGGACTGTAGGACCATACTCGAGGGTCTCTTATCTCTAAGGGTGTAGCGTTGTTGGCCCAAGACTCTTGCTGCTTCCTTATGGCAGATCTACCATGGCAAATAGAGGTGGCGCACCATGTTGTAATGTCAACTATCAAAGAACAGAACGACAGGAGGTAAAAGAGATTGAGTTGAAGCCAAAGCTCTCCTTCCAACTCCAGGTTTGATGAGTAAACCCTCAAACTGGTACAGCCTTGCCCTGTGTCCCCCTAACCAGTGACTCTCTTTGACCATTCAGAATACTGGAAGGTAGATGGTGTGCTATGATGTCATACTTTTGAGTGTCCAGTATACACGGGAAAAGTGCTTAAAAATGATAACACCGCATTTGTGTTTTATCCCATAACAATGTGCCTTGCGGTGTAGGGTTTGAATACAGATATAAAAATATTAAATGCTCACCGGCCCTGTTGTTATATTCTGAGCTGTAATGGTTAGGAGGGTTGATTTGCAGATCTCTGAGGTTCTATACCCCAGGACGCCTGCACTGCACGTTATATATGAATCATTTCCTGTTGTTGACTCGCTCCTAACTTTTTTAATCTTGCAGGTTTTCTTGTTAGGCAAATAATAAATCTTCACTTTTCAAATCTGTCAAGTTTGCCAAGTGGCCTGTCAAATCAAATACCGCTCTTGACAGTTGTTCCATATTTATGTGTTCTTCTTCTTCGCATGCTAGTACCTTGTTTTAGTGAGTGCAAATTCTGATTTACTGTACATAATGCAAAATGGTGGTGAGAATATGATATATAAGCATAGTTTTGGCATATAAGACCCACTAAATCTTCTGGGAAAACTTTAGGGAAAAATATTTCAGTGCAAATTTGGAAAGCGTTCCGGCCAAAGGGAGCCCCTGATGATTTAATGGTGATATCATTGGGAGTGCTTTTAATATTTATACATTTATTTTAAACATTTTATTATTCTGACTATTTTTTAACATGGGAAAAAGTAACAATGCAGCAATCGCCAAGTGGGTGGCTATGAGGAGCTTAAGCGCCGTGGGGTTACAGAGCGTCCATAATTGTAACATAAACCCAACTGGGAACTTCCCAGGCGGGAAGCTCTCCCCTTCCTGAGCGAGTGGGCATGAGAATGTCAAATTACAATCAAACATTAAAAAAAGAAAACTGAATATCTCAGAATACTCATGCTGATTATATGACAGTGACTTCACTATTTGTTCTGCACATTTAGATCAACTTGACATTGTGTCGATGGCTGAGACAACCATGACGCCGGAAGAAATTGAGCTGGAGATGACTAAAATCCAGCGTCTTCGGGAAGTGTTGGTTAGAAGAGAATCAGAACTGAGATTCATGTGAGTATTTTCTAAGTAATAAGATCGTTGTTCGATGTCTGTTCAACAAAGGATTTTCTATTAATAAGACCGTTAAATTATAGCCACAAAGACCTCTATTAATAACCTCTCGGGTTGTGCCCAGCATCTAAGCAGACCTTAAGGCATCTAGTGAACAGTATATGTGGTTTTAAAATTGCTGAGCACACTAACAGAATATAATGTGATAATACAGCGCTCCAGACCACACGGCCACACAAACCATTAATTCATAGAGATCAGTGTTAGAGAAGTTGAGATAAATACGTACATGGCAAAACAGAACATTGGTTCAAATATCTAGAGTAACAAATGAAACTATTGGGACAGCCTTCTTATTATTGAGTCGAGGTGTTTCAGCCACTCCCATTGCTAACAGGTGTATAAAATCAATCACATAGGCAGTTATCTCCATAGACAAACATTAGCAGGAGAATGGGTTGTCCTGAAGACTCCAGTGACTGTGGCACTGTCATAGGATGCCACCTTTGCCACATCTGCCCCATGCACTGAAAGTGCTATTATTGAGAAGTGGAAGCGTTTAGGAGTAACAAGAGCTCAGCCACAAAGCAGTAGACTATGCACACTCATTGCACACAAATCACCTGCCCTCTGTAGCATCACTCACCTACAGAGTTCCAAACGGACTCGGGAATCCACATCAGCACACGCACTGTGCGTCGGGAGCTTCATGAAATGTGTTCCCTTAAATGAAAAATCATACTTTAGTATCTGGAAGTCTGATGGACGAATCTGGGTTTGGCAGATGCCAGGATATCTGGCGTTGTTTTTAGGGTTTGGGCAACTTAATTCCAGCTAAGGGTAATGTTAACTCTACAGTACACAAAAAACTATTGTATGCATCCAACTTTGTGGCACCAGTTTGAGGACGACCATTTCCTATTCCACCATGACCATGTGCCCAGGAGCTTGCAGACCTGGTGGGTAGGACTAGCACTTTGTGAACAATTTTGGACCGGCCCAGGGAGGCAGGAACACAGTGGGGTTACATTATTCTGAGTGTGTAAGCTTGTGTAAATATGTGTGTGAATATGTGTGACAGTGCACATGTGAGTTATGGACGGGGGCAACGGGCCAGTTGGGTCCACTTGACTTTACCAAGGAGGTGTCAGCCCTTCTGACTGTGCCATTGTGCACAAAGCTAGGTCCATGAAGACATGGTTTGTAGAGTTTGGTGTGGAGGAACTCAAGCGGCGTTTGTTCTCTCTAGTATGAGCCTATTGTCTTCACTTGTTTCCAAACTTCAGATATGACCTTCAATGACATGGTTTTGTTGTATTGTTTCTCAGTTATTGATATTTTACATGCATTATATACTGCTAATGTTTGCTTCTACTCTAATGTAACAGACCCCACCATCATATCCTTTTTCTGGACACAGAATATAGATTTTAGCCCCTTAAGGACAATGGGCGGTCCCTAAACCCATTGAAAACAATGCATTTTGAGCCCGTACATGTACGGGCTTTGTCATTAAGCTCATTAAGCCCATATAGCATCACCAGTCTCCTGCTACTGCCTAATGAATACAAAATGCCCATGTCATTACAAGCATGTCAGGAGCGCAGCACAGACCTAAGTGAATCCTCCATCGTTGCAGCAAACGTCCCTGCTGAATTAGACAAGCAGATGTTATTACAAGACAGAAGCAACTTGGGACTTATATCTAATATTTGTTTTTATTTCTTACACCGAAGAGCACTTTACTGGCAAAGTAAGAGCTGAAAAATCTGAATAAGCACCAAGAACACATTGCTTTCTTATTGAAGACACATTTCTTTGAGATATTTTGAAAAGGTATGAATGTACACCAAAAACTGTTCTATTAAAAACAGTGCGAAGTCTAACAGTCTGATGACCATACATTCATCTGTGTATACATATTGTGGGCCACTTATTGATCTGGGGAGTTTTCCAGTTTGTGTAGTTTTTCAATTCCTTCAATTTCATAAAAGAGGGTAACTGTAATACTAAGCTAGAAATAATAATGCAGTGGCTCAAAACAGGTTTGACGTATGCAACTATTTGCTTCTAGCTATGCCAAGTGGCACAGCTTGCTCTGCCTCCCTTGACCCTTCTTCAGCCCCTTTACAGTTCCCATGTCAAGAGTGATGGGTACACCTGGGAACTCTCTTGCTCCTCTTGGGAGGTGTGAGTGGTGTTAACGAAAGGTATACACATAGCAAGGAGTCACACCAATATACTAAAAAGGGACCCACCATGGACAGTAAGTAGGTGGGATCAAACACCTCTCTGCCTAAAGATCAAGTGCTGTTCCAGAGGTCCAGTTATCACTTCTGATTCCTGGGTCCTTCAAGCGAAACTGGAAACTAAGGTATGGTGAAAAAGAGACCTCCTGGTCACCATGTCTAGAAAGTTTCCAGAGGTGTTTGTAATCAAACTTTAATTTGAACACCAAGATGAATTTTCTAAAAGTGATGTTGGACACCAAGACCGACAAGGACACAATGTTCTAGGCACAATACAATATGTTTCGGTGCGGTATCCCACAGTGAGGATGATACCATATTCTCACTTTTTCTTGCGCAATGAGTGAAACAGTCCCAAGTCCTGAGTTGATGAGCTAGAAATATCTGATTATATTTGGGAACGAGTAGCACTTCACCATGTTCATTGATCAAATTAATTTCATGTTGTGTAAACTATTAGCCACTCTGATCACCTTTTATGAGCCCATGGTATGACAACAGAAGTATTGACTACATGAACTTACATATTGAGAAACATTTACCGGATCTGAGACATACCTGTTATAATAAATACATGTTATATTCTGATTTCTCTAAGGCACGATCTCTGAGCATTTTAGGTGTTCTGTTAATTATTTTAGACTATGAATTACTGTGTTATCTCAGAGTGAATATTTGACACACGCGTTTGCAATACTAATGCACTGGCAATATTCAGCCGCTGACGCTTCCTGCTGGTGTCTTAAACTATCTTTCATCCATCAGACTTTAATATCCTGCCCACATGCATATTATTTTCACCTCTCTCAGATTGGTTTTATTATTATATATCAGGCCACCTTCAACCTTTCTAAGCAGATGTGTCACTTTTCCATCTCATATACATATATTATCCTTTAGTACATTAAATAAACCATGTAATAGTGTTTGCCGACTAAAATAAACAATGGCTGTATTTTAAACACATCTTTTGCATACCCTCTAACATCACAAATATCCAAAGAGGGCTACTTTTGTTTTAGGGAACATGTCTTTACCTAGACCTCTTATGTGACTTTGGGACTTTGAGAACTATTAATGTAACTGAATAAGATGTTTAAAAGAACATAACTTGCAAGTGAAGCAAGAAGGGCAGAATTTTGGTCCCAAAGGAGCCATTGTAAATTAGGTTCTCTGAATACATAGGATTATTCCTTTGTGTTAGGCTTAGATTAATTACATCTTTCTGTTAGTGGAAGCCCTTCTTACCTTTGTAAATTTGAGACGAGGAGAAGAGATTGTTGGTTAAGGTCAGGTTAGTGGTGCATTTACCTACCAATCTCCACTGCGGAGATCCTTCATATGACATAATATCTCAACACTCCATCTCAGAGACAGGAACTGCGGAGCTCATATATATGACATAATATCTCAACACTCCATCTCAGAGACAGACACTGCAGAGCTCATATATATGACATAATATCTCAACACTCCATCTCAGAGACAGGAACTGCGGAGCTCATATATATGACATAATATCTCAACACTCCATCTCAGAGACAGGAACTGCGGAGCTCATATATATGACATAATATCCCAACACTCCATCTCAGAGACAGGAACTGCGGAGCTCATATATATGACATAATATCTCAACACTCCATCTCAGAGACAGACACTGCGGAGATCCTTCATATCGCATAATATCTCAATATTCTTCTGTGCCCCTTCATACTGAAGCATGCAGTATGGGATATCATGCCCCATCTCCGGCCAGATTATGTGAGTGACGTAGTCAGGGTTATTAAGGCTCAGGCTGACTAGGCTTAAGGTGCGCCGTAAGAGGCGAAGAAGAACGCAAACAGATGCTAACGGCGAGCCAGCTCTGTGGTCAACCCCAGTGAGCTTCGAATGCAGTGAAAAAAAAATCACCCTACATTAATAAGGAGTTATAAGGGACCAATTCAGCATGTTTTGACACATCAAAGTATATTCACCAAACAAGTAAGCACTAACTGCCTGTGTCCCGGCACCACAAATTATGTTGCGGGGGCAATACCATTTTTATTTTCAAGAGTTATCTTGCACATCTAGTTACTGATGCAAATTATGTCAAATATTAGGCATATGAATAGACTTGCACATAAGATAAACACATGCATTATATTTATAGCATAATAGGTGAGACACATTTAGCCCAAAATGTGCGCATGACTCAGATGAACACCTGCCACATGCGTGATTTCGTGAGAAACATAACATTTCTTTAGGCAAATGTCTGCTGTTGACCTATGCATCAGACAAAGATGTCGCCCCCATCCTGTTTGCCTTTGTAGATGAAGTTTATCTCTTCCTGCGCTTTAACCTATTTTGCCTAAAGTTGGCAGTATGTTCCATATTTCTCAATATTGGACAATAAATATATATATATATATATATATATATATATATACCTAATATGTTCTCTACTTAGAGGGACCTTGTCAAGTACCCACTCATTTCTACTACCCTACCTGGGAATGGTGAGAGTCCCTGCATTTATTGGATGTTTTTATAATGGGCGTAAAAAAAGATTTTTTTCTGACAAAGGTGCCATATTCAAGCATATGCGGGTTTGTAGATATAAAACCTTTAATTTCATAGTAATCCCATGTTCTAGAGACTCTCTAGGGTCAAAAGAGGAGACCTACGATAACTACGACTCATTACAAGTATCCAATTTTACTAAAGAACGAACGATTGTTTTAAATGAGTGCATATAGCTTTATCTCTGAGCTGCGCTGACACCCATTCCCATTCATCTCTTTAACCAGCACCCTGTGTATGAGGTCAGATCATTAGGGATTGCCCAAACGCATCACTGTAAAATAACTCGGTTCCACTTCGGTGAAGGCAATTAAATAAGCAACCAGCGGATCTCTAGTACCGTCCTTCAACCTTTTCAGCAGAACGGCCCAGAGCAAAGCAAATTCTAGTTTGCTTAATTGGAAAGCATTTTTACCAATTACTGATGTTTTTTTTCCCCTATATATGTTTTAGTGACCAATTTTCTAAACTTTTTTTTATTAGATTGGTGTATATGTATATAAATGTCTCCAATTTTCAAGTGTATCCACGATCTTTAAAGAGAGTTGTCTGTGTTTGATAACATCTCCAACCACTTTCTTACTTATCTTCCTATACTGTGGTTTTTGTGAAGTTCAATGGATAAGGTTGCCTCCTTTAGAGGACAAATGGTGTAGCATCCTAAGGTTCATCTACTCTAACCCACCGGCACCTATACAACCAGTAGGCAAATAATAGGCATGCCCCTAGGCATGTACCTAGCGGGAACATGATCATGTTACAGGGAAGATGTATATTTAGTGTGTGTGTGGATATATATATATTATACCTTCTTAAGATTAAATACAGACAGTAGATGTCCCACCTACGTTCATATCAGTGTCCAAATCTACAGGGAGAGGTTTTGTGTCCGTTGGTCCGTCCAGCTGTCTCAGCAGTAGACGTGCTTTATATATGTATATAGATGTATGGTTGCAGAGATCTTTTGGCTTTTCATCTCCAATTTAATCATCGTCTAATAAAGATGTATGAGTCTGAATTGGAAAAAGTCACGCAGTATATCACTGGTAAATGTGTGCTGCAGTTATTAGGTTGGCATTACGTACGATGACTGCGGTATTCATTTGAAAGACTATAGAGGTTTACACCTGGCTTCAGACTGTTGAGATGTAAAACAATTATGTCTCTGCTTCTGCTATTTGTAATCTCCGTAGAGCACCCCTTTATATGGGTTCAACGTCTATTGTTAGAACAGTGGGTGGCAACACCGGCATAAGCAAAAATACTCTTGTTGTTTATGAGTTACATTCTAAGCTTAAAAATTATCGCTGGGTTCTATATACTATTGCTACCAGTGACAGTAGCGCTCTGCTTTTACTTTTATATCAAGCACTGTGCGCAGGGAGCTTCATGAAGTGGGTTTCCCCGGCCAGGCAGCAGCCCACAAACCGAGGATCACTATGCACATCGCGCAACATCGGATCGAGTGGTGTAAAGCACAGCGGCACTAGACTCTGGAGCGGTGGAAACGTGTCCTCTGGAGTGATGAATGGATGAGTTTGATGTAGAAGAACTTGACCAGCCGCACAGAGCCTTGACCTCAACCCCACTGAACGCATTTAGGATGAACCAGAACGGTGATTGCGAGCCAGGCCTTCTCGTCCAACATCAGTGCCTAACATTACAAATACTCTTTTTGGCTAAATGGGCACCAATTCTCCGAGACATACTCAAAAATCTTTCCCGGAGAGTCTAATCCTGTTTTCCCCACGTTTCTCTCTGTCGACGCATCCATCTACAGCCCTTTCGTTCCCTTTCTCCACACCTTATGTGTCTTTATGCCCCATTTCTTCTAGATTGTAAGCTTGCAAGCAGGGCCCTCTTTATCTAATTCATCGGTTTGTCCTAGCCTAACTGTTCTAGTTTTAGCTTACCCCTTGAATATATGTATTGTATAAACATAAACTGTTAGCATTATATAAATAAAATATAATAATAATGTATATTCAAGTATTTACAGAGGGTTAGGATTATTTACAGAACTCTTTAATATGCATTGATCTGTAGTAGTGATGTCAGGGACATTAGACATTAGACTTTCCCTTTAAGATCATGAATTTTCTCGACCAGGTTCCTCCTAGGTTTCTGTAAGTAAATTGTTATAGGATGCGCTAGCTGTTATGCTCCTTTTACCCAATAAACAATACGATGGAACTACATAAATAAATCTATAATAGTAAATATACGCTTTTCATTTTGTTATTGCATTAAAAACACAGTAGGTTATTTAATGGTTTCATGGGCTAAACTTGTTAACGTTCATGTTTTTGTGCATCCCACACATGTTATGAGCTCAGCACTGACATTCAGTGAAGGGGAGAGAGAACATATGTTGCGTGAGTCATGGAGCTGTCTGTTTATCTCAATGTTACTGGGTTCATAGGAATGCTCAGCCATCGCTATCCACAACAGATTGCCGAGATCTGACTCCATCTCGGGGTAATACATATCTGATATATGTAAAGGTTTCATGCCATATATATATATGTATTATATGGCATTAAGTGGCACAGATTGGCGTGGACTGGCTTGTGATGTCCCAGTAACCACATTGGGGACTGACAGCAGGAGCGATGAGCGCAGGCATAGGCTCTACAGATGTAGATAGTCGATAGTCCTCAATACCAATCGTCATTACACGTGTATAGGGCATAAAATACTATTGAGGAAGAGTAGAGCCAGGGGTCCGAGGTATAAGTAACCGAGAAAGAGTGTGTGATTGTATGAGTATGTATGTATGTGTGTGCGTTTATTTTTGCTGCCGGGGCCAAAAGCCACCACGGCCCCTAGCTCCATGGAGTACACCTTCCATATGTTGAAAACCTTCATGGAGTAAAAATATATTTTAGGAATATTTTAATAACCATCCCCTGCTGAAAGATTAGTAGAATTCTATATCTTATGAATAGCAAACTATTTTGTCTGGTGGAATCTTCTTACCTTAACATGTGGTTTGGTTCTCTCGCTTGGTGCCCAAAGCTCAGCCTATTTTTTTTTTTTTGTAATTAAACTGTAAAACATATCAAATTACGATTCCAAAATGTATTTCTTTTTTTGTTATTAAAATGTGCAGAAGAAAAGAAACACGGTACGATGCATATTCAGGGTTCATTGTGTCTTGTTATTACTGCTATACATGGCTCAGAGGCGAATTAAACCAGCTGGATCATTCAAGATTTGGTTCTGAGCAGCAGGAGAATTTTAATGATGTTGATTCCACCACACAGAGCATTTGATCTGTTGTGATACATAGGAGATTACAAGTGCCTCCGAAGTCTGTGCCGTATACAAAAGGAAGTAAAGGCCACTTAGGAATATATACTGATTATTTTACCTTTTATCGAGGTGACAATCTCATCTCTGTAGATTTGTTCTTTGTTAAATGCTTAGATACGTATCGTGAGCTTGGGCGCTATTCCTAAATCCAACAAAGTATGCATTTATAGAAGGTTGGACAACATGTGACAACCATTGCCTACAGTCTCAACATCCCTTCTTCCATTGTAGAACTTTTGATTTAAGAACTATCATAGATAGTTTGATAGATCAATAGAACAATTAGCTATTTATTTGAGCCATATGTCAGGGTCATTTATGTCAAATGGGCCGTTTTCTTTCAACCCAGCCTTGCTTCCCAGCTTATTTCGCAATCTTTCAACCTAGACTTTTCCCCAATTGTTCCATTATCTGCCACCTCCCAGTCCGCATTTTACTTTTTTTTTCCATCCTTCACCCCCCACGCAGGATTTTGCGAACCCCAGCAGATATTTCATCAGAAAGGCAAAGATCTAAATCATCTGGCTCATACTTTATTGTACGTAAGGCACAACTTTCCATCTATCTTTTCATTTTTTTTGCTGAAGTACCAAAGCCACTAAAACTCACAGCCAGAAAATATTTTAGTGCAAAAAGTAAAAGTATCACCTTGTTGAAATATATGTATAGTTAGCACAGCATATAAGAAACCTGGCCGTAGCCTACAAAGAGAAGATTACTCGGGAAGTGTATTTATTTCATGCTTATTAAATATTTGTTAGTAGACATGGAGAAGCATTTCTTGCATTGGGAAATTTGCTTTCTCCATCCATTGTTAGTAAATCAAGTTTATTGTCTACATAGAAATAGGTAATGGAACATTAGGAAAGAAACAGAAAATAGGTATAATAGATTTTTCTAGAGTAATATTTTCTCTGCTGTATGATACATATACAGAACTGGACAAAAAGATAAGCAACAGTCAAATACGGGTTTCCATTTTTCCCGAGAGATTCCAGATTCTGACTGATGTAGCCACATTTATATTAAGAAACTTGGCTGGTCTCAACTCCATAGATAAATCTATGACAAGTAATTGAATAGCAGTCCTCCCATGAATTGAAATAGAGACAATTAGATAAAACCAGGGAATATTGAGCTAAGCTGTAACCGAGGTGCCCAGCTGGGTCACGTAACATGAGCTAAAGATAGAGAGGAAGTGTGTGTGTATGTATGTATGTATGTATGTATGTATGTATGTTTTAAGTGTATGGTGCTAGAGTGTGTGCGTACATGTGCGAAGGTAGTTTGTACAGTGTATAGAGACTCCAGCAATGCCAGCCCATTATTAAATACCAGAGACACACATATTCTATGGTGAAAAACAGGCCACAGCGTTTATTAATTCACCAATATTAAAATTTTGTTCACTGTAACATAAAACATATTAATATATTATAATAACTCGTCCTTGCCAAACGCCATTAACAATGACATAAAAGAAGTATTCGGGTGCATCCCCTCCCACCTCGCCCACCAACCAATCAGCCTCCAATCCTGGCCTTACCTCCAATTAGTGGCAAGCACTAGCCGGCTTTTAGCTCAGTGGGCACGGCCATTATCCAGTACCATTACCAGAGTCTAAGGGAGGGATAGCCCCATCCACGCCTGAACCACCCTGATTGGTAAAGACACCCCCCCCCAGCTGTGACAATAAAAATAGCATTAGCATACAAAACAAACTAAGTAATAAGAGGGAGGGTGGTTGGGTAGCTGTTACCAAGCCATTGCTTTCAAAGTGGCTGAGGAAAGGGTGAAGGGAGGTGGCACCCGTATATGTCCTACTAGACTGGACTCCTCCTCCTCACTATCACACCACTAGCCACTTCCCCCCAATTCTCTATACTTCCCCCACACTCGCACGTGGCCCTTGTCCACCTAGCTGCGCCCTACTCCCAAGGGTTCTGTGTGGTGTTATGCATGAGTGTGTCAGAGTATGATGTCAGGGGTTAGTAGCTTCTAGGAGTGGAGGAGAGTGTGTATGTATGTGTGGTTGTATGGTGTTAGGGTGAATGGGTGTGCTGTTCTTTGGTGTTTTTATAGGTTTGTGTTTTATGACGTGTTGTGTTTAATGGTGCTAGAGTGTATGTGTGCATGTATGGTGTTATGCATGAGTGTGTCAGAGTATGATGTCAGGGGTTAGTAGCTTCTAGGAGTGGAGGAGAGTGTGTATGTATGTGTGGTTGTATGGTGTAAGAGTGAATGGGTGTGCTGTTCTATGGTGTTTAAATAGGTTTGTGTTTTAGTACGTGTTTTCCTTTGCAATCTGTGGGATTCCAGACCATAGATTTTCTTCGGCACTTGATCTATGAGAAGCAATGAAAAGATTTCCCTCTTTAGCTCGAGGGTCATAAGGTGTTTTGTGCCCGTCATTCTTTATTCCATTGTTAAGCAAACGCATGGGACGGAATTAAAGAAGCAATAACGTTTTCATCTTTCTTTTCATCTCTTTTTAAAACAGGATTGATGACATTCAGCTGTGCAAGGAAATTATGAGCCTGAAACAAGAACTGCAGAATTTAGTAGACATCCCAGGTAATTGGTTAGTTTTGCAGTTAAGTACGTAAATAATTGTGACACGTCAGTTATAAATTATTTGTTTAATCACAATACAATCTCTGATTCACATGTTTATGATCATATTTAACAAGCACTTCATATAATATGAATCATGTAATATAGTGTTGCCAACATAATTTTTTTAGTCTTGGCACCCTGTGAACAAAGTGGGAAAGATGATATAAAAGTTGTTCTAGCAAAGAAACTGGTATTAGATTAGCTAAGGTAACAATAACGTATCAGTAGCTCATATTAACGTTGGTTTAACCCCATCTTTAATTTTAAGAATAACCTTCTTATAACATAAATACCATGTTCATTTGCCATTCAGTTCAAAATAATGATCATGGAGACCATGGACAGCTCTGTTTATTACAAACTGTGAGAGCATTCTGCAACCTGATGATTAGCTTCATGTAAAAAGATTAAGAAATCATCTTTTCCCATAGATGTACCTCTATGATTTGTATAATGGGGTTCGTAAAGTATATGATTCATAAGGATCAGCCCAGCTCGGTAGGATAGGTAGGAACCAGGTCTTCAGTGCTTGTTGTTGTCTGCATGGCTCATGAATGGTGCGTGGCAAGACGGGCTGTGGTTTTGCTGGGCTCATTTCACACTTGGCTCCATCACCTTTAAGAGATTTTATGATAAATATATAGTGCCAAATTGTTACTTTACAAAACCTATATAATCAGCAATACAATAATACACGGCCTGTTCATGTTAATTTTTATACAAATGTTTTGATATAATGGGAGACCGATGGATGTGTCTCAGAGGGACAACTGAGTGATCCATGTTTCAAGGTGATCAGTCAACCATGGCTGCATACAGGTGAATGATTTGTGTATTTTCTAGGTCTGCCTATTCCAAGGTTTGGGCATGGGCATCATATTATTTACAAACCCTAGATATATGCCCACCATCCTTTTTACATTACTGAGAGGATGGTAGATAAGCCTACTATGAGAAGTTGTAGAGAATAAAATAAGGGAATATAAACATGCATGGGACAGACATATGGCTATCCTGAATCTAAGAAGAGAACCAGGACTGATTAAGGTCTAAGTCTTTTTTCCTTGACATTTCTTATGAATCCAAGGTGTTCAAATCCCAATCCACATCTTCTGCCACTATGGAGTTAGAAGGGGTGCCCAGAGACTGAGAGTTATTGGGAGTTGGGTAGAAAGCTAGTGGACGTTTTGCTGATCCAAGCTACCAGGTTGTCTCATGACATTGATGGCTTGTATGATAGTCTTAGTTTATGGAAATATTTCCATTTAAAAGATTAGATAAAATTGAAAGCCCCTTGTCTGGATCATAAATGTAATTTCTTGCCTGTGTACACATTTGTGGAAATGCGATTAATTTATATCCCTCAGCATTGCCCATGTGAGCTACAGAACACAAAGCTGTCAACCTTGAAGGCTCTAGGAATCAATGAGATGTTGCTCCTGGCATCACACATATTTTCCAACCTAATTTCATGGACAAAAACAGATGTACATATGAAGGCATGATCATCATCTATAGGGAAATCATTTTCCCAAAAACATTTTTGCATAATTAACTTTATAAAGTGTGTCTCGTGTAATCCATCCACTTGATATGAGCAGAAAATTCATTTTTGGGTTGCTGGGGAAGCAGCATATTTGCAAAAGCTGATTCTAAGTTAACGGGAAGCAGTTGTTTGGATTTTAGTTTATTTATTTTCTTGTTTTTTTCTGTTCACAAATTAAAAATATGGGGTATGTGGGACTTCCATCTATCACACCTGGGAAATGCCTGGTGGGCCGAGGTTGTCACACGCCCAAAATCCAGCGGCCACACACAACACAAGCATAAAAGTGTAAAGCGCGTCCATGTATATCCAGCTTTCGGCCCCGCACCTGCATCATCAGTCAGCCGCTGGCAGATAAAGTGATAAAGTATGACAAGATCTAATGTATCAATCTCTGTAGATCAGTCTGTAGATCATGAAGGTGGAAGAATAGATTATTTCTTTCAGAATGCAGGTTGTTTGGTATAGTATAGATTGTATAGGTTCATAGTGAGTGTTTAAGGTTAGAATAAGTAAGGGAGAGTCCGACAGAATAAAGAAGGCGATTCCAGGGAATTGGTACAGCACGGGACAAATCCGAGAGCCTTGAGTGGGGAGATAATGCTTGAGGAACATTGTCACTCCCAGACAATAGGAGAGTATGTTGTGATAAGAGATGTAGATCCGAATTATTCATTACAAGCAAAGAGATAAGATTAGTTACAATTACTTTTACGTGGAATCCCAGAACTTATAGGCCTATTTGTTGCAGAAGTCAGTGACCACGGGCGACTGGATCACCATTTCCATGCGCTGGCGGTCTCCCTGAGGAAGCACTTCTAAATTACAAGCTGCCTTTTTTAGTTTTAGCTGTATTGAAAAAATAGCTTTGGTTTCTTGAACCCCTTCAAAAAAACGGTGGCAAGTTGACCATTAGGATGTACCGCTGCAAGGGAGATCAGGGAGGGTCTGTCTGGACCCTGCTGGGTATCTGACTGCCCCCCACTGGCTGGTTGTATGCACTGCTATCAGCAATACCAGTCAGTGGAGACCTGCTTGCTGATCACAGTGTAGTTGCACTTTAAAGAAATGATAGGTTTCCTTTACAAAAAAAATATGGTGGTTTTTACCGTCATCTCTGGGACATTCCAAGTCAATACAAATACACACGTATAGGAACATTGTGATCAATCTCTCCGAACTGCCACAGTCTGTAAGGCACAGAGTTGGACTACTGGGAGATGCACAGATAATTTGCTCAGTATTTGTCAGACAGTTTGTTCCTAAAATCCAACATCCCCAGTGAATATTAGACACACACTCATAGCTCGTAACGCTGCTATCATCGTATATCGAAAAGGCTTCATTGAAAACAGAGAACAGCAGAAATCAACATGTAGACATTTTGGTAATCAACATGTCATTGGAAGATTGTAGATTTTTTAGTCCAGTATTTTGTTTTTCTGTGACATTGTCTGCTTCCAGCTGTTCCTTTAACTCAAGGAAAGATCCTTACAGTATTTACTCTGATTAAACAGTCCATTTCTAAAATAAAGCCACTATCTGGGACCAAGCAGCTTTATCCAGCTTCTTAGAAGATGAGTACATCTTCTCATAATAATTTGTATTTGCAAGAAAAAAAACTCCGGGCTGTGATAATGGCTTCAATTCACCAACGGCTGTGTTGCAGTACAATACATCCCACCCAAAAAGGCCAACCTGAGCCTTTAAATTGTATAGCTAATACCGTAACGTAAATATTTTAGTTTAACTTTGCTTTTAGTAAATTCAGCTCTGTCTCCGTTTCACCATTCGGAATGTTTGGAGTATATCAAATAATGATTGCCGTTGGATCTATGGTTATATATAATGGAGGATCCTAAATGAAGGCTGTAAAGTAAAGACATGTCTTTCCGAACAGTCGATATCAATCAAGTTAATGGCTGGCTATTTCTGCTCTTCATCAGAATTCACAATTGATTGTCTATCACGCAGAATTGTATCGAGCATAAAAAAAGATGTTGCAGATTTGATGCAACTTGGTTTATTACAGGTTTTTTTTCCAAATACCCATTTAGGACAACTCAACCATAATATAATTGATCATTATTTTTTACCAGAAAAAAAGTTATTTAGTGTATAAACATAACAAAAAAGAGTAAAAACAATATCATTTGCAACTAACCAAAGAGAGAGCTGGGCTTGCTAGGGTCACATGACCTGGGGTAGAAGAGCAGCAGCTCATAAGAACTGCTCTAAAGAAAGGCTCCTTGCACAGTAGGTAAGCGAGGCATAGCGGGGCAGGTGTGTGACTGTACAGTGTTTGACTACATGGGGTGTCATTGCACGGTGCTAGAATGAATGTATGTGGAGTGTCGGTGTACAGTGCTTGACTGTGTGTCAATGTACAGTGTTAGGGTGTTAATGCATGGTGTTAGAGAGTGTGTGTGTTAGTGTACCATGTTTCAATGTAACGGATGTCGGTGTATATTGTTGGAATGTGTGTTAGCGTATGGTGTTGGACTGAGTGAGTGTGTGTTTGAGCCAAGAATACATATGTATTTCTTATTTTAATATGTTATCATTATTACATAGTTTAATTAGAGGATTGAACTGTGTAATATAGGATTTTTGCAAACACATAAATGAGAGAAGTCCGATTGATTTGACGCTAAACTTTCTTGCTCCTTTTGCTATCAAGGAGATGAAGGAATTAATGTTCCATTTTTGATGTCATTTGTTGCTGATTAGCTATCTTAAATTGAATTTCTGGTTTCTCACTGAGAACGGTTGGAATTTCCATAGAATTAGGGAGCCCTATCTACATCAGCTAAAAAGAAAACAAGTGCTCTAAAGCTTAATGTAGGAAGGAACAGAAAGCCACAGGCAAATCCCATCTCACTCATTTCGGAATAAGTTCTTCATAACGTCAAGCTGAGATATAAAGCGGGTACGTCAGGATGCATTTCATGCAGCTATACCATATAATGTGTATATATTAAAAGTTTATGAAGCAGAAACAGTAATGGTGTCCGGATTTCCCAATATACCTCCTAAGACGTCCTGCTGATGTGAAGTTACAGAGATACTTAGTGTATTTTATGCCTATGGCTTAGCAAGTCTTTATTTTCAATGTGCCGTTGTAGCGGTTTCCAGTGAGGCTCATCAATTGATAATTCTGAATCGAAAAAGCAAGAGGTAAATGTAATACTTAAGCATTCAAATGCACTATATTAGAACTTAGTGTGAAAAACTAACTTATCTCAACGTTATGGCACGTGAAAGTACGCCTGGTCTGACCATCTGACACACCAGGCTGGAGCGTGCCACCTTCTACGCGAGCATAAAATCATGAAGCGTGGCCACGCACATGCAGCCACCGGCCGTCCCTAAGTCCTCAGGCAACCATTGGCCTTAAAGTCCCAGGGCTGCCTTGTGATCTCCAGTTTGGCCAGCATTCAAGGAACACTCCAACCTCAACTTCTCTAAAATACGTATTAGAGTCTATTTTGGATGGACTCCAATGAATTCTGCTGCATGCAAATCGGTGAATTTGTGAACTTTTTATAGGAGTTCCAAAATTAGAATTCTGACTCCAATTTCTACTACGTCCACTGTGCATGCTGAGTAGTGCCTGATAGCCCAACTCTCATTTATGCAAGTTGAGCACCAATTAAAATCAGTCCTTACATACTTTGGAGTTTGGAGGAAACCATTCTCAGGTATGTAAGTTGACCTCCCATTGACTCAAACGTGAGGTAAAGGACCTACTGAGTAGGGGTAGTAGGAAGGGAATAGTTAACTCCTATAAAAAGAGAATGCATGCATATAAAAGTGATTCTCCCCTAGCCTGTGTCTCCAAAACCAAACCCTGGCATGACTAGGGTTCCATATGGACCATTTTTTCTTAGATTTACATGTTGCCGACCTCCATCTATAGTTGAGGAATGCCTCAACTTGATTAAGTGACTGATCCCTCTTCTGTGACTTCATGTATCCCACACACTATAGCAGGGGTGTCCAACCTGTGGCCCTCCAGCTGCTGCAGGACTACATCTCCCACAATGCTCTTTCAGCTAAGGGGCTGGCTGAGGAGTATGGGAGATGTAGTCCTGCAGCAGCTGGAGGGCCGCAGGTTGGACACCCCTGCACTATAGGTTAACTCCATAGGTGACATCCATGACCCTGAAACATTAACTTTCTAACAGGCCATATCACACGTAGTAACAGTTATATAACAAAAATATGAGTTCTCCTAAAGAAATAAATGTGAAAAAGCTCAATCGAGGTACTTTATTGCGCGTCATAGAGACATTTGCAGTAATGAGCCCCTTTGTTAAGCCTGGGTACTTTACCATTGTGTATATCTTTAGTAATTCTCACAGCAGTTGTTATCCAACTGAAACAATTCACGGCAGGAGCCGCGGGTATCACGCTGAGATGGTGATATCACTCCATTCATCCAGGAAATTTTAACCTGCATTTATTGTTAACATTGGCAAAATCAGGTAAAAACATGATTATTTCATCAACATCCCCCTCTCCAGCAGTATTTGATGCCTCTTACAAATAAATTGCTATCTATATTATATAACTATATATAACATAATATATACACTGTGTACATATCATAATTTATGTTTTTTTCTGTGGGAGGGAATGCGACATAACACATTTATAACTAAATGCTAGAAACCATTATTTTGTGCGTTTGGGTATTTTTAAAAAATATTATTGGTAGATTATAAGGTTTAGGAGGGTGATTTTCCAGAACGCAAAATGTTTTCAGAATTTTATCAATTAGGTGATTCTTTTCCCTTTGCCACAATATTTTTTCAATCTATAACGTAATACAACCCGTATCCGGGTGCAGCATTAAAAAAATTATGAAATTTAGTTAGAAAGGGGTTTAAGTTATATGATCGCATAAGTTGAAGTGCAGGACTAACTTTTTTTTATCTGTTTTTTTATCTATTTTTTTGTAGAAAAAGATAAAACAAACCAACAGAAGCAAAGGGAAGACGAGTTGATTCAGAAGATCCAGAAGCTGGTGCAGAAGAGAGATTTCCTTGTAGATGACGCTGAGGTAGAAAGATTAAGGTAAGGGTTCTGGGGCGCATGTAGCTTGACTTCATAATTAAGTCCATGACAATAAGAGGATGGCAACTGTCAATCTGGATGAATACAACAAGGGAAGGACTTTTGTCCTAGGTCCACCACAGCTATACCTTGGACTCCCTCAACAGCTGCCAGGGCCTTCAAGAATACTACCATCAGAATAGTTCAATTGCCATCAAACCTCCAGACAAGTATCAATTCCCATCAACGCAGAACCTCACTGGGGCTGATCCTTTGGAACATAAAGTAAAGTCACTAAAATAAAACTGCAAACTCTCCTGTGAACTGCATGTTTAGTGAATAGAGCTACAAAGGTGGAGGCCAGAAGTTGTTCAGCTCACACTATGCGTTGGATAACATAGCGCTAAAGTCTCTTGGTTATATTCTACATTTGTTAAGGTTTTAATTATATTAAAACTGTCGGCATTAAATGATTTAGTTTGCTAACTATTGTATTTAGAAGGACATTGGCTGCAATGCAAACTCACTTAATGGGTTTGGCATAAAAGTTGTTCTACTTTTGTAAATACTGTTTGCACAGAGGATAATTCTTTTCTGTGTGCCGTTACTTTCTTTTCCCAGGGAAAAAGAAGAAGACAAGGAAATAGCAGATTTCCTGCGTATCAAATTAAAGCCCCTAGACAAAGTAACAAGGCCCACTGCCAGTAAGTATTTGAGGAGCGTTTCACGTTAATTAGATGTTCTTTGTAACCGTTACGGTCCCCATAGGGATTAGGATTTGATACGATAAGAGTCGATTCCCCCAATACCTGAAATACATCACAGCGGTGACACATTTCATTTATTGTTAAACATTGCTGTAGCTTTGTGGTTTCTATAAGTATAAAAGAGTCTGTAATGGTTAAGTTTAAAATTATATTATATAGAATAAACCTGAAATTAAAGCTTTGATATCTAAAGTGTTGACTTGACTGTCTAGCCTTATATTCAGAACATCCCTGCATGATGCCAAAGACATTTCATTGACTTAATTATGCTTTATATAGGGCCAACCAAGCTATTCTGAAGCTCAGCGGGGTTGACCATGCATAATGTGAAAGCTAATACTATTGTATTAACCCCATCTTTGGTAAATAGACCCGATTAATCACTGTGAAGCATGTTACTTCCAAAGCAGAGGATGATCGAAAATGAAAAGTAATAAAAACCCGTTTCCAATTCTCACAGGTACTGCCCCAGAGAAGAAAACAGAACTCCCACCGATCAAACCTTCCATCACAAAAACAGGAATGGCCATCCTTAAAGACTGCTGCGGGACCACTCAGTGCAGCATTATGTAGCCCACAGGCCCCCGATGAGCCATCAGAATGCTTTGTTGGGATACTGGTGTCATCAAACATGGATTTTGAGAACCAGAACTGTATGTACTGTAGATACAGTAACATTTGCCAATAGTATATCAATAGTGAATCCCTCACTGTCGCATGGATCACTCAACAAGCATGTTTGGGAGGGGAGCGTCAAACAAGAATATTATGTATATTCTTATACCTGCCAGCAGCCTTTACTGATTTGTAACAGCTTGAGTGATTAGTTAGTAGAAGTAGCAGTCTGAGGTCTGGCACCCAGTGACGCAATCAACACGCAACAACAACATATAGATATATGATCGGGCCAGTTCTAAATGTAAACCCTACTCCCGTTTTAAATGTTCCACTGCTGTGAGTTCTAGCAGGAAAGCTCTATCAATATTCAGTTATCAAAATAAAATACAAAAAAAAATGCAAGTAAAAATTGAATAGAAAATATTTTTTAATATTTTTGAACGCTTTTATTGCCTATACGGGATAGATATTATGAGATAGCAAGGAACACAACAATTACGTATTACAGGTCATCCTTACCCACATTTTGGCTTTTCCTGGAGTTGCATTGAAACACTTTTGAATCCGAGACATTTCACCAAGTAACATTCAGTTAGAGATCTAGCACTTTGTATACCTTGTTATGCATATTCCTTGCACATTTGAACCTCAGTGTACGTTAAAGCAGTCAGCGCATATACCTATAGGCCTTAGGCCATCCTATACTGTGACGTCCAGCTAAAAATATGTTTGTACCTACGTGGATTTCAAAGCGTAATTATACAGTCGTAATATTTATTCTGTTCGCATTTAATCTGCTGTTAGGTGGTGATGAACAAAATGAAACAAGCGATTGCTTTCATGTTTTGGTATGAAGTAAAATTAGTTTGTTCACGTGCCGTTTATCATTAACGCATAATTTATTTGTAGTCTTAGGCTTTTCATTGAAAGTGCCTACCATCCCGATATATCTGATGTGTCCAAGTCTAAAAGGGAAGCGCCATTTGTATTTCTCTTGGGAGTATAAAATCCAGCGCTGTACACAGTAATGTCTGACGGTGCAGACATAAAGATGGGTTTTGTGTCGTTTTGTTCCAATAAACTTCCTTTATCTGCAGACCTGGAGGCTGCCATTGTTGTCGGTCATGTGATATATCGGGTGACCTTCTATTCTCCAACATGTTACTAAGCCAATTCTTTATGGCAATGCTCCGTAAAGTCTGTTCCTCCAGATAGTTTCATTAGCCGCAGTGACCAGTTAAGTAATTAAGACTGAGCCATTTTATTATTTACCACAGGGAAGCATAAGAGCCAGGGTGTTTGGCTAGTATATAGAGCACATACAAATTGCCAATAGGCAGCTGCCTGAAAAAAATACCCCCTACTATTTTAAAGTTACCCCATCTAGATTTCAGGGTGCATTTTACAAATAAAAAAAAAACAAAAGAAACTGTCCATCGTTAGGTGCTTACATGTTAAAATAGTTGAATAGGCAGTGATTAAGTGACAGGATACAGAAGGTGATTATTAATTATGGGGTACCTCATTCATGTGTACCGGTACCCAATCCCTTTAATATTTTTATTAACAGTATTATAAAAAGTCACATTGTTAAAGTTCCACAGATGAGAGAAAAGAAAGAAAAGTCTTCAACAGGGTAGACTACAGCAAATGACTAATAATATAAGTAAATCAAACACAGGACAGAAGCATGGCAGCTGCAGTTCAATGTTGGTACAATTACATGCCTGGGATCTAAATGTCCCAACGCATATTATTGTATGACGGGTACTGAGCTGTAACAGAATATTTAATAGTGATCGTTCTCAGGACTTAAAGTAGACTGGCAATGCAAACAGGGTGCTGGTCAGTACAATAAAGGTGGTAGTAGCCCCTTAAAGTTTCTTATTCAGACATCACTTACAGTATTGGTACAGTTCTGCAGACCCCAGAAAAGCTCCTAAAAAAGGTAAATGGTTTGCATGATAGAAATGATCAGAAAAGACTAAGGGAGCTCAATATGTATATTGCATTAGAGAAAACCTGTGAATGTGATGGAAACATTTGAATACATAAAAAGGAACTCAATGGACATGAGGAAAGTTTATTTCAAAGGACGACAACATATGCTTCATTTTTAACGTTTAAAAAAAAAAAAAAAAAAGTTAGAATTATAAATTTGGGAATTCCTTTTTGCATCCCAAATTTAGTATCCAGGTTGAGAAAGTCAAGCCTGTAGTGTATGGTAGAGGGTTCTTCAGGTCACAGCTTTACAGATGACTGTTGCCTCAGCCCATAACTTCAGACACATATGGATATAAAGTTACCAATACAACAAAAAACAAAGAAACGGAGAACTCTACTCTAAAAACGTCTAAAGTAAATACGCTGCTATATTGTGGGAGCCACTAGTACAGTTAAAGGAACAGTTGCATTTAAGTGTCCATTTTTATTTTTAATACAAATATTTAAAATCTCCTCTCTTCCCTATAAAGGTTTGTACCGCTGGCTACAAAATAAAATTCAAGACCCCTCATTGATGCTTGCAATTAACTTTTATTGATATGTCAAATTTGGTCCCAAAACAAAATGCATTTGAGACTTCAGATGAACAGAGAAAAAAAAAAATAGTGCATAATTTGAAGCCCCATGAGTTTGAAAATATCCATATCTTCTTAGGTACAAATTAAAGGTTTATTGTTCAAAATAAAGATTTTAATCAGCCTCATAATTATTCAATCCACTTTAAAAAAAAACCCACAAAAACTGGAACAAAGACTGTTTTGCAGTATGTATGCCAACATCCATACCAAACTAGCAGATTTCATTTCTCGCAAAGCTGGATACAAGGGAAGGATTTTGAGGACAAAATAAAAATCCTTACCGACTCAGATAACCTCCATGCCATGGCGCTCGACTACTTTGTCTAAGTGTGCTCTAGTTTTACAAAGTATTTCAGGTGACTTGTAGTTACAGCTAAAGCCAAAAAGGGAGAAAACGATATAACTAGCGCTTCGTGTGCCCACCTTAGAAAGACAAAGTCCATGCATAAGGTTACAATAGATTGAGTTTGTTAAAAGCATTCTAAAAAAAAACCAAACTAAATTCTGGGCATTACTTTTAGGACCACCACCATGTTTCCAGAGGAAGTGCCTTTGAGGAAGGACTCAACAGCCTAGATGTGCCGGGGGAAAAAGAAAACCCAAACTCACACAAACCAGTACATTTCTGTGTCAACACAGTAGCTACAACATTTTTCAGTCTGAAAGGCCACGTATTTAAAAACAGATTCTTGTGCAAAAAACGTAGGAAGTAAAATTTATAGCCATTATTTAAAAGAAACTCATATAAATGGCTACGTCATCTATCTTTACTATCATATTGCAAAGAACCCAAAATGGGGAGAAAAAGAAATCTAATGTAGAACTTTTTTTTAAAAAAAAGTTCTACTACAAGAAACCATCACAAGCCTGGCAGATACAACCCATTGTAAAGACCAGGTTAACCCAGAAGGAGTAGGTGGCCTTCTGTTAACAAGTCAGACAAAAATAAGTCAATTCCACTGTTTCTTTCCCCCTTTAAAGTCAAATCTGGCTTGCTTTCCCTCCGAAAACACATTGCAAACATATTTCTAAATCCACAAGGGTTTGCAAAACCCAAGGAACGCAATAAGAATAAAAACAGACAGTTAAAAAGGATAATAGGAGATCTCACCAAACCAATACCTCCCCCCCTCCCAGGTTATGAAGTAGTCTTAAAAAAAGAAAAGATAATCCAAAGCAAGGTTAAGCAGAAAAACCTTGGTGACTCCACTTGAAGATGAGCCTTCCATTTCAGCAGACACGGCAACATCTATAGTAGCAGAGAACACTAAACTACAATTTTATGGCTGCGTTCTCCAGGATTTATGCACGTCCATGCATATCAACAAATATAAAGTCAGTAAACTTCCCTGGTTTCCAAATGTTCTATCCTCCCAATACATGGTTCTTCAGTGCCGCAACGAGTCTAAGAGCCTAAAGTGAAACATATTTCAAGGAACCCAAGACACGAGGAAAGAAAAAAACACAAACAATTGTAATTGTCAGCTCTTCAGTGCAAATGAGAAAGGACTAAACAGGTTTTGTTTTAAAAAAAGCCTGAGTGGTCAATCAAATCCATATAGCTTTCAAACTTATTTAAATAGGGTTTTGCTGCCCGTACAAGTCACCGAAATAGCCTTACAGCGTGTAAAAACACAAATTCACTGGTTTTACATGCAAAATGACTTTTCACCAATGCATGATTGTATTTAACCCTTTGTCCCATGGTTCTGCAGTACAATTACAAATAAAAAAGCCACACGATGGGCTAAGGGGTTAAAAAAGTGGCATGCTTTGCAGACACATCGTACGTTAAAGATTAATACTGCCATAAATGATTTCCGTAAACAATTCTTTACATAAACACACTACAGTTTGGGATTAATATCATTGATGAGGCTTTGAAGAAATAAAATGTAATTTCTTTCAGTTGTTTGACAGGTTTACATTTTTCTAAAACCTGAAAGATTCGTGTCAAATGTATACCTTAATGCAAGAGATTGTAGGGACATCTTAGAGTAAGGTATATTGACGTAATAGCAATACCCTGGATGGGGC
This sequence comes from Spea bombifrons, assembly GCF_027358695.1. NCBI lineage: Eukaryota > Metazoa > Chordata > Amphibia > Anura > Pelobatidae > Spea > Spea bombifrons. Next base: position 36,132,500 of record NC_071093.1, read on the forward strand.
ATTGTATCGTAACCTAGATTCATGTACCTTTGGAAAGAAGTGCACTCATGACATTTACAGTTTTGTTACAGGGGCAAATGAGAAGTTTGCTGCCAATCTGACTCGATTCCGAACGGGTTTCTTAACGGGGCTTCCGATCAATTCATTGGCAGCCTTTGATAATACAGGGACAGGGTTACAGAGCAGGGGCTCTGAGCTATTTTCCAATAAAGTAGAAGCTTCGTGG